>NC_058101.1:113562500-114187500 GCF_020171115.1 Neogale vison | reverse complement strand
TTTGTCCCAATAAAATGGTAACCTCCTTGAGGTCAGGGACTATTTTAAATTTCATATTCTCATCAATATTTGACATAACACCTACGTGCAACTGATGCCTAATAAGTGTTTAATGGTTTGTTTTATTCTACTTGTGCAACCAGTCAGGCAGGAAAAAAGTGATTGCCCTGCCTATGAAAACATTTTCTTTTTTATTTATGACAGTCTGACCAGATGGGAATTTTGACGCAATTGTAAAGAACTAGGGAACAGAACCATTCTCGGATTACTTCACGTCCCGGCTGATTTTAAACCCCTGGAGAAATAAACCACTGGAAATCCTTCGTGGTGTCCACAGTTAAGTTCGGGCACATTCTCACAGCTCTCAGCATGAACAGTAATCTCCAAAATTTAACTTGAGCCCTTGAGGGATCAAAGTGGCTTAAGGGACGTCTCTTTAGAAGGAATGAACTTCAACCCGACATAAGTAGTCACTAATTATTATTATTTCTTAATTCTCTTAAAACATGAAAGATGAAAGTCTAAACCGTAATTCTAATTGGCAAAGGAATTTCATACCGGGAAGGCACCTCTTGATTAGCAGCTGTGTAGGCAGAGGGAGGGTTGGGGGTATGGAAATTTGGCTAAGAATTCACACAGAAAAGTGCTTGATGTGCTTCGAAATAGCTCAATCAGTACTCAGCGTGCTGTGAAGGCGCTCAATTGGTGCTCAAGGCAGCGTATTTAAACGGGTTGAAAGCTTACCTTTTGGAAGTGCTCAACTGGGAGTGCTCAAGTAGCGGCCCCTATTAGCTGATGGCTAACTAACTTTTGATTTCCATCGGGTTCGCTTCTCAGGGAAGCAAGCGGACAGGCCGCTTTGCTCTACATGTGCCCGGGTTGAACTGGACTTTCCACGAAACACTGGGAGATGTGTGTTTCTTTTGGACGAGGTCCATCTCCGACCAGCCGTTCCCATTGCTTTCTCTGGCTCTTTCTTGTGCTCTGTCTCTCTCTCTCTCTCTCTTTCTCTCACTCTCTCATCTTCCTCATGTCTTCACATTATCCTCCTCAGTATTTTGAGCTTTCTTGTCTTGTTTGAAGCCATTTTGAGATCAAAACAGCGAAGTTTGCTCTGTGACTTCCTCTGATGCCTTTTTCTTCTTTCCCCTAAGCGCCTTTTCCATCATTTTGATAACATTGCTCCTCCAAAAGAGTTTTGAGCTTCACTTTCAGGTTAAGAAACTGTATAGCTTTGTGCTAAGTTCTGTTAATGTTCACTTTAACTGCTGACTAATTCTTATTTTTTTTTATCTTACTTTTTTTTTTTTTTTAAGATTTTATTTATTTATTTGTGAGAGAGAGAGGAGCGAGAACGAGCACAGGCAGACAGAGTGGCAGGCAGAGGGAGAAGCAGGCTCCCTGCCAAGCAAGGAGCCCGATGTGGGACTCGATCCCAGGACGCTGGGATCATGACCTGAGCTGAAGGCAGCTGCTTAACCAACTGAGCCACCCAGGCATCCCAGTATCTTACTTTTTAAGTAGGAAAGATGAGTCCCACCATGTGCTATATAACAAATAAATAACTTCATTAATTAAATAACTTAAGATCAAATTTGAGGTACATGTTTCGAGAATGTACTTTGGGAAAAATATAATATGTCCATTGATTATCTCACTATGGAGAGTTAGTTTTAATTGGGATGAAGATTTCAATGGATTCTATTTTCTATAACAACTTTAAAATCTCATGGGAAGATGTACTGATGTATAAATGCATTTTTTAGCATACTTAAATGATATCATGTATTCCTTTTATGGTACTTTAGTATAGTTTTTTTTTTTTTTTTAATGTGGTAGTTAGTCCACCATATATATGTGGTAGTCCATGACTGCTGACTCAGGTCTATTCAGTGTGTGTGTGTGTGTGTGTGTGTGTGTGTTTTAATGCCCTGGATTCAAGTGCCAGTTGTACCCTATTTACCATGATTACTAAGACAAACACCTAGGTGAAGGAAGCCTTTGAGAGCATCCCCTTTAATAAAGCAAAAGCCAAGCCACAGCTTTACCTATAGAAATACAGTGTCAGAGCCTTTAGTTCAGTTTATTCTTGATCTCCTACAATGGTGGGGTGAATTGTTCAAGCTAAAGGTTAAAGAAGGTTTAGGCAAATAGAAAGGTAATCTGTATATTCCACAGAACTACTGAAGAAAGGAAACGCGTAGTCTTCATTTTAAGGTGAGTAAAATAACATCTTAATTTAGCATCTGATGTAGGAGTAATAATACATTAGCTTCCTAAAGCATCTCCCAACCAACCTCTTTCCAAGGCAAAGGTGCCTTCCAGTCCATAAATATCATAGGAAGGTCCATGGGTTTTGCTGGAGAGATATATGAGAACTTCCTAGGCTGTAACTTTTGAAAATGGGTCTCATCTAACTCCCTCATTCTGAGTTGTGTTCTCCAAGGAACCTTCTAGTTTTAGTTGGCTTCCGTATCTGTGTATGTAGAGAAAGTGGTTAGATGAATAAATTGTTTAGAAAATAGGTTAGTCAATATAGTGCTATATGCCAATTTACTTCAATTTTTTTAAAAAGGTCATATTCTAATATAAGTGAAAGATAGGAATCTCACTGGAAATTAATACATTTGCATGAGAGCTTTCTATGACCAAGTATATTTCACTGATGTGAATTTGCACTGAGTGAGGGAATAGTGCATTGTGTTCTCTGAGTCTGCAGTGTTAATGGCCTGACCTTGAATGGCAATGAATTTAGTAAGGTAATGACTATCACACCTGAATTCTGTTTTCAAAAACTTTCTGGATGTCAAAATTGTATCTTAAAAATTTTCTTTTTGGATTTCTATGGAATTTATGGTTTTTTTTTACAATAATACTATGCTCAATTTTATGAGCACAATGAACTTTTTTTAACTTTTGTGGTGATATTCAAAACTACAGAACTAAAGGCATTTCAATGAAAATTAAAATTTGATATTTTTAGCAACCTGAAGTAGCTTATAATGATAATATCTAGTTAGGAATATAGTTTTTATAGAACCAAATGAAGGAAGTTGGGAAGCAGAGGCTTCTTCACAAATTCTACCCACTGGCTATAAGAGGCAGTAGTGTGTTATTGCTTTGCTCTAAAATAAAGATAGAAATGCATGCCCCGTTGCCCCTCGCTGTTTGGCATATTGAAACTTGTCTATTAAATTATCCTTTACAGACTTCCGCCATGTTCTCTCTCTCTGAAAAAGAAAGCCAATTCGACTTTTTTTTATTGTTATGGTAGAGAAAAAAAAAATACAATGGGAATTTGCACGAAATCATACATCCAAGTGATGTATTTACTTTAATAAACCAAGAAGTTATTTAAGTGGTTTGCATCAATTTTAAACGATTATCTTTTGGTACTTACTTGACCTAGTTAGATAATGATGTGTAGATAGATTTGATTCAACAACCCATTACTAAAATGTTCGGTGAAGTCTTAAAACTACTGCTTGTAATATTCCTGAACAATAGGAGGCTCCGGGTACATCCTCCTGTGAGGTGTGTGGTACTTGTTTGCAATCAGCTCTGACATTTTTCAATATTTCCACCACAAAGGAGCTCTATTTTGAAAGCACTTATTAGAGAACAGCTAAACGTGTGTTGTCCATTGAGCATTACTTTTTTTCCTTGATTTCTTGTTTTCAGTTGTTGGTGGCCAAGATTAAGAAATGATTGAGAAAGTGTCAGTGTATGTCATTTGATTGCTATACAGGATGAATTTTTTTAACTTTTTAATATTATCTTTTCCAAATTAGGATTTTGTAATGTCTTATTAATATGCAAATGCATGTTATGACTGTGTTTTTCCTCTACTGTATGATCTGCTTTCCAATTGAAAATTAATAAAGCCTCTCGACTGGTCCTAAAGTTTTCATCAATATGAGCAGATGTTGCTATTGTTTGTTTGACTGGAACATTTACTTTGAAAGATACCATCTGAGCTTGAAAACAAACTAAGCTCTAGTCCTGTTTTGGTATAATAGTGTCAGGAAAATATTTTGCTTTGTTTTGATTTCAGTAGTAAATCGATGGTAGTTATCTGATCATTTTTAGGATGTGAATGTAAGCGAGAAGTCATACTTGCTTTTTGGTTTTTATATGAATGTCTAGTAAACAGCAACAATACACTTTTCATATGGGGATAAAATGGCAATGCATCTCTAATAGTGCTTTTTATAAACGATTTCCTATGTTAAATTTCATTCATTTTTATCCATTTTGTAAAAATTGAGCCAACATATAATGCAAACCATATGCCACGGTTATAACCAATCACAAACTGTTCTAAGCATTATAATACCTCTATAACATAGTTACTATTATTATTCCCATTTTATAGATGAAGCTAAAGTACAAGAAGATCTATAGCTTCCCCAAAGTCACACTGTGGATTATAACCCAGGCAGCCTGCCTCCAGAGCCTACGCCTCTAACTGCCATATTATGCAGTACTAAAAATTCCAAGTGTCTCCATTATTCCCCTACGAGACCTTGGCTGTCTGTAAATACATTCTTTCTTGAATGGTAAGATAGTAGACTTTCCACTAGTGGAAATTATTATTCCCTGACTAAAAATCTCATCAAAGTTTCTGAAAGAGAGGAAGGAGAGAGAGAGAGAGAATATTACAGATTGGTTAATGTCATGCCAATCCTAAAGATCAATAGGATAAAAATATTGTACTAGCCTATTTATTTCATTTAGTCTTAAAGGATAAAACTTTCAACAAAAAAAAATTAAATAATCTTAACATATGGTGTAAATACTGATTGCAATATTCTTGTTTATTACTTAATATGTACTAGAATAAATCATTTGAATAGACCGTTCATAAAAGTTATAAATGCATTATAAATGCGAGAAAGTGGAATCCTAAAGGAGAAAGTATAGAATAATCTATTGTTCAGGCAAATTTACCTTTTTAAAGATACCTTATTGTTCTAGAACAAACAATAATAGTAAGTGAATAGATCTTCATTAAATTTGTAAGGAGAGGGCACCTGGGTGGCTCAGTTGGTTGAGCAACTACCTTTGGCTCAGGTCATGATCCCAGACTTCCAGGATCGAGTCCCACATCAGGCTCCCAGCTCCTTGGGGAGTCTGCTTCTCCCTCTGACCTTCTCCTCTCTCATGCTCTCTCTCACTCATTCTCTCTCAAATAAATAAGTAACATCTTAAAAAAAACATTGTAAGGTGATTCCCTTAACTGAGCAAAACATTTGGACCAGTGATTTTCAGGATATAGAATGCTGTATGACTCTTAAAGGCAAAGTAGCTTCTATTATCACATCACCAAAAATATTAAACCCTTATTTGTTTTAAATATGTTGATAGAGGTAGGGCAATGTGGCTTTTTTCATTGAGTAGTTTATTATCTAATGTTGTTGATTTTGACACAGAAAAAAATTAATATAAAAATGTAAGTACATGCAGAGAAAATGAAATGTGTAACTGTTTAAAGCCTTGGGGCTTATTTTGGGTTTTAAAATTCTAAATAATGAAATTTGGCTTATAAATATTACCAATGGAGCCAGCTGATATTTGGCAAACTAGTGTTTAACCCTTCTCAAGTTTCAGTGGGGAATCAACATTTTGCAGTTTGCTCATCTTTGGCAGATGGTTATAGCAAAACTCCAGCCAGAGTTTATTTGTCCCTTAACTCCTGGGAGGGAAAAAAAAAAAAACTAAATGCAAAATAAAATAAACCTTTGAATTATTTTAGAATTTTTATAGGCATTATGATGATTACTATGCAAAATGATGCCTTGCCCTTGAGAAATTAGCATTTTACATTAAGCAAAGTGCCAATTTACACTATTGCTGTTTGAGGTGACATAAATATACCACAGGCACCTAGCCCCTTAGGCCCAGAAGGAACCCAAAGAACCTGTCTCTCAATATCATTCATGCAAGTGAAAAATAACATCAAACTGAGGTAGTGAAGCAAGTAAACAAAGAGTATTTCATGATATGAATGTACAGATGAGGCTGGACTATAGTTTGAGATGACAGCAAGACATGTAATTTAAGCTATCTTGCTCTGTGTTGTATGTTATCTAATAATAAGTACATTACACTTGAAACAAATGAGTTCTTCTCTGTGAGAGAGAGAGTATCCTGGGAATGTTCCAAGTATACCCCACTTAATAACCTTTTATCATGAAACCCAAACATGTGGGACCACTGAAGAGTTACTACATTTTATATTTACCTACATTGAGTAGCAGCTTAAAAGCCAAATGACAAATTTAATAAAATTAGAAGAAAAAGAAGTACTATTTCTGAAACTATTTGCCTGTTTTGTAATTCACAAGAAATTGAGCTTTTTGATATTGAACATAAGAGTTTAACAATAATTTCTTCTTAATTTAGCATCTGAAATTTCATTTCTGTGCCACATTTATATCATAATTCACACACTCAAGATTATGGCTAGATGCAATATGTTTATAAAAATAATCATGTACAGATCATCAACTAATTTGAGGAATTGGCAGGGTGAACTTAAAATTGGAAAAAATATTAGCAGTATTAGCCATGAAGATTTGCTGGATAGTTTTGATAGGAAGGAATGAAAGGCAACCATGAAGGGTAGTTATTATAATATCCCTTTTTAAGAAAGAAGAGTCTAAGTTGAGAAAGTTCAGGTCACTAACACAAAAATCAAACGACTAATAAATGGATGAATAACCACTTCATATCTGACTAAATATACATATACTGACTGTAAACACCCCTCCCCCTCCTGGTTTGTTCCCAATACCATTCTTATCACTGAGGATACTATAGTAGTGGAGTAAAGAGATGACTTTATCCTTTCATTTGATTTATTTTCTAATGAGTGAAAGGAAGTAAACATGCTAACAAATTATTTTGATATTCATAAGTGCTATAGTGAAATGAAATAACGGGGAAATTCTTTCCATGGAAGCTATATGCTTTTGTACCAACATAAGTACAATATCTTACAAACTTTCTTATTGTTATTAACAACACTTCATGGAGTTAGGCCCATGCAATTGATGGGCACTATAATCAGACTTCCTGGGTTATATATAAATTTTCTGCATGACCTTGAGCCTGTGTGAACCTGAATTCCGCCCCCCACCACCCATGAAATGGAATCGATATGCATACTTACCAACATTTTTAAATTGTTACCAGATTAAAGAATTAAATTTATGTAAAACTTAAAATAGTTTCTGATACCTCATGAAAACTTAAATATGTGCTCCTTTTGTGCTTTTACCTATTTTTCTTTGTGACTGTTATTAACCATGATTCAAAATACTGTTAAGCCATAATTGTTGTTGATATTGGTGAACTCTTGGTATAGAGTGTCACAAACACAAGGTAAAGTAGGGAGGGTTTCAGTACTTCTAAAATATCCCAAGTGAATCTTGTCAAGGTTCTTTTTGAATATATGTTTGAACTTCCATGGACAACATTTTTATAGATCTTAGGTTCTCTCTTATTTGCTCTTCTCTAAATCCCTTATTGATACATGTGCCCTTCCTGCTCTATTACATATGTTTACTGCTTCTCATTGAACACCGTCTTCAAATCCCTAAGTAGCTACGTTGTAGTATATCCAGCCAAAAAAGCTAACACCTCAATTTATCTCTCATAGCCTAATCTAAATGCTACTCTGACTTCTTATTGTCAAATCGACTCATGAAACTTCAGTTGCTATTCTAACTACTCCCCCAGTTAATTATTCAGTTACTGGCTTCAGTTACTGAAGCCAGATAACTGGGAGTCGTCTTCCTCACCCCCCCCATTCTCCCAGGTTTCTTTTTCTCTCTCTATGTCCCCATTGCCACCAGCCTCATTAAGGAATCTGTTTAACCCACAGTTTCCCTTGCCTGGCTTATTACTTCAGGTTACTAACTGTACTCACTTCTCTTAAAACTCTTTCCTAAGTGATGCCCAAGTAATCTTTCTAAAATTCAAGGACTATATCATAGCTTTAGTTGAAAAATTTTAATAGTTCTTTATTATCTTTAGGATAGTCTCCTTATAGGTGAAACAAATCCTTTCTACCTTTATCTCCTGCCATTGTCTCTTATTTACTCAATATTTCTTATATTTCCCTGAGAAATTCTTTGCTCTCCTATTTACCCTTCAAGATTCAAGTTGTGTAAATCAGGGTTCCAACCAGAAAGAGGTTTCTCATTCAAATTACTCAAGTATCTCAAGAAGGGCTCTTACAGTGGGTCTATTTGGAAAAGTGTAGGCACACAAAGTGTGGGTAATGCAAAAATAATGCAATAATCAAAGCTCATAAAAGAGCAAGAGATATAATAATCCCAGGCCTAATGTGGTAAAGGGAGAGAGTATTTATCTGAACCTGGAAGGAAAGGGAGTTATGAACAGAAGGCTGACTGGAGAGGCCAGTGGCTGTAGAACAGAGCAACTTGCAGGGAGAGAGGCAGGAGCACAGATACAGTGGATGTATCCTTCTTCTTTCCTCAGACCCAGCACCAGGCCTCCTTTTTGGTGGTAACTTCTGGAAATCAGAGATTTGGGAGCCATTCACATGGTTTACATAATCTGCCAGGTCAAGAAGATAGAGGGGAATAGGTGGAGGTAGATCTGAGAAGCCAAACGGAAGATCCCTGAAACAAAGCTTTTCCAGATTTTTTCCACATTAACATTTGCATTTGTTCTTCATGTCCCCCAGGTCACACAAGGCAATGTGGAGAACACAGATGGGCTCTGTACACTGTACACAAAATAAGTTTCCATCACAGCTGAGGAAGCCACATTTAGGTGACCCAAATCTTTTGTAATAGGCCATAAGAAAACATGCTTTCCACCTCAGAGGGAGACATTATCTTTATTATATTGACAGTAAACAAATTTGCCCTTGGCTCTGGAGGCAGACCTTATCTCTATCTTCCAAGGCTGTTTGCTATACAAACATCCTTGCAAAAATAATTTGAAACAAAAGGACAGTCAGTGCCTTGCTAATAAGAAATGCAAAAATGCAAGCAACCCATGGAGAATTGTCTCTGACAGTGTGATATTCAATTTCAACTTTTTCATTTTATCCAAGGAGATCTAATTCCCTTTGATTGTATTTAAACTAAAAGCATATATGCATTTGAACTCTAAGTAAAATAAATTCATGCTAATACTGGTTGAATCAATCTTATATATTTTTTATTCTTTGTGAGATTGCATTAGAGAATAAAAATTTCCTGATTAAAAAAATATATTAAAAAAATTAAAATCACTGGTTTAGAACAGGACACAAGGGCAAGCCACTTAGATGAATTTATTCTGCATTACAGTTTCAGATTGTACTCTTAATTGCCACATCCCTGTTGATTATTTCATAAATATACCAGAGTTTGCACAAAAATCAAAACATTCTAGTGACAGTTCTGGATCTGAATGTGTTCCTTGATGCAGCTTATGTTACCATCTTGGTAACATAAGGCATGGAATAGAAGACATTAACTGCACATATGAAGTGGAATTATTTTTTTAATTATATATTTTTTATTTTTTTTAAAGATTTTATTTATTTGACAGACAGAGATCACAAGTAGGCAGAGAGGCAGGCAGAGAGAGAGGGAGGAAGCAGGCTCTCTGCTGAGCAGAGAGTCCGATGCAGGGCTCGATCCCAGGACCCTGAGATCTTGACCTGAGCCAAAGGCAGAGGCTTTAACCCACTGAGCCACCCAGGTGCCCCTTTAATTATATTTTTTTAAAAAAGATTTCTCCCATGTTTCATGTGCATGCAAACTCTAGTTTACTAGTTTGAATTTTGATAAAGATGACAATTTGGTATAATGTTTATTGCATTGTGCTTTAAAGTGATCTATCTAATTTATGAATTTATTAAATATATATATATCATTAAGCTCTACTGTATTATTTTATGAGTAAGTTTACATTTTTAGAAGACTTGAAGCCAGTCTGAAAACCTTCTAAGAGTGATTGTGCCTTCTTCGACTGCTCTAGGAGGAATCTAGGAGACTTTAGAAGATTATTCTAATATCTGAATACAACTAGTTATCTCTGAGGGGGATGTAGGAATACCTTTTTTTTTTTTTTGTCTACATTTTATTTGCATTGCATTGCATATGAGCTATGCTCTGAATATAAGTAATTTTGTTTGAAGTAATTGTCTGGGAAGTTTTTTTTTTCTTTTTAAGAATATTACAAATTTCTGAGCTAAACAGTTCAGTACATTTGAGGAGTTAATCATGAACAACTGAAGACAAACATAATAATGTAATATATTTCTTCTAAGGCAATATTAGCATGTGTCTGAATCACCAGGAAGGTTTGGCAAAGCATAGATTCCTCAGCCCCACCGCAGAGTCTCGGAGTCAGTCATACCAGAGGATTTGTATTGCCACGAGATACTCACTGCTATCTAGGGACCATACTTTGAGAAACACACTCTAAGAAAAAAGTACTCAAATGATGGAAATGAACATGATGAAGATGAGGTAATGCACACTACATGTTGTTCTGGTGCTTGACAATCTGCTAAATTCTTTGCATACATAAACATATGCTATCTCAGGAGTCTTTATCTTTAATGACAAAACTGAAGCTAAAAGAGGTTAACTAAATTTCCCAGGATCACAATATTGAAAAGTGCAAGAGCCAGTCCTCATTCTAAGGCCTTCTGACTTCATCTTTTTTCACTCTTTGTTTCACAAAGAGTAGAAGACATACCTACAGAAGAGAAAGAAATTGTCACACAGGAGGGGAAGTAACTGCACAGTCCGTGAAGACCTTTGCTCTAAAAAACAGATGGAAGAGATGCACTGTATTTCCTGAGAGTCCGGTGTATGCAACCTGAGGTTTCTCGTAAGAGGTGACGAGTTTCCTGTGTAGGAATTAGCACTTGGAATTTAACTCCTGCAACAAGTCAGAGACCGTTCAAAGTCATGTAAAGCCCAGAAGCAACCTGCAAATGACAAAGCAGAAGATAAACACCAAATCAGGTCAAAGCAGGATTTCTTCATAGTTTTCATATTTAAAAATAAATGGTTTCTGTTACTTAGAGTAAATAACAATATTTCTTCATCAAAATACTGGAGACTGAAATGGCATACTCTCTGTGCTTTGTGCCCAATAAAAGTCTAAAATGATGTATTTGCCAGAGTACCCATAAAAAGCATCATTAATCATCTGGTTCCAGTGACAAGGGCAAAGACAAAGTATCAGGAGGAGATAGGAACTTGGTGGATAAGCCTTAAAGTCTGAACCATAGGCCACAACAAAAATATCAGAGTCTGTCCTGCCTTTACCTTTACTGACCGTACTTTTGTTCACTGAAAACACCAATCTTGTTTCTCACTTACAGATATTGCAATATCTGTCTCCTCTTCCCAGGATGCTTTTTATCCTGATTTCCACAATGCTCTTTCCTTCTTGCCAGGTTCAATTTCAAATGTCACAGCCTCTGGGAGACTCATCCCTCATCAGCCACACCCCATAGCACTTCATCACCATATGTTGTAGCATATATTTTAGTAACTTATTGATTATCTTTTTCTTCAATGGCTATAATGAAAAAATATTAAAAAGGGTTTTTTTTTTGCCTATTTCTGACTATTGTGTTTCTAGCATTAGAACAGTTTCTAGCACATGTTTGGTTTTAAATAATTACTATTTCCTTTCAATAAATGAATGAAGGAGGGGAGGAGGGAAGAAAGAAATTTTAAAAAAAAGGAATATATGGAAATTGCAGTACTTGGACTCTGAATTATCAGTCATGGGATTTTCACACCTTAAATCTGCACTTAGTTCCTAGGCAGGCAGCCATTTACAAACACTTTCCCTTTTTGGTTTTCTGACTGCAGTGATGATGACCTCATGTAATGTAGTCTGTAATCTTAGTCTCTTTTAACTCTCCTCACCCTCATCTTTTCTCTCAGTGCTCTAGATACACAAAGAAATATATACATATGTATATATACATATGTATATACATATTTGTATATATGTATATACTTATGTATATACATATATATATACACATATATCTAAAGCACGCATGTGTGTGTGTGTGTGTATAGATACACAAAGAATATATAGTGCTCAGTGCTCTAGTGCTCTAGATATATCTAGATAGATATATCTAGAGCACTAGAGCACTGAGCACTATATATTCTTTGTGTATCTATACACACACACACACACACATGCACACACTAATCTTGGAAACTGCAAACAAATTCCATTTCAAATTTGATCAATTTCTAAAATTGAATTGAATCACTTGAAAGATTATTCGTTCAGCTTCAGAAGTAGTATGAATTATGTAGGAGGCCCCAGAATAAATAGTTTAATTCTCTGTCTTCCCTCTTTCAGGAAAGCCCCTTAAAAACCCAATTGCATGTTTATATTTCTATAATCAATTGTAAACTGATTTTATTCATAAAGTCATATTTAAACTAATAGTGACATAGAACGTTAAGTCTGGTAATGTGTTTGGATTTTCATTAGCTATGGAATTTAAATCAAGGGATTTGGAAATAAAGTGAAGAGGACAATTCAATTTTGATAAAAATTGAGTCAATGATGAAAGCAACATCCTGTAAGCTCTAATGTAAACCTAGTCTTTGAAAAATCACATGCCTCATACTTGGGGATGCTCTGAAGAGTGAAAGCTTTTCATGTGTGATCTTCTTAAAACAGAATTTATGTTCAAATTGTATAGGTCCTTATGCTCAAAGAGCAGTAATGCATCCCAAGAGGCTTTCTAGATTTTTGGTGTGTGTGTGTGTGTATGTGTGTGTGTGTGAAAGAGAGAGAGACAGACAGACAGACAGACACACAGAGAAAGAGAGAGGTTGAGAGAAATACCAAGAAAAGAGCCACTGCACATTACTAAGATGGTATCTTTCAAGAAAAGTTTGTTACAGATTTGTAAATATTATTCTTTAGCTTTACTATACAAATAGAATGTTTTGTTCAAGCTTGGTTGGCTATCATGATTTTTTATTGCTATGAAGTAAGGATAATAATAATGTTTCATCTGGCTTTTAACTCACTTATTCACTTACTATTAAAAACATTTATTGAGGGGCGCCTGGGTGGCTCAGTGGGTTAAGCCGCTGCCTTCAGCTCAGGTCATGATCTCAGGGTCCTGGGATTGAGTCCCGCATTGGGCTCTCTGCTCAGCAGGGAGCCTGCTTCTCTCTCTCTCTCTCTCTCTCTCTCTCTCTGCCTGCCTCTCTGTCTACTTGTGATCTCTCTGTCAAATAAGTAAATCTTTAAAAAAAAAAAAAAAAACCATTTATTGAATACTTACTATATGCTAGTCACGCTTCTGGACGTTAGGAATATAGTAAAACATTTAGTGTCCTATCTCTTATGTAATTTTCTAAAGTGAAAAGAAGAGCAACTGATTGTTGGATGCAGAGTCACTGAAAATATAATGAGATTGAATATAAATGTATCCAGTGAAGATCTATGCCATATTTCTTCAGAATAGCATTTTATTTTAATGAGATTTGATAGTTTTCAAGAAATTTAAGAAAATCAAGTAGATTTCTTTTGGTAATTTTGAAAAGCAGTCTTAGGCTGAAGAACAGAACTATGAAAAAAAGAAAGCTACCGGAGTTTGTGTGCTTAATTGAAACCTATAGGTATCACCCGTGTGACAAGAAATGAAATGTATAACCTTCATACGGAAATGTATTGTTAGGAACATACTTTTTATTTTCAGGAAAAAAAAAATCTAAGAGTGAGTTGTAGACATAAGGCCTACCATTCTAGAAAAATGACTAAAGGCTAAAAATGGTTATATAAAGTATAAGAAAGCCTTCTTCAGATGTAAGGAATATATACATTCTGAAAGATTACCTGCGGAGTAATTTATGCTCGTCAAATATTTTTTTCTTCTACCTACATGATACTTGACACTTTCTATGAGAAAAATTTGTACCCAGATCAAATAAAATCTCAGAGCAATCCTTTTAATGTCAGACTTTTGGAAAAGAAAATGTAATTCCTTTTTCAATTTAGTACTCGTGGAAAAAACAGAAACAGTGAAGCTAGAAAAGCAAGACACAATGCTGATCACTTCTTGAGGTGCTGCTGCTAGGACTTGTGGGGAGAGAAAAGAGGACATTAAGACTGTGAGCTTCATGCTGTGAGCCATTAGCTGACTGCTCCAGGCTCTGCTACCAACAGCGGGCAGAAGGGGAGGTGGCCTGAATGTAGGGAGGAAAAAGAAAAGGCAGATTTATTGTCTTCTCTATAGGATCTTATTTCTATTCTACTATACTGGTCTTTTATAAGACATGAAATAAGTTTCTTAACCCATTGCTATTGGTATTTTTTGCAATCTGAAAGAAAATACAAAGGTATTTATATTTTGACCTGAAAATTATTAAAAACTTTTAAATAATGTTTATGGCTTTATAATTAGTAATTTTAAGTATAGTTTCCTAAAGACAAAGTCCTAGGAATTGGATTTCCCTAAAGAGTGATTTTTATGAGTTAAGTTCACTAATGTAGGTGTTTCTCACACTTAGATAATGCCTGGCACATGGTGAGTGCTAACGAATACTGTTGCCTGGCTGAGTGTTGTTCATATGGAAGGATAGAAGCCAACACACACAGCATATCATGCAGAGTACAAAATGAGGAGTGTAATTGCTCAGTGCCTAGATGCTTGACTCATACAGACCACGGTTTAAAACCCAGCTCTGACTTGTCATGTGACTCTGAATAAGTGCATTAACTTCTCTAATGTTTTCTCTATTGCAAAATAGAAATACTACTTCTACCAACTTCACAAATTGTGCATAAAACAATGGCATTCCATTAAGCCCTCAGTATGTGTCTCATGTGTCAGTATCAATTTTTTGAGTAACATAACATTCATGCATGGAAAAGAAAATAAATAAATAATGAAAAAAGAAGAGATTTTACAGGAAGGAAACTGCTTTACATATAATAACTTACAAACCCAAGTCTCTTTTATATATTATATAAAAGTAAATTCTTCACTCAACTATAGAATATTAATTATTTTCTGATTTGGTATATTCACTGACGTATGGCTTTAAGTGACTGTTGTTTAAAGTGTACTAAGAAGCATTACTTTTAGTGTATTTAGTGAACTAATGGGGACCTTAATGGACTAGCTCCATTGTAAATATCTGTACTTATAAGTAACATTGCATATGATGCCAATTTAGTGCTAGAATGTAAGCTCCACAGGGCCAGGATTTCTATCAGTAGTTGCCTACTTTTTAGAATACATCCTAAATATGGTCAATGTGTAATAAATATTTGTTGACTAAAGCAATGAGTGTGGCAGCATTGTATTTATTTAAATTGTTTGCAAGAATTTTGACACGACTAGTATAAATCAACCTCATGTACTCCCGTGGAAAAGGAAAGTTCTGTTTCTGTTGTTTGGGCAAATGGCACCATGAATTTATGTCTCAGTAAGAATTAGAGGAAGTAGTTGTTTTTTCACTGCCTCATTCCCTTGGCTGCCAATTCTATACAGTCCTGAGGAAACAATGCCACTGGCTTGTAGATACTCACACCACGTCCTGGGTGACATTCCTGCACCACAGAGGAATATGTACACTGTACTTATGCAAAGCTTTTGGATCAACATTGTGTATAAAATTCAAAATCTTCATTTCCTCCCATAAGTACAAAATAGCCACAGGGGAAGCTAGGATATCAAAGTATCTACATATCCTCTTACAAGTAACAACCTGGATGTTCAGCTCAGAGAAGAGCTTTTATGGCCATGATAGTGCTCGGATATTGAAATCCTGTCAAGAGAAATATCAGTTATATGAATTTGCATTGCTACAGAGGACAGAACTAGGGTGATAGGTAAAATTTCCAAAGAAGCATTTTTTTCTTTCAATACCAGAAAAAAATTTTTTAAGAGCTAGAGATGCCCAAAACTGAACAACCTACCCAGTTTCTTAATGTGCTCCTTAATTCTTTGTGTGGAAGTTTTCAGGGAGAGACTAATTTCACATATTCAGCTGTTGTGGAGTATTCTGAGTGGAAAATTGAAGGAGATGATTTAAGATTACATTCTTTAAAAGGGATGTAGTGTCTGGCCATAGTATCAAACAACTTCAACCTTTATATTACATCTATTATATGTTAGTGGGGTTATAGACATTTACACATCACACTTGAAAACACAGAGAAGAGGCATTATATATATATATATATATATATATATATATATATATATATTTAAAATAATCTTCTTAGCAAAGGCTCAGCAGGTAAGAAGGGAGTAGGAAAAAGACAGGGCAACTTACATATCTCTTTAAATTTCCCACTAGAAATGCTTCTGGTTGAAACAGTCTCTTTCCATATCAAGTCCACAACCACCTCAAATTCCTCAGAAAGGCACCACATAAATGTGTGGCCATTCTCAAATTCCTTGGCAGTCAGAGAGAGCTGAGTGGCCAATGTCTGGCTGCTCTCTGAGTAGAGATGACAGAGATGCAAGTGACATCTCATCTGGCTTTTTTCCTAGTGAGTCCTCCGAAGAGTGGGATCTTTTGACATATGGGAAGTCGCTGCCAATGGTGGGCCTCTGGATTTCTCAGAAGCTTTGTGGCTATTCTGAGACATAGAGAAACTGCCAAACCCTGAACATCACCTACAGAACATGGCCAGAAGCACTGCTTTGGGCTCAATTATCTCTGCCTTTTGTGCCACCACCACCTTCCTTGATACAGAAGAGGTTGGTGTAGAGCTTGTCCCAGAGGCTTGAATTTGAGGTCTACTATGCCTGGAAAGTGTGTCCTGAGAATCTGAAAATACCACATGCTAATATAGCATCTATAGTCTCTGTCACCTTTCTAAACCTTTCCCACTTTTTTAGCCTCAGGGTTCCACCTCAGGAGGGTTCCACCTCAGGAGGAGAAATATGGAGACTTAACTTTGATACCACCTCCTACAATGATCTCAACCTTACCAGTAACCTTACCAGTAACAGGGTAGAAACTGGGCACCAGGTTCTTATTGTGACACTCTGTTATCAAGTCAGTCAGGTTCTTGGTAAAGATATCAAAAATTTTATTAAATAATATCCCCAAAATATTATAGCTATACCTATGAACTATGAATAGAACAGGATATTAGAACAAGTGTGATACAAACACAATTAATTTCATAAGCTGAGTCATATGAAATATACTGCTCTTAAAAAGATAGGGAACATCTGACTTTTTTTTTTTAATACTTGTGAAAACACCTTTGTATTTTAAAACCAACAGTGCCAGAGGATAATATTAATTCAGGAGAAAGAATACCTTTCCTATCTTAAGATGTTACTTTAATCCAATAATCATATTAAATTGACTTGTTTTATGTGCCTTGATACACAGTAAATAAAACTATGTGTTTTTAAGCTCTAAAACTCTTGATTTAATTGTGATAAAGCATGCATCAGATCTTTAGTAGATGTGAGCCTGCTTCAGTGTAAACAGACTTCATATAGGATGCAAGGTGTTTAATTTATTTTGGAGTGCTCTAGTTTCACTTGGTAAAATCTACAGATGAATACTAATCTCCAAAGTGTGAAAGGAACAATAGTTCAAGGAATAGCACAAAGGACTTTTAAAAAAGCAATTTAATTCTCTTTGTTTCAACATACAGATTTGGAATGAAAATATACTCAATATAACAAAATAATTAAGTCCTCACAGTTTAATCTGAAACCTTAAGATGGTATCTTTAAACTTCAGCATTTTGCTCTTGGACTATCTAGTTCCTTGTTTGCCATTTTTAAAGTAGATTTTCATCAGGTTTGATATTTTACTTTGTGAACTAGAATGGAAAAATAAGCCGGAAAAAAGAAGCTCATTTTAAAAATCATTTGGAGATGATAAGCAAAGGTGGTTGTTCACCCTTGATTTAAAAAGATGAAGACAAAAAGTACAGAATTGTCTTTCCAAGAAAAGCATGGGATAAAACAGACTTGAGATATAATTTCACAAGAAATGAAAGAGGAGCAGAATATTTATAATTACCAAAGCTTAATTGAACAGGTGGATATATACTGGTTGACATGTGGGCTTATTGTGTATTTCAAGTTTCCTAAACTGTTTATTGCTGCCTCAGAAGCCTAAGTGTGAAGGCAAATAGTGTTTAATACTAACTCTCCATTGTCACCAGCCATGATAGTAACCAATTGAGAATTCACTTTGTGTGGCTTATTCTGGTAGATGAAATGCTGCCTCAAAATTAACAATAGCAAAAAGACCTAATCAGATGTGTGACTTATAGTTTAGAAAATATCTTAGAAGTGTCAGAGAAAGAAAAGAGATGGTTTATGACCAAGGAGTAAATGGCTCAAGGGTGTTGGACAGTTGTAAAATACAACTCTGAAGGTATAGTTGCAAACACCCGGATGAAAACAGACAAACGTGATGAAAGGAACTAACTCATTTTTCACTAGAGAAAGTTTGCTGGCTCAGGCAATCTCACAACCTTATGTGCAGTCTTTTGATACCTCTTGGTTGTGAGAATGAACTGTGGGCCTGCAACACATTCTTACCAACAGTTAAAGAACCCACACAGCCTGTTCCAAGCTTATCACCTTGTGTGGAACTATCTTTCCCTGTTTCAGATCCAGGGTCTACTCCTTTGTTCTGCATTAGCAAGTGTGTCAGTGGCTCTCAGAGTCACTAGGGAGGCTGATCTTGCCCTCTCTTCTCTCTGGAAGTAAAAGCGTTGTTCTCTGCAGTGCTCTGACCGCGTTATATTTTCCCAGGTGACTACAGTACCAAGATGCAATAGAAGGGAAGTGTTCGGACTTCTGATCCTGGTGGTTGACACAGTGCTGATCTATGTTGTCCTCCATGTAGTGGGAGTCCCCTCCAGAGACAGGGAACTAGTGCATGGTGCTCTCTGCTCTACAAAGGCCTAGAATGTTATTTTGTCCTGAATCAGTTCTGTTGAATGTTTATCGATAATTTTGACAAGGAAAGCCAAAATATGAAATTAGGAAATAGGGCGTGAAAATGACTGAATATGCTTCAAATAGTAATCAATATCTAATTTCTTAAGATAGATCATAATAAAATACTCAAAAGGACTAGACATAAAAGTAATAAAAATAAGTATAAAATTCTGACCTCCTGATTCTTACAGCATAATGTACTAGGTAATTAGAGTGAGCTTTCACTTAACAAAAAACAAAAACTGAACTAAAACTGGCGTATACATTTTTGAAAATATCTTCATAAATGCTTTCATGAACTGGCAAAAACACCCAGACCAAAATCAGGTAGAGGACTCAATCTGGCTTTCCATTTGAGGGCATTTGAGAAACCAGGTAAACCTGAACATTGGTTTTTGTAGTCTTCGAGTACTCAGGGGACAAGGGGCAAAGCCCAGGGCCTGCCCTTCCTTCCAGAGAAGTGACAGAGCCTACATTTATGGTTGCCAGTTTCATTTCGTTTTCCTAAGCACAATAGAGGACAATACTTTCCCACCTCTCTTGAGTTAAGTAAAGGTCATGAAATGGAACTCTGACCAGTGTGATATGGGTGAAAGTGTCCCATTCACCTGGTAGGTCAAGTTGGAACAAGTTTCTCCTCCTTTCAGTGGGTATTGTGGTCTGTGTTGAAGATGGCACAGCCCCAGTTCAGCAAGAAACAGGATCACTGACTCAATGCACAGGAAAAAGCCCCCCAGGAGAGTTGTGACTCTCCTTAATATGTCCTTAAATATCTATGTTTTTAATTTTCTCATTTTTCATGTGAAATCATTGAGATTCATGTCTCCTAAGATTTTGCTAGACCTAAAGTTTTCTGATATTTTTCTGAAAATGTTGTGAACTATTGGAAGACAGGAAGGCTGTTTTGTGTCATATAATGTGTGTGCTATCTTGTATGACATCTGGCATAAAACAGGCCCTTGGTATATTTTGAATGAATGAGTGAACAAATGATTCAAAAGCTACTTTTCCCTGCAAAAATGTCCTCTGCAAGAACTATCCCTACTTTTAGTCATAATTCTGTTCCTTTAATGCCACCATCTTGATAAGGCACAAGTTTTTTGTTGGAAAATAATCACTGAACAAATTCACAATCAGGAATAATAACACAACTCTACAGCTCGACTGATACTCATTTGCTACCCACCAGCATTGATTTCACAGGTGTCAAAATATTGAAAATTTCCCATAATATTTCAAAAATACCTACACCTTTAAACCTCCCAGTATCCCCACCCCCCAAAACTTAGTGATTGTATTTCCTGGGCTTTTACAAGTTCCTAAAATTTCTTCTTCCTCATTTCTCATCATTCCTTGATACCTGTGTGGTCTCAGCGATTGGCCTCATGATCCATCTTTTAGAATAAACTTAAAATCATGTATTCATCACCAACTCCTTTTCACTCTTCCTTTTTTCAACTGTCCCCTAAATTCTCTAAATTCTATGTCTTAAAATTTCTTGAATTGATTCTGTTTTCATTCCCACTGCTACACATAGGATGGGCTAGCCATTCTGAACTGTATAAAATTCTAAACATGCTCTCTTTTCTCCTACTTGTGCATATTCTATATCTCTATGAAAATGCGTTTATCAGCCCTGACACTGTCTTCTGTCTTGCAGATGCTAACTGTTTCTCCCCTTCTGTGAATTTGTCCTGACTCCTGCTTCCCTCTGGAGAGAGTCATGTGATACAACATCTTTATTATTGTACTCAACACATTTTCCTGTAATGGATTCTGAACCAAGCTGAAATGTCCCAGACTTTCAGGCAATTTATCAAGAAGTCTTACCACAAGATAGTGAACTGGAGCTATTTGCTGGCAATTTACTCAGGGATTCTAATAACTCAGGAAGATGACGTAAGAATTTAGCAGGAAAAATAATAGCTGGAAAAGCACTGGAGAGGTGTGTGCAAATAATGAAGGGAGGGTTAATTAAGCTTAAAATTAAAAATTTAAGTAGCTTCATGTGGCTGAAGCATAGGCTGCAAAGGAGAAAGGCAAGTTATAAACAAGGAGAAAAACAGAACTTCTGTTGAAGACACCTATGAGAAAAGATTATAGTAATGGATTTTGAAAGTGGTGAGGAAGTATCAATATGTTTTATTAACAGGGAAGTTATATGATCCAGTTTGCCTTCTAGAAATGTTACCCAAGAAGTATTGTATTTGGATAAGACGGAAGAACATAATAATAAAAGCAAAGAACAAGGGGCAGGAGAATGGTGAGACGGATGAATGGGATTAAGGGGTACAAGCTCTTAGTTTTTTAAGTGAAAAACAATGCAGATCAAAGAGATGGTTATGTCCTCATAAATCATGGGGGATAGTTAGGAGATAGTATTAAGAGAACATGGTGCTTGACTGGATGTGAAAAGTGAAATAGAGGAAATCCCATAGGTCTGAGGTTCTGTCTTAGACAACTGGATGTAGCAGAGCTACGGAATAACATGGGGAAAACAGAGAAGGCTATTTTGACGAGGCTGAGAGTGGGTGGGTGGTGGTTTTAATTGAGATCTAATAATTTTAAGAGGTATATAAAGGCTGTACGGGGAGATGTCCAGAATGTAGTTGAACATATGAACTTGGAGCATAGGAGAGACTTCTGGTTTGTGTAGATGAATCTGAAACTCAGCCTATCTGTGGTTGCTAACGCAACACTCTCTACCTTTGCCTCACCAAAAAGAAAAGGAAACTTACTGAAGAGAAAAGGAACTGGAGTCCCCCTACCTATTCTTTGCATTTCATGTCATAGTTATTAAGCATAAATAGTTGACTAATAGAGGGAAGTAACACACTTAAGAAGAGATATGATTGGGTTCCTCAGTCAATCCTGTTTCTTAGAGTGCTTTCTCTCTGTGCTTGAAGCAAATTCTGGTTCAAATGGAAAGCCTCTCAGGGCTATCAGTGCCGCTGCATATTCAGCCGTAAATATAATACACTTAACCTTGTACTCACTTTGAGACTCACTGAGCTCACAGAGCGTTAGAGAAAGCGTGGGACTTCTCTGAGTGTGGCTTTTCATGCGTGGTTCCACAGGCTGTACATCCGCGAAGTTGGGCCTGTGTGTAATCTCTTACCACAGGGCTTCTTCCTAAACACAATGCCTCAACTTGGAGGTTGTTTGGCTGACCAATGTCTACTGTTTGGAAACATGATAATAATTATAAAGATACATGATGATTGCATGGGGAAAAAAGTCACCTCTCTTACTTGTTTCTTCAGTTGTGAACTTAATACTATCTTTGGCCATAAAGAAAACACTATGTGAACAGTAAGTGTAGAACAGTCAGCTTCTGTTACACGCTTTTATCATCCACCAATTATTTTCTTTAACATGACATCAAAGGATGCCCGTTTTGTTTTTGTTTTGTTTTTCACCTTTGATTCACCTTCTGTGAGTCACGTTTCTCCTGTAGGCTTTTCTGCCACTAGAAGGGAAATAATTTGTGTTCTGCTGCAATTCATTATGCAGAGGCCAGGGAGAGATAGAGAATAATGTATGTTTGTATAGAGATGAAGGAGCAAGTGCTCCTTCATAAGAAGTTTTATCATTTTAGATTTATCCTTGATATGGGCCTGTCTGCACCTGGATTTAAAAAAAAAAATAGATGAAGCCTCCAACAGTACCATTATCTCAGTCTGTATTTGCTTCTGTCATTGTCACGTAATAGTTTTTCATTTACTGGGATGCTGAAGAAAGAGAAAGAAGGTTGAATCAATTTATTAGGGCCAGAGGCACACGTGACTTTTGTAAATCTCTCAGAATTCCTAATACACCACCTTACCATTGCAGAAAATACACTTCCATATATAAGTTGTATTTGCATTTTTGTAATTCTGAATTTTTACTCCCACATTAAATAATGATTTTTAAAAACAAAAATGCTCTATGAATATAACCATCTATCCTGTAGCCACTCTGAAGCTGCAGTTTAGCAAAGAAAGTAATTTTTCCCCCAACCAGCCTTGGCAGAATGTAGGGAAATGGGTAGTTTATTTTATAAAAATTTCTTACTCTGTGTCTTAGATTAAACATAAGTATTGTGTAAAATGAATGAAGAGGTTAAATCATCAGATTTAACAACCAACAGATGACTTGAATACGATGTGCTATGAATTAAAATTAAGAATTGAATACAAGTGAGCACTGAGTAATGTATAGAATTGAGTCATTATATTCTGTACTTGAAAGTGATATATCACTCTATGTTAATTGTACTTTAATTAAAAAAGAATTTAATATGAGTAATTTTAAAACTCAGTAGTGAATGATAGCTCAATACATATGTCTTTGAATAATATCATTAGATATTTTCCTTTTCTAATCTCTAGTTAGACACAAAGACTAATTCTTTAATATTATAATTTTTTTATTTTGTATATTAATTAATGCATTATAATAAATAGATATGTGAGTATGAAAGTACACACACATATTACATAGACACACACAGACACACTCACATTTTTAATAACCCTCCTAGAAATGTTATTTTAAAACAGATGTAAACATTCCAAACAATAATTCCAAATTTCTTTCATTCTAAGACTTTTTTTTCTTTTACCACAAGACCTAGTCAGTTTTTTCTGTAACATTTTCTTTAAAAAGACAGATAAATGGAAAAAAAAAACTTTTAATCAGAATAATTTTCTCCAAAATTAGAATAATACATTTAGGTATCTATATATTTAAGGTAGTATATTTTCTTGAAAAATTTCTGTTAGATTAATAGTATGCCTTACAAGAAATGGTTCCTTAAAATTAAAGGAATACAATAATAGCTAAGACACAAAAGTGAGTGTATATGATCCAGGCATTGTGTGTGACTTTACAAAAATGATCTCGTTTGATTTTCAGATACTATGAGGTAGAGTTATTTTTATTACTACTTCAGGTGTGAGAAAACAGACTTCCAGGGGTGCGCAAGAATGGTGTCATTAAGTTGAACTTAGACATCATTCCATCCTTCAAGACTAACTTCAAATGTTATATTCAAAAACCACTCTTCTGTTTTGCTTTGATAAAAAGATAGATTGACCATTATTTTTTTTCCTGAAAGAACTGTACTATGTAATTACTTGGTAATAATATTTTAATGGTATCATCAGTTTGTGGGTATTTTTTTTCTCCCTCTAGTGGCTGAGTCCATGTCTACACAAAATCACTCCTGGCAAGCTGTGCTTCGTTCCCTAGCATTTGCTTGGTCTCCACCTACACAGTGGAGAAGAATGAAATGGCTGGAGGAAATAGATGATTGCACTTGAACTAAAGAATCAATAAGGCTGCCTCTGTAAGATTATTGACTGGGAGACTCATCTGAGCCCATAATTTTACTTCTAGCCAATGTTTCAAGGAATGCTAGATGCAGGACTATCTACAGAACCTCCTGATTCTTGTAAGCACTGAGCAAAGCTACATAGGATTATTCTATTTCAGTTGATTGAGTGTTTTCAAACCCTCTGGTCATTTTCATTCTATTATATATATGATACTCTTTCATCATGCCTTTACTGTCTCTACTGCTTTTGGAAAAAAAAATTCAGTACGAACAATCTGCCCTTTCCCTGTGCGCCTTAATTTATCTTAATTATCTATCTAATAGCAGGTTCATATAGTAAAACAAAGACTATTAAAACAGAAGAGACTAAGCCAGTTTAAGATTTTGAGACTGTTTTTTTTTAATTCCATGTTTGTTTATTTCTTTTTTATCCTAAGTACTTAAAATAAGATAGATAAGAATTTTTCACATTTGTAGTTTTTTGTTTTGTTTTGTTTTCATGACTACCTAGGGATTAAGCTCTTAGCACAGACATCTTTTATTTGGAATTGTCAGTACAAATAACCAGGTGCACTTGATGAAACGGAATTTTGAGTTACAAAGACAAGATGATATAGGGTTGGGGAGGTGGATAGTAATGGTATGAAAATAGGCAGAATTCGTTCTATTGTTATTTTAAACATTATAGTGATTTGAATAAATTAGTGAATTGCTAGAGCCATTTTATTAAAAAGTCAAAGAATTATATAATGTGATATTCTCAATGTCCTAGAAGGCAGTTACATCTCAGTTGTTACTCCAGTCAATAGAATGTGCTTGAACATAATTACTCAGCAAAGAATGAGACTAGAATTCATTTTTTGTAGCTGAGAAGATATATAGATAATCTTTGGCACATATTGCCAAAGTTAAACACTGCTGGATAAGTCCCATATTGTTGTTCCACCAGGGAAAACTATGATCATTACTCTTCAGGTTGACATTTAAGAAAACAACAATTATGATAAAAGTCGTAATTGTTAAACTTAAAACTGTATTCAATAATTAACATTAATGAGGGACATTATTGAATACTTAAGATGACATTAAGTTTGAAAACCCCAAGCAAACAAGACAAAAAGAAAATTCTTTAGTGGTTTTAAGTCTCAAAAAAAGAAAAAAATAGAAACTTTACTTCAAAAGATAAAAAAGACAGTAACCGAGACTACTATAATTTTGTTGGCATTCCCTTTAGCAGCCTGAATCCAATTTCTCTGAATGATGGCAATTCTGGAAAATCGTGTTGTCAACAAAATTAGTATTCTGTGACCTCCGACTCTCGCTTTACCCTTGTCTTTTTGGCAAGGTCTACTCACCTCTCCTCCAGAAATCTACAGCCCTCAGAAAGATTTCAGAGCAGTTTCTTTAGGAAAGGCTTATTCTCCTGTCACCAGTTAGGACATGTAACAGCTCGCTTTAATAGAATAAAACATTACAGGTTTATTCTGGATCCTGTAGGGATCTCTTCTCTAACAGAAGCCCTTATTAATAAACCATGTGTTTTTAAGTTAATGAGCATTGGTATGGGCAGTGGACCAGTGGTAGCAGCCTCACCTAGGAACTAGCTAGAAATGCATGTTCTTGGGGCGCCTGGGTGGCTCAGTGGGTTAAAGCCTCTGCCTTCGGCTCAGGTCATGATCCAGGGAGCCTGCTTCCTCCTCTCTCTCTGCCTCCTTGTGATCTCTCTCTCTGTCAAGTAAATAAAAAAAAAAAAAAAAAAAAAGAAATGCATGTTCTTGGGCTCCAACTCAATCTAGTCAACCTCCATCTGCATTTTGACAAGATCCTCAGGTGATTCCTGTACACATTAGTTGGAGAAAAACTGTGGAGCTACAGCAAAATGGTAACATTCTGATTCGTGGCCAAAGAAAATCCCTCAGCTGCGAAAGCATCTCAGTCTAAAAAAAGGATTCATGTGGTGGTTTGAGGCTCCATGATGGGACAGCCTGCAGGGGAAATATTTGGGGGCTCTTTTGGGAATGATAACACTAGCATATTGAATAGTCTTTACAAAAATCCCTCTTTAGTTTACTGGGAAAAGTTTGCATGGCAATGCAAATTAAAAAAAAAAAAGATTAAAAGAAGACTAAGACCATTTTGCAATTGAGAGAGAGAGAAAGAGAGAGGAAGAAGAGAAACTTTTTTTTTTTTTTTTTAAGCATTAACAGAACTTTTGGCTTCTTACAAATCATACAATATAGGTATGGCCTTGCCTTTAACTTCTGAGGTTAAAGCAGAAACCTAATTTTCCAGCTTTGAATCATTTCTTTGACCTTTTCTGAATTTCTTCACATCCTTCATCATTACTGGACTTCAGAACTGAGCATAGTCACTACTTTCTTAGGGAAAGCTTTGATCAATATCTGTCATAATGAAAGAAATTTGAGCTCCTAATTACCACATCTTTTTTATACCTTATTTTTTAATATAACAGTGTCCTAAATAGCTACACTTAGGTGTTTACAGGTTTCACAAGCTTGCCAGGTTATTATGATTCATGTGGTCCTTGGACTACACTTTGAAAGAGTGACTGATGACTAGATTCATCCTTAAGACTTTTGGGGTGAAGCAAAAATATGTAAACCATGGTAACTTTGTCACCTTAGAAGTTTTCCTTATAAGTTTTATTCATTTGTAGCAATATGCCCCTCCTTTGTGAAATTTTAGCAAGGTATATTATAACACTTTAAGGTTGGAATGTTTTAACTCTTCATCAATTTTTCCTTCAAGTATTTCTGGTTTATACCCATAATTACTTATGTAAATAATTTAGATTTAATATACATATATAATATATTTAATCTGCCTTAATTTTAATTTTTAAGATATTTCAGTTTTTATTTTGATTATGACAGAAATTTGATCAACTGCTAATATATTCTGGAAGAATAATCTTTCTAACATTTCTTGGGGGGACTTACAATACTATTAAGTTTTCTTTGGAACAGAGCTGTTAGGGTTTTTCTCATGATGATCATGTTAGGAACCTCATAATAGAAAACTTCCCATTTCAGGTAAGCCCTGTCTTTTTGTTTTTGTTTTTGTTTTTGTTTTGTTTTGTTCTTTTGGTAGTCTTATTTTTCTGAGTGCAGTTGACATACAATGGTACTATAGTTTCAGATGTACCACTTAGTGATTTGACAAGTTTATGCATTATGCATGTTCCCAAGTGTACCTACCATCTGTCCCATTTTATTATACTTATGGTATCTTTGACTGTCTTCCCTATGCTGTGCTTTTTATTACTATGACTTATTCATTTTATAACTAGAAGCCCCCATCTCCCATTCTCCTTTACCCGTTTTGCCCAACCCTCCACTCCCCTACTCCACCAGGGACAATCACTTTGTTCTCTATAGGTGTGATTCTTTTTTTAGTTTATTCATTTTCTAAAGATTTCACTTATAACTGGAATCATATAGTATTCGCTTTTCTCTGTCTGAATTACTCCAGTTAGCATAATGCCGTCTAGGCCCATCCATGTTGTCACGAATGGCAGGATTTCATCCTTCTTTATAGCTGCATGTTATTCCATTGTGTACGTGTATCTGTGTGTGTGCGCGTGAGCATATGTGTGTGTACACAGCACATCTTCCTTATTCACTCTTTTGTGATGGACACTTAGAATGCTTCCACATCTTGTCTTGGCCATTGTAAATAATGCTACAATAAACACAGCTTTATGAATTAGTGTTTTCATTTTCTTTGTGTAAATACCTAGCAGTGGATATTTGACTTTATGGTATTCATATTTTTAATATTTTGAGGAATCTCCATATTATTTTCCACAGTGGCTATACCAATTTACATTCCTATCAACAGTGCACAGGGTTTCTTTTTCTCCACATCCCCACATTTCTTATCATTTTGATTTTAGCTCCTTTCTAAATGATGTGAGGTGATAGCTCATTATGGTTTTGATTTGCATTTCCCGGTGATTAGTGATGTTGAGCATATTTTCATGGGTCTTTTGGCTATCTGGATGTTTTCTTTGGAAATGTATATTCAGGTTATCTCCCCATTTTTTATTTGGATTGTTTTTGTTTTTGTTGTTGTTGTTTGTGTTGAGTTGTATAAGTTCTTTATATGTTTTGGATATTAATCTTTTATTGGATTTATCATTTGCAAGTATTTTCTGCTATTCAGTAGATTGTTTTTTGGCTTTGTTAATAGTTTCCTAAAATAAGCCCTCCTTATTTTTTGTTGATTTAAAAAATTTGATCTCTAAATACTCCAGAATGCAAACAACAAAATGACAACAACAACAAAAACTTGGGTAGACTGATATGGTAAAAACTTTATCAGAATTGCAAAGTAGCCGTTTAACCATGAATAAACACTGAATATAAAGACAGTGTTCCATGAGATTTTATCCATTTACATATATTTATTTTGGAAGTATTGTTTAAGGAAATCAGTAACAACTTGAGTTCCTTTTTTTGGTGACTTAGAAGCTCCTTTAAAATAAAATAAACATGCTAGTTTACCAAGTAGTAGTTTCTTCATCTTGTGGAGATTTAAATGAGGACAGCATATGTTAGAAGAATAGAAATCCTATGCTTTAGCTCAAGAACTCCTTCCCTGTGTTTTCTTTAAATGGTCGTGTGTGTTTGTATATCTCTTTTAACTTAATTTTATTTTCTGTAATAATATTGCCTGTAGATTTAGAGACCCATAATTTATCATTGTACAGCTGGACTGATGAATGCATTTTACTGTGAATCATCAACTTTGTGTCATTTTTGTTCATTACACACAAACCTTGCCTTTAGAATTCCTTAAAGTGTTAAAATTCACTGTCTGGAAAAGCCTGCACTACAAAGAATGATGATTTTGCTAATAATTAGGAAGAAGCAAGAATTTGGAAGGAAGGATGAGGAGTTCCATCTTCATTGTGGTCAGATAAGAAAGCTGATGGAATATCCAACAGGCAATATCAGACAACTCAAGTCACAATATTGAATGCTGTGCAAAGATTAAATGAAGAGAAAAGAGAAGGGCTGGGATTCATTCACATTGGCCCACACGGGGATAAAACCACTTATTGCATTCTCCAGAACATAAGAGTTTAAGTAACTCTTTTGAAGCTGGTGCTTTCTGTTCCATAAATTCACTTTAAAATATATATGGGGAGAAAAAATTCTCCAACAAAATATGCTATTTTTGAAAAATATATATTCTTCTCACCTCTATGTTGCAACTAATATCTTAGAACCAACATTAACACTTTTTATTTTTATTTTTTAAAGTTTTTATTATTTGACAGAGAGATAGAAAGCACAAGTAGGCAGAGTGGCAGGCAGAGGGAGAGAGAGAGGCAGGCTCTCCACCAAGCAGGGAACCCAGTGTGGGACTCAATCTCAGGACCCTGGGATCATGACCTGAGCCAAAGACAGTAGCTTAACTGGCTGAGCCACCCAGGTGACCATATTAACACTTTTTAACCAAGATGTATTATCTAAATTCATACACAGAATATACGTTAATATATGAGCTCTATATAAAATGGAGTGTGACTCCATTTTCTCTATTAAATTATCTTTTACATATAGTCATCTAAGAATTTGCTGGAAGCATATAGGCCAAAATGTCAACAGTGGTTATCTCAAGGTAGTAAAATTATGAAAGCCTTTTTAAATTTGTATTTTTTGCAAGTTATTTTTTGTTTAAAATAATTTAATAAAGAAAAATTCAACAGAAGATATTTTTAAAAAGAAAAACAGAAGCAACTCAAAATAAATATTTTTTATGTTAGTTCATCAAGAAGGAAATTTGGTTTTGTTATCTGTGCCTGGCATATAGTAGGACCTCAGTGTATTCTGGCTAAATGAGAGATGAATGAGAGGTGAAAAACCAAGCCCAAAACAAGGAAGGTAATTTAAAAAAGAAAGTAACTGAGGAAAACAATTAGGTAATATGGATGGCTCAACAGAAATTACAGAGAGGCAGCATAACTCTAAGGGTATGATATTTGGACAAAGATAACCCTACCACGATTCTGCTCCCCATGAGAGTGAAGAGAAGAGCAAATCAAATAGGTTAAAGTGACAAAGAATTGCAGCATTGGGAGTGACGTGAGGAACATCTTTATGCTTTATTACAAGACAAATTGAACGCAGAATATAGCAAGTCTTATTCTTGGGAATAATTTTTTTTTAAATACAGCTGAGACACTCATAAAATATGCAGTTTTTTTTTTTTAATTTAGGAACAAAACTGGGAGCTTTAAAAATTTATGCTTCTCTAATTTTGCCCTTCTTAAATTAGTCAAGAAATAAAGTTAGAGAGAAGTCATATTTTATTATACCCTTTGTTGACTTTAATAATGTCAAAGAAAATAGTGGTTATCCTTGATTGAGGAATTTAGCTTTGGCAGGAAAGTGATGAAAAGCTGCTTTATTTTTTCCATTGAATTTTCAGCTTTGGTTTTAGAAAAACACTTAGAAAAAAACCCTAAGAATGTTTTTTGTTTCCATTACTGGAACACAGAGAGTTACATGACAAAGAAGTAAATAAAGGTAGCTCTGACTGCTGTGCTCTAGTTCATGAGTGCCTCTGATATTGATGTGTTCAGGAAAGTAAGGTATCTGGAAAACAGGTATAGAACGCTTTTCTAAAGAGGCAAAATGGCGTCAGTTGAGAGGATGGGACATGTTACTTCACACAAAGTGTTCAAATCCTTGCACAGCAGGAAGACCCTGGGCAATTTTTTTTTCAACTTCTCTGAGGGCTATTACTTCATCTGGAAGATGGAGATGATAACTTCCTCATACAATTGTGGAGATGATTAAATGAGGTAATTCCTGTAAAGGATTTAACACAGTGACTAATATACCGCAAATACAGAGAAATAAAATTTATTTTGTTTTTGCCTTTTTTTTTTTTTTAATATCTAAGAAGAGACTGAGCATGCAGATCTGTATCAATGGTTAGCTCTGGGCTACAGTTAGAGAAGAGAAAGACGGCCATTTCTTAGTAGACTATTGTCTTCTGTAGTTCCTGACTGCAAAGAGAAGAAAAGACCAGGGGCATGGAAACAAACACTTGAGTATAGTCAGTGACAAGATAATTTTAAGTAGAGTGCAGGATTTCTGGGAACCATAACTAATGAAATCTAAGACCAGCAGAGAAGAGATTTTGGAATCCTCCTCATCATTTATCTCTGTCCTTTTCTTTTGGGTGTCTTACAGCAGTGAAAGCAGAGTGAAAGACAAAGAAGGAACTAGGGAGGGTAGGGAAACAGAACTGGGAAACGTGGTGTGCCTGTTACATGATTTCCAAAAGAGCTTGCCTAAGAGCACAGTCCCAAAGGAGAAGGCATAAAGCAGATTATCTTAGTTTTTTGTAAACACCTTCTCTCTTGGTAACTGCTCTGACCCTATCAAAGCTCAGCCTTAACTAACAATGGCAGTAGCCAAACATGAACAAATATCCTATGATTAAAATGACTCTCTTTATGGGTGCCTGGGTGGCTTAGTCCATTAAACATCTGACTTTGATTTTAGCTCAGGTCATGATCTCCGGGTAGTGAGATCTAGCTGCAAGTCGGTCTCCACACTGGGCATGGAGTCTGCTTAAGATTCTTTCTCCCTAGGGAGCTTGGGTGACTTAGTGAGTTAAGCATCTGCCCTCAACTCAGGTCATGATTCCAGGGTTCGCGCATTGAGTCCTACAACAAACTCCCTGCTCAACAGGGAGTCAGCTTCTGCCTCTACCCTTTCCCGCTGCTCATGATCGATTCTCTCACTCTCATGCTTTTTTCTCTCTTTCTCAAACAAATAAATAAAATCTTAAGAAAAAAAAAAAAAGATTCTCTCTCCCTCTCTCTCAATCCCTCCCTCATTGCACCGGCGTTCATTCTCTCTAAAATAAGTTAAAATATAAAAGGTTCTCTTAGTTAAAAATACTGTGTTGCTAGAAAGCAAACTAAAACTTGGAAAACTGATGGACTATTCAGAATCACCTATTAAGAACCACAAATAAAAAAGCAGAACCAAAACACTTAAAATTAAAGAATTGCATTTCCTTTTGCTCAACAAATATTACCTGAATATCTATACTGTTATACTGGCAGTAGAGAATACCAGTAAATTAAAGGTGATTTTATCTTAAAGTGCTGAAATATATGGTAAAGGCAACTGCAAAATAGGACAATGCAGGCAAATGTATAAATTGTACAATTGGATGAGACATGTACAAGGCTACTGTCTACATGATTGTTCACATGTAAGGAGATAGAATCGAAGCTAGGATTTAAACAGTAACATAGATGAATAATGATTAACTGAAAAAGAAATCATATTTGAGTGTGATTTGTTAGCTTAATGTGGTTTAAGATTTACGTCTTCATTTTAGAGAGAGAGAGAGAGCACACATGCACACCCCAGCTGGGGGAGGGGCAAAGGGAAAGAGAGAGGGAGAGAAGCAGACTCTCTGCTGAGTGACGAGCCCATCATGGGGTTCAATCTCTGAGGCTAAATCAAGAATCAGGTGCCTAACTGCCTGAGCCTCCAAGGCACCCCTGTTAGCTCAATGTTTCAAAGTCAAACTACTGGGTTTCTTAGGCTGCAGATGCTAGAAAGCTAAAAATATACATTGTTTCCAAATCCCTGCAGCTAAATGAAAGGAAGGAGTTAAATGAAATGAAAGGAAGGAAGGTGGTCTACTCTATTTTCATTCTCTTCACTAGGAGAATGGGTTTGGGAGAAAGAAAAGACAGGTGACCCAGGCATATTCTTCTTGTCCACTGGGCCTCTGTGTAAACAGACTAAGGATACATATATACTAGGAGGAAGAGATCTTATTTCTGAATGCTCTCAGTATGCTATCCTGCCCAAGGATCCTCTAACATGTAAGGGGTGGCAATCTGTAAGGAACATCATTTAAATTATCTGGGGTATAAAAGAAGTCTCAGAGTTTATATACTCACTGCATTTCGAGGAACCCCACAAGCCTTACTTAGAGACCTTATCTATTTTGGGCCAGAGGTGCTTTTCTGTTCAGGAGAAAAGGATGTGGAAAGTTGCCCTTGGTGTCATTTCTCTCCCCTCTTGGTAAGAAGCTTTTCATTTCCCATATTCTTGAAGTTATTACTAGTTTACCATTGACTAAGTTTGCTGATTCATGTGAATTTGGTAGATTTGATGATTGAACCAAGTACATTAGCTCACAGAGTTCGAAATAAGTTGGATTCCACTAAATAGATGCTTTTTCATGAGACTTGAACTTGGAATTCATATCAGTTGAGAAGCCAGAACATGATAAACATCTTAGTAATCAGTTTATCACTACAACTAATGTGAGCAAGGGGTATGAGTATGGGTTGGGGGGCATAAATCACGGATGCATTTCGTAGTAGGCACAGTAGAAGTGGGACTCAGAAGAGAAAATAATATTAAGAAAGGAACATAGAGTTTGCCTATCTTCTTACTTTTCTTCTGAAACACAGCCAGCAATTACTGTTTTTCATTATTTTAAAAGAAAGTCTGTGATTCTTTTAAGATATACATTCATGAATTGCATCAATGACAAAGCTTTCATACACTATAGGTGCTGATTTCTCTTTCAATGGTTCTAATTGTCAAATAGTTAAATTAATTAAAATTATGTCTCCAAACAGATTCCATCCATCACTGACTTCTTGGTGCTAATTTTTATTTTGACTTGGAAGTATTTGAAGATAGCCATCAAAATCATCTGAATCTGCTGGTCTCTTGTTTTTGTTGTTGTTGTTGTTTGTTTTGTTTTGTTTTAATCTTCTACTCACTCTCCATAACATTATTTAGAGTCTGTTTTCCATTCTGGGTGCTCTTCTCTGAATGTGCTAAAGTTTGTGTAAGCTTTTCTTTTGAAAATAGATCTGAGTTTTGTTTTGTTGTTGCTTTTTGCTGTTGTTGTTGTTTTGTGTGTTTGTTTTTTGTTTCTTTTTTTGCAATGTCACCACCACCACCAACAGAGAAATAATGTAGAGAAATAAACAAAAGAGAGAAGACAAACCCATAGATTAATACAGATTTTTAAAAATCTAATGTATAGCAATGCATGTCCTGATTGATACGGATTCAAAGAAATGAACTACAAAATTAAGGTATATGAATCATAATCTATTGGAGAATTTGAATATTCACTGAAATTTTGATGATATTAAGGACTTATTATTATTTCTAGATATGATTTTTACATTGATTATATTTTTAAAGTACTTATCTTTTAGAAATGAGTTCTGAAAAATAAATGACTAAAATGATATGATGTCTGGGATTTATTTCAAAGTAATTCATGATAGCGAGAGTATGAGTATATACACCTGGCCCAAATTACCGTGAGCAGATAATGGGTGAAGCTGAGTAATAGATGGACAGGCTTTAGTTAATAGTCAAATTTTGAAACATTTAAAATTTATTATAACAAAAAATCATTCAGAAATTTTAGACTAAATTTACTTACTTAAAGACAGTTTGCTTCAGTTGATATCATTAGCATTAGCTATATATCTTACTTCAAGAAATCAGTCCACAATTACGTATATGTGTGTGGTTAGTCAGTCAAAAGGAGGAACAGATACATAGGTAAGAAAAATGTGATCACTACAAGCAGGATGCACTCATTTTTGATGGTGAATCATGGAATTCAACAAGTTAATTTATCATTTAAAGAATATAGAACAAACATCTCTTACAAATTAATCTTCAATATAGGCAGAGTGTCTGATTCAGCTATTTATTTGCTATTTGTGAAGAATAGATTGTTCAGCTTAAACTTGGGATCTTACAGAGAAAGAGGTGGAGGAGGAGAGAAATATTGGATATACCAATCTTTTAAGAAATCAGATTGTATGTGAATCCTATTATAAAAATCATCGCCAAGATTATATCTTAAACCAACATATTTTAAGGTGTAAGTTCAGTCTGCTGTACCCTTGGAAAGCTGCTTTCATTTGGCCATGCAAAAACAGACAATGGATAGGGAACATTTAAAAAAAAAAAAATAAAAGCTTAACCTTTTTTGTTCTTTGTCATTTCTCAAACTGCAAAAACAGAGCATCATTTAAATATTCCTGAAAATGACTAGCAAATCATTCAGTGGACTGCTACTTTCTGAAAAATACCCAAGTTAATAGAAAGAACATGTATTCAATCTTTGCACATTATATAATTTTCTCAAGTAGTTTTCTTCATTACAGAGAACCACACACACACCTCTAAAATTTGTTAAATCTGCGGCCAATCTCAACTGAGGTGGCTCAGTTGGTTAACTGCCCAACTTTTGATTTCAACTCAGGTCATGATCTCAGCGTTGAGAAATTGAGCCCGTGCTCAGCTCAGAGTCTGCTTGAACTTCTCTATCTCCATTTCCCTCTGCTCCTACCCCACCACTCTCTCTCCCTCTCAAATAAATAAATAAAATCTCTATAATTTGTTAAATCTGTAAAACAAATAGAAAAGATTTACTGTCTCCTATTTGAGCATGCAAACCAGAAATGTGAATTTGTATTTTTTACCCCCAGTTGAAATATCTTAAATTATTTTTAAAAACATCTGAAATTCATGTAAAGATAGCTATATATAACTTCACAATTGGGCTCATAAATATAATGTTTGCACTTATTAATATTTTATTTTAGTTGTCAAATGATTTCCTAACCTTCTTGTTTATATAATAACAAATTAGCTGCAATGTATTTACTATTTAATTGCTTTATATTTTCTCAGGAAGAATGAGATATAGGCAAGCGCTTAATTTAAGAATATTATGGACTATAGCACTCTAAAAATGTAATTTATTTCAGGTAATAAAAATTTTAATTATAGGCTTTTAAATCACTAATATAATTATTTTCAACAATTCATGCCCTAAGGGATATTTTATCAATATGTACATATTGCCCAAGAAACTGAATCACAGCATAGAGTCAAATGTTATAAAGGGCAAGCATCTCTTAAAGCATCTTGTATATCACAGGAGTAGAGAAGGAATAATTTTTCAGTGACTGGATGTATAATCAATAAATTATAAGATTTAAGTTGATAAAACATTTTATATGCTAAAGCTCAGTGTGCCCACTTGTGCTCAATAGTTTATCATGGCTTGAGCTTCTCATACATTTTCAAAGGAAAATGGATCCTATTATGCTGCATCTACAGGCAAATTTCACCTAAATATAATCTCCTGGATCAAGAAAACAATCCAGACTGTGACTGAGCTATCAGTAACAATCCTCACTGAAAGAACCTAATGATTTTGAATGGCTTTTGTAAATATATAATATCTCATCATATTCAAGTATATTTAAAGCTGCGCTATAATGCAGGTTTAACTTGGAAAGTTAAATATTATATATAATCCTGGAAGCCAAGTTTTCTTCTCAGCACTTTTCAGCTACTTTGAAATATTAAAATGCCTTACAATTTCATGCCTTAAAAGTTTAGAGGGTTTTTTTAACTTTTTATTTTTTATGTTTTTATTATTTATTTCTTTATTGGACATAGAGAAAGACAGCAAGAGAAGGAACACAAGCAGGGGGAGTGAGAGTGGGAGAAGCAGGCTTCCTGCTAAGCAGGGAACCCAGTACAGGGCTGGATCCCAGGACCTTGAGATCATGACCTGAGCCAAAGGCAGACACTTAACGACTGAGCAACCCAGGAGCCCCAGGTTTTGTTTTTTTTGTTTTTTTTTTTTTTTTAATAAGCATTATCTAATTTAAGCCTCATGACAACCTTGTATAGGGCTATGTTTATCTGCAATAATTTGATTTAAAGAAAAGAAAATTTCATATAACCTACTTATTTATTATAATGAATTACAGAATCTAATTTCAAGAATGTCCATCAAATTGCTGGTCATCTGGTATTTCCATGCGTTTGAGTACACATCATAGCTGTGCACCTGTTTCATTCTCCTTTCTGTTACTTTATAGACAGGTTTCCTTTGTAAGCATTTAGTTCCTGCTTCACTGTATTAGCAATTCTATTGTAATGTTGTGTTTTGGAGGAATTAATTCTGATCCAAAGTCTAGTGTCAGCTAGGATCAGTTCTGGTGTCATAAATCCAGTTCCCAGGAGACAGAATCTGATTAGCTCAGCTTTGAGCAATTATTTTCATTTATATTCCTCTTTGGAATTACAGTCTTACATATCCAACCACCTATTGCATACCTGGCTTCAATGTCTAATAGGCTTTAAAATGTAAAATGCCCAACCTTAAATGCCTGATTTTCCTTGGAGTCATATTTGATTTATCTCTGTCCAATATACCCATATCCAATCTGATAACAAATCCCTTTAGCTTTACTTCCCCATAACATCCAGAATGTTCTGGCTGCTGAGTCCTTCCAAGTCCATCCAAGTCAAACCACCATGTCCTCTTGCCTGGATTATTCAGCCCTCTGCATCTACCTATCTGTCTGCAGTCTATTGTCAGTCAAAAAAGTAGAATCATCTTTTAAATATTTAAGTCAGATCATGTCACGTCTCTTGTCAGGTTTTCTATTTCACTTGCAGTGAACTCAGATTTCTTTACAACATTCTACAAGGTTCTGTATTACCTATAGCCCACCCATTTCTGAACAAATAACCTTTTTTTATTTTTTTTAAGATTTTATTTATTTATTTGACAGAGAGAAATCACAAGTAGATGGAGAGGCAGGCAGAGAGAGAGAGAGGGAAGCAGGCTCCCTGCTGAGCAGAGAGCCGGATACGGGACTCGATCCCAGGACCCTGAGATCATGACCCGAGCTGAAGGCAGCGGCTTAACCACTGAGCCACCCAGGCGCCCCAGCAAATAACCTTTTACTCTTTATCTTGTTCAATTGGTTCCAGCCACATTAACTTTTCACTGTTCTCACACGTGTCGGACACATACTCAACTGGTGGTTTTTCCTCCTGACTTCAATGTTTTTATCTGAGATGTCTGTGTGGTTTAGTTTCTCATTTCCTTCAAGTGTTTGCCATCTTCTTTTGTCATCTTCTTAGTGACGCCTTTCCTGACCATCAGATTTAAAATTGCAGTTTCTTTCAATATTCCCTAAGCTTGCGCATGGTTTAAATTTCTCCAAAGCACTTATCTTCACCAAGCATTCTATATACATTTGTCTATTTGTTTATTTTATCTCTATCCTCTTGACACCTCACTAGAATGGAAATTCCATGAACACATGAGTTTTGTCGGTTTTGTCCTAAAATATTTCCTGGTAAATAAATATTTGTTGAGATAGTACATTGTCCACCTCAGTGCCTATGAAGTGGGAGGCAGAGAGAAAAGCTGGTTTATGAAGCAGGGGGTGTCAGGGGTGAGGCATATAATTAGTGTTTTTTATAGAGGGATATATTGGTACCTATTTCCAAAAGTAGCAATACTCAATACTACTCGGTGACTTGTCCAAGGTTATATAACTAATTAGTGATAGAAAGGGAATTGAATTTAAGTACCGCATGACTCAGTTCACATCCCTTCCACTGGTCACATAGCCATGGTTTTGTATGCCCTGGGGTGTGTTCGTACCGAAATTCCAACTTATTTCATTCCATATAGTTCTGAAACTGACTTGTTTCTTAGAAAATTACTGGAGTCTCATTTAATTATATCTTTGTGATTTACCTTCTAGCAGACTACTTAAGGTCACAGACATTGTCTGTCCCCTAATGACACTATTACACAAATTTGGGCAAAATTGAGCTGTATTATCTCTTCATGACCTCAGGGCCAAGAGATTTCCTCTTTAACTTTAAAGTTTGAAAGTATACACTGTAGGAGTCTCTCAACTTAAATTCTCCCAAAGTTACTCATACACTTGTGAATGGATTAATCCCAAAAGAATTTTTTTTTTTTTAAAGACTATTTATTTGAGAGAGAAAGAGAGTATAAACAGAGGGAGTGGTGGAGGAGAAGCAGATTCCCTGCTGAGCAGGGAGCCTGATGTGAGCTGGATCCCAGGACTTCCAGGATTCTAACCTGAGCTGAAGGCAGACATTTAACCAACTAAGCCACCCAGGTGCCCCCCCAAAACAAATTTCAAAGGATAAGTGGCTATAGTACAGAAAGTAGACTGCCACTTTAAGGAATCTGTTAAGATAAAGAGAAACTAATTGAACCAGTACCAAATAAGTTTCAGAAGAATTGATCCAAATTGCTAAAGTTTAGGGAAAATAAAGTTAACTGAAACTTAGATTGAATATTGGAATTGCATCCTAAAAATACATTGCCATGCTCAACTTTTTTTTTTTCCAGTTCAGTGATTCACCGTTGCTCTGCCAAAATCCTCTCTCCTAGGAAAACATCACTAATTAGAAATAAGACATATTTCATACAGAAAATACTATTTTTCTATTCTTAACAACTTTTTTTAATTAATGGCTCTCTCAAAGGGTTAGAAGGAAAAATGTATTGCCTAAAAATTAAGGCATAATCTTTTTATATGTATAGTTAAATAGACTATTTAGAGCCATTGATTTTCTTTATGTATTCAAGAAAATACTTATAAAATGAATCCAGTGGATTTCCTTTATCAAATTTCAAAATCAGAGTCAAGAGAGGCTTGTCAATTTATATTACAGTGAAAAAAAATAAAAATATTTTTTTCTCATTTTAGGTACCTAATATATCTTCAAAGAAGAATTTTATAGAGCGTATTGGAACTATAGTAGATTGAAAGCTACTGGGTCTTTCTCCTCCTAAGAAATTAGGAATTCAGATTTAATTTCTCAGTTTCTTTCATCTGCATTTTCCTTCTCCTCTCCACCTCTGACCCAAGGAAGGAAGGAAGGAAAGGCAGAAAAGGCAGGCAGGTGGGAAGAAAGGAAAATAAATAAATTCAAGAAAAGCAGAGGGCATGTTTATAAGAGATTTTAAACTTTGAGCAGTTGGGAACTGATGATAAAACATGGAGCTACCATGTTAGGATCTTACTTAAAAGCCACAACTAAACTATCATCATATTTTGACTTATATAAAATTGGCCTTATTAGATTTTCTCTAGGATTTTTTTAAAATAAAAGTTTTGTTTTGCAATAATTGCATATTTACATGTAACATAGTGTACTCTTTACCCAATTTTCATAATAGAAGCATTTTATATAACAGCAGTGTAATACTACAACTAGAAAATTAACATTAATACAATCTACTAGCCTTTTTTGGATTTCACCTGATTTATATGCATTCACTTGTATGTTTATGTGTCTTTATTTAGCTCAGTACAATTTTATCACATGTATTGATGCATATAACCACCATGATAGTCAAGAATGAACAGTTCCGGTGCCTGGGTGGCTCAGTGGGTTGAGCCGCTGCCTTCAGCTCAGGTCATGATCTCGGGGTCCTGGGATCGAGTCCCACATCAGGCTCTCTGCTCAGTGGGGAGCCTGCTTCCCTCTCTTTCTCTCTGCCTGCCTCTCTGCCTACTTGTGATCTCTCTCTGTCGAATAAATAAATAAAATCTTTTTTTTAAAAAAAAAAAAAAAAAAAAGAATGAACAGTTCCGTCAAGAGGATCCTTTGTGCCACCTTATCCCAGACCCTTCCCTCCCACACACCGCTCTAATTTCTGGCAACCACTAATTTGTTCTCTTGCTCTGTAATTTTGTCATTCCACATATATCATATAAATGAAATTATATACTACATAATCTTTGGGGATTAACTTTTTTCTTTTCCTAAATTTAGCATAATACTCGGAAGACCATTTAAATTATTCTTCAGCTGAGTGGAATCTATAGTGCTTTGCACTGAATTGTGCCCTCCCCAAATTCGTATGTCGAAGCTCTAACCCCCAATGTGACTATGACAGGAGATAATTAAGTTAAATTAGATTGTCAGGATGGGGCCCTAATCCAATAGGACCGTGGCCTTATAAGAAGAAGGAGAGAAAGATTTCTCTCTCTGCCATGTGAGGACACAATAGGAAGAGAGCTCTCACCAAAACATAAACATGCTGGCACACTGATCTCAGATGTTCAGCCTCCAGAAATATAAAAAAAATAAATTTCTGTTCTTCAAACCATCCACTCTATGGTATTTTGTTAGGGCAGTGCTAGATGACTAATACACATGGCACAGATATACCAGTTTATTTATATAATAAATATATATTAATATATATTTTTAAATACATTTATTTAATATGTTTGTTTAACCCAGGGCCTTTTGGTTGTTTCTACTTTGGGCTATCACAAATAAAGCTGCTATTAACATTCACGTATAGGTTTTTGTGTGATATAGTTTTTATTTCTCTGGGGTAAATGCCCAATATTGCAAATGCTATGTTGTTTGCTAAGTACCTACTTAGTTTTCTAAGAAACTGCTTTATGGTTTTTCTAGCATGGCTATACCACTTTATGATCTAACTATTGATATATGAGTAATCTAATGTCTTGCCACTGTTACTAGAATTCAATATTATCACTATTTTTTTTTTATTTAGACATTTTGACAGGTATATAGTGATATCTCATTGTGGTTCTAATTTACATTTCCCTGATAGCTAATGATATTGAACATCTTTTCATGTTGGCCTTACTAGATTTTTTTTTTTTTTAAGATTTTATTTATTTGTCAGAGAGAGAGAGCGTGCGAGCACAGGCAGACAGAATGGCAGGCAGAGGCAGAGGAAGAAGCAGGCTCCCTGCCGAGCAAGGAGCCCGATGTGGGACTCCATCCCAGGACTCTGGGATCATGACCTGAGCGGAAGGCAGATGTTTAACCAACTGAGCCACCCAGGCGTCCCGCCTTACTAGATTTTTAAAACTATATTGAACTATTTTTAAGAAGCCCTATGGATTTTTTTTCAAAATTTCAAAAAAATATTTTTTCAACAGTAGAAATTTTAGTCAAGGAGTTTATGTCATAAGGCAAAACATTTTTACTCTTGCAGCTCAATGATTATCCATAAAACTCCAGAAAAAATTAAATCTAGATTTTTTTAAATACTTATAAAAAGTAAAATGGCTACTTGACATTGTAAATGTCATTAATTAGTTTTATTTGGCTTTGGAGTCACTTTTTATGTTTCTGGAAATGTGTTAACAATGTAGCAATTTAGTTCCAGCATTAGTCATTCTGTAAAGTCTTATCCTTTGGGAGATGGGAAGCTGTCCCAGTAGCCCCTTCAATCCTGCAAAGCATTCTGGGAGGATAAATAGCTTTTTAGACTAACCCAGCATCTATATTAGGAGTGGACCTCTTTCTAAGACAGTACCCAGAAATCTTGAGTTACGGCTTTGGACTTCATCCTCCTAGGTACCTGCAAACTCAGAGCTAATAGCAGTCATAATAATGAATTGCACAGAAGTAAGCTGTCATTAATTATTAAATAATCAACAATTAATAGGCAAATGAGTATTTAAGTAGAATATGTGCTGCCAGTAAAGAAAATTGATAACCACAACTTTAATTAAAGAGAATAATCTAAACACTGTCAGTTAACCTGAAAGAAATATTTTCCAAATAAGCTGCAAATTGGATAATTACGAGTTGATAATGATAAGAGATTTCCACTCAATAATCTCATTTGGTTTACCTCCTTTTACGTGTTAAGCCTGAAGTAAAACAATGTCCTAAAGCACAAATTAAAAAGAAAAAAATGCAGCCCTTTATTTAGTTCTTTGAGAAATGCTAGTTCATTAAAACTCACTGGCAAAAGAAACTTTATCAAATTAAAATGTAAGGGCGCCTGGGTGGCTCAGTGGGTTAAGCCACTGCCTTCGGCTCAGGTCATGATCTCAGGGTCCTGGGATTAAGGCCCGCATTGGCCTCTCTGCTCAGCAGGTAGCCTGCTTCCCTCCCTCCCTCTCTGCCTGCCTCTCTGTCTACTTGTGATCTCTCTCTGTCAAAATAAATAAATAAAATTAAAAAAAAAATTAAAACGTAAAACACAAATTTAAAATCTATTGTCTCATTTTTCTGATGACAATGTGGGGCAGTGGTGTATAGACTACCGGCATAGACTCCCAGAAGCGGTGTTAGGGTAGAAAGTCCATTAATAATCCTTCTGGTACATTTAGGATAGAACCATAATATATGTAACAAAATCACTAATATTCTGATGGTAACATTTTTCATAGAACAATTCAGAAGTTTTTTGAACATTGATTTTAGTCTCTGAGGGGCAGTAGTACATGTTTTAGAGGGATCACTGTCCCTTCTTTATTGTAGTTAGTAGACTCTCCTGGAAGAAGCCCCATCTAACTCGGAATTCTCAGTCCCATTTTAATACCTCTATGTTCATGTTATGTTTGAATTAGAAGTATCTAATTTATATGTGAAATAAGTAAACAACAACAACAACAAAAGTAGCTAATACATACCGATTGTCCAACATGGGCCTGGGTCTGCTTTCCCTCCTTTTCATGTGGTCTATTAATCCTTTCATTCTCATGACCACCTTTAGGAAACATTCTGTCACTATCCTCATTTTTTGGATGAAGGAGTTGAGGCTCAGAGTCATTCCTGAAAGTCATAGTATAAAGAAGTCAACATTTAAACCCATGTTTATCTGATTCTAGATAAAAGGTGTTCCCCATTTTGTCATATGAAAGTTTATCATAGTACTTCAGAAACAAAACTTTAAATTTAATATTAATGGAAAAGTATTCATTGAAGACTGTAGATTCAGCATATAAATAACCTCAGGGAAAATTAATTCCAAAGCATATTTCATCACCAACCAGCAAGTATATGCAATCTGTCAAATTGAAACTAGGTGGTCATTGGTTTTCTTTTGAAGTTTTATCATGTTATCAATTTAAAATTGCCTTTGGTACTTACCTCTTTATTGGCTCCTTTCAGTCTAGAGATACACTAGGTTTTAGGTTACTTAAAAAAAAAATAAATATATATACACATATATATGTGTGTATATATATATATAAACAAGTGAACAAACAACAATTCCTAAAGTTACATCCTTCCAGAGCTGCTATCTAGTTCCCTCCTAATTATCCTCAGAGAGAAGAGGACTCTGTCCTCCTAGTCACTCCCCATTGAGCCCACGGCAATTTGGCTTTGTTTACACACACACACACACACACACACACATCCTCCCCCGCCCCAGGCAACCTTAACAGAATCAGGTTCAGTGGATGGTTTAAGTCCTCATCTTACCTAAAGTTCTCTGATTCAATACTGAGGATCATTTTATCTATTCAGTACATTATTTTTCTTTAAAAATATTCAAGATGACAATTTATTTTAACTCTTATTTGTGATGCATGTGGTGTGTATGTGTGTGCATGTATTTTGGGTCATTTTTAAAAAATGATTTTTAAAAATCTTTTTCATGTTATTAACTAGTAAGCACTACCTATCTAGGGCTTTATGATATCATTTTTGATTCTTGAGTTCTTATTTCTATAAAATGGCCATGAGGGCTTGTGGGAGTAACCCAAAGTAATATTCTGTTTACTTATTTAAAGAGGACTGAATACCATTTGATGTAAAGGTCAAGATTCCTGGACCTTTTGTTAGAATCTATGGCAATAGTTTCACTCTTCAGGTATATGGAACTGAATAGAGAGGACACTTCATAAAAGAGAATGGGGAAAAAAAAACCTAATGTGTTTAGTAAAACTTAGCACTTTAAGAAGGGCTTAGGAAGAGTTCAACCTGAGCTAGCCCTCTTATTGAAGTGACAAGTAAAGACGAAACAAATCTTTTGTCCAATTTTAAGTTGTTGGGTTTGTAACAATTTTTCCCCAGCATAAATCAATTTGATATCTAATTCACAGACACTGTTGGACAGCACAACAATTGAAGCCAGGGTAGATGGAAGTTAAATCTAGTATTACTGTTTTTCTTTAGAGTAACTGTATCTTTCCTACAAAGGTCAGTAATAACAATTTCATTTTAGAACTATAATACAGAAGGTAAAAAAATCAAATGAAATCTACAAATGTCACTTTTCTTGTTCATGTTTTTCCTCAAAGACTTGGAGAGTAAGTAAATAGTATGGCTTTTGAAAATCATTTGGATGATTGTGGACTATTAGTGTCCAATATATTTAAGTATCCACTGGTCAAATATTTACCTCAAAGAAAATCATGTATAGAACTCTAGTGTATGAAATAAATATAACTAAGTTTCATTAAGTGCTTATAGCCAGCCAGGCACAGTGCTAAGTACTTTGTACATATCTCACTTAATCACCATATCAACCCAATAGTGTAACGAGCATTATAATGTCTAACTGATTAGGAATTTGTAACTTAAAGTAATTAAGTAGTAATTTAACTAAGGTGCTACAGATGGTAAGTAGTAGGTTTAGGTTTAATTTTAAACACTATTAATGTGAGCAGATAAATGTGCTGATCTTTCCAGTAATGAAGGAACAGAATCATGACTTTGGAGTACCACTGGCTAGGTCTGCCTTTGACCCTCGTAGTATCGCCTAAAGAAAACCCAAGGACCTCATCTCTAGTGTATTAAAAAAAAAAATCTGAATTTTCCATTCTAAGTAGAATGACTAAGTGTGGTTGGAACTCCTCTCCCTACTAAGCATCTATTAAAATGACTTTAAGAGACAAAATGCATGAAAATACCACAACTGTCATTCCTCCGGTTTCTTAGCACATGAGCATCTTTGATGTCGAATCTAATCCATCCACTAGTTCAACTAGTTCAGTGTTTTTCTATCTTCAGATATATGCTGAGTATTATCAACGCTTATGATACTCCTTGCTGCTACCTTGGTCTATACCACCAGACTCTTCCCCAGACAATTTCAATGGGTCTCTAAATGGTATCCCTGCCTTCTCTCTTGTCCTCTCCAGTTAATTCTCCAAACCTAGAGTGACCTACAAATACAAGTTTATCGTTTCTTTTTCCTCTCCAAACAATCCGGTGCTTTATCACTACACTGAGAATAAAATTTTTTGATTTCTATATGGTCTGACACCAACTTCACACCAGCTCATTCCCTCTCCTTCTAATTCTCTCTACTCCAAGTACCCAGGCCTCTCTACTCCTCAAAGAACCCAAAGCAGTCCCTTCCAAAGGGCATTTGCCCTTGACACTCTGTCTTCCTGGAGCAAGAGCAAGGCTCACTTCCTCACTAATTTCAGGCCTCTGCTCAATTATTTTCTCCTCAGAGAGGTTTTTCTTTGTTAATTAATCTAACATAAGTCTGCTCCATTCCCAATCCCTCATTCTCTCTCTCTCTCTTTTTTACTGAGACTTTTGCGCAGATAATTTTCCTTCTTCCTTCCTCCCTTGAATCCATTCTCTAATCTCTTTCGACAACTCTGAGTGACTCTTTTTTTTTTTTTCAAAGATTTTATTTATTTACTTGACAGAGAGAGATTACAAGTAGGCAGAGAGGCAGGAAGAGAGAGAAGGAGGAGGAAGCAGGTTCCCTGCTGAGCAGAGAGCCCGATGCGGGACTCCATCCCAGGACCCCGAGACCATGACCTGAGCCGAAGGCAGCGGCTCAACCCACTGAGCCACCCAGGCGCCCTCTGAGTGACTCTTTTAAAACTGACTTTTGTAGACTGCCTCCTCCAGTCTTCATCATCCCTTGGATACTGGTTAGGATTGGTCAGTGGGAGCACTGGCAAGAGATCTGAATGGAAAGAAAGACAGTTCAGGGTTTTTATTACGTCCTTGCTTCCTTTATGTCTTGAGTCTCTTTCAGCAATGGCGGCTCTCCTTTCCGGCCACAGCTCCCATCTGATGGTATTTTTCCTGTGGCCCTAGTTCCCGTTTCCTTCTATTAACACAGTTCTCTTTACTTGCCCATTAGGCTTAGAATGGTTATAGCTCCTCACTCTTGCTGGTCCCTGAGTGCTTTCTCAGCCTTTGTTATTTCTTTAACCCTGTCTATATCTCTGTATAAAAATCCCTTTATTAGCTCTCTTCAGTTAAACACATTACCATTTGTATCCTGTCTGAAATCAAGGTGATTCAACTTCACTTCCCATTACTTGAAATTTTACATTTGTTTCTTTTTTATCATCTAATTTTGCCACCAGGATATAAGTTTTCTGAGGTATGGTGACCTGAATAACACCTCCTGCCTGCTATCGAGACTCACATGTTCTAATTCTCTGTCCGGGTGAATATGTTACCTTACAGGGGAGGATAAACTTTGCAGGTGTGATTAAGGACACAGACAATGAGATAGGGAGATTATCCTGGATTGTAGGGGTAGGCCCAATGTGATCATATGAGGCCTTAATAGCAGAGAAATTTCCCTGATGGGGTGAGAGAGATGAGACAGAAAGATAGGAGAGATGGAAAGCAGGAAGGAAACTCAATTTGCTGTTGCTGACTTGAAAATGGAAGAAGGGAGACACGGACTGAAGGGTGTAATCTGCCTGGGAAAGCTGGGAATGGCACTCACCTGAAGGAAATTAATTTCCTAAAACCACAAAGAACTGAATTTTACCAATAATCTTAAGAAGGAAACTGATCCTCCCTAGGGCCTAAACAAGTTCTTGATTTCAACCTTGTGAGAAGTGTATTGGATTTCTGACTTACAGAATTGTAAGATTTTTGTGGTTTAAGCCACTAAATTTGTGGTAATTTATTAGAATAGCAGTAGAAAACTAATGCATGAAGTTTGGATTTGTCTAAACCTTTGTTGTATATGCACTGCCTAGAACTATGTCTCTATATGTTAAGATGCTCATGTATATCTGGTGAGTTAATGAATTGACTTGGTCATCTGTTTTAAGAAACCCTGGCCCATCTTAACAATAAGCCTGTGAAAGAACATAGTTATTTCTAGAATTTACAAAATATGATAGTCTATGAAATTATCAAGAAGTAAGCTTACTAAAAGGGTTTAGTAGATTTCCCTACAGGTATTTCTGATGCCTCATACAAAAATAAACTTTGTATTCGATCTGTTATTTTAGAATTTAAATGGAAAATCAATTCTCATTCAAATTTAAGTGGGCTTTACATTTCCAGTGTTTAAGATGTAGTGTACCTGATATATAAAATATGGTCTTTAAAAAAAATGTGGATTCTTTAAATTGCCTCAAGCAGGCTTGTTTGGGTTCCTCTTAAATTGTCAAAATCTATTTTTTTTAATTGAACTTGCGTAAATCACTTTAACAGCTTTTTTTCTGAAAATATCTAATGATGTTGTGCCTCTGTAGCACATACCATGAACTTAAAAAAATGCTAATTTAAAACTCCAAATGTGTGATTTTTATGTGTGAAAAGACTCTTACTTAGGAAAACTATATTCCATTATCCTTAAAATAGACTGTATTATCAATTCAAATGTATAACTGATCAAATTAGAAGAGGGCATTAAAAATAGTCACCTAGGTAACTATTAACTTTAAATTCACTTTCTCTGTACTCCACTTATGTAGAAAGAGACAAGATTTTGAAGATAATGTTACATTATCCGAAGTCAAAACACTGTTTAAAATATAACTGAAGGAGTATTTTCCAAGTTTACTTTAACTCTGAATATTCTGAGACGATGGTAACTCAAGTCTGGGTCTTTCAGTATTTGAATTATCAGAAACTCCAAATTTCTCCTCCTAGACATCACTGTCCTTAAGAACAGTTTTACACTTTGTTATTATTGCCAGAACATAATAAAAATCTAATGCCCTCTAAGCAAGAGAGTTGATTTCATTTTTATTTTTTATTATCGTGGTTCTCAGTGTGGTCCCTGGATCAACTGTGTGAGCATCAGCTGGAAAAGTGGTAGAATTGCAAATTCCTGGACCCCACCTCAGCTCTACTGAATCAGAAACTGAGGGGGTAGAGGCCTACATCGCCCCCCACCCCCGCCAGACTCTGATCTGTGCTCACGTTGGAGCATCACCCCTCTAGCCCTGTTAATAATCAGTTTTATTTCATAGGTTCTTCTACTAACTAACTGGGCAGAATTCTACCAAAATGAGAAATCAGGAAAATAAGGTAAACTGGGTACCTTATAAAAACAACCACGAATTTCTGAAAGTTAGTTGCCTCATATAGCTATATATATACTATATAATATCTCGATTTCCACAGATTTTCAATTTACCAATATGGAAAATGGATAATGAAGAACTCCACTTGGGGATTATTAATAAAGGAGAATCTCTGACCTTGCAAAACGTTGGCACATTTTGGCTACAGTTTTGTTTTTCCTTTTGATCTGTCTGTCAGGTTTATATACTGAACGTAATACCAAACAATGTACCAAGAGGTCAAAATAATGATTTGATTGCCCCCTTTTAAAAACATAAACATGTTTTCCTCAATACTGAAAAATGATAGTACTGACCTTCAGTCAATAGGTTGTTTCCCTTGTGATGGGTTTTTTCTAATACATCTAAAGAGTCCCTGTAGTTGCTGAGAGCACTCAGTAGAGAACACATTAGGGATTCCTCATAGCACCCACCTGATACATTCATTCAAACAAGTACTTAGTAAGTGTCTGCAAGGTACTTAATTACTGTCAGACACTGAACAGGGTACAAAGTAAGGCAATTCTCTGTCCTCCAGGATTTTATAATTGAGCCAGGAATTGAAAGGAAAGGGACCAAACATTTGTCTCATACTATCATGTGCAGACCCTGAGCGAGGCAGGAGCCTTAAATTGTATCAGTTAATCCATGTAACCACTTAGAAAAGTTGGCGTTATTCCCAATTTGTAAATAAGGAGACATTAGCCTTAGAGATGCTGAGAATTTGTTCAAAGTCATCACATAAGGAGGTGATGGGGGTGAAATTTAAAATCAGAACTGTTTTTTAAGTCCAGGGAGTTTCCACTCTACCACTTCTATAAAACATTCCTAGATGTCTATAATAAGTACCTAAATGAATGGTGCAGGTTACTCACCTGGGAAGATTTTTTTTAAAGCGATAGCAACTGTGGACTGGGAAAAAAAGACTTTGCAGCACAAATTCAACACAGACGTTTATTGGAAGAAAAAGGGGTCACGTCTTGGGGAGGAGAAAAAGGCTTAAAAGTATTCCAGATGGGAGACACTTTTAAACAGAAACGTTTAGTCAGGAATGAAAAAGGCAAGTTCTGGTAGAGTGATGAAATCAGCCCAGCACATATGAAGTGCCCAATAAATGACCTGGAATGGCTCTGCTTGGCTCTGGCTCTTCGTGAAGGCAAACACTTTAACAATTAAGGGATGGTGGTGAACAGTACCACTTAACTTCACTTAAGTGGTACATTTACTTGCTGTGTCCTTGTACATTCAGCCAAGCGTTTGAAGTTCCTACTTCTTTTGGTTTCGACTTTGGGTATGCATTACCTTTCCTTATATAAGTGATAATTCTGTTCCTTTCTTCTGCAGGCAGCAGGATTCAATCACTTTAGCCTTATTATTTCTCAAAGAAAACCTCACAGGTAAATCTTCATAAAATCTCTCAAGTCCCTGGAGTTGAACAAATTCTTAGGAATATCAAATTTCCCAGGTACTTGTTTGCAGATACTGCAGTGTATCGGGGAAAAACAAAAACAAAAAACAAACCAAAAAACACAATTTCACCTTAAGTAATCCAGTTTCATTCAACTTAGTATTAAAGAAATATTAATAGGTAATAGGGTAAATAAATGGTCTAAAGAAAAGGTGCACCTGATTGGCCTGTCCTATTTAACTTCAGTGGATTTTCATATGGCTCTGTATTTATTTTGAATCAAAGTCCCCATATAGAGGTACAAGGAGATTTCAAGGGGAAATTTCAAAAGTGCCTTTGTTTTGCTTTCTTGTTAAAGCCCTCTCTGTGGTAAGAAATATTTCTGTCATTTGGTTGCTGTGAATTTCAAAAGGATCTCCTCTGATAGAATAGTCGTTCCCTGAAGATCTTTGATCTACTATGGGGAATGTCATTGTTCCCAAAGAAGATGATAAAAGCAGCAAGAAAATAATAAACATTCGCTATAGGATATCACAGTATTAATTGACTACCGACACTCAAATCAATTTTTTTAATCTACGGAGACACGGCAAGGGCAGCAATAGTGGAACTGATAATGCTTTACTTTTATAATATGAGGGATATATTTAAGATTTGTACTGTAAACATGAAGTGTGGTACTTTGAAAAGATAACAGGCTTTAAAACTATAGATATTAATTACACTTTTATGTGATTTTTGAGGATATTTTAACAAAAATTAATTAGAAAATACTTTGTTTAGGTAATTTTCATATAGATCATTTTAAAAATCAGTTCCCTTTTGTAATAGTGTGGTCAAAGAATATGTGCCCACTTTTTAAAAATAAATTTCATTTTAATCAAAATTTTACATACACTCAATAAACATTTTTTGAAGGTATTTATAAAATGGATAACAAAAAATAGGAATAACTTCCCCAATTCTCCCTACTCTTTCTCTCTACTCTGTGGAGACAACCCTTAACTTTTGTTTTGTTTTAGCTACTTCTATTTTCCAGATATTTTTAAATAACACTTTTACTTAACTTTCCCTGATTTCTCATATATTATCTGTTAATGGGCTAATAAAAAAAGTAAGGATTCAGCTTATATACAATTATCTCACATAAATTTACCCTTCCCTCCCTAAACAGTTTTAACACATTTATAATTAAATACTTATTTGGTATCATTAATATGGTCATGTAAGCATTTTTTTCCTGTCTCCAGAGAGGCTCTATTTATTAATTATATGTACTTCCACCGAATCACCTTACTATTTTGTTCAGTACCTCACCAAACCACCAAACCACATGTATATCCATTGGCCATATATTTTTTTTCTTTAAGATATATGTATATCATGTATTTGTGTGTGTGTATGCATAGAAATCTTAAAGAAAAAATTTAGATTAAGATCTAGTTGCTTCTGCTTCAAATGTTATTTTTTTTCCAATTTAGTTACAGAAAGTAAAATATATAGCTAGCACACAGAGCATTACCATCATGTTTAGATTTGAAACTTATTTGGAATTTTTCAATATCACACTTATTGACGATCTTTAAATCCTATATAAATATCTCTATTTCTGGCTGCTGAAAAGCAGTAGCGTTTGAAAATGGTTAATGGGTTAGAAAGCCTGCAATAGAGCAAATTTTTTGTCTCCTCGTGTAGTGATATATTTTTCACCTTAAACTCTTGAGAATGACACAAGTCTTAGTATTGATTTTATTGCCTTCTTTGGAAGAACGTAGTTACAATTATTAAATTTTAAACTTGTCTAACTGATTTCTTGTATAATGTTTTTGTATAATATTGTAAACTTGAATAGTTTAAGGAATTCAGTGCTTTCATTCTCTCTCTTTTTTTAATGTCATACTTCATTTCCCAGATAAAATGTCTTAAGAAAGGAAATAGTCTAGCATTTTTTTCACTTTTATTAAAACAATAACAAACCCTAGTGTCTTTATACTTTTTGTTCTTTGTTTATATCCTTGATATATTTAGAACTTAATATAGATCCCTATAGTTTATTAAACTCAAAAGTCCACTATTGATTTCTATAAATTGGAATAGTCACTGATTTAATAAAGAGGATTTAATTCAGCTTTCAAGGAGACACATTGTTTATTCAAGATTTATTGTCTCCTCAGGTCCATTCAGCAATTTGGCATATTGGATAACCCTTGATACTTTGCTGAACCATCTGATAATTTCAATCATAATTCAAATTTCAAACAACAAATATTTGGGATGTTCCAGGTTTCAAATAATATCCATCTCTAAACCCTAAAAATGGCCTTTACTTGGGGCTCAAGAACCTTTTTCTTTAATAGAAGTGCTTTATTTTAGCTTTCTTCAAGTCATATTCAAAGCTAAAATGGATTTTCCCAGTACTGTGAACTTTTACAAATAAAATTAGAACAGAGAAAAAACTCATTATTTAGAAGATGACATACTTTCCTAACTATAAAGTTAGATCATTCTTTGACATATTTTTTTCTCTTTCTGTTGTTGTTTAATCATAATTCTCATTGGATATTTTGAGACTTTGATCTAACTATTTCCTTTGAATTTGCAGAAACCTCTTATCACAAAGGAAGTTTAAGTAAAAGCAAGTAAAAGTGTAATTTTAAAATACATATATAATATGATTCAGAATTTTTCGCAAATTAATGATTTTTATTAAGCACATCAGAAAAATTGCAAACAGTTTATCAGGAAATTAATCTTAGTGAGATTCTATTAGTTCTGGGAATGCTATGGTATACCTACAAGTATCAGAAATTTCAAATAAAATTAGTTAACTGTGCTTTTAACTATATATATGAGTGTGTGTGTGTGTATATATATATATATATACATACTATATATATGCTAGATAAAAATTTTTTTTAAGATTTTATTTATTTATTTGATAGACAGAGATCATAAGTAGGCAGAGAAACAGGGAGGAGGAAGCAGGAACCCTGCTGAGCAGAGAGCCTGATGTGGGGCTCGATCCTAGGACCCCGGGATCATGACCTGAGCCGAAGGTAGAGGCTTTAACCCACTGAGCCACCCAGGCACCCCATATATGCTAGATAAAATTTAAGAAAATTAGGAAGATAAAAGAGTTCATACTTTATTTTTAAATTGAACTTTTTAATTCTTTTTCTAATAATAAATGTTTCAACAAAACGGAGTCTTTATAATAATTTAGTGGCATTATGCTGTGACAAAACATACAAGAGAGAATTCAACCCTGTTAAAGAATCATTGATAAGAAATACTGCTTATCTGCTTCTTCCCACTCTCTGCGCCAGAATCTTAGCTGTAATAACAAGCACTGTTCCTCTGAAACAGCATACCTACTTCTAGAATATGGAGACAGATCCTTTTACTATGATCATTATAATTAGAAACATTAATTTGTCTAATATGTCTGAGCCCATATGATGATTTTTAAATGATATTTAATTTTTAATTTTAACAAATTTTATTTAAATAGAATTAGAAGTGTTACAAATCATAAATTACACACAGCAGTTATTATAAATCTTCAGTCTGTCATCACTAAATATTATTTTTAAGGTAACTTTAAAAACATTATTTAGATTTTTCTTTTTGTCACCTCCAGATTTGGCTATCTTCTGTGTGTCCCAAACAGTTGTCTAAACCCAATCTACTCTGGTGTGTCAATTCTTCGTCTCAAAATATATGGAACTATATGGATAAAAACATCAATCTCAGCTTTCCATTTATTCAAAGTTCATTTTAAGTATATCTTATCAATAATGTTTCAAAAAACATTTATCTCTCCACTATGTTCTGCAAAATATCACCCAGAAATTGTTCATCGTACTCAGAATATCTTCCATCCATTCCTGTATGACCATTCAGTATTCTTTTCCTAATTTTGCGATATTCCTCTATAACATCAAATTTCTGCTTTTTACATTCTGCATTTGAAAACTCAATTGTGGGGCAGCTTAGTGGGTTAAACATTTGACTCTTGATCTCAACGCAGGTCTTGATCTTGGTGTCGTGAGTTCAAACCACATTCTGGGCTCCACAAGAAAAAAAAAAAAGAAACAAACTCAATGATGAGTGGATAATATTCAGTTCTTTTTGGGGGACTAGTATCTTCTGGATAAAACCATAATTTTGGAAGAAAGGAATAGTAATTTACTTAACACGGAGTTGAATTCATAACCATATTAACATTTTGTTCTTTTTAAACAAAATGAGACAACCAGCCACTGAAAAAAGAGGCATTTGAAAAATGCTGAGTGGGGGCGCCTGGGTGGCTCAGTGGGTTAAAGCCTCTGCCTTCGGCTCAGGTCATGATCCCAGGGTCCTGGGATCGAGCCCCGCATCGGGCTCTCTGCTCAGCGGGGAGCCTGCTTCCTCCTCTCTCTCTGCCTGCCTCTCAGCCTACTTGTAATCTCTGCCTGTCAAATACATAAATAAAATCTTTAAAAAAAAAAGAAAAAGAAAAATGCTGAGTGAAATAAGTCAAGCAAAGAAAGGTAATTATCATATGGTTTCACTTATTTGTGGAGTCTAACAAATAACATGGAGGACTTGGGGAGATGGAGAGGAGAAGGGAGCTGAGGGAAATTGGAAGGGGAGGTGAACCATGAGAGACTATGGACTCTGAAAAACAATCTGAGGGTTTTGAAGGGGCGGGGGGTGGGAGGTTGGGGAAACCAGGTGGCGGGTATTGGGGAGGACACGTATTGCATGGAGCACTGGGTGTGGTGCAAAAACAATGAATACTGTTATGCTGAAAAGAAATTAAAAAAAAAAAAAAGAAAAGAATTTCATTACCCACTTAAAGAACTTAAAAGCTAAAATAATCTTATTATATGTCCAAATTTTATCTTTAGAAATGAAGATGGCCTTCTCTAATAAATACATTATCTTTTAAATTATTAAATTAGAAACTTGAATGACAAACATTCCAGTAAAGTGATTAGAACATACAAGGAAAGATGCAAGTCAATGTATCTTTTTTATTTTCTCAATTTTGTATCTTAAAGACAAGGGATGAGTACATCCAAAGAAAGGAATTTTCTATTGATGTGAAAACTATTCTGAGCTAACCTCACTGTGAATCATAATGCAAGTCAGAATGAAATGTGTCTATAAGAGCAAACATACTAAACTACGCTATGCCTGCCCTTACTTCATGAGGCCATAATGACCTTGTAGTAAGTTGTGCCATTATTTACCAATAAATCTGCAAAAGAAAAGAAACAAAACAAAGCAGTCGGAGAAAAAAGACTCCATTTCAAGGACTGTGATCGGATCAGAGAATGAAATTTATTTCAACTATGTCTCTGTCTTTAATTCTCAAAGAAGTACTACTGGAATATTCTTAAAGAAAGCCTTCTCATACTTCCGTCATCTGGGAAGAAAGGCTTTTGAAGCTTGTCAGCCAGCTTGATTTACGATTGTTTTCAAATTTCTCTAGGGAGGAAAACAGGTGGCCTTCAGAACTGCAGGTGTTAGTGCATGTCTTTGGGTCTGAGGGAGTCCAAGGGATTATTTTCTAATAGATCCATCTTTGCTGTCTTCCTTTCGTATTTTGACCTGAGTAGACTGTAAAATTATGCTAAATATGAATGAATGCTGTGGAACAGTGCTAAGTACTTCAGTAAACTGTGAAATATATGGGAGATTCAAAATCGGTATGTAATTCTTTATAACGGACCAAGAAAGGCCAGACACATATCTCCAGGCCACCTTTTGAATTATGAACCACAAATGTTCCACACAGCATTTACAGCCTCAACGCTAGTGACAGAACCACACCTTAGTCCCATTTTATAATTCCTAATAAAAATTCAACTCTCAAAAGAAAATCTGACTGAAGAGTGAAATACCTACAGTAATCTTTAGAATATATATATATGTATACACACACACACACACACACACACACACACGTATTTTTTCTTTTCTTTTTACCTGACTGGAGTTAGTTAAAGCAAGCCTTAACACATAATTTATTTAACAACATGCCAGAACTGATTCCCACTATTGAACTTGAAATGGAATATAAGAAATAATGAACAGGCAAATTCAATAATATATTTCAGGATATAATTGCCAGCCTTTATTCAAGGCTGACTTTGTCATTTGCAGATGGAAAAACAAACAAAAATGGACATAAAAGCAAAATAATGTTTATGGTTATTAATCCCAGAAATTCAAACTTTATAAATAAAAATTCATCATTCCAAACAGAAAATATGTGTGATTTGAAATAATTTGTGTATGATTTGTGCAGATATGATCAAGGTATAAAGCGCAACACTTTAATGTATGGAAAGAAGTTTGCTTCAAATTAGAAGCGATTTTTAAACAATAAGCTTAAAACGACGATATTCTTTTTGAAACAAGTATTTCGTCTTTCCTCCTGGGGAAAGTTGCATGTTCTTGGTTATTTGTGAAGGAACAGCACCTAGATACCGTTATACTTTTCAGATTCCTCACAGTCTCTGTTGGAGCTGAAAGCTCACTTAGAACAAAGACCAAGTCTGCCTTGCTCAATGAATCGACTCCTATCCTAGCGCTGTGTCTAGTATGTCTCAGGTGTTCAAAAAGCTTGAATGGTTTTGTCAAAGTAATTGAATGGATAGAGACTTAACGTCAAATCATCACACTCAGTTCCTGACCAGGGCTCTTTTGTAAAGCAGTGGATCTCAGAATGATTCACTAAACCTGCAGCACAGGCACCAACTGGGAACTTGTTAGAAATGCAAATTCTCAGACTCCATGCCAGAACTTCTAAATCAGAAAAGACTGGAGTGGGTCCAGCACTAAGTTTAAAACTTCCTCCAGGTGATTCTAATGCACACGAAGAATTGAGAATCACCTATGTGAAGAATTCCCAAATACACTGTACACAGTGACATCAAAGCTTTTTAGGATTATGAGAGTTCTCAGCAGTCTATTATAGGAAGACAACTCCTATAGACAGATTGTGAATAATTTTAATGTCTCAAGCATTTTTCTACTTCTCAAGAATTTCTTCATTTAACTATAGCAACTATTCCCAATTTGTGTGTAGTAAATTATGTGTTTTATGTAGGAAGACTGACTAAGTTTGAGTTACTGGTATAGATCCTGAGACAAGAACTTGGGTGCAGATGATTTATCAGGGAGTTTGTCCCAAAAAGCACAAGTGAGGGAATGGTAAACATAAGGGAGAGAGAGTAAAGAGAAAAGTCAGTCAAGATTGTGTTACCAGGGATGAATTAAAAGGTGGGCAAATGGAGCTCAATCTTGTGGGGAGCCTTCTAAGAAACTGAGTTTGGAATATACCTCTGAGTCATTCCCACAGGAGGGTGGGGAGACAGGAGCATTTATCTACTTCTTCCCATCACTGTTGGTTGAGAGTTGATCTCCAGAGATGCTAACATACCCTCACTTCTAGGTTATGTTTGTGTGTGGCCAAATGTGCTGGATAAAAGTTGTCAGGAAGAGAAGAGAAGGGATACAAGCTTTCAAGGTGGCATAGGTCAATCTGCTGGAAACTCATTTCCCCTGCAGGGCAGTTCACCTGGGTGGCGGGGAGGGGGCAAAGTAACCTTCTAACATCTACAGTCACATTATGGGGCCAAGTGACCTTATAACAGGATAATTCAAATCCAGTTCACAATACTTATTGTCTGAGTCAGGTCCAGAGTTAGTTTTTGGAAATATAAAATAGATAAAACACCATCCCTGCCTCAAGAAGCTTTTAGTAGGGTAGAGAATGTAGTCATTTTATACATCTATATAATTAAACATGTTCAGAGATGGTGGTTCATATCCTCATTTATAAGACAAGTTTATGGTGGGAGGGGTGTAGTGATCATGGAAGACCTCTTAGAAATGATGAGGATAATTATGCCTTAAAGATACCTAGAGGCCAGACAAATAAAGAAGAGTGGGGGAGTTGGGAACAGAAGCCGGAAGGATCACTATATAAATGTGAGAAGTGAAAAAGGAGAAAACAATCATAGGCAGTATTTGACAAGACTGTCTGAGAAAGTCATTTGAAAGCTCATGTGTTAGGTAGAAGGAGATCTGTTGTCCCATAGATGGTAAATGGAGAGATGTGGAAAGCAGAGTATGTAAATAACTATTGTTGTAGATTCCCTAAGGGAAAAAAAAAAAAGAAGGGGACTCAAAGCTCTACTGAAATTAGTCTCCTTTAGAGGAAACCCTTCCTGTTCTACCATCAGGAGAAGGGAGCAGTGAAGTTAAGACTGTGTTAATTTATTTGTAAAATGGGAAAGGTAATAGCAACTACCTTCAAAGGGTTGATATAAGACCAAAATGATGAAAGGCATTGAAATGTTTTAATACACATCCCCAAAATGGTAGCTGTTGTTATTCAGATATTTTTTTGCTTTGTTTCTGATTTTTTTTATTTTTTAATTTTTAAAAAGATTTTCTTTATTTGACAGAGACAAAGATCACAAGTAGGCAGAGAGGCAGGCAGAGAGAGAGAGGGGAATCAGGCTCCCTGCTGAGCAGAGAGCCCGATGTAGAGCTTGATCCCAGGACCCAGAGATCATGACCTGAGCTGAAAACAGGGGCTTAACCCACTGAGCCACACGGACACCCCTGTTTCTGATTTTAGAGGGGCTGGAACTTGAGGGCTTAAAACCATTTCTACCTGTTGAATGCTAACTCACACATTTGTGTGATCCATTTCTGGGAAAGGTGGAACAATGTAAATGGGATTCAGGGTAACTAGTAATTTTGTAGAAGTTGTGCTATTATAAATACTGACAGGCAGATAAGCATCCATGTAAACAAAGTTTTAAAAATAATTCAAAAAATAATTTAATGAGAGGTTTAAGATCAATGAAAATTCTAAAACGTGTCAGATGATTTTTGAATACTCTTGATTCTGTGATCATAGCATAGGTTCCTTTGTCAAATTCTGTAATTCTGTTCTACAAATGACATTTTGTTTGAGCAGTTAACAGTTGGTGCCTCAGTTTCAACTGACATTTTGTTACTAAACACAGTTCTAACACCATAAGGTGATTTGTCAGTGGTAAGAAAAAGATGGTTTATATTTCACCATAGTGAAATAGCACAGACGGGAGAGTCAATTGCTTGAAATTCTGGAAATTGTCCATGCTGTCAAGTCCAACACCATTGAAAACATTTTTTATGGTAGGCCACAAGGTATACTTTTTATGAAAGAACCATGAAAGAAATTTAGAAACCTGAAAAAGCTTGAAGGTCTTGTTTTGATTTACAAAATGTTCAAGGATCATACCTCCAATGGGTTTAAATATCTTGAGAATGACCTAAACAGTTTATTTAGGAATATGGCCATGGAAATTCACATTTTGCATTTCTTTATTTTTCTTTTGGGTACTTTATGTATCAAAACTAATAAGACCTTTCAAATACGTTTCCCGCTCCAAAGTCTTTTGAGTCCAGAATCATCAATATTGTATACCATTCTTGATATTCTAGAAGGGAGAGTCCCTGTGAAATATTAGAAGGGCCCAAAGATAAGAGAAACACTAAACTAGGAATGTCTTTTAATGAGTAATAATCAGCATTCATATTGGCTTCATCAGTAATGAGCTGTTGATAACCCAGAATACAGCCAAGTTACACAAAGAAGAGTAATAAACTGTTTAACTACAGAAATTAGATGCCTAATGTCCTTACTGCCTTACTGCCACAATAAGGGTCATGATCTACATTTTCTCTTCTAGATGCTTTTGACCCTTCATCCTATGGGGTTAATCAAAAGTTTTGTTATGAAAAGAGAGCAGGAACAGAGAAATATACACACACACATACATACGTACACACACACATATATATATATGTATATGTGTGTATATAGTATATATATATATATATATAGTTGTTATTGCTGAATCAGAGAAACAGTTCTCCATATATCCTTATATATAATGTTATATATATATAATGTTGATCAGTTAATCCTTATAACAAGTTACATTCTAAAAAGAAGATGGGAATTAAGACTCACTAAAAGAAAAATTTTCTTTTACCACTTCAAGGTAAAGGTCATGGAGCAGAATGGAAGATAAGACTGCCTTCATTTCTCAAAATTTTCTATGGTTCATAACCTTTCAAATGTGCACAGTAGATAAAAATAAGTTATACACTGGAGTTTAAATACATAAAGCAACAGTTTGTATCATATAATGTTATACAATATTCATTTAACTGTAGTTATTTTAATTCTGAAAAAAAGCGAAACAGTTCCTAAACCTGATGGAGAAGGCTGTGAAAACATTATGTAAAAAAATTGTTTACTAGTTATTGATTCTGGATTCCACACCCAGCTTAATGATTTAGGTGAGTTGCTTCAGTTTCTTCTCATGTAAGGTGGACAATGAATGTGGTGCTTACATCATAAGGATATAGTAGACATTAAATGAGTTACTGTATATGTATAAGCACTTGGTGCCCAGCACATAATAGGCACTGAATAAATATTAGCTTTTATTATTATAAATATGCTATAAACAGCATTTAATAAATATTTACTGAATTGAATAAATGTACTCATAGTCATTTATGAGTAGTGTTGAAAATACTGCAATAACCTGAGTAAAGGGAAAGAACGTTAACAAAGGAAAGAGGTTAGCAAATGAGTTCTGACAATGTTCCAAGTGTTTTAGATACATTCATCTATGTAAGCCTCACTACCTGTGAAAAAAGCAATATTCCTATAATCAGGAAAGTGAGACTCGGAGTAAGTAATATATTGACTATCAATAAGGAAATCTGGCATTTGAACTCAAGTCCAGTTTTTCAAATTTTATGTTTTTTCTAATATCACAAAACCTCCAAACTCTGAGGCTTTGACTTTGGAAATTTTGAATATGATAATTCTATACTTCATTACCACATAAGTAATCAAGAGCTCTTCATTGGCAAAAATGTGAGTTGAGTCATTTTCTTGTTATTTATTTATTTTTTAACAATGAAATCCCATCCAGTGACTTCCTTTCAAACAAGTTTATCAAATGGTTTAGTCAAAGGTGAGGTAGGGATATCCACAGATACATAAACATGAGTTAGGACTATATAGTTGTCCTTTTTTCCACAAACAGCATTTAGTGAAAATTTGCCTTGTGCCTGGCAACAAATTTTATTGAAACTCTATTATATATCATTTATTTTTCTGAGGGTATAGACCAATGATCAAAATGAAATTCTTAGGGTTGTGAAGTTTATGTCCCTAATGCACGGAAAGAGGCAGTGAATCGTGTGTGTGTGTGTGTGTGTGTGTGTATCTGTGTGTGTGTGTGTGTCTGCTTCATGTGGGATAATGCATGGGGGGATTATCAGAAGTGGGTGATTACAGAAGTCATGCCTGATGAAGTGATGTTTATGCCGAGTCCCACATGCAATGCCCAGGGCTGTGTCGCTGTGTGCATCTGTCCGTCTGGTGAAGAGCAGTTCAGGAAGCAAGGTAAAGGCCAAAGCAGGACTGTCCTGAAGAACCAGCAAGAAAGCCAGTCAGGCTAACGAAGAGGGAATAAGGGGAATATAAAACACAACACAGCTCTCCCAGTCAGCTACATAACTCAACATGATTTAATTAAATTAACAAACCTGGGTACAGGTTTGCTCAAAGTGCTAGATGAGCATGACCTTGGGGATAATACTTCTCGGGGTTAGGGAGATGAGGGTTGGGAAAGGATTTGACATTTATTTCAGTCTGAGTTTTGAGAAACACTTGTCAGGGAGAGACGATAGAGAATAGATCAAAAGGAATGAAGAAAAAAAAAGAACAAAGCAAAGCATGAAGTTCACGGTGGTGAAAAGCTTGTATGTTGTATTTTGATGTGATCAATAGACTTCTCTATATAAGAAGCATTTTCCCCTTTTATTTGCTTCAAGATAACAAGAAAGTCTTATTTCATAAATCCCAGCAATTAAGAGCCAATGTGCCCCGAAATCATCATCATTAAACGGAGATCAAATCCAAGTAAGAACTTGCATTTATTTGTTTGCCAGTTATACTTAGGAAGTAATTTACTCTGTCAAGAATCACTTAGCTATTAAAAAACGAAGAAAATCAAAAAAATATTTTAATGTAACATTAATTCCCTCGTTGTACTAAAGGTTAACATTTTCGAACATGGCATGAGAAAGGACTAACGGTTTCGGAACAACCACTACTTTTCCTAATTGTTTTGGGGAAAGTACTCTTCAATCACCACAGCAGAACATCTAAATGAAGCCCCATGCAAGCAAAACTTCAGAAAGAATTAAAGCAGTTAAACCGTGGTCCCCTGCCCTGGAAATGATTGTTAGAACCTTATTTGTATCCTCATTGGTCAAAGTATTGAAATCATGAATTCACTTTTGGTAGTTGTTCAATCTCTTTTCAGTAATTTAGGACACAGGAAGGTGGGTCTAGGTGAAAGGATGAACACAGATTCTCGTGTGTGTGTGTGTGTGTGTGTGTGTGTTAGTGCCCATCTTTCCACATTAAGAAGCAGAGCAGGTAGTATACTTTTGGCCAAATCTCAGCGGTGGCATATTTCCATCTCCCAGGGGGTGTGGGAAGACCCAACTGCACAGCAGTAACAATAATTCTAGCATATCCGTTTATGAAATAACTTTGGCAGTAATGGCAAGAGGATTTGGATGAAAGTGTATTTGTGGTCTTCCAGCTGGAAGATCAGAGCAGAGATTCTAAAGCAAAAGGCACAGAGTGGGATGGCAGATAGTAGCTGCTTGGATAAGAACAGAAGAGAGTTGCGGACCCATGCTGAGCTCAAGGGGAAATGCAAACAAGACAGTCATTTCAGAATATCCCCGTGTTGCCCAGTATCAGCTCTCGAGGGCTTACTCATGCCATCTGCTGGATATATTTGGGATTTTAAAATGAAATCGACACAATACTCCAGGGTCTCCCTGGACTGTGGCTTTGGCGATTCTAGTGAAAAGAAAAATGAAAAACAACCCATCTTTAAAAAAAAAAAAAAGGCAATGGAAATGAACTCCAGGTTGACTGTACCTTAAGAAGTTTTGTATTTTCACTTCGCATTTTGAAGCACTGGAGTATCTAATGGAATTTCTACTAGCAGAACTTTGTGGTTGTGCAGTTTTGTTATATGCGACATTTGGGACACTGGAGGGAGGGTTTGGACTGTAAATCCACTGATCTTCTAAGAACCTACTATATGCTATAAACTTTATACATGATATATTTCCTTTTTATACTTTATTGGAGAGTATAATGATGGCGTTTCTTTTGTTTAATTACAAAGGGGGTAAAAAAGTTAAAAAGAGAAAAGAACAAGTATCATTATTTGGCCAAAACTACTACATATGCTTTTGAATTTTACATAAAATATGGTAATTCAAGTTTTGTTCCTGTATTTCTAATTGTTTTATGGAAAATGTCTTCTGTTAGTCACTCTTTCTGTAGGATTATTTTAAGACCATGATTTTAAAATTAGAAAATTCCTTGTGGGGTTTCAATAAAATTTTAGAACTTTTAGAAATATGTGACTAAATTAACATATCCCCAAAGTACTAATCCCATAGGATTTATAATGGAGAGAATTGGTATCCCCACGAGTCAGATCAATTTGGAATATGCCAATTCCGAATATCTCCTCCTGGAATTCCATAAAGCATATTCATTAAAATGGAAGAGTTGGTGTTTATTGAGAATCTACTATTGTTGCATTTTAGCTTCACTATGATTTTATTACATAGGCAATGGTGTTAATCCTAGTTACAAATGAGGAAACTGAGGTTTATAGGGTTGGTAATTTCCTCAAAGTCACACTGAAAGAAAACGGAGGCATTGACTCTTACTTTAGAGCTCACACTCATAGGTCTGAAGCCATATGTCCTCCAATATTATTCATATTAATATGAATTTTATGTTAATTACTTTCAATATTGATATTAACCTGCTTAATTCTTTGGGGAGTGATGCAGTAGTGACATCTATTAATTTGGTTAACCTAGCATTTCTAAATCTACTTGCTACCAAAGGTTTATGAATTTTAGTGGAGGTAGTGTCTCACAGAATATAGTTCTAGAAATACAGATATAAGCTATAGTCTTACTATAGATGAGGAGCCAGGAGGGGAAGAGCTCTTTAATATTTCTCTGGCTGCTTGTTCCAGGGTAACTGTTGGGGTCCTTCCCCAAGCATGTTTCCACCTGGCGATATGGAATAGACAGGAATAGGAAGTAAACACCTGAAATCCTCACTGCTGCAGGTGTACAGAGTGCTGGAACGCTTTGCATAAACGTGTAATATTTAGTTCCTCCTGCAAAGGGAACAAGTTTAATTTAGTTAAGCCACAAGGTTGAGTGAAAAACAGCATGTTGCTGTTATTGTTTAGTCAATTAAATTGTCCTCTGTGCTCATAGGAACTGTTCCACATTTATTACCGGTGAGATACATGCTCTGGCAATTTCTTTGCTTCCGATTATCTTATATTTAGCACATCTGAAGATTTAAGGACAAATGATGGAAGACATGGTGATAAATTGTCAGGCTTTTCTAAAGATTCAGAAGTTCTAAAGTTCCTGCCAGTGACAGATGGTCTGTCCTTACTCATCGCTTGTCTTCCTGACAGGGCTTGATTTTTTTCCCCCTTTTTTGTTCAATTCCTTTAAAATAAGCTCAACTTCTTGGGAGGCAGGGTAGTCTCATTTGTTATAACTATGTGCTTTGTATCAGAGTCGAAGCAACTCTATATGAACATACCCCCATTCTCCTTTACATGACCAATATACACATGCCTAGTGATAAGAGAGAAGCACGGGGTAAGAAGGAGAGGAGGAACAGATTAGGAAGGAAAATCCATATTTCCTTTCTGTTATTTTGAATACCAAACATACAGGAGTCCCCATTGGATGGTTTTTTACTTGCTGACTTGCCCAAGTATAATGCTGACTGAATAGCTCCAGCATGATACGATCTTTCAAGGAGTGTTTCTTATTGTTATGGTAATAAATTTTTTATTAATTTTTAGGATCTTCAATATTTCATAGCAATCTAAAATTTCTTGAAATTTTGGATTAAGAAATACAATTAGTGTTTACTAACTTGCTAGACACTTATAAGAATCCACGGAAGGAGAACACACAATTCTAACAATAATGAGCTCAGATATAAAATAGGGTCCTGGTGAAAAAAAAAAAAACAATCAATTGCTTAATCTATTTCATTGGCTTCAGATATGTTTACTGGTGAAAAAGGAGATGAGATACTTAGGTAAGGAAGATGGGAAAAGGAAAAAATTTTCCCTCCTCGTGTTCTAATGTAACTGTGAAAATAAATATAAAGGTTTAAACAATTCTAGGATATCTTACAATCACTTCTTAATCTTTTATCCAGAATTCAGTCCTTCACATTAGTAATGCTGCGAGTCTGATACAGCGTTACTGAGACTGAGGTATATCAGGTGAAAAGGGACTAATATTACTAAAAAAATAGAAAAATTATCAGATGATTTGATTTGGCTTTACAATATCTAGGTGCCTTTTGTTATCCACACAAATTGCTGTGAATTTCTTTTTTATTTAAATATGTTTCTCCTAAGAATATTCATTATGTGTTAGCTCAATGTGATAATATGTGGAAAGCATAAACCACATTATCGCTCCATCTTTTCTTTTAACTTGGTTGTAATTTTACTTTTCTGAAGGCGATGCATATATATGCAAAGTCACATGCTATATGCTAGTAGAGGTATAGTAATACATTTTATTTTTATCTGTACAGTATATCTGTTCTAGCCATTTAAGTGAAAGAACTCAAAGCCTACCAGGTTTCCAAAGTCTAGGTTGTTGAAGTGCCTGTCATCTTTTATGCCCCTTTGTAAACGCTCCTTCCATTTCCAGATATCAGTTACCATTTTAATTGGTAGCTTTTTCATATCACTTACTTTCAGTGACACTCAATTATTAAAAAATCAGATAACTCATGCCAGCTCATTGTTTATGCATAAAGATGTTAACATAAAGCTAAGGAAAGTATATTCCTCCTCACATGATGAATGGAAGCATTAGCATTTTGTGTACAACATACCAATAAAAAAGCTTCAGAGTTTCTTTATAACAGGGTGCCACCTTACTACATGGATTTGAGTTGTGTACACCTATTTTGGTATGTAATAAAAGGGACAGACATATCTACCTTTTCCTTCTTGAGTACCTTTCTGGCATAATTTGTTTTCCTTTCCCAAAGAATACTGGGCTCATGAAAAAAGGCCTGAATATTTGACATTTGTGAAAAGGCCCCCAAATATTGCATGGTTTGGAAACCATGCCTTTATAAAATCACGGGATTTAAAATTACTCTAATGAGCTATTTATTAAAATTTATTAAGGTTAGAAAAAGGTGCATAGCTAAGATTAATAAAAATGCATTACATTAGATAAAATAGGCTAAATTACTCTAACAAGGAGACCCAAAATGTAATGTGTCAAGAGGTTTATTTCTGGGTTAGCACAGTACCACATCAGGCAGTAGGAAAAGAACAGGGTCTCTTCCAAGAATTTAAGCTGTTGTAGTAAATGATTTATTTCCTTATCTGCAGTAATGTGCTAATAATCTCTTTCCTTGTTTCAAATTGATACTATGAAATGGCTTATGTATCCATACTCATGAGTGAAATTAAAGACAGGAGTGAAAGAAGATAATCTCTCTGCTGACCCTAAGCAAAGGAGGGTGTTAGAATTATTAGAACCATGGCCTTAGACGAGATACTCACCTTTCTCCTCTATGGAAACACGAGACTGAGCCTGTACTTCTACGCTGTGCCATGCTTTTGCCTGAAAGTTTGTTTCAGGTCAAAGTGTGAAAAATGAATAGAAAAATGGTCCAGGCAAATTATCAGTAAGTTACCACTGCAACCTTTATCTTCTACCTCTTTCATAAGTGCTGTTGTACAAGACAGCTTCTCATTTAAAAAGGTCCTCAGGTTAATGAAGGGTTCTAAGAGCCCAGATGTTGCCTAATCTGTCCAAATGGTACAGATTATAGGCATGAAGACAATTTAAGCTAAACGGAGCCATCTCCTCACTCTACTGCTCATGTTGTTTCAGTAGGTTCTTTCAGTCTATATTTTGGCTTTCATTTCTCTTTGACTTCTAGCTATTACCGTATTTTGATCATTTTTTTTAAGTCACGGGCTTTTAAAAAAAATATATGTCACTCTATTTAACTGGAAAACTATTTTCTTCATATCAGAATTTCTGGTTTGTATTTCTTTAAATTCTAAGAGTCCTTGCTTATTTTCTAACACTTTTCATTGCTAATAAATTAGTGATTGATTTGTCTAAGATGATTAAATAAATATAATCACAAAATTAGAAATAAGTGCTGGCCTTAATGGCATAAAGTGATTTCTAAAACTGAAAACTGCCAAAGTCATATTTTCTACATTATTTTGCATATAAATGGAAAATATATGTATTTCAAAAAATGATGATAATAATGATGTTAATTAAAAATAAATAACATCTTCACTTATATGTTAATGTATTATCTATATACTTCAATAAATTCATAGGGACCGATGTGATACGTATTGAAATAGTACAAAATTGATACCAAAATTAAAACAAAAATAGTGGAAGTAACTACATCCTTTCAGAAAATATTGAATCATACAAGAAATATATTTCCAGTTGGAATTCTCATGATTCAGTGCATCTCTCAACAGTCATTTCTCAGTTGGAAGAATAACCAGCAAAACAATCACCATGTTATAACAACTCCTTGATAGTTATTAGAAAGCATCTTCATTTAAAACCCGATCTGTGGGGGCTCCTGGGTGGCTCAGTGGGTTAAGCCGCTGCCTTCGGCTCAGCTCATGATCTCAGGGTCCTGGGATCGAGTCCCGCATTGGGCTCTCTGCTCAGCAGGGAGCCTGCTTCCCTCTCTCTCTCTCTCTGCCTGCCTCTCCATCTACTTGAGATTTCTCTCTGTCAAGTAAATAAATAAAATCTTAAAAAAAAAAAAAAACCCGATCTGTGGGCATTATTGCTGAAAATATGAGAATAATCTTTTATAAAAGATTATACATATAACAGATTATACATATAATCTTTTATAATCTTTTATAAAAGATTATACATATAATTATACATATAACAGTGCCTGTATGCCTTACGGCATGAATCATAAAAACATACCTTAAAATATGTATAAGACTGGATAGAATGGAAAGTAATACAAAAGCTACCTCTACCATACTGTGCCCCCCCATGCCCACACACACTCCATACACACATACGTGTGTGTGACCAAGCTTACAGTTTTTAGCCCAAGCCAAGAATCATTTAGAATCCATTTATTCAAAGTTAGTCAGTCAAGATTGCGACCTATATATTGTTTGTTTTTCCTTTTGCATAAATTTTGTTTATGTAATTAGCAAGCTAAAGCTACTGAAGTTATCCACCCACAACTTAATGTTAATATAATCTTTATTGCTTTTAGTTTTTACATTCAGACAACTTTACAATTGGATCTCCTTAGAGAACACAGCACAAAGTGTTTCAGAACACAGAGCAGTTTGCTTTAAGAAAATAGCAAGCATTTACATAGGGAAATAGCAGAAGATAAGAATGTTAGAGCCAGACTGTAGAAATAGAATAGAAAGCCATCAAACTTTACTTGAAATAGGAAATGTGATTTGAACTACCAGTTAAATCACTGTGTGGTATTATTTATTCTTTTAGTTGAAACCTATTTTTCTAGGCTTGTGATGAATTTTATTTTCAAACTTAATTAGCAAGTCTACAGTGCATCCGCACTTGAACACAAAAGCTTCTGTGGTGTTCGGCTAACAGTTTTACATCTTTAATTTAATAACAAAGATCTTTCTAACACGTGATATGGGTTTTGTTTTTGTTTTCGTTTTCTGTTTTTCTCTGCCATTTGCAAGTATATTCATTTGGTTTGGTTTGGTTTTCACTATTAATGCTGACTGATAGCTGGTTTGTTTTCTGTTCTAGGTTGTGGAGACTAATTTGGTTGCTTTTGACTGTCACTGGATCATTATAAATGAGGTAACACCAACTAAACCTTATTGTCAACTCTGGGTCCTGTTTTCATACAGTGAGTCACAGCATTTCCTATGGCCTTGGAATCCTAAGAGGAAGTAGAACACAAAGTAAACTTTGAGCTTCCTGACTGGATGCTAACTAAAAGTAGAATAAGGAGTTTTAAAAAATTATAAATGGCTTTGTATGAATAAAATAAATGGAGATCATCTTCCCACTGAGTATCTTTTCGTCTTTTCCGCTGGCATACGCTGACTGCTTCGGGAAATCATCTTTATACAAAGTACAGTTCTTCTTTGTAAGCAAAGTGAATTCCTCCCAGGGGAGTACTTGTGTTCCATTTATATTTTAATGTTGTTTCTAGAACTTTTATATCCACCCCCCTTACACAAGGACTAAATAGTTCAGCATATGAATATGAATAAAAAATAGATATTTTTCTCTTTTCATGATGAAATACAACTATTTTTAATCTACCAAGTTGTCAAATGCCTTATGAAAGTTTATTGATTTTTGTAAAAAACTACAAAGATTAAGAATACATTACAACATAAGAACTCTGTGAGATAAATCGTTCCATTGGCACCTACCAATAGGATTGGAAAGGATAATGAGCAGATCAGTCATGGACAAATAATGAGATCACATGAATTTGTCCCCAACAAGACCTGGTATTCACGTCATATCTATTACTTATGAATAAAAAGAATGCACTATTTATCTGTTAGCTGTGTTACTATGGATATGTAATATAATCACCCTGTGTCATTTGCACAGTAAGTATAATATTTACTTTATCAGCTCATTATAAGAATTGAGATTTTATCTTATACTCTTAACATATGCTGACAAATGACACTCAAAAATGGTAATACAGTAATGATTATATTACACTAAAGTCCACAGATCGGTTTCCCACATGTTAATGAATACTAAACATTATTCTATGAAACAATAAGGGAATGAGGTTCATGGAGGGTAAATGGTTTTACACAGAAAAATAAAAATAATATAAAGTTTCAAGTTGTGTCTTCTACACATTGGTAGAATTTTGGCACCATTCTTTTTTTTTTAACAATAATTAACATATTATATCATATTAGTTTTAGGTATATAATACAAAGATTATATAAATGTGAATTTATATATATAAATTTATGTATATAAACATATACACATATATATGCATACACTTAAAATGACTACCGCAATTAGTTACCATATATTACCATACAAAGCTAATCTTTTTTTCTTGTGAAGAGAACTTTTAAGATATGCTCTCATAGCAGCTTTCAAATGTGCAATATGATTTTACGGACTATAGTCACCATGCTATATGTCTCCATGAATTATTTATTTTATAACTAGAAGTTTGTATTTCTTTTCCTTTAAAAAAAATATTTATTTGAGAGAAAGACAGAAATAGTACAGGGAGAATGAGTGGGGAGGAGAGAGAGAAGCAGGTTCCCCACTGAGCAGGGAGCCTGACACAGGGCTCAATCCCAGGACCCTGGGATCATGACCTGAACCACAGGCAGACACTAACCAACTGAGCCAGCCATGCACCCTTGAAGTTTGTATTTCCTAATCCCCATTGCCCATTACCCCATCCTAATCCTCCTCTCCTCTGGCTCCCACCAATATGTTCTCTGTATCTATTAGTTTTACTCAGTTTTGTTTTTTCATTTTTTTTATTTTTAAGATTTCACATGTAAGTGAAGTCATAAGGTATTTGTCTTTCTCTGAGTTATTTCATTTAGTGTAATACCCGTATGGTTTATTCATGTTGTTGAAAATGCAAGATTTCATTCTCTTTTAAAGCTGAGTAGAATTCCATTCTGTATGTGTGTGTCTGTGTGTGTGTATGTGTCCATTTATCCATTGATGGACACTTGGGTTGCTTCTATATTATGATTACTGTAAGTAATGCTGTAATAAAATGGGGGGGTGCTTATATCTTTTCAAATTAGTGTTTTTGTTTTCTTTTAATAAATATCCAAAAATGGAATTGCTGGATCACATGGTATTTTTTTAAAAATTTTTTGAGGAAACAACATACTGTTTTTCATAGGGGCTGTACCAATATATATTTCTACCAACACTGCACAAAAGTTCCCTTTTCTCCATATCCTCCCAATTCTTATTATTTCTTATCTTTTTGATAATATCCATTCTAAAATGTGTGAGGTGAACTGAGGTGATTTTGATTTGCCTTTCAGTGATGATTAGTGATATGGAGCATCTTTTTATGTGCTTGTTGGCCATCTTTATGTCTACTGTGGAAAAAAGTTTGTTTAGATCCTCTGCCCATTTTCAGATTGGTTTTTTTGGAATTGAGATGTTCAAGTTCTATATATATTTATATTTAAATATAATTTATATAATAATATATATAATAATAAATATAATTATATATATATAAGATTCATGTATTTATTTTTGTGGGGGAGCAGCAGAGGGAGAGTATCTTCAAGCAGACTCCCCACTGAGTGCAGAGACTGGCAACAGGGTTCTATCTCACGCCCAGGAGATCATGACCTGAGCTGAAAACAAGAGTCCAACACTTAACTGACTGAGCCACACAGATGTACCTCTTTACATATTTTGGATATTAACCCCTTATTAGATATATGATTTTCAAATACCTCCTCCGATTCAAAAGGTTGCTTTTTTATTTTGTTGATGGTTTCCTTCACTGTGCAGAAGTTTTGTTTGTTTTGTTTTGTTTTTGTTTTTAGTTCGAAGTAGACCTAACTTCTTAGTTTTTTTTATTTTGTTGCCCTAGTCTTGGAGTCAAATCCAAAGTCATGGCCAAGACTTATATCTGAAAGCTTTCCACCCTTTTTTCCCTCTCTTCCCCGGACGAGCCCCAGGCCTGCCTCTCAAATTTCTCATATCAGAGAGATCATATGGTAATTGCTTTCTCTGATTGACTTATTTTACTTAACATAATACCCTCTAATTCCATCCACATCATTGCAAATGGCAAAATTTCATTTTTTTGTTGGCTCCAGTAGTATTCCTTTGTATATATAAATGAAACAAGATGGGACTAGGGAGGGAGAAAAACCATAAGAGACTCAATCTCAGAAAACAAACTGACAGCTGCTGGGGGAGTTTGTGGGGAGGGATAGGATGGTTGGGCTATGGACATTGGAGAGGGTATGTGCTATGGTGAGTGCTGTGAATGGAGTAAGACTGATGATTCACAGACCTGTTGGGGCAAATAATACATTATATGCTAATAAAATAAAATAAAAACAAAAACAAAAAAGAATATAGGTAGTTTCTAAGCTGAAAGATAGATGTATGGGGCTCATTATTTCCCTCTACTTTTGTATATTTTCAAAATTTTATAATAAACATTTTTTCTTAAGTAGTTTTAAAAAAATAAAAAAAAAATAAAAGCTTTCCACCTTGTTTTCTTAGAGGATCTTAATGGTTTTACGTCTTACATTCAAATCTTTAACCCATTTTAAGTTAATTCTTGTGCATGGTGTAAGACTCTAATTTCATTCTTTTGTATGGCTGTCCGATTTTCCCAACACCATTTATTTTGGACTGTCTTGTCTGTTGGATAGTCTTGGCTCTTTGTTCTAAATTAACTCTCTGACCATAAATACCTGGGTTTCTTTCTGGGCTATGTAATGTGTTCCACTGATTTATGTGTCTGTTTTTATGCAAGTACCACATTGTTTTGACTACTGTTGCTTTGGCATATAGTTTGAAATTGGAAAGTATGATGTCTCCAAGTTTGTTCTTCTTTTTCAAGGTTGTTTTGACTATTCAGGATCCTTTGTGTTTCCATACAAATTTTAGGACTGTTTGTTCTATTTATGTGAAAATGCCATTGAGATTTTGATAGGGATTGCAAGGATTTTATAGATTGCCTTGGGTAATATGGACATTTTAACAATATTAATTCTTCCAGTACATCAGCATGAAATACATTTTCACTTAGTTGTGCTTCTTCAATTTATGTTTTCCATATCTTATAGTTTGGAGTAAACAGGTCTTTCCTTTCCACAGTTAAATTTGTTTCTTGATATTTCCTTCTTTTTAAGCAGTTGTGAGTGGGATTATTTTCTTAATTTCTTCCTTCTGTGTTTGCAGCAACCCATAGATTTTGGTATGTTACAGTTCCATTTTCATTTGTTCATTCCCTTATCTGTAATAAGTTCTTTTTCCTGTTTTTTTAAGATTCTCTTATTAGCTTTATGTTTTGAAATTTAATTATAAGTTGTCTTGGTGTGGCTGTCTTTGGGTTCCTCTTCTTTTTTGACTTTCCGGACTAATTGGATCTGAATGTCTATTTCCTGCCCCAGGTTAGGGAATTTCTCAGCCATTATTTCTTCAAATAAGTTTTTTTTGTCCCTTTCTCACTCCTTCTCCTTTTGGGTCTTCTCTGATGCAAATTTATTCAGTTTGATTTTATTTTATAGGTTCCTTAAGTTATTTTTGGTTTTTGATTGGTTTTCTTTTTGCTGCTCTGACTGCATGAGTTCTACTGCCTTATCTTCAGGATAACTGATCCTTTCCTCTTTTTTATCTAGTGTGCTGTTGAAGCTTTCCAGTGTATTCTTCAGTTGAATTATTGTGTTCTTCAGCTCTATGACTTCTGTTGGTATTTTCTTATATTTTTTTTATCTCTCTTTGAAGTTCTCAGTTTTTATTTATCTTCTCCTGAGTTTGGTGAGCATCTTTATGACCATCACTTTGAACTCTTTATCAAGTAAATGAAATATCTCTGTTTCATTAAGGTTTTTTTCTGGGGTTTTGTGATATTCTTTTGTTTGGAATATATTCCTCTGTTTCTTCATTTTGCTTGACTATGCTTATTACTATGTATTGTATAGCTTTCTCTCCCAGTCTTGCATGAGTGGATTTGTGTAGAAGATGAACCTTCATTCAACCCTGCCCTAGCTCTTAGTTGCCTGTGAAACTTTTGTGATTGTCTAAGCAACCTGATTTATTCTTCATCAGTCCCAGTTGGTTGAAGTTGTGCCAAACTCTGCCACTGTTCCAAAGGGAGGGATCCAAATTAGCACCTAGTTTCATGCTTATTCGATGCCAGATGCTCAGGCACCAATTTTTAAAGGATGAAAATACATACAGTTCTGTAGGACCAAAATTGTAAGCCCTGCTGGCATCCAGACCAGTCCATGTAGAGGGGCTCCCTTGCTGACAGCTGTAAAATTTGGGGTTTCAGACAAATGTATAAGCTCCTTTCTTGAAGGTACTGACAAGCTGTAGTGAAGCAAGGGAGAGCACAAAGATGGCAACATCTGGCCCATGTAGCCTCTGGGTATGTGCAATCCTGAAACCTGCCTTTCTGACTGAAGTTCTAGGACAAGTAAAATAGGCTTTCTTCACAGGAAGATGTAGGTGTTTCAGTCTATTCTCTGTGCTATGACCTGGGGATGGTAACCTGCCAAGAACTGTCTCTCTGATTGTTTCAATCCCATGGAGCCCAGGAATGCAACACCCCCTGGACCTCAGAGCCAACTGCTCAGAGGGTGTCTCATGTGTGGACTATGTGTGTTTGCTGATTTTAGCAGGGCCACAGGTTAATGTGAGGATAGGGCATGCCTGCTGGCTTTAGAGGGACCACAGGAGAGTGAAGGGCTGAGACACACCTGACAGCACTAGCAAGGAAAAGTGACATTGCAAAAATGGTGGCCACCAGCACCTTCATCTCCAGAGAGAGGCCAACAGGCCCCTGCCCTTCTGGCAGATGCATTAAGATTAGCAAATGAATTTCTTTCAAATATACTCTAGATGATTTTCAAACTGCTGCTTTTGCACTTGGTCCTAAGGTGAATGAGTCTGTGTGTACACCCTTTAAAAAATTCCCTACAGCCCTTTGGGGCTCCTAGATGTGAGCCCCATTGGTTTCCAAAGCCAGACACTTTGGGGGCTTATCTCTCCATTGTAGGTCCTAAGAATTGGGATGCCTGAGGTGGGGCATAGACCCCTTGCTTCTCAGAGACAAGCTCTGTATTTGTGAGATTCCTCTCAACTGTGTGTCACTATGCTGGGGGTGGGCTTTTTGGCAAGAACACTTCTCTGCCTCTCCTACCCGTATTGATAAAGCTCTTTAATTTTTTGTTGTGGGGTAGCTGCTCAGCTGATTTCCAGTAATTTTTCAGAAGGGATTGTTCCATATGCAGCTGTTGATTCAATGTGTCCAAGTGAGAAGGTGAATTCAGAATATTCCTATACTACCTATTAATTAATTAACTTATCTATTTATGTATTCATTTAAACTTAGTTGATGCACAATATTGCATTAGTTTCAGGTATATGATACAGTGATTCAACAAATATGTTACGCTCACTGCAAGTTTAGCTATCTTTTGTTATCTTACAGCACTGTTATAATATCATTGACTATATTTCTTATAACGTCCCTTTTAATCTCATGACTTATCCATTCCATAACTAGAAATCTGTACCTTCCTCTCCCCTTCACCCATTTTTCCTATCTCCCCAACCCCCATCCCTCTGGCAACCATTAGTTTCTTCTCTATAGGTCTGATACTGCCTTTTATTTTTTTGCTTATTCATTTGATGTTTGTTTTGTTTTGTTTTGTTTTAGATGCCAAATTTGAGTGAAATTATATGGTCTTTATCAGTCTGACATATTTCACTTAGCATAATACCCTCTAGGTTCATCTATGTTGTTGCAGAAAGCACAATCCTATTTTTAAAATTATTTTTATTAAAATATAATATATTATTTGCTCCAGAGGTACAGGTCTGTGAATGATCAGGCTTACATATTTCATAGCACTCACCATAGCATACACCCTCCCCAATGTCCATAACCCAACAACCCTATCCCAACCCCCACTCCCCAGCAACCCTCAGTTGTTTTGTGAGATTAAGAGTCTATTATGGTTTGTCTCCCTCCAGATCCCATCTTGTTTCATTTTTTCATTCCCTCTGCCCCACAATCCCCCTCCCTGCCTCTCAAATTCCTAATATCAGAGAGATTATGTGATAGTTGTCTTTCTCTGATTGATTTATTTCTCTCAGTATAATACCCTCTAGTTCCATCCACATCATTGCAAATGGCAAAGTTTCATTTCTTTGGATGGCTGCATAGTATTCCATTGTATATATATATACCACATCTTCTTTATCCATTCATCTGTTGATGGACATCTAGATTCTATTCCATAGTTTGGCTGTTGTGGACATTGCTGCTATAACATTTGGGTGCATGTGCCCCTTCGGATCACTACATTTGTATCTTTAGGATAAGTACCCAGTAGTGCAATTGGGGGGTCATAGGGTAGCTCTATTTTCAACTTTTTGAGGAACCTCCCTACTATATTCCAGAGTGACTGCACCAGTTTCCATTTCCACCAACAGTGCAGGAGGGTTCCCCTTTCTCCGCATTCTTGCCAACATCTGTCATTTGCTGACTTGTTAATTTTAGCCATTCTGACTGGGTGGTATCTCTTTGTGGTTTTGATGCCAAGTGATGTGGAGGAGTTTTTCATGTATCTGTTGGCCATCTGGATGTCTTCTTTGCAGAAATGTCTGTCCATGTCCTCTGCCCATTTCTTGATTGGATTATTTGTTCTTTGGGTATTAAGTTTGATAAGATCTTTATAGATACTTGAATACTAGCCCTTTATCTGATATGTCATTTTTGAATACCTTCTCCCATTCTGTAAGTTGTCTTTTGATTTTGTTGACTGTTCCCTTTGCTGTGCAAAAGCTTTTGATCTTAATGAAGTCCCAATAGTTCATATCTGCCCTTGCTTCCCTTGCCCCCCTTCCCTCCCTTGCCTTTGGTGATGTTTCTAGGAAGAAGTTGCTGTGGCTGAGGTCGAAGAGGTTGCTTCCTATGCTCTCCTTAAGGATTTTGAGAGGTTTCTGTTGCAAGCTGAGGTCTTTCATCCATGTTAGTCTACTTTTGTGTGTGGTATAAGGAACTGGTACAGTTTCATCCTTCTGCATGTGGCTGTCCAATTTTCCCAACACCATTTTTGAAGATGCTATCTTTTTTCCATTGGAAATTCTTTCCTGCTTTGTGAAAGACTAATTTACCATAGAGTTGAAGGTCCATTTCTGGGCTATTTTGTTCCATTGATCCATGTTTCTGTTTTTGTACCAGTATCATACTGTCTTCATGATTACCGCTTTGTAATAGAGCTTAAAGCCTAGACTTGTGAGGCCACCAATACTGACTTTATTTTTCAACATTCCTCTGGCTATTTGGGGTCTTTTTTGGTTTCATATAAATTTTAGAATTATTTGTTCTATTTCTTTGAAAAAAATTGATGGTATTTTGATAGGAATTGCATTAAATGTGTAGATTGCTTTAGGGAGTATAGACATTTTCATAATATTTGTTCTTCCAATCTATGAGCATGGAATGTTTTTCCATTTCTTTGTGCCTTCCTCAATTTCTTTCATGAGTACTTTATAGTTTTCTGAGTTCACATTCTTTGTATCTTTGGTTAGGTTTACTCTTAGGTATCTTATGGTTTTGGATGCATTTGTAAATGAGATCAACTCCTTAATTTCTCTTTCTTCTGTCTTGCTGTTGGTATATAGAAATGCAACTGATTTCTGTGAATTGATTTTATATCCTGACTACTGAATTCCGGTATGAGTTCTGGCAGTTTTGGAGTGGAGTCTTTTGGGTTTTCCACATAAAGTATTATATTATCTGCAAAGAGTGAGAGTTTGACTTTTTCTTTGCTGATTCAGATGCCTTTTATTTCTTTTTGTTGTCTGATTGCTGAGTCTAGGACTTTTAGTAATATGTTGAATAACAGTGGTGATAGTGGGCATCCCTGCCATGTTCCTGACTTTAGGGGAAAACTGCTCAGTTTTTCCCCATTAAGAATGATATTTGCTGTGGGTTTTTCATAGATGGCTTTGATGGTTTTGAAGTATGTACCCTCTATGCCTATACTGTAAAGAGTTTTGATCAAGAAATGATGCTGTACTTTGTCAAGTGCTTTTTCAGCATCTATTGAGAGTTTCATATGGTTTTTATTCTTTCTTTGATTAATGTATTGTATCACATTGATTTATTTGTGGATGTTGAACCAACCTTGCAGCCCAGTAATAAATCTCACTTGGTTGTGGTGAGTAATTTTTTAATGTACTGTTTGATCCTATTGGCTAGTATTTTGGTGGGAATTTTCAAATCCGTGTTCATCAAGGATCTTGGTCTGTAATTCTCCTGTTTGGTGGGGTCTTTGTCTGGTTTTGTGAGGAAGGTAATGCTGGCCTTATGAAATGAGTTTGGAAGTTCTCCTTCCATATCTATTTTTTGGAGCAGTTTCCGGAGAATAGGTATTAATTCTTCTTTAGTGTTTGGTAGAATTCCCCTGGGGAGCTGTCTGGCCCTGAGCTCTTCTTTATTGGGAGATTTTTGATGAGTGCTTCAATCTCCTCAGTGGTTATGGTTCTGTTCAGGTTTTCTATTTCTTTCTAGTTCAGTTGTGGTAGTTTATATGTCTCTAGGAATGCATCCATTTCTTCCAGATTGTCAAATTTCCTGGCATATAGTTGCTTACAATATGTTCTTATAATTGTTTGTATTTGGTGTTGGTTGTGATCTCTTCTCTTTCATTCATGATTTTATTTATTTAGGTCCTTTCTCCTTTTTTTCTGATAAGTCTGGCCAGGGATTTATCAATCTTATTAATTCTTTCAAAGAACCAGCTCCTAGTTTCATTGATTTGTTCTACTATTCTTTTGGTTTCTATTTCATTAATTTCTGCTCTGATCTTTATGATTTCTCTTCTCCTGGTGGGTTTAGGCTTTCTTTGATGTTCTTTCTCCAGCTTCTTTAGGTGTAGGGTTAGGTTGTGTACTTGAGACCTTTCTTGTTTCTTGAGAAAGGCTTGTATTGCTATATACTTTCTTTTCAGGACTGCCTTTGCTGTGTCCCAAATATTTTGAACCTTTGTGTTTTCATTTTCATTTGTTTCCATGAGTTTTTTCAATTCTTTTTTAATTTCCTAATTGACCCATTCATTCTTTTGTAAGATGCACTTTAGCCTCCATGTATTTGAGTTTTTCCCCGCCTTTCCTCTTGTGATTGAGTTCTAGCTTCAGAGCACTGAAAATATGCAAGAATGATCCCAATCTTTTGGTACTGGTTGACTAAGGATTAATTAAACCAAAATTAAATGATTTAAAATCATTAAACAAAATGACCATTCCCTTCTCTTCTTTGATAATATTATATAGGGGACCCATTAATTACTTTTCCCCCCATATCCAATTAAACTTCTAACAACATGCCTGAATCTTAAAAGTATGAACCCACGTAGAGATCCTGGAACACCAGAAGTCATCTGTCTACTGCTTCTGTATCTGTTTGTGCTATGGGAGAAATCATTCCTTCATATCATACAGAGGAAGTCTGAGGAGACTGGAGTGTATTTCATTAGTGACAAATATTAAGGAAATAATAACAATTTCTATTTTAGTATAGATTTCATAAACATTAGGAGTCTTTTTAAACTTCCATTTAAGTTAATTTAATAAAATATTAGAAGGAAAATGTCTTTAAATGTATATTCAGCAAGTTGGGCCACTATTTTGTAAATAAAACATCCACACAAACAAAGCAATTTAACCAGCAAATAAATCACTAAATGTTAGGACTATAGAAGACCACAATTCTTTTTTTCCTCCTTCACACTTGGATTTTCTACTGTAAGCTGTCATAACTTTATAACATTACCTTTACCATTACTAAAACCCTTGTGTCCTTTTTACATGCAGTCCTTCTTACTAGTCCTTGAACAGAGCTGTCATTTCTTTGGGGCAGGTCAATACCATCTAGCTTCTGAAAAATTTGATGTTCACAGCCCAGAGTTTATATTTGTTATTATTTTTACCTAAACTAGGTTCAAACATGTTTTCTGTACTTTCATTCCTAGGAAAAATCATCATTATCCATATATCTGCAGTCAACATTCTTCTAAGTGATTCCGTTTAGTTACCTCGTTTTCTCTGAGATACAAAATATGCCTTTGGAAACTTAACTCTCAGTACCTTTACTTTGTTTATGAGTTGCTTATACAAATTTATAATGAATGAATTAAAATTACCCTAGTTTCGATAAAAGAAGAAACATCTATTTCTCAAATTTGCTAACTATGCAAATGCCCATTTGACTGAATGTGGAAAACATGAATCTGTCTAGATTGGTTTGCATAGCTACTATTTTGTTGCTAATTTTAAAATGGGTTGCAAACATTTATTTAATCTATTGCACCAATAGTTTCTTAAAGAGGTACTATAAATCAAAGTTGGCACTGTGCATCATGATACAAATTGATGTACGAACTTGAAAACAATATATTTTTTTCATTTGCAATAAATGTGCTATAATAGAGAGGCTATGTTACCTCATATGGTATAATCCATCATATGTTAGTAGTTGGTAATGGTATTTATCTTCTCCCTGCAATCAGTGACTCTAGCTCAGAACAGCCTTTCCAGATAAGTATTGTCATTCCCCTAGGATCATGAAACAGATGGCCTCACACTTTATTTAAGTTTTACAAAAGCTAGAAATTCTGATAGAAAGATATGCATTGTCTAGAGATGCAGGAAACACCATGCTATAAGCACCCTCTTTCCTTTGATAACACTGAACCTGACCTTTGGTGCCCTGACTTCTTGTTTAAATAATTTAAGGTAATTGCTGCAATTCAGTATTGCAGTTAAAAAGAAGTTGCTGTTTAGATTTTAAAAGCCTATATGTGTAAAGGAGGTTGTGCATTTTTCCTAGTTTAGTGATTAATTGAACTGCTCACTACTAATCTCTCAAGCAGAAAGTTACCATTCTGCTACATTTCCTGCTGGTATATAGCCTACAGTTGGTTTTGTTCCGTATTTCAACATTATGTTTGTGTAATTATTTCACATTAATGTTAAATTTTGTGGAAGCGTGAAAGATTCATCTTTGCTAAAGCATGAAGAATATAAACATTAGCAAAAGCAACAACAAAAAAATATAATTTTTTCAAACTATGCTATATAGTATACTACTTAATGACATTACTAAAATCTGGCTTATTTGTTAGTGTTGAAATTATGACAGCATCCCAGTTGCTACACTTAAAATTTCAGGTATCTATCTTTAGGAGATAGTTTGGTGAAGTCCTGCCATTACTTCATTTGTTCATTCATTTTTAAATTTATCCACATTTAGCAAATACCTATGATAAGACAGAAAGTTTGTTAGATGCTGAGATTTAAAAAAAGAAAAAAAAAAAGGGAAAAGAAGGAAGTCTCTTCCAAAATAGTTTGTACAGTATAGATGGGCATCTGATCTAATGGATTTTGAGAGTCTTTCCTTCCCTGGAATTTATTATTTTAAACCTATGCTGATACACCACAAAGATTTGGGAGTGATTGAATTCTTCTAAAAGATTTGTTCTGGGAAGTGGTTGTTTCTGGATGGAGTTGTAACAAAGTTTTAGCTTTCCTCTTCTTCTCTCTTGCACAGTTCAGGGTTCACCTTGTACTAAACTATTACAGCAAAGGGAATAGGAATATTTTGACTTGACTATTAATAATGTTTTATTATCTGTGTAAGTTATTTTTTGGGAAAAAGAAAGACTGTATGCCTAATTCCTAAAGAAGTGTGTGTATATATACATACACACACATGTATACATTCAAATATATCTGTGTATATATATGTTTTATTATATCTAAATATGTTAGATATAGTAAAACATTTTTTCGGGGCGCCTGGGTAGCTCAGTGGGTTAAAGCCTCTGCCTTCGGCTCAGGTCATGATCCCAGGGTCCTGGGATCGAGCCCTGCATTAGGCTCTCTGCTCCTCAGGGAGCCTGCTTCTTCCTCTGCCTGCCTCTCTGCTTACTTGTGATTTCTCTCTGTCAAATAAATAAATAAAATCTTTAAAAATAAATAAATAAAACATTTTTTCACTTTTATTACATTATTAATTCTTAATTCAGAAATATTCATATAGAGAATACAAAAAGAACAAACAATTTTGTTATTCAACCTCTTTAAATTCTTTAAAACTCAGAAAATTTCTGTATATCTTTATAGAGATTAGCATAATTTGGTGGTACTGGAGGCTTGGGAGAATGAGTGTTTGAACTGGTTCTAGATTTTTTAAAAATCTGATGGTTCGCACATTTTTTAAAGTTCAGAGTCTTAGAACAATGTAGATTCTAACAGATTATACAATAGTTTCATATTTTATTATAGTAGTTTACTTATGGATTTTTTTTCATTTAAAAGAGTATCTTTAAAATAGAGTAAATATTCACTTGACTTTCAGTGTTTACATAGCATTACATCTGCCTCTCTTGAAATGCACTTTTTGAAATGTAGAAGTAAAGTTCTGTAAATATAAAATAGCTGCCTAATCAAGTTTTCATATCGCTATCAAACTATTTTTGAGATCAGGTGTCAAAACTAAAACTGCAAGTGAATTTTTTGAGACAGACTGTCTGTTAACTTCATTCAGAATGGCAGATTCTTTCCTCCCAGAAAATTACTTCCTTTTCCCTTTCCCAAATAATAATAGGCAAAATATATTCAATTTAAATTGACATTTCCTCAGATATAGCTTAGTTGCTTAGACACCTGAGAACTTCAGCTTTCAAAATCATCCCTTTTTGTGGGCTTGAAAATAGTCCACTTAAAGACTTTGGCTCATGATAGATTACTTTATTATTCCTTATAGAATCATTAATGTGTTTAATACCAGAATAATATATCTTTATAGTTTTAATTTCTATCATTCATGAATATTAATCTAAATATTTTGCATAAGGAAATGTGGATATCTTGTATAATTACTTTAGAGAGTGTTTCTTTTGATGACATTTATAAATTCATATCATGAATAAAGAATATTTTGAATGAAGAACTTGGAATTTCTCTGTTTCTTTATTTATGAAGAATCACAGTATCTGATTCAGAATGCAGTTTTTAGTAGAAAATGAGACAATAGGTGGAGTGCTTAATGTTTGTCAAATATAAAGCAGAGACTTAATATAAGTTTTTATACTAACATGCTGATTTATAGTTCATCATATGTGGGGCAGGTAGAAATGATGCTGTTTTACAAAATGTTGCTGTATCTTAGTATTACTAAAGAACAAAAGATCACATATATAACAAAATTTAATTAACATTATAAAAAAGATGGTAGAATCTCTCACTGTCTTTTAAATGAAAATTCCTGTCTGCACAACGTGGAATTAAAAAAAAAAAAAAAGTAGACACTGAAAAGCAATATTAGTTACTTTTAAAATGTTTCTGGTTAAATTTCAGTCTTAAAATGGAAGTTGATGAGATACTGTTTAATTCTGCTTTGTGAATAGATAATAGAGAATTAAAAAGTGACTTGCTTTTTGCCAGATAGTGTTTCTGGTGGGCTAGAGAAAGGACATAGACTAAAGGAAAAAGACAGCATTTTAAACGAGAAAAATCATTTTTATGGTACATTAGGGATCAATTGACGAGAAATCCAGAATATTATACTGCATACAGCTGACAGGTATTATTTTATTTCCAGAAAATCTCTATTTTGTGAAGATAAAAAATAATGAATTTTAAAACTAATATATGCTTTAAATAAGAATAATACATAATAATCTAGAAAGGAAAAGAAGACAATTTACACCTGTAAATAGTCTTTTTCTTTTTCATTATTCTTTAATAATTCTTCAGGTCAAAACCAAGAAACGCTCACCACAGTCCAAAATTTATTTTGTGTTAAATCTTTTATTTCTGCCGCCATAAGAATCTATTGAAACTGATAATATGTTAATTGCAAAGGCTTTGTTGGTTTAAAACACTCCAAATGGACACTATGAAGCACAAACTGCTTTAGTAAAGACTGCCTTAAAACTAAAATTTATTCTTATCATTTCTATTCTAATTCCAGTTAGAATAGATGTTATAGTATAAAAATATTATTTCATTGTTATTATTTCTACTTCCATGATTGAGCCAAGTCTTAAAATTTAAGTCTGAAGTTGGAAGGTGGGAGGGGGTGAAGAAAGTAGAAAATATGTTCCTTGACTTTGACAAATACTCATGTGCAAGATAATATCAATTTGGATAAAGAATATTGGTTTTTTTCCCCATTCATCTATTCTGGTTCACATTGTATAATAAAAAATGTTCCATCTTTATGAACACTTTGTTTAATCTGTTCTTTACCAAGAGAAATGTATGAATTAATACCAGTTCTAAGAGATAATTGGGAAACATTTTTTTTAAATGTCCTCTTGTTTTCTTTACTTGCTTTATTTAAAAACCCCATTTTTCATTGCTAAGAACAATATATATTCCTCTTACATTGCAACTATCTTCTGGGTACTCAAAGTACCTTGAAACCCACTGATTTTATGACCTTTTTCAATGTTTAGACAAATATTTTTCCAATGTTCAACATAGTATATTAGAAAATTATTACAGATAAGGTGGATTTAAGCAGTTGCTCCATTTAGAATTATTTAGGCATTAATGTATATAATATAAAGCACGAACAACACCTATAAATGAGCTGATCATTTTAATTAACATGTATTATTGTTTTCATCTGGATGTGTCCTAAGCACTAAGCAAATGCATTATAGTCACGAATTCATTTACATTTACAAATAACAACTCATTAATAGTTTTCTGTTTCTGTTACCATATTAAAGCATTTCTAATAATTCCATTTCTTATCTTATAGGAAATAAATGATGTGGATGTTCAGGAACTTGTAAGAAGGTCAATTGGAAGGTTAACAATCATCCGGCAGACATTTCCAGTCCCCCAGAACATAAGTCAGCGATGTTTCCGTGGCAACCATCGAATATCTTCAACGTTGTGTGATCCAAAGGATCCATTTGCTCAGAATATGGAGGTATATTCTAAATGCTACAGTATTTCTCTCGAGGTGCTTCATTGGCCAATTATACAGAAAGCTCTTTGAGTTGTAATAGATTCAGGTTGATACATGTTTGCATTTTCTGAACTATTCTCTTCCTCTAGAAATTTAGTAGGTCTGATGCAGGAATGCTAAGAATTTCTGTCTTTGATCTTGACCTCATTATAGCAAAATATATACTCATTTAATAAAAATATAATGAGTAAATGTTATTTCCTTCTCAGTAAGTAGATACATAGCATTTGCCACGGTGGAATTTGTGATTGACATTCCTTAATGCCAAATTCCAAATTATTAAATTTGCTTGACTTCTCTGACATAACAAGGACATAGACATTTATTCTCTTTTTAAAGATTAGTCTCCAGTTTGAAGATATTCATCAAAAAATACTTAGAAATGCAAAAATACTATAGTGCTATATAGTCCTATCGAAATCAGATGGGATATAACGGAAAGCTTTGCTATTCAGAATACAACAAAGAAATTCAAAGTAAATAAATAAAATCTCTGAGCAGCAAAATAGAGAACAGAAGTCCCTGCAGTTTACTCATAAGGATGTCCTTTAAAAACTCACCCAGAGCCTATTTTCTTTTTCTTAAGGAAAATGCTATCAGATTTAGTTTTATTTAGTTTTATTTCCTTTGCACTGGAAATCTCAATATGTCAGTTTGAATGGGTTGTTACCAAGGCAGGCATATCGACAACAGTCCGAAGCCATAAGGGGCATTTTCTAGCAGACAAGGGACAGAAAAAAATAATCAGATATACTAATTCAAATATCCTATCAGTGTAGGGCTTTTCCAATAAAAACAACTCTGTGTCATAAAACAGCTCCTAAGGGTATAATCATGCTATGCTGCTAACATATTAGTATTTTAACAATAACTCTGAGATAGCAACAAAGATTAAAGTCATGGTCAATTTCAGAAGTCAGAAAAATATATATTTTAGAAAGCTGTTCTTTCAAAATGTTTAATATCAAAAATGTTTTAGTGCTTAGAGATACTCAGTTTGAATAGTTTGGAAATACACCCCTATGAGAACTAGTTCATCCCCAGTAATACCAGATAAATGAGGTCATTTTGTAAAATGACTTCTTTTGAAAGACATCTCTACATTTTTCCTATCTTTAGTCAGTTTTGGATTTTTTTAAAGATTAATTACTATTTATCCAACCACTTCATCATACTTATCACCATTGTAAGGAGCAGCATGTATTTACCAGGACCATTGACCACAAAACTTTGTGTTCCTTACTAGATTTAGGCTCTTTGAGACTAGTTCTCCTCCAAGATCTGGTATCATAAAATCCCATGAAGTACTCGTCTATCTTTGTTTCCTCCATCACACCTACCACACTGCTTTGCTTCTTCATAAATATATGTTGATTTGAATGTAATTAAGGAGAAGACAATGATTAAAGTATGCCACTCTGAAGCCTAAACAAGGCCTGTTTAAATTTTAATGCCAGTCTTACACATATGCTTATAATGACCCATTTTTTCATATTAATTGGTCATGAACATGATTGATATGAAAATGATAGAATTCTAAATGGGGACAGTGGAATAATTTTGATTAAGAAAATTTTGAATTGTTGAGGTTCATCTCAGTCAAAGGAAGTAATAGGAAATATACAAATTGGGAAAGCAGAAAGTAGCTACATAATATTTTAAGGCACATTCATCTAAAAGTATAATCCTACTGATTTATTAATGAGTACCTTGAAACCATGGAACAAATATTTTTTTCTTTCTTTCTTTCTTTCTTTCTTTCTTTCTTTCTTTCTTTCTCTTTCTTTCTCTTCATAGCCCCAGACCTCTATTCTGAGTTAAGGAAGGACCATGCCTCTTATCCCACACCTTTGTCTTCCACCTGTAAAACCCACAGATGGAAGAAAATAAGAAAATTACTTTTCTTTGAGGATTTATTACATAATAACTTCCCTATTATACATAATAGGTTTTGAGAAAATATCTAGTATATAAAAGAAAAATTGACAGAAGATTTGATATGTGGATATATATATAAAATTAAGAATCTAAATGCAGGACTGTTAATTCAAGATGTTCCACTAAAAACACAACATATGATATAGAGGCTTCTCTTGGTAAAAATTTTATCTCACTGAAGTTAGAGGAAGCAACAAGAATAATATGTTTTAGGCGGGGGGGTGGGAGGTTGGGGTACCAGGTGGTGGGTATTATAGAGGGCACGGCTTGCATGGAGCACTGGGTGTGGTGAAAAAATAATGAATACTGTTTTTCTGAAAATAAATAAATTGGAAAAAAAAAGAATAATATGTTTTAAAAAATTGGAAGTAGGGGATTCCTTTAGAGACGTAACCCTCCCAACTTGGAGCCTATAAAAAACTGCAGGTAAATAGGATCACAGATTTTTATCTTATCAGCACGGTAGTATTAAAAATAACTCAGAAAAAGTAAAAGTATGAAAATATGACTCAAGTGAGCTCTAAAAATAGAGATCCAACTATTAAATAGAAACCCAACTATAAAATCACAATAGTCAGTACAACAGGGGAGAAGAGAGTTCATGTGGGTCTCGGTAGAGGTCTCTGGGCTGTTACTTAATTTAATATACAGAGAAAGAAGATTCAGATTTGTTTTGTTATAAACAAAAAACAAGCTTGCCAAACTTTTAAATTCATGCCAGAAAGACTAAAATCAAGGATGAGTTGAAGTTGCAAAGTAAAGTTAAAGAAAACTTTTAGCTCTAGAGACAAAGTTTGTACAATATATGAAGCGAGAAAAAGTGAGACATTAACTGCTTGGTTAAACTAATGTTAGATTGGCTACTAATGGAGAGAAAATAGAAAATTTCAATTTTTTTTTGCTTTTGTTATCTCCATCTAAGAAAAACAGTCTTCAAATTGGAAAAATTAGAGTTAAAGTTATTTTTAAAAAATAAACCACTGGCTTATAAGGAGCAGGGTTTGGAGATGGTAAGCATATGCCTTACTGCTTTAAAATGAGGTCTAAATAATAATCGTTTTAGAATAGTAAATAAAACAGTAGATATGATCACAATATTATAATTTAGAAATACCAGAAAAATACTTGGATAGAAGACCCAAGTACATGAGATTGGTATATTGTTCCAAGTTTCAAAAGGAAGGAAAATTATTCTGACAGAATTTAATACACTAAAAGTTGATATTTGGATAAACTGTAGAATATATTACTAAATACATGGCTTGGGATACTTCAAATATGACAATAGGACCTCCTTAAGGGTAAGCACTACCAAACTAAATCCTATTTACTTATTTTTTTTATAAAGATAGAATGTTATAAACCTATTTATTGCATATTGACTTTTAGGTGTAACTTACCAATTTTCTTATGAAATCTTTATAGAAAGGCATTAAAAAGTCTAGATAGGTTAATGTCACCCAAATATTTCAATAAAGAACTTAGAAGATAGTAGTAAACATTATTTTTAGATTTAAAAAAGAAGAAAAAGATAAAAGTTAGAAATATGTGGAAGTCTCATCTTAAAATTTATAACTTACGAGTTTCTTTAAAATTAAATGTAATATTCCAAATAATTTACCAGTTAACTTTGTTTATTCTTCAAATCTTTGAGCAAATTTGATATGCCTGGAACATAGATAGCTCAGATATATTTTGTAGCTCTGAGTACTTCTAATATCCATAACTTCTTTGAACTTCAATTTGGGAAGCATGGAACTAAGAGGATGCTCAACCATAATGACAAATATTCTACTCTTGAAGTGCAAGGAACTGTATATGGTCATCCGAAAATAGTATTCTTGCACCTTACATTTTTAATTATTTACCATTACACAAATAAAAGTGAATAATAATGCCTAACAGATTTGTAAATGACATAAAGCTAGGAGAGAAAGCTTATGCTGTGTTATATAATCAAGATCCAAATTATTAATATTTGCTGATTAAAAATAAATGTGAAATTTTGACATTTCAAGGAGATAAAGGATAGGTTCAAAATTATTACAAGAAGTCTGGATGGATAAGACCCGATTTGATAGCTGTTTAAGGTTATTAAGATGAAGGCAAATTTGGTTTAAACATAGCACAAGTCCTTTTGGCTCTAAGCCATTTTAATGTGATCTTGGTCTCCTTAGTGGAGCATTTTGCTGAGATCAAGAGAGACAACCCTTTAGACTACTCTGTCCTAGACAGAGCACATCTGCAATAATGTGTTGGCAATGAGTTCCAAACTCTGAACAGAAACATCAAAAACTAAGAGGACAGAAGAAAAATGCTGAAATGATGAACAGCCTAGGAGTTACACCAAATGATGAACAACCGAAGGAAAGAGGATGTTTCAGGGCAAGTCATGGCTGCTGTCAAATATTAGAAGATTGTCTTATAAAGGAGGTGGGTGCTGGGGGCTCAAGTAAGTCAGAAAGTGAGTGTGGTGACAGTAAGATAGAGAGAAATGATTGGTCAGATGGTGGAAAAATGGAGTTTGAGATGTTAGAGGAGGTGTGTGTTTGGATCCGGCAAATAGTCACTCTTGTTGGTTGTGGCCAGAACAAAAGTCAAAATCATCTCTGTAGGAATTGCAGTGACTTCTTTTAATGGAGGGAGATAGTTTAGAATCACTGTGAGAGAGGAGTCAAAGACCTCATGAATACAGAGTGACCCACAGACCAATAGGTGATAGCAGAATAGGACCTCAGCATAGGAAAGAGCATGAACCTCAAAACAGAATAGGCACTTCCCTGAGAAACAACTACCAGAAGGTAGAAATCTCAGAGAATGTCATCACCTCCTTTCAAGTCCATAGTTCAGAAGGTGGGAATGAGAGGCAGCCATTTGTCAAAAACACCTGTCATATCAAAGACAAGGCATTCACCTTTAGGAGCAGCATGGACGATTAAGGCACATGCCTCAGAGTTTGCAAGAGACCCTGTGCCATGGCAATGTCAAGATTAGGATGGAACACAAGTTGCCAGGTTTCTCACATCTTGACTTCTGTCAGATGTACCTGACATTAAACCTGACTTCCTTTTCTTTGTCTTCTCTTATTTGACAACTATTTATCAAAAGCCAAATGTGTGCTAGGCTCCAGGCTAAGCCAAGAGGAAATAAAGAAGAAGGGAAACAAAATTACAGAGGGGAAACATTTGGACACTATGAGCCCTATCTGGAAGGAACTCATATTCTAGTGTTTAAAAAAAAAAAACTTACCATTACATGTTACAAATAGAAGCATGCAACATGAGCGTCATGGGAGATAAAGAAGCCTGCCCAATTAGCCTGGAAACAAGTAGAGTCCTGAGAAATAGCCAGAGTAGGATTCACCTCACCTGTGACCTGCAAATTGAATATTAGAAATTAGGTAGTTGGAGAAAGGTAAAGAGACATCAAAGAGTGCTACTCTTACCATTTCTTATATATATTTAAATCAGTCAGCCAGAGGGAGAAGGCAAGGAGAGCTAGAGAGTGAAGAGCAAGCAAGTTTGAGGCAGCGAAGCGAGGAAAGGTTAAAAGAGGCCAGAGTATTGCAGATTATCGAGAAAATGTCCAAAGGTTTTCCTTTCAGGTCTTCAAAGTCTAATTCAAACTGAATTTTGACTCATCAACTAATTTTATCTTCAAGTCCTCATTCATTGCAGATGTCATCCATGCCCCCTACTCTCTCTAGGAATTATCAGACAGGGGAGGTTCAGGGAGGTGAAGGTGAGAGTAGCCTGTCCCAATATTTCCTTATAAAGAACAAACTGGGGGCGCCTGGGTGGCTCAGTGGGTTGAGCCGCTGCCTTCGGCTCAGGTCGTGATTTCAGGGTCCTGGGATTGAGTCCCGCATCGGGCTCTCTGCTCAGCAGGGAGCCTGCTTCCTCCTCTCTCTCTGCCTGCCTCTCTGCCTACTTGTGACCTCTCTCTGTCAAATGAATAAATAAAAAAAAAAAAAATCTTAAAAAAAAAAAGAAAGAAAGAACAAACTGGTATTTCACGTAGTGCATGAGAATATGTAGTACCTCTTTATTTTGCTTTCAAGTCACATCATTTTACTTATTTATTTTATTTAAATTCAATTAATTAACATATAACATATTATTGGTTTCAGAGGTAGAGGTCAGTGACTCATCAGTCATATAATATCTAATGCTCGTTCCATCACAAGCCTCCCTTAATGTCCATGTCTCTTTAAAGAAAGGCCTGCCTTCCCTAAGTACTATGCATATAACATGAGGCTTAACAAACACAAGTGGTTAAGATTCACCTAGTAATGAAAGAAAACTCACAAGGCACTGTTAGGAAGTGCTTATTAATAGTTTTTCATAATATTAAACTGTCATCCCCATAGTTGAAATTTAGTGCCATTCTGTGATGGTTGAAGACAATTTCTTAAGATTCCTTAGTAATGAATTATAATTAATTATAAACAAAGGGCAATCAACATATTGTCACCTTTGTTTTCAGGAAAAAACTGTGATAACAAGTTATATTTAAAAATCTGAGGAGATCCAAATGCTTTAAGATGGATTTAACTTCCATAGCTATAGTGATTTCTCATTTTCTTTTTCTTTGTGTTTTATTTTTCCTTCAGAGAAGTAGTAATATACCATTTAAAATCTTTTACTGACTTTGGATGTATCTTGGTGTTTATATTTCCTAAATAATTTCTAATATCTTCAAAAAATAAACACCTCCTGCAACTGACAGTATGAATAGTACTTCTGGCACGAGTTAAGTGTAAGTGCAATAGATCAGAGCAAAAATTTTCAGTTCATTTTTTCAATTTATATAGAAGGGAGATAATGACATGATTACTCTGGAAGGAGAAAGCATTAATATATATAACACATATTCACCCACAGTTCATAGTTTATGGTATTTGTCATGCGATTGAATTGCAATTCCTGTGTATACCGAGATAAGTTTGTATAGATCCTTGATAATTATAATGTTTATGAATGGCGCTGTGTTCTCTCATTTTCTCATCACCGCATCCCCATAGACAGACACATACACACAGATGGCCGCTTCCTTTTTCTTGCACCCATGACACTCATTTTATATGTAAGATCAAGTTGATATTTCTCCATCTGAATAATCAGAATGCAAAAACTTGACATATTCAGAAAATGTATTATTCAGTTTGCCCTTCCAATCTGAAACCCTTAGATCCTTACCTCTTCAGAAAGAAATGAGGGCCAGTGATTTTCAAAGGTCTGACACTAACAGTCTCGCCTCTGTCGAAACTTCTTTTTTATCTTCCCTTTCACACCTAAATAAGCCGAGAAAGAAATTGAGGCATACAATCAGACAAGACTTCATTGTCAATGGTGAAATTGCCCAGGAAATGAAAAAAAGAAACCTTTTGCTTAATAAATAACCCAGTAAACCAGCCATCTATGACATGAACGGAAGTAGCCGAGCTGATGATTTTCCCCTTATTCTCAATGGTAGGCATCAATGATTCTAATGATTACCGTCTAATGTCTTTCCAGATTTCAAACCTTTACATATATGACACGGTGCTTTTGCTTGCTAATGCTTTTCATAAGAAACTGGAGGACCGAAAATGGCACAGCATGGCCAGTTTGTCGTGTATCAGAAAGAACTCCAAGCCTTGGCAGGGAGGGCGTTCCATGCTGGAGACCATCAAGAAGGTAACTTTTGGCTAACGTTTCACTCTCCTTAATTTTCATGGAAAGGGGATACATTAAGTTGTCTTTTGTTGAGATATCTTTTAAAAGGATGTTTCTCATCACCAATACTGTTGTCAATGTAAGACGCAAGACAGTGTAATAGAGAAATGAAATATTAAAAGAAACAACATCAGAAAGTCACATACATGCATAAAACAAGGAGCCCTTCCTTACATGCCAGGGAATTATATGCAGGTATAAAGTTAGTGGTTGAATTATTTTCAGCTGCCTTTGTTATACCTTTAGGATTAGGGATACTCAGATTATTTTGGTGCCTGTCACAAATACAAATAGGTGGGGTTTTCTTTTCCTTAAAATGCACCATCACAGGGCGCCTGGGTGGCTCAGTGGGATAAAGTCTCTGCCTTCGGCTCAGGTCATGATCCCAGGGACCTGGGATTGAGCCCCCCATCGGGCTCTCTGCTCAGTGGGGAACCTGCTTCCTCCTCTCTTTCTCTGCCTGCCTCTCAGCCTGTTTGTGATCTCTGTCTGTCAAATAAATAAATAAAATCTTAAAAAAAAAATGCACCATCAACTGAAAAAAATAAGCGCAAGACTTCACTGTCTTTGGAATACATGATACATGGTACGACATTAGAGGAGACGATCTTTAATTTATCATATGATAAAGATACAATTCATAAACAGTTAATATTTTTCAGCCTTTGTGAACTATTTGAGATATTTGGTGCATTCTTCTTCCTCACTGTCAGCGTGGTGTTTAGCCGGGCTATGACCCGCTTTGGCTGAGCTATGTGCTCTGTTCCCGGGAGGCAGTTTATGGTGCTTAGCTCCTCTCCACGGTATACGCGTTCTGCAGTTTATTAGCCTCTTTGTCATGTCATCCTTGCTGGCATTTTCTGTTTGTCTCACACAGCTTCTTGGATTTAAAATGAAATGATTAATAAAACAAACAAATTTCTCTTGTACCCTTTACACAAAGAAGACAGACACTTGGAAGTTGATGTTCCTTATTTTACCCATCCTTTTTTTCTCTGATGTGTTTGCCTTTCTCTTCTGAAACAAAAAGAGAAACAGCTAGTTGAATGAAATATGAATGTTTTTTAGAAAAGCCAGAGAAAAATTTAAAAATTTATCATTAGAAGTGAATGAGCTGTACAAGAAACCAGGAAGTGGAAGAAGGAAATGTTGCAAATAAAGACTAGCCTGGATATTTCTCTTGGTGTGTTTCCTCTTTGTGAAAGAATCGCTTTAATGAGAATTTAGGCTCTTATCAACAGAAGTGCTTGAGAATTCAATGCATTGAATATATTGGCAGAATAAAATATTTCAACTAAAAAATGAGTAAGTCAAATCTAAACTCAAAGTGTTGCCAAGATCTCCCTATCTGTCTGTGTAGAGATTTGGCAGGTATGAATCCAAGGGAAGTTGTTGAACATGATTCTGATCCTGCCAATTTATTAATTCATGGTTTGGCTGGGATTCATTCTTCTGAATGAATATAAAGGCAGGATAATAGTTTGGGAGGTGGCTTAGGAGATTCTTATTTAGTGGAAGTATTAGTGGGAGGGGAAAGAGAGACACCATAATATGTAGGTGGTTCTCATGGAGCAATTCATTATACAAAATGATGCTGTTGAAAAATGTATAATCAAAACAATAATTTAGATATAATAATTATGACATTTATTTTGGAGGGGAATATTTGTACATTCATCCCAGTAAGCTTTCAGCCCAGTGACACTTTTAAAGGAATATATCCATTCTGTGTATTTAGAGACTAATTTTGAATGATATATACCATTGCAGATATATTCGGTTTCCTTATTTTTTTTAAGTTAACTCAGCCCAGTGGGACTTGAACATATAACCCTGAGGTCAAGAATCACATGCTCAGGTTCATTATTTGTTTTCCCATATTTCAAACTGATTTCAACAAAAATGGAGTAATTTTTTTTCCAATCATATTACTTTGCCTCATATGAGTGTTTTTGTCATCTCATTCAGATGTCATTGATAATACTGCGTGTACCAAGAAAATTTGAAAGAACATTACTACTCACATAGGAACTCCCAGTAGAGCAGAATGGGCTCAGGGATGTCCTGGCTAATTCAGCCCAAGCAGCACGGGTGGGCCAGGTCTTGCTAGTGGCCAGTCAGTAAGACTGGGAAAATTTCCCATTTACTTGGGCTAGAGATTTTTAAGACTTACATTTCCTACTGGGTTCAGTGAAGCAGGTGCAGGATGAGCTTTCTTGATCAGCATGTCCAGATGTGGAGCCAAAGGGGAAAGGGAGACCAAAGCTTAGAAAGAAATCAGCAGCCAAATATCACAAATGAGGTCAGGCTCTTTATTACAATGGGGACATTCTAGTGATAAAATTTTTAATTACATTCAAGAAACCACTGTATGTCTATGTTAAGGGCATGCTATATATACTTTACAAAGCCTCTGAGTCGCTGTGAGGAGACAAGTGAAAGAATGAGGATCTGTCCCTTAATTAATTTATATTCTTTTTGGGGGGAGGTAAGACAAAAAAAATTAAGAAGCAATGTAGTTGATGTAAATACTGTAAATGTCCAGTACATTTATAAGGGGGGAAGTGGTAGTTTCCAGGAAACTGTTGTATGGAAGCTTTACAATGTATTTTATTAGTTGTAAAATAGGTACTTTCACGTTTCTCTTCTTTTTAAAAAATAGTGGTCAATTCTCAAGTGTTTATTTCTCCCAGGTATTATCAGTTACCCCCAAGCCATTGCTATTTATATGACTTCTAGAGATCCACTTTGAGATTTATAATTTTTAAAATACTGACTCTTCCCATCTGTGGACATGGTATCTATCCACATAGTCACCTTTTTATAGCCCTCAGTAAAGACTAGTGTCCTTCATACTTATTTGCATTATATTTTATTCTTAAAATTTTATAAAGTTTTGAATACGTATGTCTCTGTGTATGTACATAGCTGTACACACTATCATGAATCAAATTTATTTCCATTATGTTTTCAAACTAGATATTGTAAGTATGTAAGGCAGTTGTTGATGTTTGACATATTTTGTGATCGAGCTGACCAACCCTTGAAACTTGACTCCTGATTCTCACTTCTTCCTTCATAGTTTATTCCCTTGTCTTTTTCAAGTAACCATTGATCTCGTCTTCAAGTAAAATTAATGTTATCACCTAATTCTAATACTTTGTATCTTTCTAAAACTTTCAAGAACTTAAAAAAACATATTCTTGAGGCTGTGTGGGAAATGACCTGTCAGGTATACCCCAGAGTTTATGAACCTCAGAGGTGGTCATCTGTTCCTGCTCCAGGTGAGGATGCCAGGTCATCTCCATCTCAAAGGTGTAGATGTAAGGATTCTACCTCTAAGGAGAGCTGTTGCTGATGCCAACCTGGCTTAGAACTGACCTGCACAACCCTGCCACATAGGACACACTAGTTTCCGGTTCTCCTCTGATGCATCCTTCAACTACTTATCTTGATTTTAATGTTAATTCACCACTGACATGGGACACTTCCAGCTCTTGGGTGGAAGGAACCCCAAGCTGTGGTGTTAGCAGCACACCCATGAGATAGAGGCCTGATGTGGGGTCTACATGGAAGGGTCTGCAGGGGAATTTGCAGGATAGGCCAGTTACAGAGGATACAGTGGCTAGTGAGCAGCGTCTAGGCCACAAACTTGTGATTTGAGCAACATATGTAAATATGGCAACATGTGAAGAAAACTTGGGGGGTTTTCTTCACATTTTATTGACTCTGTGTCTAAAGAAGATAGTGTTGTCATAGATATTGCTTGATGTTTGTACATGCAATGATGGGGTGATTAATGTTGTTGGGGAAGCATGTTAAAGTGTAAATTGTGAATAAAGTCATTTGACAAAAATCTGTACAGACAGCTCATCCACCACCCACAAGAAGTTATCCCAGTTTTTAACATGGCTGTCAATGAGATCTTCTTTGACAGTTACCAGATTCAATCAGACAACATCAGATTTAAGTAGGACAATTCAATGTGTTGAAGACTAATTACATGAGAAACCTGAATTCAGAAGACATTGACCTGTCTATCACCATAAGTGGCATGTTGATTAGGATGTCTCACCTGCTTCCCGAGATGCAGAAGTCCTTTTGCAATGCCAGGTATGCATCCACAGTGCCTTGGTGGAGATGGACCATGGCTGAATCTCTGAGCTCTACATGGGTGAATGCTGACCCACAATCACTCTGTGTTCTCAGACAAGCAGATGGATCAAACATCAGCAGTCTTCTAGAAAATAAGCCTGCAAGGCAGATGTTTCATGCTGTCATCCTTTTTACTCACAATGATCTTGTTGACAAGGTTCAACCTGGGGACAGAGTAAACAGTACAGACATCGATTGAGTTGTTCTTACTGAGTCAATTCAAGAGTGAGTAATGTGAAGTCTGTCTACAAAACCCACATTGATGGCAATTATTATCAGAAAATGGATGCAGAACATCTGCATGAAGAAGCAGATGAAGATACGGAATGGAAACTTGTTTTCAGAGAAGCATGTGGTATTGCTGAAGGAGCTCTACGGAAAACGAGGCATTTATGAAACGATTGCTTCAGTCTCCACTCAAAGCATGTAAGAACATCAAGATTTAAAAAAGGGACTCTTGCTTCAGCTCTTCCTTAGAAAAAAGAAAGATTTTAGTCACATGGCAAAGGACAGACTTTGTGCTGAAAACAAATCCTGATGTGTGGTGACCCTGGGATCAGTACGTCCCAGCCTCTGCATTATGTGTATGACCCAGTCTCCTGGGACTGACTTCACAGTGTAAGTAGCAAAAGACCCTGAGATGAGGCAGGTGGTCCTGAAAACTGATGCCTTTGACCTAAGTGACAGTAGTATCTGCTGTATTATAAGTTTGAGAAGATGAGAAGATGAATGAAAATATGAGACCAGCATTGCACACTGTCATGAGGCAGTTGGCTCTCTCCATCTCGAAGGCTGGGATTATTTGTCAGCTCAATGCATGCACCTGTATCCTGGCAGCAGCAAATTCTATTGAGTCTCGATAGAAAACAGCTATTGGTAATAATCCAGCTACCTCACATGTTATTATCAAGGCTCAATTTGATCTTCCTCATGCTGGACTCTCACAATGAAGCCTTTGACAGGCACCTGGTTCACCACCTTGTGGCTCCATACTACCAAGCAAGGAGCAAGTGGAGAAGGGGTTCACAAATGTGACAGTATTGAAGAACTCCATTGCTTATGAGCATACGTGCTTATGAGCACAGTCATGTCTTGGCTGAGCCAGCAAGCCTGCCAGGCTCTCATCCAGGTTTATGTAGACTTGAGTAAGATCAGAAGCTCAGTAGTAGCTGAGGAATGGTTTCTGCATACTCTGGACAGCTGGAATCCTTAAGTCACTTAGCAGAACCACTGGATTGAACTATGGACATATCTGTTCTTACTACAAAAATGAATTCCACCTCCCCGAAATGGAGAGAAGGGTTAGCTAACTTTGTTTATGTAAGGGCAAACACCAACTCTAAAATACAACTTTTTGAAGATATTCAGGGACAATCCGACATAGCAATGACCAAAGATATGTTTGAGGAAGGGCTGCATGCTTTAGCTGATGATGGCATCTTGACAGTGATGGGGGAAAAGTGCTTGCTTGCTCTGAATCTTTTGTGAGTAGTGCTGTGTGTTCTTGTCTGTACTTGGGAATTGCACTTGTTCCATATATGTTTGGCATACAGGCCAATTGGCTGCCATGCTGCCATCAGCAGAAATAGATTTTTTAAATAATTATCTGACTCCATAAAAATGTTTTAACTTGGGTTCAGTTTTCTTAGGAGGGGGCATGTTTTCATAAAGTGTGTGTTTTTATTTATCCCCCCCCATTTTGAGTAAAAACATAGTGCCAATTGGTAACATATATGGCGTATATGATAGAAATTATTTTCTTGCAGTACCTTTTTTTTTTTTTAAATATCAGAGCTTTTAATCTGTGGGTATATACAGATAGCATAATGCCAGTGTTTTTTGAAGGTGACAGTCTGGGTCATGTTTTTTGTGCTAGACTTTCTATTAGCAAGCATCCATCGACTTGGAGTTTTTGTGATATGAGATAAGACTTAATCAGAGCCTTTCTCCCTGTTATAGCACTCAAACATAATGCCTCCTAGAGGCTGGTTCTCATGGCTAAAACAAAATTCCTCCTAGAGGCTGGTTCTCATGGCTACTATAAGATCAGGAATTAATGTTTGGAAATGATTGGATTCTAGGCTAATGTCTGCCACTTTATCCTACTGTAGAAAACTTTTTCTCTAAACAAATGATAGGGAGAAGTTTAAAGATAATAAAATAAGAGCTGTTCTTGACTAACTGCTTTAGCTTCTACTTCTAAATTTGTATAATTTTGATGATAAATAATATCTTGGTTTAATAAATATGCCACGAGTGTTTTGCTATAGGTATTTCAAAGGAATTATTTGAAAAAAGATTTCTAAACAAGGTAAAGAATATATCTTTCTATTTTTGTTTTATTATTTTTGTACTTTTTTTTATTTAACTCATGCGGTTTTACAGTAGCAAGGTAAAATAAAATAATCCTTCCCCAGTTTTAAGGTGGAGAAAGCTGAGCCTCTAGGAAAATTAAACAACTTATTAAGGGTTAGTTACGATGCAAATTTGTTTTATTAGCAAGTTGTTTGGCTTCTAACTCTGTGTTCTGTATACCATACTATTTACCCTTTTCCTTGTTCATTGTGATAATTTTATTCACCACTGCCAAAACCCTTTGGCTAAAGGGAATGCCACACACCAAGAAATCAAAGGTATAAATGCTATGTGTAAATATTACATAAACAATATCTTAGTTTCAAGGTGCCTTTTTGAGATGCCTTGAATTTGGAGTGTGCGTTGATGAGTCTGCAAGGGTATGATTCTAAAGGCGTGGACTGCATTTTCAAAAGCTCTTGTGGCAGAAACTTATCAGCACACATATGCAATCTTTACTGTTTTATGAAAACCTACATTTAATTGTAGTATACATTTTGGTAAGGAGTTTTCATGTTATATAGCTTAAATTTGTTGAGGTTACCTGCCTTAAAGAAAGCTTTCAAGCCTTTTAAACTAAGTAAGTAAAACAAAAGCTGAGCTGCTCTGGAAGAAAGTGGGGGAGGGTCTCCATAGATGGACTCCCACTACAACTGGTTCTTAGAACCGCAGTTTGAAAACCACTTCCCTGGGACATTTAGAAATCAGTTTAATCCATACAGATCTAGCGCCATTCTTAGGTTGTGGAATAATATTACATTCAAGCAATGTGGGCAGAGTATTTTTATTTACAGACTTGTTCTAAAATTAAATGGCAATCATTTCCTATTTTTTCTTACTATCAATGTTGAGACAGCTTCCAAGAGTACGCTGTGCTCATTCATGTATTTATCATTCTTTTAACAGATATTTATCACTTGTCTGTAGTGTGGAATGTATTATTCCAAATACATTTTAGGTGATTACCCAAAAAAGAATTTAGAGCCTAGTAGTGAATATTGGCATTATTATACTGCAAGCTATCCTCTAAGTTGAGAGACAACAAGAGGCCCCCAAAGTGGTGAAAATAGGGTACTGTGGAATAGAAAGAATGTACCATGCAGTGGTACACACTCAGATTCCCATTTCTCAGCTGAGATACTCTTTTCCAGGAAGGCACAGAGCTGAGCCTCTGTCCAGGAAATGCCCTGTGTGGCAGAGAGACATTCCACTCTCTTCCTGGAATTGCATACACCCAGCGACCCCTCACTGCAGAGTGGTCTGAATCCCTTGACTCAAAAGGCCATAACTCCAGAGTTATTTTACTCCTCTGCAGGGACTGGCCCAAGGCATCACCCAAGCCATTGCTGTATTTCCATCACTGTTTAACCTCTCCCTTCCCAAACCCTTTTCTTGCACTCCCTTGAAAGTGTTTTTCTTAGGAGCACTTGAGGTAACCCTCCTGCACACAAACAAATCCCTATTTCAGAGCTATTTCCTGGGGAACTTGACCCAAAACAGAGAAAGCACATTAGAAACATTTGTATGAAACTGATAGCATACTAATGGAAACTTGAAAATTAACAGGTTTAAGATAGGTAAAGCTATGGAGAGGAGGATATTTCAGTGGTGAGAGCACTCTAGCTGCCATATCTGTTGGAATAAATCATGTGGATAATGACAATTGATTAATTTACCAGAGTGTATAAAATACATGGAGGGAATAGTCTAGACTGGAAAGAGATTGAGGAATTTATTTTGTAGGTAAATAAAAGACCCTAAAGAATTTTTGAGCATGGAGATAACAAAATGAGAGCCGAGTTTTAGAAAAAAAAAAAAAAAAAAAAATATATATATATATATATATGCTTATATCTTTTAGTTTAATTAAAAAAAAATAGAAAAATACTACACTCAAAATATGTGATTACATATAAACACTGACATTTTGTATGTATTCTACGTGAGTAAGCCAATCAAGATTTGATAGATCCTTAAATCAAATACTTCAGCATTGACTTAATTGATCAGTTTCTGCTAAATATTTTATGGTGATTATTTTCAATACTAAATGTAGTAAAATTGAATATATCAACATTTATGTTAGTATCTCAAATCATTTAGTAACAATACATTTTCTTGTATCAATACCTAACCTATCTAAAAGAGATCTAACTCCATGTTCATATCTAAAGAAGTGTTCTTTGAAATGGCAAAAATACTGAAATTACTTTAATTCTTATATGGTAATGTATTCATTCAACAAATATTTACTGAGTACTACCATATGCTGTACTGTGTGAGCACAGAATAAGGAAGGAAAATAGAAATATCAAAAATAATTCCAAGTGTGGTTAGTTCTGCAAAAGGGGAAACACCAACTGTTCTGGAAATATATGTCCGGGGGACCTCCTTAGGTATAAGAATGACAGATAGGTGAAAATGTTTAAGGTGAGTGATTATTAGCCAGGAAAAGAAAGGGAAGAGTACTCCAGGAATGGGGAAGGAAGGATGCCTCGTGCAAGAGCAACAGAATATTCTCCGGCTTGGAGGAAAAAGTGCTTGGCTCATGTAGGCATCTGAAATAAGATGGGGGTGGCTAGAAGAGAGGTAGAATAGGGACTTTGTGACTTGGTTCCTTATTAGCTAAAATAAGACAGACAGAGAAAGACCAGGAAAACTTTTGTAAACCATGTTTAAGTTCCTAAACTTTATCCAAGGGGTAAGGTTGAGCTACTGAGGTATTTTAAATGTAGGGCCAGGGAGGGTAGGGGTGACAAAACTGGGTTATTCAGTGGCTGCCAAGTGGAGAATTCATTCTGCACCTACCATTGGACCAAGACAGACTGGATGAGAGAATGACACTTAAGAGGCTGGTGTTCCAACTCAAAGGAAACCAAGGCAACGGTGTTGGTCGTAGGGATGGATAGAAGTAGATATTTTTGAGAGATATTTTGGTGATTAAAACAAGATTTGACATTTAACATAAATGTGCAGGGGAGAAGAGAAAATTCTAGGCTTCTGGCTTAGAGAAAAATAACTCTAATAAATTGGGGCTATTGTTGCTATTTAATTTGTATACTTAGAGGAATGGAAACATATTACTTTGTTTTTGGGGTTAAGTACCACGTACCATTTATAATTTATAAATCTGAAGGACAGAGAGATAATTTAGGAAAATATCATCTGACTTACCAGTAACAGTAGTGACTTTGAATATAATATAGTATTTTGCAATAATATATGCAAATAAACTTTTTTGTTACTAGAGCTTTTAAAATGCCATCTATGCCCTTAGAATAGGGACTCTGGTGGACATGTCAATGTATACTCCAGCTTCAGGGCATTTGAATCACCAAGTGGGTAAAATGGTATAAATTTTAACTTATTTCAGTTCAACATACATTTTTGAGCAATCCACTGTGATATACATATATTATATTAGGCACACAGTTTATATAGTCTAGAGGAAGAAGTATGAAGCACAGGATAGAGATTTCAGTTCAGGTTCCTCAAATAACTTGTCATCTGTACCTCTATATCTAAGATATAGATAACATGATCAAAATACTAGCAATATCCTATTTACTTCTTGGTTTGCTGAAAGCATCTATTATGAATGAATACTTTAATGTATATGTGTAGAGGCAAATATACATATGCACATGTGTATTCATATATATACACATATAAATGTCATGGCAATTTTAGTTTTTCCTAAATATTTCACTCAAATGAAGTTTCTTTTGTTTTTATTTTTTGTGGTTTTCTTCATCTTATAATGTAGTATATAGCTGCCATTATATTTTTTTCTGGATAAAAATGTAATATTTCCTCTGTCAGGGATTTTTCTCTCTGAAATTAACTTATGAAACATGAGGCCACCAGGGTACATCACTGAGTCTGGCATCTTTCAGTGTGTTTTCTGCCTTTCTGGGCTCATGTTTATTTAACAGGTTGTTCTTGATTACCAAGCATGTCTGCAAGCTGCAAGGAACCTAGAAGTATGTATAAGGAAATTAGACGAGTGTCATAAATATTTGATGTTCCATATGATCCTCCAAAAGTATCTCTAAGTTACTGCGCAGTTCAAGCATAGGGAAAAGTCCTGCAGCCTCATAAAAGAGAGGAATAGATCTTAATAAATATTTTCTCTTCTTCATTTTGTTTTTCCCAACTTATCCTCTCTGTAGGGGAACAGCAAACTTTTGCCTTTTGAGAAACTGATTATCTAGTGGTAAATTATTCCCAACCTTCGATTCTCCTCATTTTATTTTTCTCTCTTTCTCCATTCTATATTTGATATCCACTGGCATTTCTACATAGATTAGGTGGAATGAAATCAAGACCAATTTTACTTGGTATTTTTAAAAAGGTTTACTCCGGCAGCAATTTTTACTGTCAATTTAAAGGACGTTTAGAAATTACTTGCATGTGTCATTCACACTATCAATGTCCCATTAGCTTGTTTTGTTTAGAATCTGCTACATCACCAAGAGATAAAAAAATGCAACTGTGCGTGTACAAAGATAATGACTGCTCATTACCACCTGGCCAGCACATATTTTCATCAAGGCTCGGTTTTCGAAGTTGATCTGAGGATAGATGAAAAAAAGAAAACAAAATAAAAAGCTCAAAAACATGGGAATAGTCCTAGGCAATCAAAAATCAGAGAGGTTAAGTTGGGGGCAAATAACAAGAGGCTGGAGATAGAGTTTATTTGCTTGAAATACCAACCTCTCAAGCATCCCTTGTATCTTCATGAGGGAAGGCTTTACTGATTACCAATGCTAACAGCTCATTAAGAATATCTCACAAAGAAGACAAATTACAGTGTCAAAAAGGTGAACAAGTTAAGTAGAGGCCACAGTTAACCAAGCGCAGTTTTCCTGATTTATGTTTTTTTGTTTTGTTTTGTTTTGATCTGTTTGTTTGGTTTTTTTTGGTACCTTGTATACAGTGTAAGTAGACTGAGTTACCAGACACAAGCTATGGATCAAAACTTTGGCCTGGAGCAGCCATATGAGTATTGACTGGGAATAATAATAATTTAGTGCCAAACAATCTAGTGTTCAAACGTTTAAAAATTTCAGGAGTATAGCATTTTTGCAATGTAGCGATCATATTGATATATATCTTGTTTTTTCCTAAGTAGTAAGACAGAAATTTAAACTCTGATATAATTAAGAGATATTATTAGGGTAGATGGGTGGAGGTATGAATGAGGACAAGAAAATCTCCAATAGAAGATTTTGGTATACTGATAGTTTGAACTTGGGTTTAGAAATAGAAGCTGTATTTGGGAGTGCCTGGGTGGCTGAGTCATTAGGCATCTGCCTTGGGCTCCTGTCATGATCCCAGGGTCCTGGGATCGAGCCCACTTTGGGCTCCCTGCTTGGTGGAAAGCCTGATTCTCCCTCTCCCACTCCCCCTGCTTGTGTTCCCTCTCTCACTGTGTCTTTCTCTGTCAAATAAATAAAATCTTTAAAAAGTATATAAGCTATATTTGTGAGTCAAACTCCTACAGTATTTGCTATTTGGAGATACTAATGATAATAAGATACACTGTACTTAACCCCAGACTTTACATTCTAGAGTGATAACTGGATTTTTTGAGATGTTAATACTGAATGAACATATAGGATCAAATTGACATGCAATAATAGGTTCATTTACCCGTATCAAAGATAAAGGAAATCAAGAGGCACAGAGGAGAAAGATTGTAGGGCATTTTGCATGACTCTCTGAATCCTTTCTTTGCACATTGGATACATGCATTCTGTCTCCAAGGAAGGTTCTATCAGTTTACCTCATACAACAGAGAGCATTTACATTATGAAATGTCTCCAATTTTACTCTAGAAAGTGTAAAGCTTTAAGACATTTTCTGATGTGCCATAAGCCATTAATCTATAGATTCTGCTTATTTACTACAATAAGTCTTTAGCAGAGTACATCCTGCTAAGGGCTTTTATAGATAAGGACTCTTCTTCCTATTAAATATTACTAGTCTCTACCTCGGGTTCTAGTTGACAAGGACATTAGACTGACTGACCTTCTTTCTTTTTTTCTCCTCCTGACCCACACCCACACTTCTCACAACACACATAACAGTAAAACAAGTTAATGAATCTTAGACCAGCTGCTTTAACAATTTCTTCCCCAAATAGTAATCAATGAAATGTAACTGAATCAAAATTTGCAAAAAATTTCCCAAAGCCATGTAGATATTCAACCATATGCTGCAATTTTGCAATCCTAATAAACTAGTTGAAAAAGACCAAGAGCATGTCTATAATTTGTGGCAAAACTAGAAAGTCTTTGAAATTAAGGAATGAAATAATCATGTAGATAATGGTGATGATGATGATGATAGTAATTAAGCTCTCACCACTCTTCATGCTCTCTTCTATATGCTTTATGAGTATGGTATTCTAAGACACATAATAGTGTTCTGGGGTAGGCACTATTATTTTGCTATTTAATAGATGTAGAATTGGGGTATAGAGAAATTCAGTGACTTGGGTTTACCAGCAAGTAGATTCTGATACCATTAACAAATACAAGTAGTCTGACTCCAAAATCCATGCTATTGACTGCTAGCTCATGTATGAGGAGAACATGGACATATCAAATTCAGCATATATTTTTTTTGATTTTTAATTTTTAATAAACATATACTTTTATCCCCAGGGGTACAGGTCTGTGGATCGCCAGGTTTACACACTTCACAGCACTCACCAAAGCACATACCCTCCCCAATGTCCACAACCCCACTGCCCCCAATGCCCTTCCCCCCAGCAACCCTCAGTTTGTTTTGCGAGATCAAGAGTCAGTTATGGTTTGTCTCCCTCCCAATCCCATCTTGCTTCATCTATTCTTCTCCTACCCCCTTAAGCCCCCATGTTGCATCACCACTTCCTCATATCAGGGAGATCATATGATAGTTGCCTTTCTCTGCTTGACTTATTTCGCTAAGCATGATATGCTCTAGTTCCATCCACGTCGTCGCAAATGGCAAGATTTCATTTCTTTTGATGGCTGCATAGTATTCCATTGTGTATATATACCACACCTTCTTTATCCATTCATCTGTTGATGGACATCTAGGTTCTTTCCATAGTTTGGCTATCGTGGACATTGCTGCTATAAACATTCGGGTGCACGTGCCCCTTCAGATCACTACGTTTGTATCTTTAGGGTAAATACCCAGTAGTGCAATTGCTGGGTCATAGGGTAGCTCTATTTTCAACATTTTGAGGAACCTCCATGTTGTTTTCCAGAGTGGCTGCACCAGCTTGCATTCCCAACAACAGTGTAGGAGGGTTCCCCTTTCTCTGCATCCTCGCCAGCATCTGTCATTTCCTGACTTGTTAATTTTAGCCATTCTGACTGGTGTGAGGTGATATCTCATTGTGGTTTTGATTTGTATTTCCCTGATGCTGAGTGATATGGAGCACTTTTTCATGTGTCTGTTGGCCCTCTGGATGTCTTCTTTGCAGAAATGTCTGTTCATGTCCTCTGCCCATTTCTTGATTGGATTATTTGTTCTTTGAGTGTTGAGTTTGCTAAGTTCTTTATAGATTTTGGACACTAGTCCTTTATCTGATATGTCGTTTGCAAATATCTTCTCCCATTCTGTCAGTTGTCTTTTGGTTTTGTTAACTGTTTCCTTTGCTGTGCAAAAGCTTTTGATCTTGATGAAATCCCAATAGTTCATTTTTGCCCTTGCTTCCCTTGCCTTTGGTGATGTTCCTACGAAGATGTTGCTGCGGCTGAGGTCAAAGAGGTTGCTTCCTGTATTCTTCTCAAGGATTTTGATGGATTCCCTTCTGACATTGAGGTCCTTCATCCATTTTGAGTCTATTTTTGTGTGTGGTGTAAGGAAATGGTCCAATTTCATTTTTCTGCATGTGGCTGTCTAATTTTCCCAGCACCATTTATTGAAGAGGCTGTCTTTTTTCCATTGGACATTCTTTCCTGCTTTGTCGAAGATTAGTTGACCATAGAGTTGAGGGTCTATTTCTGGGCTCTCTATTCTGTTCCATTGATCTATGTGTCTGCTTTGTGCCAATACCAAGCAGTCTTGATGATGACAGCTTTGTAATGGAGCTTGAAGTCCGGAATTGTGATGCCACCAACTTTGGCTTTCTTTTTCAATATTCCTTTGGCTATTCGAGGTCTTTTCTGGTTCCATATAAATTTTAGGATTATTTGTTCCATTTCTTTGAAAAAGATGGATGGTACTTTGATAGGAATTGCATTAAATGTTTTAGATAGCTTTAGGTAGCATAGACATTTTCACAATATTTATTCTTCTAATCCAGGAGCATGGAACATTTTTCCACTTCTTTATGTCTTCTTCAATTTCTTTCATGAGTACTTTATAGTTTTCTGAGTATAGATTCTTAGCCTCTTTGGTTAGGTGTATTCCTAGGTATCTTATGGTTTTGGGTGCAATTGTAAATGGGATTGACTCCTTAATTTCTCTTTCTTCTGTCTTGTTGTTGGTGTAGAGAAATGCAACTGATTTCTGTGCATTGATTTTATATCCTGACACTTTACTGAATTCCTGTACAAGTTCTAGCAGTTTTGGAGTGGAGTTTTTTGTTTTTTTCACATATAGTATCATGTCATCTGCGAAGAGTGAGAGTTTGACTTTTCTTTGCCAATTTGGATGCCTTTAATTTCCTTTTGTTGTCTGATTGCTGAGGCGAGGACTTCTAGTACTATGTTGAATAGCAGTGGTGATAATGGACATCCCTGCCGTGTTCCTGACCTTAGCGGAAAAGCTTTCAGTTTTTCTCCATTGAGAATGATATTTGCGGTGGGTTTTTCATAAATGGCTTTGATTATATTGAGGTATGTGCCCTCTATCCCTACACTTTGAAGAGTTTTGATCAGGAAGGGATGCTGCACTTTGTCAAATGCTTTTTCAGCATCTATTGAGAGTATCATATGGTTCTTGTTCTTTCTTTTATTGATGTGTTGTATCACATTGATTGATTTGCGGATGTTGAACCAACCTTGCAGCCCTGGGATAAATCCCACTTGGTCGTGGTGAATAATCCTTTTAATGTACTGTTGAATCCTATTGGCTAGTATTTTGGTGAGAATTTTCGCATCTGTGTTCATCAAGGATATTGGTCTATAGCTCTCTTTTTTGATGGGATCCTTGTCTGGTTTTGGGATCAAGGTGATGCTGGCCTCATAAAATGAGTGTGTAAGTTTTCCTTCCATTTCTATTTTTTGGAACAGTTTCAGGAGACTAGGAATTAGTTCTTTAAATGTTTGGTAGAATTCCCCTGGGAAGCCGTCTGGCCCTGGGCTTTTGTTCATTTGGAGATTTTTAATGACTGTTTCAATCTCCTTACTGGTTATGGGTCTGTTCAGGCTTTCTATTTCTTCCTGGTTCAGTTGTGGTAGTTTATATATTTCTAGGAATGCATCCATTTCTTCCAGATTGTCAAATTTCTTGGCGTAGAGTTGCTCATAGTATGTTCTTATAATTGTTTGTATTTCTTTGATGTTAGTTGTGATCTCTCCTCTTTCATTCATGATTTTATTTATTTGGGTCCTTTCTCTTTTCTTTTTGATAAGTCTGGCCAGGGGTTTATCAATTTTATTAATTCTTTCAAAGAATCAGCTCCTAGTTTCGTTGATTTGTTCTGTTGTTTTTTTGGTTTCTGTTTCATTGATTTCTGCTCTTATCTTTATGATTTCTCGTCTCCTGCTGGGCTTAGGGTTTCTTTCTTGTTCTTTCTCCAGCTCCTTTAGGTGTAGGGTTAGGTTGTGTACCTGAGACCTTTCTTGTTTCTTGAGAAAGGCTTGTACTGCTATATATTTTCCTCTCAGGACTGCCTTTGTTGTGTCCCACAGATTTTGAACCATTGTGTTTTCATTATCATTTGTTTCCATGATTTTTTACAATTCTTCTTTAATTTCCAGGTTGACCCATTCATTCTTTAGAAGGATGCTGTTTAGTCTCCATGTATTTGGGTTCTCTCCAAACTTCCTCTTGTGGTTGAGTTCTAGCTTCAGAGCATTGTGGTCTGAAAATATGCAGGGAATGATCCCAGTCTTTTGATACCGGTTGAGTCCTGATTTAGGACCGAGGATGTGATCTATTCTGGAGAATGTTCCATGTGCACTAGAGAAGAATGTGTATTCTGTTGCTGTGGGATGAAATGTTCTGAATATATCTGTGATGTCCATCTAGTCCAGTGTGTCGTTTAAGGCCTTTATTTCCTTGTTGATCTTTTGCTTGGATGATCTGTCCATTTCAGTGAGGGGAGTGTTAAAGTCCCCTACTATTATTGTATTATTGTTGATGTGTTTCTTTGATTTTGTTATTAGTTGGTTTATATAATTGGCTGCTCCCACGTTGGGAGCATAGACATTTAAAATTGTTAGATCTTCTTGTTGGACAAACCCTTTGAGTATGATATAGTGTCCTTCCTCATCTCTTATTATAGTCTTTGGCTTAAAATCTAATTGATCTGATATAAGGATTGCCACTCCTGCTTTCTTCTGATGTCTATTAGCATGGTAAATTCTTTTCCACCCCCTCACTTTAAATATGGAGGTGTCTTTGGGCTTAAAATGAGTTTCTTGGAGGCAACATATAGATGGGTTTTGTTTTTTTATCCATTCTGATGGCCTGTGTTTTTTGATTGGGGCATTTAGCCCATTAACATTCAGGGTAACTATTGAGAGATATGAATTTAGTGCCTTTGTATTGCCTGTAAGGTGACTGTTACTGTGTATTGTCTCTGTTCCTTTCTGATCCACCACTTGTAGTCTCTCTCTTTGCTTAGAGGACCCCTTTCAATATTTCCTGTAGAGCTGGTTTGGTATTTGCAAATTATTTCAGTTTTTGTTTGTCCTGGAAGCTTTTAATCTCTCCTTCTATTTTCAATGATAGCCTAGTGGATATAGTATTCTTGGCTGCATGTTTTTCTCATTTAGTGTTCTGAATATATCATGCCAGCTCTTTCTGGCCTGCCAGGTCTCTGTGGATAAGTCTGCTGCCAATCTAATATTTTTACCATTGTATGTTACAGACTTCTTTTCCGGGGCTGCTTTCAGGATTTTCTCTTTGTCACTAGACTTGTAAATTTTACTATTAGGTGACAGGGTGTGGGCCTATTCTTATTGATTTTGAGGGGTGTTCTCTGCACCTCCTGAATTTTGATGCTTGTTTCCCTTTGCCATATTGGGGAAATTCTCCCCAATAATTCTCTCCAATATACCTTCTGCTCCACTCTCTTTTTCTTCTTCTTCTGGAATCCCAATTATTCTAATGTGTTTCATCTTATGGTGTCACTTATCTCTCGAATTCTCCCCTTGTAGTCCAGTAGCTGTTTGTCCGTCTTTTGTTCAGCTTCTTTATTCTCTGTCATTTGGTCTATATCGCTTATTCTTTCTTCTGTCTCATTTATCCTAGCAGTGAGATCCTCCATTTTTGATTGCACCTCATTAATAGCTTTTTTTATTTCAACTTGGTTAGATTTTAGTTCTTTTATTTCTCCAGAAAGAGCTTTTATATCTCCTGAGAGGGTTTCTCTAATATCTTCCATGCCTTTTTTAAGCCAGGCTAGAACCTTGAGAATTGTTATTCTGAACTCTAGATCTGACATATTACCAATGTCCATATTGATTAGGTCCCTAGCCTTCGGTACTGCCTCTTGTTCTTTTTTTTGTGGTGAATTTTTCCGCCTTGTCATTTTGTCAGATAAGAGTATATGAAGAAGCAAGTAAAATACTAAAAGGGTGGCAACAACCCCAGGAAAATATGCTTTAACCAAATCAGAAGAGATCCCAAATTGTGAGGGGGGAGAAAGGGGATAAAAAGAGGTTCAGAAGGAAAGAAAGAAAAAAAAAAAGAAAGAAAAGAATTTAAAAAAGAAAAAAAATAAAAAAAGTATAAAAAAGAAAAATATATATATATATTAGATAAACTAGTTAAAAAAAAGAAAAGGGTAAAAGTTAAAAAAAATTTTAGCAGAAGAAGAGAAAAAAATGAAAAAGAAAAAAAATTAAATTAACTGCAAGACTAAAGAATCAAGAGGGAGAAAGTCATGAGTTCCGTGCTTTGCTTTCTATTCCTCTGGAATTCTGCTGCTCTCCTTGGTACTGAAACTGCACTCCTTGGTAGGTGAACTTGGTCTTGGCTGGATTTCTTGTTGATTTTCTTGGGGAGGGGCCTGGTGTAGTAATTCTCAAGTGTCTTTGCCCCAAGCGGAATTGCACCGCCCTTACCAGGGGCCGGGCTGAGTAATTTGCTTGGGTTTGCTTTCGGGAGCTTTTTTTCCCTGAGCGCTTTCCGTAGAGTTTCAGAGGACGGGAATACAAATGGCGGCCTCCTGGTCTCCGGCCCAGAGGAGCCGAGAGCCCGGGGCCCCACTCCTCATTGCGCCCTCAGAGAACAGCGCCCAGTAACTCCCGTCTGCCTGACCTCCGGCCACACTCCGAGCTTACCGAGCCTGCGACCAGTTCAAGGTAACCCCGAGCTGTGAGTTCACTGTCGGCTCTGTCTCTGTAGCCGGCTTCCTTGTTCTAATACCTGTAAGCTCTGCGACACTCAGACTCCCCCGATTCTTCTGTGACCCTGCGGGACCTGAGGCCACGCTGACCCCACGTGGGCTTCCCAGTTTAGCCTCTGGAGCGATGTCTCTCAGTGGAACAGACTTTTAAAAGTCCTGATTTTGTGCTCCGCTGCTCTGCCGCTTGCCGGGAGCCGTCCCCTTCCCCCGGGGTCTATCTACCCGTCATTTTAGATTCACTTCTCCGCCAGTCCTACCTTTCAGAAAGTGGTTGTTTATCTGTCTCTAGAATTGCTGTTTTTCTTCTCTTTGATCTGCTGCTGGATTTGTGTTTGCAATCTTTAGATAAGCTATCTAGCTGATCTCCTGCTAGCTGAAGTAGTCTCAGCCTGCTACTTCTCTGCCATCTTGACTCCTCCCGAAATCCCAAATTCAGCATATTTTTATTAATAAAACCATATAATAAATGAGAAGCTGGCTTCTTAAAAAATAATGGGAGAGGTTAGTTTTTGTTGATTATTGCTATTGCAAAAATGAAATAAATATTGAAGTTAATGATTAAGCAGTGGTTTTACTGAATATCTGTTATGAATGTAGAGTCACATGATGGGCTAGAAGCACAGAGGAAGTAGAAGACTTAGCAAACAACATGAAACCTGCCAAAAAAGACTAGAAGTTGAATTAGAGGATATGGCAAAATGAGGTATAGTTGGGTATCAATGTCATAGAGGTGATAATTGAAGCAAATTACAGAGATAACTTTTCCAAATAAGTGTGATTATCAAGCTGAAACTCTTAAAATGCTTTAGTATAGAAGTGATTCGGAATATGGTTTTAATTTGTAAAATCCTAAATAAGGCGAACACTGATAAACTAAGCTGAGAGAAGAGTGGTAAACAAGAAAGAGAGAAGTATGACCTACATTGCCATCTGTTGGGGAAATGAACATCTGTCATGTTGAACGAAAGATGAAGTTTGGAAATTCCCAATGAATCTCAACAGCCAGCATTACTATTAAGAGCAAAGACAGATTTCAAGCCTAATTTAGCTTTTTAAACTTTTTTTTTAATTCAGAAAAGATATTTAAAGAAGAAAGAAAAAACAAATCTCCAATAAGTTAGAAACCATGACTTTTAAGAATCCCAGATATATTTTTAGATCAAATTAGAATAGAATTGTGCTACAGAAAGAATATTGTCAAAACTTGTCTCCAGAGTAGGTTTTATGCTCTCCAGAAGCATCTTGTTTTCTGACTAATGGAACTATGCATTTCACAGGATATGGTAGCAAAAATCCTAGCCTGCAATTATGTCTCATCTCTACCATGGTGCTATTTCAGTAGTCATTTGACTCTTTGAGTATAAATTCCCTTGTTCGTAAAGAGGATGAGATTGGATTAAGTTATTCTCAAGGGTCAACTTTCAATTGCTGTCCTATTTATTATATGTACCTATTTAAAAAAATATTCTGTTAATAATTGTCCTCTTGATAAAATATTTATTTTGTTGATGCAAATAGTATTTTTCCCTCCTTCTCCTTTCTCCATCTCTTCTTTTTCTCCTTCTTCTTCTCTTCACTATTATTGTTATCATTGGTATTATTATTGTTATTTTATTTCTGAAATCTTACATCAATATCTTTTCACTGTTTTAGGGTGGAGTCAGTGGGTTGACTGGAGAATTAGAATTTGGAGAGAATGGAGGAAATCCCAATGTCCATTTTGAAATCCTTGGAACCAACTATGGAGAGGAACTTGGCCGAGGTATTCGCAAGGTAAGAGCAGACATATTGGTACCTGTTTTTTTCCTAAAGTAACTATAGTTTTGTTTGATTATTCTCCATGTCATAAGATTATAGTATGCATTAAAGCCTGTATTGTAGTTTGAAAGAGAATGGGGTGGGGAGAATTAGGCATTTAAATTACCTTAAGTACTTATCAGAAGTATTAAGCAATAAATTCTATTATGCCTTAGAATAATTTAAAGCGAAAAAAGTAACCCAATGGTTTCCTAGGGAACTAGCATCATCTTCCATTCCATTTGTATAAGGTAGTGAATTCAGTATTTATATAATGAATAACTGCTTGGTTTTTAACTTGTAACAGACACAAAATCAGAATAAGAGCTTTGATACATTTCGTATAGGAAGAGGAAAAGTCTACTCTAAACTGTGACATTACAGTAGTTCAAATGCTATGTGTCATATAATAAGTAGAAAATGGTTTGCAGGAAATGAGCTCTTAACTCTATGCTACAAATCACATGTAAAAGTAGGAGTGCCAATAAAGGATATTTTATGAACTACTGGTTCACTAACTTTCTCAAGGAGAAAATAAAAGCCCCTGCAGAAATGACTTTTCTATAGTTTCATTTGCCATGTTTATACATTTTTGGTAGGGAAAAAAACAAGATAATTGAGTGTACATCCAGAGCTCACAGCTGTAAATTTGTAGCTATATAAAGGTAACTACATTGAGAATAAGAGTTTCTTCAGTAGGTGTTTCTTTCCAGTGCTGAGAGTAGAATGCAGAAAGACTTAGATATGACAAAGTTAGGAGCTATTCTAATCCACAATAAAAACTTCCTGATAGATTTATGCTAGAGAGGAGTGGAAACTACCTTAATGTATTTTTAATTATTGTTTTATAGCAAAACAAAGGAGACATATAAAAACTTCATAAAACACAAGGCTAGTTTAGTGAATTATTTTAAAGGAAACAACCCTTACTACAGTCAAGAAATATAACATATCAAGCATCCTAGCCACCCCACATACTTCTCCCTCGTACATCCCCAACTTCCTTTCTCAGTAGCATAACCATTAGTTTGAATTTTATGGTACTCATTTCTTTAGATTTTAAGTATAAGTATAATTTTATCACTATGTGTATCCTTAAATAACATAATTGAGTTTTGCCAATATTTCAGTTTATGAGTAGACTCAGTATTGCATGTATTCTCTTTTCTTGATCCTTATATCCAACATTCTGTTTGTGTTATTCGTTCTTGTCATTACACGTAGTTGTAATTTATCTCTATATATTTCTATATTGTTTTTACCTAATGAATATCTGAAAATCCATTGTGGTCCCTTTCCATTTTTAGACCATTATAAGCAAAACTGTTATGAACATTCGTGGACATATCTTGGATATATACTCTTAAACTTGTGAATATATTTCTGTGGATTTGGTGTTCAGGGGTAGAATTGTTTGCTATAAGAAAGCGTATCTTGAAACTTTGCTCTGTAACCTCAAACCCATTTTCATAGAGATTTACTAATTTTCATACAGTGCAATGAATTCTCATTGCCTGAGTCTAATTCCATTAGACTTCAAAATTTTTATTAAGTTATTGGGTATATAATGATATATATTCATGGTTTCAATTTTTATTTTCCTGATTATAACACAGTTCTGTATATTTTTCTCATAGTTTTTGGCACTTCAGACTTCTTTTGGAATTAATTGCCCATTCAAGTCCTTTGGACATGTTCTTTTGGGTTCTTTTGTTTTCATAATTGAGTCTAGGAGATACACACACACACACACACACACACACCCCTATATACACACACATATGTATATACATTTATATATATATTTACATTTTTATTTAAATTCCTTTTAGTTTCACAGACTCTTAACTGTAGACAACAAACTTAGAGTTACTGGAGGGGGCACAGATGGATTAAGTAGGTGATGGTGATTAAGGAGGGCATTTGTTGTGATGAGCTCTAGGTTTTTTATGTAAGTGATGAATCACTAAATTCTACACCTGAAACCAATACTGTAAACTAACTGGAATTAAAATAAAAACTTGAGAAAAAATAGCTCTCTGAAGACTTTGGGGTAAGTGAGTTCTGCTGTGGTAAAGATGACTCTTTTTCCCAGAACCGAGAAAAAAAAATTCTACTTGCCCAATCAACATCAGTGCCATCATTCCTCACCAATGCACTCTACCAAAAAGGACTTTTACTTTCCCACTGGCAGCTGGAGGTCTGCTTTCTGTTGCCAAAGCCATCTCTCCTGATGATGATGAAGTCTCCTTATAAAGTCACACCTCAAATGGATTTGGAATTTATTTATTTCATCACTGCTTGCTTTGAACAATAGTGTAATTAATCTATCATTGATACAGAGTATTTAGCACTTCTTTATATGTTTCAAGTTTTTATTTAAATTCTAGGTAACATATAGTGTAATACTGGCTTTAGGAGGAGAATTTAGTGATTCATCATTTATATATAACACCAAGTGTTCATCACAAGTGCCCTCCTTAATGCCCATCACCCATTTAGGCCACCCTCCCAAATGCCCTCCAGCAACCCTCAATTTGTTCTCTACAGTTAAAACCCTGTTTTATAGTTTGTCTGTCTCTTTCCCTGCCTTGTTCATCTGTTTCATTTCTTAAATTTCACACATGAATGAAATAATACAATATTTATTGTTCTCTGACTGACTTTTCTTTTTCTTTTTTTTTTTTTGCTTAGCATAATAATCTCTTGGTCCATCCATGCCAGTGCAAATGGCAAGATTTCTTTTTGATGGCTGAGTAATATTCCTTTGTATATATATATAATACATTTTCTTTATCTATTTATCAGTCGGTGTATATTTGGGCTCTTTCCATAATTTGGCTATTGTAGACAATGCCACTATAAACATAGGGGGGGTGTGTGCCCCTTCATATTAGCATTTTTGTATCCTTGGTGTAAATACCTAGTAGTACAATAGCTGAATCATAGGATAGTTCTATTTTTAACTTCTTGAGGTGTTGCCATGCTGTTTTTCAGAGTGGCTATACTAGTTTTCATTCCCACTAACAGTGTGTGAGGGTTTTCCTTTCTCCACATCCTCGCTGGCACCTGTGGTTTCTTTTGTTGTTGATTTCAGCCTTTCTCACAGTTGGGAGGTGATATCTCATTATAGTTTTGATTTGTATTTTCCCAATGATGAGATGTTGAGCATCTTTTCATGTGTGTGTTGGCCATTTGTACACCTTCTTTGGGAAATGTCTACTCATGTCTTCTGCCCATGTTTTAAATGGATTATTCATTTTTGGGGTGTTGAGTTTTATAACTTCTTTGTATATTTTTAATACTAACCCTTTATCAGATATATCATTTGCAAATACCTTCTCCCATTTCATAAGTTGCCTTTTTATTTTCTTGATTGTTTCTTTCACTGTGTTTCCTTCAGTTTTACTTTGATGAAGTCCCAGTAATTTATTTTTGCTTTTGTTTCCCTTGCTTAAGGAGATATAACTAGAAAGAAGTTGCTATAGCTAGTGTCAAAGAGGTTACTGCCTGTGTTCACCTCTCAGATTTTTATGGTTTCAAGTCTCACATTTAAATCTTTAATCAATTTTGAATTTATTTTTGTGAATGGTGTAAGAAAGTGATCCAGTTTCATTCTTTTGCCTCCGTCTAGTTTTCCCATCATTTGTTGAGGAGATTGTCTTTTTCCCATTGGATAATGTTTCCTGAAGATTAATTGAGTAATAGTTGTGGGTTCTTTTCTGAGTTTTCTTTTTTGTTTCATTGATCAATATGTTTATTTTGTGCCAATACCATACTGTTTTGATCACTACAGCTTTGTAATATAACTTGATGTCTGGAATTGTGATATATCCAGCTTTGTTTTTCTTTTTCAAAACTGCTTTGACTATTCATGGTCTTTTGTGATTCCATACAAACTTCAGGATTGTTTGTTCTAACTCTGTGAAAAATGCTGTTGGTATTTTGTTAGGGATTGCATTAAATGTGTAGATTGTTCTGGGTAGTATAGACATTTTAACAATATTTATTCTTCCAATCCATGAGCGTGGAATATTTTTCCATTTCTTTGTGTCATCTTCAGTTTCTTTCATCAGTGTTTATAGTTTTCAGAGTACAGGTCCTTCACCTCTTTGGTTAAGTTTATTTATGGGTATCTTATTGTTTTTGGTACAGTCATAAATGGGACTTATTCTTGAATTTCTCTTCCTGCTGCTTCATTATTGGTGTATAGAAATGCAAGAGATTTCTGTACATTGATTTTGTATCCTGAGACTTTACTGAATCCATGTATTAGTTCTAGCATATTTTTTTTGGTGGACCCTTTTGGGTTTCTATATAGAGTATATGTCATCTAAAAATAGTTAGAATTTTACTTCTTCCTTACTGATTTGGAGGATTTTTATTTCTTCTCGTTGTCCAATTGCTATGGACATAGGACTTCTAGTACTATGTTAAGTAACAGTAGTTGAGAGTGCACATGCTTGTTTTATTCCTGATCATAGAGGAAAAGCTCTCAGTTTTAGTATTAGCTGTGAGTTTTCCATATATGACCTTTACTATGTTGAGATATGTTCCCTCTAAGCCTACTTTATTGAGAGTTTTTATCATAAACAGGTGTTGTATTTTGTCAAATGTTTTATCTGCATTGAAATGATCATACAGTTTTTTTAAAGATTTATTTATTTATTTATTAAAGATTTTATTTATTTGACAGACAGAGATTACAAGCAGGCAGAGAGGCAGGCAGAGAGAGAGGACAAAGCAGGCTCCCCACTGAGCAGAGAGCCCAATGCGGAGCTCGATCCCAGGACCCCAGGACCCCAGGATCATGACTGGAGCCAAAGGCAGAGGCTTTAACCCACTGAGCCAACCAGGCACCCCGATCATACAGTTTTTATCCTTTCTCTTACTAATGTGATATATCACATGGATTTTGATACTAAGCTTATATTGCCCTCATAAAATGGGGTGGAGAGGGGTTTCTCTCTATGAGTTATATAAACTCTATTCTCTATGAGTTACAAGAAGTGGGCAGGGGGCGCCTGGGTGGCTCAGTGGTTAAGCCTCTGATTCAGCTCAGGTCATGGTCTCAGGGTCCTGGGATCAAGTGGGGATCCTGCTTCCCCCTCTCTTTCTGCCTGCCTTTCTGCCTGCTTGTGATCTCTGTCCGTCAAATAAATAAATAAAATCTTTTTTAAAAAAGAAAAAAAAGAAGAAGTAGGGGGTGATCAGAAATGCAGCAGAAAAGCAGTAGTATAAAGGCTAAAGAGAATCCGTTGAAATTAGGAACTCGGGGTTCATTAGTAACTAAGAAGAGGCAATAAGACAAATGGGTTAGAAAGGCTGCTGATGTCAGGCTGTTCAAATTTTTATGTTATTTAATACCAAGTGACCTCAGGAGTGTCACTAGACTCATACGTCGTTACAACCTAAATGAGTTAATGATATGACACACCCAAAACTTGCCTGATACCTCAAAAAATGTTGCAGTTAACTGTCACTTATGAAGGAGATGTCAATAGGGTTGTAATGTCTTATGTTGAAAAACCAACAAATCAGAAAGTAAAAAGGAAGGTTACAAGTAAGAAGCAAGCATAAGCATTTATAAGCATAAATACTGTATTATATAATATTTTATTATAAGCATAAATATTGTATTAGCCCACCATTTGGTTACAAGAGTGGCCATTAAATGGCTTCATGAAATTAAGGGGGGCAAACATTCAGAATTTAAGAAAGGAGTATGTTCAAATGTTCGGATTAAGGAAGAAAGAAAGAGAAGTAAGATAAAGGAAAGAAGGTGGTTATTGATAGAGGTCTGGGAGAAAGAGAGGGGATTGGATCCCTTTGGATGGAATGCTTTATCTTAGACATGGAGGACATGGTTTTTCAGAATTATGGAGGGAGGGAGTAAAAAAGGAATGGTGTGAATGTAAGCAAGTCTTCATGGGTAGTGTCAAAGAGTTAAGGCTATTCGTAAGAAATATATTAACTTTTCTTGGAAAAGTGGGAGATGAGATTATATGCTGAGAGGGAAAATGTAGCAGAAAACATTAGAGATAAGGAGGTTGAAAGCTTAAAGGTGATTAAGTTTTAAAATAGCTGCTGTAACAAACAAGAGAGGGCGAGTTAGGAAATATAGAATTGCCAGGCAGTGTTGTTGGTTCTTAGGGGTTTCAAATTTCATTGCAGCATTAATATACATGGTTATATATTTTTGTTCAGCAGTATTTGATGGATATAATGCATTTGAATTAATGGAAGATTGAAATTTCAAATGAGGTGATGGCAGTAAGGATATTTATTGACAGGGTGATGGCTGAGGTGGTAAATCATAAAATCTAACTTGGACATGAATAGTAATGAGGACAGGAAGAATCTCAACAATAGGCAGAAAGTGTGACTTGAAAGAAGAGAGCGCTCTGTAAGTCTGAAGAGCCGATTTTTGGTTTGCATTAAATGAAAGACCTTCAGAGCCAGGAAGTCGTGTATGAAGAGAGAGACATCTAAATTCATGATTCAAAGGGTTGGATGGGTTCCAGATGCTCAAAAGTCATGTTAGAGGGTGACAGAAGTGGTCTTCATTTTGCCTTCCACGATCATTGTAGTTCCAAGATCAATGTAGTTGCTTCACCCAGCTCTGAATTCAGAGTCCATGTACTGTGTCGTCTCTGCCATTCAGTTGACAATGAATCATATACTTCAAATTATGTATGCTTCATTCTTAAGTAATAATAGAACACTACTGTAATTATTTATGTTTCATTGCTCTAACTCCCAAATTGGATGGAAACATTCCAGTGCCCTGGGATAACATAGACTTTAGGTGAAAAGGACCATAATTTTACAGCACCTTTTACACTGTTGCTTAAAAAATTCTGTATTATTTTAATTTTTTATTCGTTGTTACACTACAAATCCTTTTCTACCAAACTAAAATTTTAATCAAGTACTAAATTTATAAAACTCCAAATCTCCCTCTTAACTAATTTTAAGAGTACTGTGAATAAGTTTATGGATTGCTAGCTCCATTTATAAATGGGATGGTTCTTTCATATGGACAACACATATATACAATGTCCTCAGAGATACTATCAAGGGAAAACATTACCATGCAAATAATTACAATACAGATTCACTAAGATGTGTCTAAAATTAAGGCTCTAGTCCCAGTATCTCCACATATCAAAAAGACTGAATGGCTTTCCAATTGATGAACTGTCAAGTTGTCAGGGTTTATTTTACTGCCAGTGGCTAAGTGTGCACAAGGCCGGCAGCCTTATCACCTACAGCGGGGTACTGTCAGTGCTCATAAACCAGCAGGATTGTGTCTGTTTGGATTTGAATGTGAGATTGACCAAGTCCCAAATCTTGGACTAGTCTCAGCTCTTTTGGCATTGTGTAAGTGGAGGTTTCATTTTTTCTGAATTGGGGAGAATGTGAAAAGGATGATCTAATTTTCACTGATGTTGATCAAAACAAAAAGCTCTTCTGCTTTGATATTTTGTTCATGTTCTTTTACTTTGATGTAAGGTGATGTTTCATTCAGTACATAGTGCATTCAAGGTGTTAGATACTGTACCCTTGAAGATAAACTTAGGTAAGCCTCAAAGCCAAATTTTTCAAGGTATTCTATATTCTTAAACTTTCCCCAAGAATGTTTGTTCTTTTTTCTGCTCATCAAAATACAGTATTTCCAAGAAGAAAAATAATTTAATAACATCATATCCAATCTCCTAAAACTAAACTTAATTAGAATACAGAAAAAAGTAAAGATGAAATATTTAATGTAAAAGATTAATCTGTGGGGGTTTTTTCCCTTGGAAGAGAAATTCTCCACAATAGTTTTGTTTATTTGTTTGTTTCTTTCTTTATTTTTGCTTGTGTGTCTGAAGTGTCCTTGGTTTTGCCAACACTACTCACTTTTTATCACAAAGATGGAGTTCCAGCATTAAAATTTAATACTCTAGACCTATGAACTTTATCACAAACAGGAAAATAAGCCCAGGAAAAAATTAGATTGAAACTGGTTTCACAACCAATCTTAATTGCATAATAATGCTTAGTATCTTCATAAAATTGTTTTCTCAAGTAAGCTGATGAAATAAAATGGTACAGCAGAGATATTTTAGCTCCTAGGTATAATTGTTTCTCAGATAGGTTTAGAATCTTTACTCAGGTTCTCCAACATTAAATTCACAAAATAAAACCTGTAGTTTTTCATCTTTGGAAAACTTAATGTACTGTTTTTGAAAAGGGTATTATTTTTGTCATTGGTCCATTTTTAATAAACTAAAATATTTTATTGCCTTGTACTTAGAAGAGGAAAGAACAGTTTTACCTTCAAATAGCCAATGATTAAATATTGTACTTGTGCTGGTGTTCTTCAACATGCTATTTGTATACTAGTTCTGCAATATCTAAAATAGCATTTACCTTTTCTATTAACTTGCTTTATGTTTCCTTATAGCACTTTTTGTTCATTGAAATTATATGCATATACATAAGTACATACACAATATGTGTATATAGAATATATATATGCACACACATGAATGTAATGCACTTAGTTGTTTGCAGTAAGTTTTTCTCATTCCAATGTAAGTCATTGAGACAAGAATATCTATTTCTTGCTCTATCCTTTAATGAATGCATACAGTAGATGCTCATTAAGTATTTAATGAATGAACTAATAAATATATGTGCATACTAAGATGATAATCTGTAAGATTCTTTTCTGCATCTATAAATATAACAGCCATATTTTTATTCTAATGAAAATTAATAGGTATATGCACAGAAATTAATTGCTGACATGCCACCTTAGAAAATGAATTGTGATTATACCCTTTCTGTCACTGTATCCTCAATGCCTAGCAGAGTTGGCCATTTGGCCACCAAAAATAGAATCAATTATTTTAGGGGTTAAGTAAGATTATATATAATTTATTCTCAGAAATTCATAGAGAATAGGGAAATACTAGATTGATTATTCCAAGCAAATAGGTTGATTTTTCTAATCAAAAGGGAAAGACCCACAAAAGTGTGAACTCATTAGGAATTATTGGTTTTCTGTGAATCAATATTTTTGTACCAGTTAGGCTAGTTTTAATATGTTGTAATGTGGGAAATTGGATAGCCTTGGCTAGAAGACCTACTTGGGCTGAAATTCTAACTGTGTGATTTTAGGACAACTAACCCTAATGAGTCTCATCATCTTTGTCTATAAAAGGTGACTAATAATAACTATCTCTTAAGAAGGTTGTAAGGAATAAGTGAAATTATTTTGTAGGTTACATATCAAGAAATAATTAAAATCATGTCAATTTGCAAGTGGGCAGTAATCTATATGATTCATTTTAAGGCCAATAGAAGAAATTCAGTCTAGTTACTATTCTGACAAGAAATTGTTGTATGAGGTGGGGAAAGTAATTTCATTTTAGGTGTGATTGACAGAGCATTATATACGACAATCACAGTGATAGCATGAAACATTACCCTTTTCGTTTCATTTAATGTCCTTTCTGAATCTAAAATTCTACAAATCTGTTAATCAAGACTTGGGAGCATATACAGTTTGATGGGAAGCTAATAGCAGAGAATCTGTCAGCTAACATAAACTGCTATCCCAGTCCTTATAATTAAGCCCATATTGGAACATCTGCCATCCTTATTTACTATCATATTTCTAACAATGAATTTTTATCCTGCAAGGTTTCTGTAATGGAAGGGATCTAGAAAATGCTGTGAATTAACAATATGTTGTGAAAAAAGCTTTTTTCTTCCTACCCTCCTTTATATATAAAATACACAATCACAATAAATTCAGCTCTGTCAGCTTTATTTTGATGTGTCTTCAAGAAAATATTTTGTACCACATATTAATGTGATCTTCTACCTAGCACCTTAAAAAATGCCCAATGTGTTAGAGTCTCAAAACTATTGACCTCCCCAATTTCCTGAAGGGTAGGAGAACGCTGTGTTCTTGAAAAATAAATACTGTGGACTAGATCATTTCTGCTTTAAGGGAGCTCATCTACTATTATTACATGCAAGAGAAAAGGATAATTGTATCCAATGACATTTAGAGTTACTCTGACGTTTCTGGAGGAGTTAGCTGTTGCCTGGGTTGAGAGGACTTCTGACAGAGTCTTGCTTTAGGCCACCAAGTTTTACTGACTTTTGGAAAGAACAGGAGCTATCCTTTCTGGTGGACTAGATGATGCTGACTTTTTCCAGCATGGGGCAAAGATTCCTGATAGGGTACAATTCCGGTCTCAAGTTTTGGTGGAAATAAAATCAATAAATTTTCTGGAATTACTCCTTAATCTGGATTGTTTGGTTGGTATGAATTACTCTTCTACTTTTGAGGAAAGGACTTATTTTGAAAAAAGTAGCTGCTTTTGGCATGCAGACCCATAGGAAATGTTTAAATATGTATGTGCTCTGAGAGACTCAGAATCTGTGGTTCATATCCAGTCCACATCCTGAGTTTAGAGTTCAAGACCATTCCTGATATGGAGGAGGCAAGGTTCAGTTTCCTTCCTATTCTACTGGACAGTACCCACAGTGAGACACACTGGATCTGCCTTATGACCCATACATGCAAACACACACAATATCAAATTAATCCAGCTCAAATTCAAACACACAGTGTGGTGGTATATACTATCCACTGAACAACCTTATTTCTAGATTCAGCCACAAATGGTGATTAATATCCAAGACCCACTACCCAAACAATAATAATTAATGCAATTTAAATGAAAAATACATAGAACTGAGAAACGTTTGTTCATATGTGTACTCCTTTTGCAAGGTCTCATTGCTGTGATTAAGCTAGAAGTGACAGATCTCAAAGAATTACTTCAAAGAGGTTGCCTAAATGGGCCAACAGTGGCATGATGAGATCACACAGCATGAGTCATTTGTCCACCTATATCGGAAATTCACAACAGACTAATTTGTAGTAGAGGGACTGATGGTATAATAGCTTCAGTCAAGCTATAATCCCACAGGTTTGTCATTGAACCTCAAATTATTTGCTTTCTCTCACCTCTGAATTTCTCTGTAGTCTGTTAAAATATTTGATTAAATATCTCTTATTCCCTCAGGTCTGTTTTGACTTTAGGGATTATAAATTCTCCTTCAACAGGAACTGGGTTTTATATATTGGAATGATGATAAAAGTTTAAAGAGTCTGGGCACATAATCTCCCCAAATTTGCTAATAGAGCTTTCATAACTCATTTATTTGGGGGCCTTCATTCAAACTAACGAATATTATATTGATATCAGTGATGAATAATTGAAATTGTAATCATGGCTTTTGGTGCCTGCTGATTGCATTGCCTCCTTCCTGTCTTCCTTCCCCATCTCCTTCCCCAGTAATCTTATTTTCCTTCATGGCCAGGACACCTGATACATAAAAGCTAGTCAGATACCATTAAGAATTTAGTCCAAATTAATTGGTTCTATAGTGATTGGAAAATGGATATTTATTCATTTCTTTGAAATCGAAACTACATTATGAAGAAAAACTTTTTTTGAGACTTTGTGTTGGCAGGATGTATAAACTATTGTCCCTTTTTAAGTCTCTGCTATCAATTTGAATATGTTTCCTCCCAGGTTTTCTTTTTGACAAAAAGATGACACATTGCAATAAAAATAAGTAATACAATTTGTTGCATTTCCTAAGAGCAGAAAGCAATGACATGTGTGCTAAAAGCAATGTATTACTGACTGTGCTAAAGACAGGCTTATGGTATTTGGCAACTGATTGTCATCCTCAACAGCGTGGAGACTATTAACATATGGCTGTGAATGGACACTATGTTTCTCATTATACTCCTGATTTTTGAGGAGAGGATATTCAAATGTATTTTTACTGAGACCTTAAGCCCATACCAACATTAATGTGAACGTGTCCTTATTTACCTGATGGTAAGTATTTCTGAAAATCAAGATTTTTCTTCCTTTCATAGTGCTTTTTTTAAAAAAAATGTGTGCAACTCTATGATGATGCATACAATAAGCATTTATTTCTAGCTATAAAAAATGAAATATCATATTTATCCTTTCCAATTTAGTTGTAGAGTTCAGTATTTAAATATTTCATGATTCATATTTTCTTTGTAGCTACTAACATTGTTAATCTTTTAAAAAATTGTATTATTATGTTAGTCACAATATAATACATCATTAGTTTCTGATGGAGTGTTTCAAGATTAATTGTTTGTGTATAACACCCAGTGCTCCATGCAGTATGTGTCCTCCTTAATACCCACCCCCCTCCTCTCTAAAACCCTCTGTCTCTCGGAGTCCATAGTCTCTCATGGTTCCTCTCCCCCTCCGATTCCCACCCCCCTTCACTTTTCTTTTCCTTCTCCTATGTCCTCCATGTTATTCCTTATAGGCCACAAGTAAGTGAAACTATATGATAATTGACTTTCTCTGCTTGATTTATTTCACTCAGCATAATCTTAAAATAGTGACATTATAGGCTATTGTTGTTGTTACTTTCTTTTCTATGTTCTCCTTTATTTTCTGGATTTTCTGTAAAAGGCATGTGATACTATCATCAGAAAAAATAGAAGTTTAGTTTTAGAAGTTTTAATTTTTTTCAAATTCTCTTTATACTTAGAGAAGAAAAATAATTTCTGAAACTTTGTCAGAAGTATACAAGTAATTTAGACTTTGAGAATGAAAGTTTTCTTGTTTCTGATTTGAAATAGAGTCTGTCCTCTAGACCTAGCATTTCATAATTCATTTCTATACCATCTTGCATTCATAAAGCATTCTGAAGAACTGTTTTTTTTGAAAAGAACAAAACAATTCATTTATTTCCAGATACTATCTATGACACTAGAATATACAATTTATATCTTACATTATTTGAAGTAAGACTATACCATGTTGAATTAATCTGTAAACTTGTTTATTAAACAGTCTAAGATTAGATTAGGAAAAAATATCTAAAATAATTTTGCAGTATGGCAATTTTACATACATAATAAACCTCAAAATTCTTGCCATAACAAAAATTATTTTTAATATATGAAATGTGCCTTTAGATGATTTACTTTGGTGAAAGTTTGAAAGTAAGAACTCTGAAAAACAATTCCTGAAAATGATAAAATTTATTTGTTCTAATTCTAAAGATTAATATATTTTTTAAATTTTCCCCAGAAAATTTAGTTGCTTAAAATTTGTGAGTAAGTAATTAATGTAAACTAATTTACAGTTAAAGACTTTCATATTATCAATAAGATCTTATTAAAATATAAATCCCTGTATTGTTTTATTTATATTTTGAGATTAATAGTCATGATGAATCCCAAATGTTTACTAACCATTAAAAAAGTACACAAATGATTGAAGAAGTAATAAAGATTTTTAAAAACTAACAGAAATAAACCATGTCTTCTTTTTACTCTGGTCTGTAGTTTTCATAGGAACTTAAATTATCAAATATATATAATCTGAAATGGAAAGTTTTTCAAAGTGATAGTTAAATATTTTTTACTCAAAAACAAAGCCTTGGGACGCCTGGGTGGCTCAGTTGGTTAAGCAGCTTCCTTCGGCTCAGGTCATGATCCTGGCGTCCTAGGATCGAGTCCCACATCGGGCTCCTTGCTCGGCAGGGAGCCTGCTTCTCCCTCTGCCTCTGCCTGCCTCTCTGTCTACCTGTGCTCGCTCTCTCTCCCTCTCTCTCTGACAAATAAATAAATAAAATTTAAAAAAAAAAAACAAAAAAACAAAGCCTTATTATTTAGATGCATATTAGTATTATTATTACCAATTAATATGCTCATGCAATTTAGATGATGCTGATACATGTTCCTCGAGTTATACTATTTACCCTGCTTACCTCCACTACTTGATGAGGCTGCAAATGTTAATTTGAAGAACTGGTTTTGTTTTTGTTTTGTTTTTTTTGCTTTAAACTGTCAGCATTTTCACCAGGACCATAAAAACCTTTCTAATAAATTCTTTTTGGATTTCATAAATAATCTGTCAAAGTTGTGTGGAAATCTAAGTTTGTATAGAGTATTTTTTTTTTCCAAAATGGGAAATAAATGTTTGGAAATGGAGGTGTTCTTAGATAAGTAGAATTACTTTTATTAATCACAGTAATTTAGGTGCAATAAGGGGCTTTTGCATTTATGAGCAATGAACTTTGATTTTAAAATATTCAAAAATATCTTTCATCAGGGTTATTAAATTTCACTGTAACAGTAAAATAGAATATCTGCAATTTTTTAAATAATCAAATGTGAGAAATGAATCTCACTTTAGACAATAATTCTAAAAATATCTTGGGTTAATGTAGGCTATGCCTTGATATGTTTAATTAATAAAATGAATGCATCTAGCTGAATTTTATAATCATCCTGAGAAAGTCACTTAATGCTCATGAGGAGAGAAGTACTTATCTACTGAAAATGTTTTCAAGTAATTCTTAATCAGAAGCTATGGAAAGTTCTTGCCTTGGAGTACCTGAATAAAAGTAGTTTTGTGGGTTTAAATGGAAAATGTATTTGAAATGCTTTGCTTGAGAATTTCTTCCACAGATTCATTCAAGTTTGATATGAATCTATATCCCAAACTGAGATGGAAATCTTTCAGTACCAGGCTAATGCATTTCAGAATATCTGATTGTGCCATTTAGAATAATAATAAGATTTGAGTAAGTGTGCTTTCATTAAATAGGAGACAATATCTTTTAAATTGTGGGAAAAAATAGTTGTATTTCTATCTCCCATACAGAAAGTGTTATATTAATTTCTCTTTTCAAAGAAAATTGGAAACTGGGATATTATTCTTGGGACTAGCAAAACAATTACAATTTAAAAATTGGATGCTTATACAATCGATTTTTATATGTGAAAATCACATATTTCTATTTCATCTTTCTTTTTCTGTGATTCTAGCATCTTTGGTCCCTTACAAACAAGCAAAAAGATTCTGGTTCTTAGACCTTATTTCTTCACTATCTGCTCTATTGGTATTAAATAAATTGATTATTGACTCTTCTATATATTCTCTTTAATGTAGATATAGATAATTGTGATATCTGTATCTACATTAAAAATAATACATGAATAATTATTTATTCTTAAACATACTCAAGTTTTTCTAAGAAGGTGCATTTTTTTTATCCATCCCAAACATTTCTGAAGAAAGATAAAATCGGAGAAAAATCAACAGTCCCTTGGTAAAATATCTCTATCTTATATATCTAATATCTGTGTTTTGTAGATTGAATGGCTTCCCTAAAAAAGTCTTTAGTTTGCTTGAAAAACCAACACTCGACTTCTAATAGTTCAATGTTTTGTTTTGTCTTTCTACTGCATTGTAAATTCTTTCCACAATTCTAAAACCTTTACCTGTTTGAGATAAATGGGAAAGATAAGATTTTTTCTGATTTTTTTTTCTTATAAGTATGCTATCAATCCCTATATTTATTGTTATTTTGTAGTTTTTTAAATTCCAATGAAACACTATTTAAAATCTCACTAATAAAAATTTCTCATGTTTTCTTGTAAAATAATATTAATTCTTATGTTTTATTTTTCAAAAATTAATTGTTAAAACACAGAGATTGTTAGCTACTCTCTGTCCTACTCTTCTAACTTACTTCTGTAAGTTTTATATAATATTTAATTTCTAGTCTTTTTTTTTTCACTCTCCAGATTTTACCCTTGATGGTAGAGTGAATATTCCCAATTGTTTCTTTAAGACCTTTCCTTTCTCCTTTTGAACTACAGCCACATTGTTTCACTATGAACTTGAAAGTTTTATCTTATTATTAACAGAAGCACTTTTTGATGAAAAATTAACAGGTACACATGTGGATGATTTGAAATTTCTGAAAAAATATTTTTATGAATTATTTTTAGTTCTATATTTTATAACTCTAAGTAGAATTTTGCACCCAAAATGTTTTTTGGTTGTGTGTGTGTGTGTGTTTTGTCACAAGATAGATAAAAATATATTGGGATTCTATGTTGACTGGATGATTGTCTTTTTTCAAGATGAGATTTGGTCGAATTATGGCAAAGGGTGTATAGCTTTATATTGAAGGCTATAAATCATCGTTCTCTTTAAGATCCTATGATATTAGCAAACAGTTATGAGTACTTACTATTGATAGAGCTACCTTTCATAGAGAGAGATGATAGATGATAGATGATAGACAGATAATAGAAAGATGGTAGATGATATGAATATAGACATCATAGAGAGAAGGAAGATAAATAAACATAAAAAGCAATATGGACCAAAGGCATATCTCTCTATATAAATGTCTTGTGATCATCTTATACTATATGTTGTAGCTTTATGACATACACACAAATAATTCTCGTTCTGCTTTAGACCTTATGCTTAAGTAGTGTGATAGCATAAGATATAGAGATCGAAGTCATTCAGAACACTAGAAGACTGTACCTGCTTATACATTGACTGTATAAGTTTATTAAAGCAACTAATTTGAAAACAATTTGCTCATTTTCTATTGGGGGAGAGCATGTGGGACAAAAAAAATAGTACTAGCAGCAGAAGATCCGCAAGTAATTTACCTTAATATTGTAGTCTATAATAAGAGAAAAATGAAATTTATTCTGGATAACTTGAAATATAGAAAATGGAATTATACATACAGTGTCTAGCATTCCAATGTCATTAACTTGATTTATTTAATATCAACAATGGAAATTACCTCCAAATATAAGAAGTATCAAGACATTAAAAAAGGCTTTGATTGTCTGAGGTCCTAACTTGGTTAAAATAATTTAGAGATTATTGAACAAAATGAAGTATGTAGTCTTACTACATTTTAATGAGTGATACATTTCAATGTAATATAATGACATTATATTTAAAGATAATACCTAGTAGGAAAAGAAAAGCAATAATTTATTGATTAGTCTATTGATAGTAAATTTTTTCAGCGTTATAATTTAGGAAGTATTCAAATTACTTTTATTTATAGAATACCAATTTTATAAATTTTAAAATTATTTCATGGATAGGATGAATTTAAACCTATGAAATAAACTAAGAAATCTTTCTTGTTTTTACCTTTGATGAAGCTTTGAGTTCTGTTAATATTAGCTACTTTAAAAAAGTGTTATAAATATTTTAAAACATTTTGTATTTTTAATGTTAAAGCCTGTCTTGAATTCTGCTAGTATCTTATGAATCGTTCCTTTATCTTTCCTGCATTACATAATAACAATATACTTCTTGAATGATAACAAGGTGTGTAAGTGCCTCTACCTGGTAATATCTACTCATTGTTTTCTATTTCTCATTTTGTTCTTATTTAACAAGGCATAAGAAAAAACATAATCTTACTCAAATTTATTGCTGGGAAAAGGATTAACAATATAATAATATTTTAATTTTATTAAATTGTAAAATATACATTATGTGTATATATAACACAGTTATAGTGCTAGCTATACTTATGCGAAAATATTGTTCTTATAGAAGCCTGTAATCCTTGATTAAAAAGGTTAATTTTTGAGTAGTGAAATCTCTACTATTAATGAAAAGACAACTAACAAAAAGCAATTGGACAGAGAGGCCAAACTTGTCACTTGCAATAAGAAAAAAAAATGTCAATGTTAAAAATTGGCAAAGATTTTTTTAATAGAAATTTGGATGAAAATTAATCAAAGATTCTGGTTGACCACAAGGTCAAATGAAGGAATAATATTATGAGTATGCCAAAAACTAATGAAATATATTAATGTCATTGAGAAAGCCATGTTGCAGCAAAAACCAATGAAGGGATTAAATATCTTTAATATAAAAAATAAGGCACAATTAATCCTATTTTCATGTATTAATGGCAGCAATATGCTAAAAGAAATGATGGTGTTCTATATTATTTCAGGGTCATGTTTTGAATCAAAAGCTCAAAATTATAGGGAGACTAGTATGGTTTTATGCATGGTTCCTTTATTCATGCTAAGATTTGAAAAGCAGCAGGATGATGCTCATCTTCACCCAAAATATCTTTAATTATCCACTAGGGTGCCTGATATTTTGCTACTAATTATGCAGTGCCACATGTAGACTCCACCTTTTAAAATCATCTGAACAGGAAGCATTACCCCTTTAAGCTGTATATAACATGCAACTAGAACATAGATTTATTTATCATCCTCTCTCTTCTAGAAACAGTAAGTGTTTAGAAATGGTGTTGGAAGGAAGAATTACATAGTAGGACTCTACTGGAAGAAATAGGACCAGATTAGGAATATTATAAGAGCTGCTGCACTAACTGGAGTAACATTAAGGCAATGGAGCCAGAGAAGATAACTTTTCAGAGAAAGAGGGAAAGGATTAAATGGAGAAGCATACAATAGGTAAATTTCACCCATTCGACCGTTTTATTTCAAGTTGAGCTTGGTTACATTTTCAGATTATAAGTATTTGCTCTTTTAATGTTGTATGAATAAATTTAAAAAATGGGTGAAGATAGGGACAGATACCTGGAAGACAAGTTAGTTGGCTTTGTAGAACTTAACAGTTGTAGAATTAAGGTTCAAAACTGTGGATATGATGCTAAAAGGTGGTCTTTTGTATTTTTACATGTATTCATCCAGTTTTCCATTACTATTTAAGAGATTGGCTTTTCTCCATTTCTCCATTGTATATCCTTGCCTCCTTTGTCATAGATTAATTGACCTTATAACTGTGGGTTTACTTCTGGGTTCTGTATTCTGTTCCATTAATCTTCTACTTTTTGTGCCCGTACCATACTGTTTTGATTACTACAGCTTTGTAGTATATCTTGAAATCTGAAACTATGATACCTCCAGCTTTCTTCTTTCCCAAGATTGCTTTGGCTATTGGGGTCTTTTGTGGGTCCACACAAAATTTAGTATTATTTGTTCTAGTGTTGTGAAAATGTTGTTGGTATTTTGATAGGGATTGAATTGAATCTGTAGATTCCTATGTGTATTCTGGACATTTTAGTAACATTCTTAAAATTCATGAGCATGGAATACCTTTCATTTGTTTGTCTCATCCTCCATTTATTTCATCAATGTTTTATAGTTTTCAGGGTCAGGTTTTTTACCTCATTGGTTAAGTTTAATACTAGGTATTTTATTCTTTTTAGTGCAATTGAAATTGTTTTGTTATTTAATTTCCCTTTAAAGAGAAATTAAACAACTACATTGTTTCTAGTGTATAAAGATTCTACTGATTATTGAGCATTAATTTTGTATCCTGAAAATTTACTCAATTCATTTATTACTTCTAGTAGTTTTTTGGTAGAGTCTAGGATATTCTATATATAGTATTATGTTTTCTACAAATAATGACAGTTTAATTTCTTTCCAATATTAATGCCTCTTTTTTTTTTATTCTTATCTGATTGCTATGGCTAGAACATCCAGTACTATGTTGAATAAAAGTGGGGAAAGTGGACATCCTTTTCTTGTTCTAGATCTTAGAGGAAAAACCCTGTTTTTCATATGGAATATGATGTTAGCTGTGAATTTTTTATTTATGGCCTTTATTATATTGAGATATGTTTCTTCTAACCCCACTTTGTTGAGAGTTTTTAATCACAAATAGATAGTAAATTTTTTCAAATGCTTTTTCTGTATCTATTGGGATTGTCATATGATTTTGTGCTTTGTTTTGTTAATGTGGTATACCACGGTGATTGATTTGTGAATATTGAAACATCCTTGCATCCCTGAAATAAATTCCACTTGATCACGGCAAATGATCTTTTTAATATATTGTGTTATTGTATTTGGTTTGCTAATACTTTTTTTGAGGATTTTTTTGCATGTTTTTATCAGGGATATTGGCCTGTAGTTTAGTTTAGATTAGTTTTGTTTTTGTGGTGCCTTTCGTTTTGGTATCAGGGTAATGTTGGCCTCTTTGAATGTATTTGGAAGCTTTCCTTTCTTTTTGATTTTTTGGGATAGTTTGAGAATACGTATTGATTCTTCTTTAAGTGTTTGGGAGAATTTTCCTGTGAATCCATCTGGTTGTGGATTTTTATTTTTTGATAGTTTTAATTTTGTTTTTTCTTATTACTGATTGAATTTTGTTACTTGTAAACAGTCTGTTCAGATTTTTTATTTCTTCTTGGTACAGTTTTGGAAGATTGTATGTTTCTAGGATTTTTATCCATTTCTTTTATGTTTTCCAATTCATTGACATATCATTTTTTGTGGCAGTCTTTTATAATTCTTTGCATTTCTGTGATGTCAGTTGTTAATTTTCCTCTCTCATTTCTAATTTTTATTTATTTCGGTATTTTCCTGTTTTTTCCTTGATGAGTCTGGCTAAGGGCTTATCAATTTTATTTACCTTTTCAAAGAACCTACTCTTGGTTTTATTGACTTTTTTTCTTTTACTAGTATCTATGTCATTTATTTCTGCTCTGATTTTTTATTATTTCATTCCGTTACTCATGTAGAGGGTATTATGTAAAGTGAAATTAGACAGAGAAAGACAAATTCTACATGATTTCACTCTCAAGTTGATTCTAAAAATAAAGATAAAAATAAAACCAAAAACAAGCAAATAAACAAACAAATAGCAGAATCAGATTGAAAAATATAGAGAGTGAACTGATGGTTGCCAGACAGGAAGGGGGTAGGTGATGGGCAAAATGGGTGAAAGGGAGTGGGATTTACAGGCTTTCAGTTATGGAATGAATACGTCATGGGAATAAAAGGCATAGTATAATGAATATATTTGATATAGTAGCAATATATGGGAACAGATTGTAGCTACACTTGTGATGATCATAGCATAATGTATAATCTCATTGAATCACTATGTTGTATATCTGAAACTAATGTAGCATTGTATGTCAACTATACCCCCCAAAAAAAGGTTAAAAAAAAACTATGAATAAAATTTGTCAGTAGATTATCAATTAATTAATATTGCTATAAGAACATAGATAGCTCCATATTAATAATAATCAGCCACTAATCTCCCAGCATTTTTACCCCCTCACCAACTAGTTTTCTAGTCCCCTAAAGAGGATATCAATATTCCTCTTTAAAATAGCTTTGGGGCACTTGAGTGGCTCAGTGGGTTGAAGCCTCTGCCTTCCGCTCAGGTTACAGTCTCAGGGTCCTAGGATTGAGCCCCACATCGGGCTCTCTGCTCAGAGGGAAACCTGATTCCTCCTCTCTCTCTGCCTGCCTCTCTGCCTACTTGTAATCTCTACCAAATAAATAAATAAAATCTTTATAAAATAGCTTTAAATAAGTTCATTATCTATATTTTTGAGGTAGTTTCATTAATACATACATATGAAAATATTTATCAATGAGTACACTCTAAAAATATGCACTTTATACTGCATCAATAATACTTCAGTAGAAGTTTAGAAAAGTTTGTTTAATTGAAGACCTAAATAAATGAATTAATTAATTAAATATCTTTGATCATCAAAACATATTTTTAATTTTTATGCAAAGTCTTTGATTATCCAGGTGTATATAAATATATGAAGAAAATAACTAAGACATCCAGTTACATATTTTACCTTGTAATTTACCAAAGAAAGTGAATGTAATGATCATATGTTTTCCTAATTAATTTTATAATGGAAATTAGACTAAATAGCTCTTTTATACTTGTGTATCATCACTTTTCTGGGATTCTATTATTTTCTTAATTCTCTGAAATGGCCATATTTAGTATTAACTAAGTAATTTAAGGTGTGCATTAAAAATATCTACATTTCTGCTGCCATTATCACTAATAAAGCACAGTTGAATGAATGAGAAGGGTGATAGATTGTTTTTTTCCAAACATAACACGTTGCCCATGAGATATTAAAGTTTGTAGTTTTCTTTATTGGTTTGTGTGAGAAGACTTAGGTTAATTAATTTTTTATGTAGGATGTGTTTGTACAAACTGAAGTTAGCTTTTAAATTATTCTCACTTTGTCATTTTGTTATCTATAATGCATGATTACTTTAGAATTATGTTATAAAAAGTTTTGGTACTTTGTGACACTTGAGAGGGTGATTCTCCCTAGTATGTCTTATCAACTGTAAGTCCATGGGGTTTATAGAAAATCAATACTGCTCTACTATATTTTGAAAATAAAATTTTCTTTATAGTTTCAATTGCTTTTTTATTTTCTATATTATCTGTATAAGAAGAACTGATGAATTCTGTTATGTGATATCAAATTTTAATAATCAGAACACATCTTTTAGGCATATTGCCTATAATATTTTATAAAAGCCAAAAAAACCTATAATTAATAGAAATAATAGAAATTAAAATGACAAGAAAAAAATTATCTAAATGTTTCCTTATTCATTAGAAATTTGCAACTTAAAGGATGACTGTCTTTACACACCACTACATTAAATGAGTAAAATTGCACACCACTACATTAAATGAGTAAATTTAAGTAAAGCAAAAGAGAAGAGAATTGGAGCATTGACTGTTACTCATACTCAAAATATTATAGTTTTATGTTGTGACATTTGTTTCTCACAAATACTGAAAATATAAATCATTGTTTTGTAAACTAATAGTATTATAATATGGTGGTCATGAATACTGGTTTGTACTTGAGGGCAGAAATCCTACTGCTCTAATAGGTTGATTACAGGATTATTTAGGGGTTTCTGGTTCACTTGTGGTAGATTTGGGTGAATTGGATTATAAACTGTGTTTCCTGAAATCCTGTCAGTATAAATATAGAAATATAGGGTATACAAGGTAACAATGATTGCACTGAAGCTTCACTAAACTCAGTGGTTGACATCCTGGACTTGTCTTAACTGAAATGTTGGCTTGTAGAAGCAAAAAGACCACCACCAAGGCCTGACCAGCACACAGTTCTGTGATCAAAGTGTAGGTATTTGTGCTTGAGAATAATGAATGATCAGTGACAGATTGAGCATCTTGTTTATCACAGATTCCTGGGTTTGGGACTAGTTATGCACTGACAGAGTATACATGTAGTGAATCAACAAATATTTATCTTTCTCAACTTTTAGTTAAGGAATCACCAGTGATACTTTTAAAAAACTTCAGTTCTCAGGCCCCAAGTCAGTACTTCCAAGAGGAGCTCAAAATCTGGGGGCATCTGGGTGGCTCAGTTGGTTAAGCGTCTGCCTTAGGCTCAGGTCATGATCCTAGGGTCTTGGGATTGGGCTCCACATGGAGAGGGAGCCTGCTTCTTCCTCTCCTGCTCACCCTGCTTGTGCTCTCTCTCTGTCAAACAAACAAATCTTTAACAAAAATTTAAAAAGAGGAGCTCAAAATCTGTATTTCTAACAAGCTGGTATCTACAGACCTGCCACACTAAGAAACACTGATTTATAGAAAGCTTCAAAGTATTTGGATTAAAAAAAAAATGTGATCACTACACCTAGTGTTTTTCAGCCTCTTTGTGGGACTAGACATGTCAATATTAGTGAGAGGGTCTTGTAAATGTCATATTACAGGGGCAAATTCTATATGAGATTCCATAGTTGAGTGAGCACTAAGTCTGGAATTGCCAGGTGTATCAGGGAATGATAGAGGAAAAGGTGAAGGAAAGTTCCGAATGGAATAAACTACATACAGAGAGTAAAAAGTAAGAGCGGGCATGAAATGTTTAAGGAACCAAGTCTTGAATATAAACTTGTATATATATTAATTATAGCATATTGAACAAATGCTTTTATTAAAAGAGAAACTTGAAGAAGAGTATGTATTCCTATTGTGGAGAATTTTCAGAGACACTCTAAAGATGTAGCTGACTACCCACTAGCCATCTATCTAATCCAGGGCTTTGCAGACTTTCTCTATAAATATTTTACGCCTTATGAGCCATTTATGGTCTCTGTTTTGTGATCTTTTCTTATGATATATGTATGCATTTTTTAAATAATTCTTCAAAAAATGTAAAACATTCTTAGCTCAAGACTGCATACAAAACAGGCAAAGAACCAAACCATAGTTTTCTGATGATATTTATACAGCTTATGGCTTCTTCTACAAAGGGCTCAAGATGAAGTGAAAGAATAAAATATGTATTAAAATATTAAAATGAATAATAAAGAATTAGCAAAAAAATGTATCAGGACTAAGTATATTTAATAAAGGAAGACTAAGAAACAAAAATATCAAAGTACACTAAAGTCAACTAATATCACTAAGGTACTTGAGCTTAAGAATTTAATTCCAATCTTAGAAGCCCAAAAAACATGGCTGGTTACACAGGTCTTATTATTATTGGGGTAATAAACAGGCTGGTCCCCCTTCTTAGCATTCCCTTTTAAAAGCATGTCTCACAGAGGACTTTATCCTCCTCAGTATCTATATTTGTAAACCAAATAAAAATATGGCTGTTTTAAAATAATCTTTTGATAGAAGCTGATAACATAACTATGAATGCCCAAAAAGGCAATTCTGGAGGGTATTAGGGATTGTAGCCCAAATACGTAGTCTTTTAAGGTCCCAGACTGATTCAAGAAGGAAACATAAAATAACTTGAACGTGAATGTTCTTCAAATAATTATACATATATACACCCCACTTCAATTTACAGGGAATTTTAAATCATTTGTTTTTGTCCAATTATATAAGAATTACCTATTCCTTGTGGAAAACGTAGGAAATAAGAAAGATCATCCATAATCTTACTCTGAAAAATAGCCCTGCTAATATTTTGGTGGGTTTCCCTTATTATATTTTATAAACTTTTATAGATGTATATTATAGTCATAACTTAAATTATGCAAATATCCCTATATTTTTAATGTTTAGGTTTTTTTCCATTTTCACCTTTTAGTGGTTTTTTTTTTTAAGATTTTATTTATTTATTTGACAGAGAGAGATCACAGTAGACAGAGAGGCAGGCAGAGAGCGAGAGAGGGAAGCAGGCTCCCTACTGAGCAGGGAGCCCGATGTGGGACTCGATTCCAGGACCCTGAGATCATGACCTGAGCCAAAGGCAGCGGCTTAACCCACTGAGCCACCCAGGTGCCCCCCTTTTAGTGTTTTAATGCATAGATTTCCAAAAATGAAATTGCTATACTGAGTGTATAGCACTTTTTTCAAAAAGCTTTTACATATTATTTCCAGTTTTTTCTTTTTTTTCAAAATATTTCCCATACCACCAACAGTTATATGAGGGTGGCTATTTATGGAACTGTGCCCCTTTAGTCCACCTGTCAGTACTAAGGAGTCACATTGGTGTAAACTCTTGATAACTATACGAAAAAATGAGATCAATTTGCATTTCTGTTATTATTAGTGTCAAATAAGCATACATTTACTTCTTTTTTTAGTTATGTATATTCCTCTCTCATTTATATTTTGTAAGCATAGTATTTTTATCAGTTTTTGTTAGAACTTTCCACGCTAAGGCTTTTTACCCTTGTCAATTTTTTTATAATATTTCTCTAATGGATGACTTGCTTTTTAATTTATTTTGTTTTGACTTGCAGAAAGTTGTAATTTTAATATAGTCAAACTCCTTTCCTTATGCTTTCATATCCTAATGTTTAAACGTGAAAGACTTTCCCAGCGAGAAATCAGACTTACACTGTCTTGTTTCCTCCACAGCCCCTTTTATAAGGTTTGAGTATTTACAATTATCTTTTCGATCCATCTGAAATGTTTTGTATGTATTCCATGAAACTAAATTAATATTTTGTTCAAAGTAGTTGTACAATTTTCTATATAGTCAAAAATTCACCTCTTCCCATTGATTTGTGATGCCTTAAAAATTGTGTATTACATTTTAAATATGCTTAAATCCTAATATATCTTATTAGGATTAAATAGATAATTTGACCTGTCTTCATGTATATGTTCTTTAATGCAATTTCGTTTGCCTTATAATTAGTGGATTGCCTTCCCAGAGTCCAGCTGATTGGTGGTCCTGGTTTTTAAATCTTACAGATTTCCATTTCCATATCCTTTCTAGGTGTTGGAGTCAGTAATTTGAAAAGGCAATGTCAGAAATAACTATTCAGATAAAAACCTTTGTACTAAACCAACCGTTCTGTCCTTGTGACCATGACAGAGAAACACACTTACCACCTTAATGGCTATGGAATAAGAACATAAAAGTCAGCTAAAAGTGGTTTCAATTCATTAAAATGAATTTGTTTGTTCTTAGGCAGTTGAGAAGAGAGAGTTCTGTTTTGTGTCGCTTGAAATTATTATATGATCTATGATGGTGATTCTTGCTGAACTTGTCTTTTGCAATGCTATTAAAATTCAGGTTATATTCAGGCAGCTAATAATAGCCATGCTACATAAAACTCAAATTTAGTACAGAAAGGATTTTTGTATATAGAGTCAAAGACCCAGGAGTAGTCATTGAAATGTGTAAATAAAATGTTGGTTTTGGCTTATTTATAATTTTTACCACATGCAATATTGAATGCAATACATCCAATTATTATTCATTAAATATGGTGCTAAGAACCCAGTAGTTTAAATACTTTATATACTTAGTAATGCTTTTGTCATTTTTAGGAATCTTCTTTATTTGACATAGATTATATTGTGATTTTATCTGGTTAAGGTCATAGCAAAATTATGGTTAACAAGATGAGTTTAGATCCCTTGAGCCTTTAAACAGTGGTAAAAATAATCTAAATTTTTATTTGAAGTTAAGCTTTCTAATGAAACAAGCTGTATGAGGAGATACTTTTAAACCTAAAATTGAAAACTCTCTTGAGGATATCAAACCTAAAGCATTTATCGTAGGCATGGAATACCCTGAAGAAATAAGCTTCACACTTATTTGAGAGACACTTGATCTCTGGTTTCTGTGTTCCACAATTTTTTCCCCCAGAGGCATGCTTTTAGTAACTATATTTATTCTGATTATTGGCTCTAAGTCCCATGCAAGGAGCTGTGTTTAAATTTGATTAAATCTGATTATGATTTTAAAAGTTCAATAAAATTAAAATTACAAAAATTCCTGGTAGTCTTTTCAGGATTCCATTTTGCCTGTTCCCTCATGAAAGTGTTCAAAGCTCTTTCAGGCTTTAGGTATCACTGTTGAATCAGGAACTAGAAAGATAAAGTCTGTATTTGTCTACAGTTGGAACATGTAAAAACTTGTCTCAATTTGCTGAAAAATCCATTTACAACAGTTGGAGGACAGGTGCTGTCTTATACATGCAAGATTTAAGAAATTATTCATTTAATTTTACTTAACTCCCTAATCTCATCTATTCAACTGTGTTGGGAATGCTCTGAAGAGCCACTTTATCAAATGAGTGGGAAGTGATTAATTTAGAAACTCTGTGAGATACTCATTCTATAGACGGCTAACTAAAATGTAGTCTGGAACACTGTTCTAGGAGAGAGAAAAACAATATCATCTCTAGGCATAGCACATGAGCCACCTGTGTTGTCTTATATATCCAGAACATGCCATCCATTATCTGTCTTTCTCTCTCTCTCTCTCTCTCTCTCTCTGTCTCTTTATCTCAAAAGACACACACACACAGACACACATACACACAGAGTAAAGATTTGGGCTTATGACCTAAATTGGACCAATCGTGGCATCCCTCATACCAACCTCATAGATCCCACAGTCCAGTAATAAACGTCAGCCAAAGTATATCAACCAGAATCCTTTCCCAGCATTTTTATAAGGGAAACCTGTGAGAAGATCCCCTTCCTTTTGATACTAAGCTTTAAGAATAAAAGCCGAGGTGACTACAGTCCTATTTCTCAGAGATAACCAGACTAACAGAATAAAGTTAACATTCAGAAGGAGAGAGGCATAAAGAGATTGCAAATGGTGTTTTATTCCTAAATGATCCAATGCATTTGGCAGGAAATTTGTAATTTATGGATAAAAGGAGACTTCCCTTCTAAATCTATTTCAGGAATAACTCTTGAAATCCTACCATCATTCCCGCTGTTTTGATCATGTTCATTCCATCAATAAATCATAATAACAATAATATTTGGGAGGTTTATTAAGCTCTAATTAGGTATTCTTAACTTTTCTAATTCTCATATTAGGAGAGAGGGCTTCTATTTATATACATTTCACATCTATTAGATAGAGAGATTGGGTGGCTTAAAAAACAGAAATTTATTTTCTCCCAGTTTTGGAAGCTGAGAGGTCCAAGATCAATATACCAGAAGAGTTGGTGTCTGGTATGAGCTCTTCTTTTGGGGAGCAGACAGCTGCCATCTCACTGTGAACCCACATGACTTCTTCATTGGGAGCAAGGGATTGAGTGAGAGAAAGAGAGAAAGCATGCTTTTGTGTTTCCTGTTATAAGGACACCAATCCTAACAGATCAGAACCTCACCCTTATGACCTCATCTAACATTTAGCACCTCCTCATAGGCCTTATCTCCCAATATAGTCACATTCGGCTTCCCCATACTGAATACAAGTATTCAGTTCATAGAAACAAAGAAAAAAACAAATAAAAACTATAGGATAAGATAAATTCAGCTGTAAGACAATGCAGGACTATATCATTAGCTGAAATAAGATCTCCCACAATTTCGGTGATATAAAAATAGATTTTAATGAAATATGGATTTCATAAGGTAGTTCCTTCACCTCTTATACATTACATTTTACCTAACTTAGGCTGGGGTATCACAGAAGATATAATTATGCAAATTAATACATAGGGTAAAGAAAGGCCAACAACTTACTAAATTGCAGCCAGATATCTAAACTGGCAGCTGGTATCTTGGTTAGAAAAATATAAAAGCACTGAGCCAAAACACATCCATCTTCTCAGAGAGCTGAATTAAAAAAAGAAGAAAGGGCTTGTTACATGATCTTCAGAGCCTATGATCTGTTAGATTGATGGAGAACTGAGTGAATGGCTCTCCCTTTCCTGTTCCTATTTTCAACTGATGAGGAGAAATACAAGTTTTATGACTGAACATCATAAAATTATGATAATGATGGAATCTATTTCCTGAAACCATATTTCTACAGATACATAATTTTGAAATCAAGAAGAAAAATTAGCATGTCAGTATCTTTTAATTCAGGGTCACATCCATACATAATGCAGGATAATTTTAGTCAACTCTGGGAAGATGCTAGAATTTCCATGTCTAGAATAAAATTGTGGTCAGCCCAGTGCAGTGGTTCTTAAGTTTGTTTTACCTTATAATCACTTGGGAGCTGTTAAAAAAATACCCAGTGCCTGCTTACCAACCCAAATCAATTAAATTAGAGTCTCTGAAGATGAGACCTGACTTTTTTTTTCTATTTTTTCTTAAAGATTTTATTTATTTATTTGACAGAGAGAGATATCACAAGTAGGTGGAGAGGCAGGCAGAGAGAGAGAGAGGAGGAAGCAGGCTCCTCACTGAGCAGAGAGCCCGATGTGGGGCTTGATCCCAGGACCCCAGGATCATGACCTGAGCCAAAGGCAGAGGCTTTAACCCACTGAGCCACCCAGGTGCCCCAGAGCCCTGACTTTTTAGGATCGAGCCCCACATCCAGCTCTCTGCTCAGCGGGGAGCCTGCTTCCTCCTCTCTCTCTGCCTGCTTCTCTGCCCATTTTTGATCTCTGTCTGTCAAATGAATAAAATCTTAAAACATAAATAAATAAAAAGCTTTCTGGATAATTCTATTGTGCAGAAAACTAATAGCCTGTTGTTGAGGAGCCATGGCCTAACTTAGCAGCCAATTAAATTCATTCATCTGACATTGGAAGAGCTAGCCTGTTTGACTAAGCTATTCTTGTTTAAAAAATTTTTTTAAAGATGTTGTTTATTGGGGCACCTGGGTAGCTTATTCAGTTAAGCATCTGCCTTTGGCTTAGGTCATGATCCCAGGGACCTGGGATTCAGCTCCATTATGGGCTCCCTGCTAGGTGGGGAGCCACCTCTCCTTTTCCATCTCCTTTTCCCTCTCCTTTTGCCTCTCCCCCTGCTTGTGTGCTCTCTCTCTCTCAAGTAAATAAAATAAAATCCTTTTAAAAAATTATTTATTTATGAGAGAGAGAGAGAGAGCGCTTAGAGGGAAAGTGCCAATATTTGGGTGCAGAAATTTCATGTAAAGATGGACAAAGCTCACTGAAGAATCATCAAGACCTAAATAACAAGTCAAAGAAAATCAGGTATTACTGAGTGGCAATTGAAGATCTAAACCTACAATTGGGAAGGGGTTTAAGGATGTATAAATTTCTGGGACTAAATGAAGATTATGGACATCCAATGTTGTTTTTTATTTGTAAATTCTACTGAGGCAATAGGTCTTACTAAGTACTCCTTGAAAAACTATCTGAGGGATGTAGTCATAAGCAGCACTAAAGCAGGAAATTCAATACAGCTTAGATCTCAAATTTCAATCAAGTATCCCTTCAGGAACTCAAGTATGTAGATAAAAAAGATCTGTTCTCTCTTGGGCAGATTGGCAATGATGAGGAGGATCCCATACTGGGCTGCTTCTCAGAATAGGGAGGAAAAAGTTGTTGCCATCCAAAGTGAAAGCCTCCTTTTCCTGTTTCCCAGGCATTCTGAGATTTGCATATGATTTCTATAATCCTTTAGGGATGATGCCTTTACCGTAATCAACTTCTGTTTCACTCTCAAAGAAGGTAGGCACAGCAGGATGCTGAAGCATTCAGATTTTCTTTTCCCAAGTAAGCAAGTGAAGCTATTAAAATCTTCAAGCAAGTGTTTTTTGCATAGAGTAGTATTTAAGGAACTTGACTTTCTAGCAAAATGTAGTTGAAGAAGAAAACACAATAGGCAAAAAGATGAGCTAGAAAACCACGGTAAAAACTATTCCAAAGCAGTGAGGACTTAAACTATCCATCTACACACACACACACACACACACACACACACACACACACACACTGGAGGCTGTAGGGATTATTTAATAAAAATATAATGGGATGGTGAATTGAAAAGCTTTTTTGTGGCATCAAGATACAATACAGATGACATTCCAAAATGGATACAATGTCAAAACAAAAATTGCTAAAAGAGGGGACAATAACTTAAATTCTTAAATGCCCTACTTACATACAGGTTCTAAGTGTGTTGGAAGTTAGGAGTTTTGAAGAAAATTTGTGTGGAGAGAGCTGTTAGGTTGCTATGAGTCCTTCTACTGCAGCACCCCATCCTCCCAACCTCCACCACAGAGAGCTGGAAAAGGTTTCAACCTCCACCTCGGTCAAGAGAGAGGGTAGAAGGAAGTCTCACTAGAAAATGGGAATATGTATTTCCTGCAGGTTGAAGGACAGAGGCCTAATGACTGATTCATGCCCCTTAATCATGAGTAACTAATTTGGTAGTACTTTGATGGCTGATTGAGGGAGAGACTGATGCTACATTATGTAATTTGAATGCTTGGTGTTCATAAGGGAAATTATGCATGTGTTCTGTGGACTAGATATCAGCCATACAAGGTAGACTATCTTTTCTCTGGGTTATCTCAGGTCCCATTCTAAAGGTCATATATAGTAACAAATAGATCTCACTAGAGAGAATTTTCTAGAGAATCTGGAAGTACCATCAGATTCCTAGGGATCGCGGAAGATGGTAGCAATCAGTGAGAACAGTTATGAATTCTGTGTGATAGGAACATCCACGAAAATACGTGTGTTGGAAAGAGAAAAAGTAAGTGTTGTGGTTTCTAGAGAACTGACAGAAGTTATATATCCAGGACCAGGAACAATAAGAAATAACTTTCTTCTCTCTTTTTTTTTTCCACTTCTGCCTTGCTGTGCTTCAACTGTGAAGGAGCCAGAAACACCAGTTAGGAAACCAAGGGAGCAGAAGTCATAAAATAGATGTTCAGGGAATGAGAAAAAAAAAAAAAAAGTCAACTAAATGTCCTCAGCTACAGATATCTTACCTGCAAGTTGGAGGAAGGGAGAAGCCTCAATACCTAATCAGTATCAGAGTTTGAATTTTCACTAAGGCTACAGATTTTTTTTTTTTAAAGATTTTATTTATTTATTTGACAGACAGAGATCATAAGTAGGCAGAGAGGCAGGCAGAGAGAGAGAGGGAAGCAGGCTTCCCACTGAGCAGAGAGCCCGATGTGGGACTCGATCCCAGGACCCTGAGATCATGACCTGAGCCGAAGGCAGCGGCTTAACCCACTGAGCCACCCAGGCGCCCCACTAAGGCTACAGATTTTTAAATTACTGAATTAAGAATGTGACCACAAGTCAGTTTATTGCTAAGAATAAACAGAGAAGTCACGGGTCCTGTATGAATTTTTTCTGAGAATAAGGGAACATTAGCTCTACAGAATGAGTTTAAAAGGATTATGAGAGAGAAAAAAAAATAAAGTTTTTCAGTTGTGCTCTGTGAGCATTGCTTATGCAATCTAAGTTTACAAAACATCAATAATTATCTGATTTTTATAATCTGACCAAGGAAGGCACAGACTAATAATTACATTTTATCTCTTTGTAGTATTTTATAATTTCACGTATTCGTTTATTTAAATATGTATCCTGAAAATAGGGTAGAAATAAGTTTCTCTATTTTACAGGAGAATAACCTGAAGATCAAGTTAATAAGTGACATATCCAAGATACTACACACGTTGGAGTAGGTTCGTAAATTAGGACAAGAAGCTAGATATACTGTTTCTAAATTTTACTTAACAGTATAGCTCTGTATGAAAGAAGTAGCCTTTGAAATTTCCCTAAAAGCTGTTTCCATTAATTCATTCAATAAAAATTATTGATCCTCCACATATCAGGCATTGTTGGGGATTCATCATGGAAAAAATCAGAGAATTTCATTACTCTCATGGAACTTCCATTCTAATACAGAGGAGCAAGCAAGGAATAAATAGAACAAACAAATTTAATGATCCATCAGGTGGCAAACTTTGTTAAAATATAAAGTAGGGGGGCACCTGGGTGGCTCAGTGGGTTAGGCCGCTGCCTTCGGCTCGGGTCGTGATCCCAGGGTCCTGGGATCGAGTCCCGCGTCGGGCTCTCTGCTCAGCAGGGAGCCTGCTTCCCTCTCTCTCTCTCTGCCTGCCTCTCCGACTACTTGTGATTTCTCTCTGTCAAATAAATAAATAAAATCTTTAAAAATATATATATAGAAAGTAGGATATGAGGATGAGGACAGATAAAAGTGAGAGTTGCTGTATGCTGTGTAGGTTATAGGACCTGAGAGAAGAGATGCTTCCTGGCAGAGGCCACTGTGGCTGGAACAGAATAAGTGTAGGCCCTTTTAAAGATCAGGTAAGGAATTTGACTTCACTATGAATACAACAGGAAGCCATTTAAATGGTTTCAACAGAGGAGTGATTTTGCCTAGCTCACCTTTCTTCTTTTTTCTTTTCTTTTCTTTTCTTTTCTTTTTTCTTCCTGTTTTTCTTTCTTTTATCAGCCTTTCTGGCTGATATGTTAGGATAGACTCTAGCAGACCATGGTTGGAGTGGGAAGGCAAGTATGGAAGCTATTGCAATACCCAGGCAAAAGCTAGGGTTGTTGTGGAGATAGAGACAAGGGTTGATGATTGTCTTTCAATTTTGGTTCCATAGATAGTCCTTAGCCAGCTCCAAGCTTCACTTCCCTAGGTTATATTTGTGCAGTTTATAACAGTATACCTTTTTGGAAAAAAACAAGTTTGTTCTTTATGTCCAAGGATATTATTTATTCCCTATGTTGTGAAATATGAAATCCTTTACCTCATTACCATTACAAATAATCCTTGTCCACGCTTGTAACTCACTCTACCTTTTCACCCTCTTAGCAACTTTCACTGAATACTACATATTTTGTCTGTAGCACTTATTGGAAATTGTGATTATACATTTATTTATGTGTTTATGTGATCATTGGTTGTGTGGTTATTTCCTTCACTAAACATTAAGTTTTTCTTTAAATTTGAGTTAATTAACATACAGCATAGTATTAGTTTCAGGTATGCAATTTAGGATTCAACACCTCCATACAACACCTGGTCCTCTCACTAAACTTTAAGCCTTTAAAAAACAGGGTCTATTACTAGTTTGTTCACTTTTGTATATAGAGTGCTTAACATACAAGTTGGCACAAAGTAACATTTTCAGTTCTGCAATTATTCCTCAGAATTAAGAGACTTGATTTGAGGAAATGGGAAAGATTGAACGGCAACTTGAGTGTATTACTGTAACTTTTCAGAAGGATGACTAGCAGACTTACAAGAAAAGAAATAAACAGTCTTGACAAAAGGGAGAGTTTGGATAATCCATGAATTTCATTTCACATCACTTTCCAGTTTTATAAGGTTTTAGCTCCACTGTGGAATTTCAGGAATGATCACAGAAAGGTAAAATTCTCATGGGTGAGAGAAATGAGTACCTTCTTTGCTTTGGTTTCCATGTACAAGAAGGAACTAGAAAACTTTGAAGCTATTCTAAGAATATACTTCTTTGGTAGGAAGGCTGACTGTGCATAAAGGCTGGCGCCTGCTGCAGGGCTAGAATCTTGAGAATAATTTAGCTTTTCAGAAAAAGAAAAATATTGTGTATGTGCCACAAAGTCTAGTCTGAGATTTTATTTTGTTTGTTATTTTTCTGAAAAAGAAACTATTCCATTTTCTGAATCAACTTCAGATTTTAAAAAAATATAACAGCTCTATTGAGTTAAAATTCAAATACTATATATTTACCCTCTGAAAGTATAAAATTCAGTGGCTTTAGTGTATTCACAGAGTTGTCCAACTCTGGCCATTATCTATTTTTTTTTAAGATTTTATTTATTTATTTGACAGAGAGAGATCACAAGCAGGCAGAGAGGCAGGCAGAGAGAGAGGAGGAAGCAGGCCCCCCGCCGAGCAGAGAGCCCGACTCGGGTCATGATCTCGGGGTCCTGGGATCGTGGCCATTATCTATTTTAAGTATATTTTTATCACCCCCTGCAAAGAAACTGTACCCAATAGCAGTCACTCCCCATTTCTCCCTTCCCTCAATCTCTGGCAACTGCTAATCTACTTTCTGTCCATGTGGATTTGCCTATTCTGTAATTTCACATAAATGGAAACTTACAATATATGGACTTTCATGATGGACCTCTTTCATTTAGCATTACACTTTCAAGACTCATTCCTGTTGCAGCATAGATCACTATTTCATTCCTTTTAATTGGTAAATAATAGCCCACTGTCTGGATATACCACATTTGCTTATCCATTAATCAGCTGATGGACATTTGATTTGTTTCCACTTTTCGGCTATTATGAATAATGCTGCAATTTTTTTTATTTTTAATTTTTTTTTTTTTTTTGCTGCTATGAACTTGTGTGTACCAGTTTCATGTGACCATATTTTTTCATTTCTCTTGGATACAGAACTAGGAGTAGAATTGGTAGTTCATATAACAACTCTTATGTTTAACATCTTGAGGACTACCCAACTATTTTCCAAAGTGACTGTACTGCTTTAACATCCCCAACAGCAATGTATAAGGGCTCTAATTTCTTCACATCCTCACCAAGACTAGTTATTGTCTGTATTATTATTATCATTATTATTACAATCCTAATGGGTGCCAAGGTGATATCTCATTGTGTTTTGATTTACATTTTTAGTGACCATTATCTAGCCCAGTATCATTAAGTTTTACTCATAAGTTTTCTTACAGTTTTAACTTCTTACCTTTAGGTCTATGATACATTTGCAGTTAATGTTTGTATCTTATGTGAAGGAGAGGCCCAAACTTACTCTTGTGCATGTGGACATCCAGCTGTCACAGGGTCATTTGTTGGAAAAAAACTTTCTTTACCCATTGAATTTCCATGACTCCTTTGTCAAAATACACTTGACTATAAATGTGAATCTGGACCCTCAACCCTATTCTGTTATATATCTGGCCTTTATACCACACTATCCTGACTACCGTAAGTTTATAATGGGAACATGTAAGCCCTTCAACTTTGCCCTTTATCAAGATTGTTTTGCATTTTCCAGTGAAAGTTAAGCTTAACTTGTCAATTTCTGCAAAACAGGCAGCTAGGATTCTGAAAGACATTATTTTGACTCTCTACCCTAAATTGGGGAGTATTTATCGGAAACGCGTTGTCTTCCAATCCATGAACATGTGCTGTTTTTCCATGTATTTAGATCTTTAACTTTCTTCAACAATGTTTTGTAGTTTTCAGCATTCAAGTCTTGCACCTTATAAATAGTTTTTGATATTATTATAAGGTTTTGTTTTATTAATTTTATTTTGGATTATTTCTTGATAACATGCAGAAATATAATTGATTTTTGTCTGTAATCTTGTATCCTGTGGCCTTGTTAAAGCATATGTAGTTTCTTATATGTACCACATGTCCTTGTTAATTTTAAATCAAATATAGAATAATTAGCAAAATTTCTACTGTTATGCTTTTTATAAAATTAGACGTTAAACAGTTAACAAAACCAAAAGACAACTGACAGAATGGGAGAAGATATTTGCAAATGACATATCAAATAAAGGACTAGTATCCAAAATCTATAAAGAGCTAAGCAAACTCAGCAACCTAAGAACAAATAATCCAATCAAGAACTGGCCAGAGGACATGAACAGACATTTCTGCAAAGAAGACATCTAGATGGCCAACAGACATATGAAAAAATGCTCTACATCACTCGGCATCAGGGAAATACAAATCAAAATCACAATGATATACCACCTCACACCAGTCAGAATGGCTAAAATTAACAAGTCAGGAAATGACAGATGCTGGTGAGGATGCAGAGAAAGGGGAACCCTCCTACACTGTTGGTGGGAATGCAAGCTGGTGCAGCCACTCTGGAAAACAGCACGAACTTTCCTCAAAAAATTGAAAATAGAGCTACCCTATGACCCAGTAATTGCGCTGCTGGGTATTTACCCTAAAGATACAAATATAATGATCCAAAGGGGCACGTGCACCCGAATGTTTATAGCAGCAATGTCCACAATAGCCAAACTATGGAAAGAACCTAGATGTCCATCAACACATGAATGGATAAAGAAGATGTGGTATATATCTACAATGGAATACTATGCAGCCATCAAAGGAAATGAAATCTTGCCATTTGCGACAATGTGGATGGAACTAGAGGGTATCATGCTTAGTGAAATAAGTCAATCAGAGAAAGACAACTATCATATGATCTCCCTGATATGAGGAAGTGGAAATTCAACATGGGGAGTTAGAGGGGTAGGAAAAGAATAAATGAAACAAGATGGGATCAGGAGGGAGACAAACCATGAAGACTCTTGATCTCGCAAAACAAACTGAGGGTTGCTGGGGGGAGCGGGGGTGGGGAGAGGGTAGTGGGGTTATGGACATTGGGGAGGGTATGTGCTTTGGTGAGTGCTGTGAAGTGTGTAAACCTGGCGATTCACAGACCTGTACCCCTGGGGCTAAAAATACATTATATGTTTATAAAAAAATTTAAAAATTAAAAAAAATTAGACCTTATAATAATTTAAATAAAGTATTTCTCTAATACCTTTGGCTTCTGTAACCATCATCAAATATTTTCAATAAGATGTTATAAAAAGCAAAATAGATACCAAAGCATACCCCATGTGATCCTTGCTCCCTATAAGCACATGATCTATTGGAAAAATGATGGATACCCATAAATGTCTTTATGCTATGTTACAGGCCCCATATTTAATGTATATATAACAGTAATTTATTTATTTTTTAAAGATTTATTTATTTATTTGAGAGAGAGAAAGAGAGAGGGCAGGGTGAGAGCAGAGCGGGAAAAAGAATCTTGAGTAGGATCCCCACTTTACAGGGAGCCTGACACAGCACTGGATCCCACAACCCTGAGATCATGATGTGAACCAAAATCAAGAGTGAACGCTTAACTGACTCAGCCACGCAGGCACACCTTATTTTCTTTTTAAGATACAGCTACCTCCCTTTCTATGCTTAGAAATAAACATTTTGTTTTATCTGGCTTCAATTTAGAATTGCTATTAAATAAGTTTTAAGTATTTACTGTGTCCAGCAATATTAATTGCAAAATAGCCACATGGTGCCACAGTGGGACATAAGTAGACACATGGCACTCACAAAGTTAGCATCCTTGCAAAGTGAGGATTTACAGTGGATGTACTTTATCTTATTTTCTTTTTACAATATATATGTAGTTTGTTGTTATTTATCATATTGTTATAAGAAACCAAAAGACATTTGGATTTTAAACTTTCAGCTGACAAAAAAAAATACTATCACTTATGCTTCGTTAATATTTCGAGTGCCTGTTAGTTATTTGTTATTAAAAACTTTACAATAACTATAATGTTTAAGTATAAAAATATTTTAAAATATATAATGCAGTTATTCTTTACCATTGCTCTCTAAATTTAGGTATACTAGCCAAGTATAAATGTGCTATTCATATTTTCATCATCTCTATTAAATAAAGTGAAGCTACTTTATCTTACCACCCCTTTCACCTCCACCTCCACTCCATTCCCACAAGACTTAGTCCTACAGGGTCTGCTCATCTTTGGAGCATTAGTTTCTGTAATAGTGTCTGGCATGTGAGTATAAGTGTTTCTTAAATTAATGAAAAAACTAAGAGAGGGAATATCTTCTGAAGTTTTGAGGAAAAATAAAATTGAGTATTAAGAGAAGTTTCCAAGGAGAATACTAGGCAAAAAGAGATGCGTAAGAGCTCCATGATCAGAAGAGAAAAGAGGGGGGGCATTTGAGATGTGAACAAGGCTATGGAAGTGAGAAGGCAATTGAATCGGATGAAAGGGAGAAGATACGTTTGATTGGATTAGAGACGGGTGTGGCTTTATCTGGTCTCAGTACACCCACTGCCCACAGATTGCTGTTGGGTTTGTTTTTTTTTTTTTTTTTAATTAAGTTTTATTGAAACATAGCCATATCCAAGTGTTTATGTATTATCCATGACTGCTTTTGTGCTCTAGTGATTGGTACTGAAGAGTCAGGACAGAGATCATACACCGTATGACCCACAAAGCCTAAAATGTTTACTCTCTGGCCTTTTATAAGAAAAGTGTGCCAGCTTCTGGATTAGAGCTTCCACAAAAGCAAATAGTGGAGAATAAGATTAGAGAGTTATCATGATGTTGGAATGCAGAACATTTGAACTTACAGCTAACGAGTTTGGACTCTATTTGTGTTTAAGACTGATCAGAACAATGTGGATCAAATTGATAGATCACCCTGGCGACAACATGTAAGGCAGACTACAACAGTGAAAGAAGACACTCAGGAAGAACAATTAGCTAACTACTAAATGTGGAAGATGGTCAGGACCTGAGTTATGTTGGCAGAAGCCGGCGAGGGGAGAAGGGATGGTGATGGTAAAGAGAAGGACAGAAAAGGACAGATACACAGATCCAAAAGTGCTCAAGAAGATTCACTGAGAATGTGGGGACATGGAGGGGAAGAGATGCCAATAACGATTCCAAGTTCTCAATAGTAGGTTACTGGAGGAATAACTGCTCCTGCTAGAAACTAAGAGAACCACAGAATACACTGGCTTCAAAGGAATGATTTTGACTTTTTATTATAAACCACGTTACTTGATGATATAGAAATATCTCGATAGAAATGTCTGTCAGGTAATCAAAAATGTGGCACTGGAGCTCCAAGGTGAGGACCGAAGCAGTGGTATTGATTTGAGAGGCAGTGGTTAGAACTGAGAGAGTAAATGAGATCTCTGAGGGAGAACTGGCAATGGCACAACAGGGGTTTGGAGTGGAGGGGTGGAGGAAGGAACAGTCATAGTGCTAGGAAGTGCTCACTTCTAATGGGTACAAGGAAGAAATGGTGCCACCGCAAAGGTAGCAAGAATTTTATGGACAGAGCACAGCATCACATTATCCAGAAAACAGTTTCAGGATCCAGTTAAATTTTACTTGAGTATCTAATCAAAATACAAAGGAGTTTATGAGCAATTCATAATCTACTGAAGAAAACAGTTCTAAATAGAAAAAAAAGGAAGAATTTTTACAGATAAAGGAAAAATTTTATTATAAAATCATGGGGTAAAGAAATAACTTTATATTAGGAAGTTAAAGAATGTTTCATAATTACTCTTTAGTCCCTTTAAGGGAGATTTTTGTGAACAGAAAAAATGATCTAGGAATTGCTTTGGTTTTAAAATTAGTGTATAATTTATTAAAGTTTCAAATCAAAATATCTACTTTCTTATTAAGGTTTTAACTTTATAAGCCTTTAGTTATAAGTCTCTTTTTCTCTCAGTCTCACTGTCCCCCTTCTGTTTTAATAATCATTTTTGAAACTTTGAATAATATTTGGTTTCATTTAAAGAGTTAATTAAACACCTTCAAATATTATAAACTGCAGTTGTAAGTTAAGTTTATATGACCACCTTTGTATGATTAACAAAATGTCCTAAGTATTCTAATTCATAAATATATGGTTTCTTAAGTTTGAGCATAAGCTCCAATACAATAAATAAACTTAATAAAATTTCTACTTTAAAAAAAGCATCTAAATTATTTAGTTATCTATTCCTCAAATTAGGTATATTATGAGTAAGATATTTTACTTTACTAGTACATAAAATAGTAATATCCCTAAAATCAAGATATTAATATGTCTGGTTTCATTCTCTTAAAAATTTCTGTTATTAATTTGAAATCCCTCTAGATTTGAAAGAATCTTTTCAATTAAAGTAATAATAAGGTAATCCTCAGCAATTTGGGGGATACTGAGCCAAGATATTAACAGGCTTTTGTTCAGGATTATACTGGAATATACTGAGGTCTAGAAATCATCTTTAACATAACTTTATAAATTGGAAGGACTTATGTGATATGGGTCTCTGATCTAATTATGTTATATCTGTAACCTTTCCACATTTGTACATGACTTGATTGAATTTTACATATTTTTTTACTCCCTAAGATATATAAATGCTTTTTTTTTCTACTTCAAAGACCTTTAAACTTGATGGAATCTTTTACTTTTTTACAGCCTCTAAGTCCATACAATTGTTATGTATTAAAACTGACAGCCAAGTTAATTCTCATATATCTCATTGAACTGATATGTTCAGAAAATATGAAGTCACACAAAATCCAGGGCTTTGTGATACTTTCTGTATCAGCACCTTCATGTGAGTAAAGCAAAAGTAGTTGATGTGACTGGGGAAAGTGGCTCACATTTTGAAGACATTGTATACCAAACTGCAGAGTTTGGATTTTATCCCAGGTTACAGGTTTTGGGGTGTGTGTGTGTGTGTGTGTGTCTATAGAGTTTTAAAACATGTATTTTATAAAATATGTATGTCAAACATATACATCTGAAATTGTTCCTTACATAAGAATATAGTCTCTATGTTATCTTATATCACATAGGCTTCTATTGAATTGTAAAACTGATAGGTTGCAAAAGAATGAACTTAATATTGAATAAATTTCCCCCGGAAAATTTCTTTTTCTCTTCTTTACAGTTCTGTATTCTCTTGGTTTTAATAAATCTAGGTTTATGATTCTGTATTCTCTTGCTTCCTAGATTTATACCCCTCCTGTTTGAGAAGGTGCTTTGTATTTTATGGCTTAAATGGGGAGCAGGATTTTTATTATCTGATTAACCCTGACTATGGGATATATAGATTATGTACCAGTCAGCACTCCTAGTCATCTCCTAAAGATCTTGCAGAAATATCTGATTTTTTAAAAAATGAGTAGTTATTCAAATGTAATAATATTATGATTTACATTGCTCTGAATGAGGCTGAATTCCTTTAAGAAATTAGGTGGAAGAAATTGGCTTATCTCTTTCTTTTGTGGTGGTTTGGTCCAAGGAAAGTGAAGTATGAAATTCAGTAGTCAGCAAATACTTGACTGCCTGTTACATGCCAAACACTGTTTCAGGCACAAAGGACATAGCAGTGTACAGAATACAGAAAAATAAACAGTCCCTACCCTGGGTGGTTGGGTAGGGTTTCATTCTGGTATATATACTTTATATGTATGTGTGTATACTCTGTATGTGTGTGTGTATATATATCCACACACATGCTATGTATATCATGCATCTCATGAATGTATGTGATAATTAGTGTTTTAAAGAAAAATAAGGCAGGGAAGGAAAACAGTAAATGTGGAGGATGTGGTGGGGTGTTGGAGTGGTGGGTCACATACTATTAGGGTACCAGAGAAGACCTCAGAGAGAAGATACTGATATGTGGGGAGACTGCAGTTGGTGAAGGAAGGAATCAAAGGAAAACACCTTACAGGCAGAGGGAACAACAAAAGACAAATTCAGAGGTGTGATGGGCCAAGCATCCTGTCCTCAAGGAACCAAGGGGAAGAGGCTTTATCTAGCTACATCAGAAAAGAGTAGCAAAAGATAAAGGAAGAGAGGTAGCTGGGAGAGAGCAGACCTTGCAGGATTTACATGTGAGGATTTGTTTACTCTGAGATGGTAGGTAAGCTATTGGAGAGTTTTGAAAATGGGAAGGATTATTATCTGGCTTTTTAACAGGATCAAGGCAATAAAATGAGTGGGAAAAGCTGGGATCTACAACCAAGCAATCTCTCTTCACACTTTGCCAGTCCAACCAGCATAATTCAGTGACGCAATCAGAGAGAACTGGAAGTTTGGGAAATCTGGGTTTTAGCCTCTTACTGGCACCAGGTTGTGTAGTTATGAGTGAGTATATATTGTTCTGGCCAAAGTAAATAGGTAATACATACTTTTTTTCTAGTTTTAAATTCTTCATTCTGCATCCTCAAAATGTTGAACCACATAAAAACAGATTTGGAATCATATGAACCTTTTTCCTATATGAAATACACTTACATGATTCACTTTTTTATAATGTTATAAAATAACAATAAATAACAAAGCTGTAGGAAATTACCAAAATGGAATCTATAAAGTGTAAGTGTTGAAAAGCAATCAAACAAAACTAAGCTCATTTTGTTAGTCTTACCATAAGGTTTAAAGTTCATGTATACAATTAGAGTAGAAGAGTGCAATAAAATAAATTCTTGCATTTTCATCTCCTATTGATGAGTAGAATGGAGAAAAAGGGGAAAATTGAGTTAAGTGTTCATTTTCTTTAGAAGTACCAAATTATTCTTTAATATGCAATCTTGAGATTGATTCTACTCCTTAGGCTAGACTGCAAAGTTTGAACTGCTCTAGAAGGGAGAAAATTGGTGTTTCCTTTAAGAATCTTTTGCCTTAAAGAATTTGGCAAGAAAATGGCAGCTTTTGCACAGGTCTGCCCTCAGCTAATACATAGACAACTGCAGAAACCCAAAGCAGTAATACTCCTGAACAATCTCACAGGTCTGTCTACAGCTTCTTGCCCTCACTAATCTCATAAAACATTTCTGAAATTTGTGCCCACCATATATAGGAAGGGAAAGGATGTTATATTAGATGTTATGTGTATTTTATTAATATAACCATATATACTCTGATGGTTATAGCCATTGATGTGGACAAAAAGTTCCTTTCTGATCAATGGTACTTTGTTTATATAAAATGATACTCTTTCTCTAGAGATAGACACAGTTTACATATTATTTTAGCTCCCAGAACTTGCTCAAAGTTTCTGCTCAAAATGGGTTACCAATGCCTGCCATGAAATAATCGCCTGCAGATTTTGTGAAAATTATAAAACTATGAACAGACAACCAAGACAATGGTGTCAAATTCTCTGAGAACATGTATCTATCGGGATATATATTTTAATAATGTCAGCTTGGGGGATGTGGAGGGGCAGTTCATTCTCATTGCCTTGCGAATTGACATACTGACCGTGGGTGCTCAGTGCACACCCTAGGATGGTTCGATGTGGGCCATGAAATGGGAAGAATTTATATACCACGTTCTGACTCTCCTAATCTGTTGCCTCCTTTTTTCAAAGCAAGTGAAGCCCTGTAAGTAGCTACACAAGCAACTTCAGCTTATTTGGGAAACACTGATCTGAGAGTTTGGTTACCTCTGAACTTTGCAACATTTTTTCAGAAAGCAGATGAACTTCAGTGGCTTCACAGAATTCATGAACATTTCAAAACCCAGTTTCAGGTAGCACTTTATGCACTGTAAGGACCTAGCTCAATCACCTATAATATTTCATGTCAGAGAAGTATATTAATGATACACTATGTAGTCCCAAGCATTAAACACTTTATAGTTAGGTTTCACTGTTCATTACTTTTGCACTAACAGTCATTTTTTTCATATCTAGCTTGATTTTTCTTTCCTTAGAAGATGACAAATTTCCTACTTTTTCATACTTTTTTACTGACAGTTTCTTGCCGCCTTTTATTAATGTTTAAGTTTTCAATTTTCTACCCTAATGTGCCCATATAAGAGTAGCTTGATTCTTTAACATCAGAGGGAGAAAATGAAAACACAGTATAATTTTTGCCAACTTTACTTCCTATTTCTTTAAATGTAAATTGAAAATATTAGCAATCATAGACTCAGCCACTAAAGTTTACATCACAGTTTAATGTAAGTGAACACAATAGATGGGGTTACATTTTCTTTTCTTTTCTTTTTTTTTTTTAAGATTTTATTTATTTGATAGACAGAGATCACAAGTAGGCAGACAGGCAGGCAGAGAGAGAGAGGAGGAAGCAGGCTCCCTGCCAAGCAAGCAGAAAGCCTGATGTGGGGCTTGATCCCAGGATCTGGGATCATGACCTGAGCCTAAGGCTAAGGCTTTAACCCACTGAGCCATCCAGGTGCCCTTGGGGTTACATTTTCAATCCCCCCACTATTCTCTTTTTGAAAATGGGTCAAAATCTTAGGATATATTCATATATACTGACTCATTTTGTAAACTTCAGTAAAACTTATGTACATAATTGCATAGTTATATGCGTTATATAAATTAAATAATATAATTATATATTTTATGAATACTGTGAATAAAAATACAGTTATGATATAAAGGATATTTTTATGTTTTTAAGATCTTATTCCTTGAAAATGAAGATGAATCAGTCATTTGATTTACAATACCTGGTGCGCAAAGTAGATGCTAAATAAGTATTGGGTGACTGAGGGGAGAATGGAATAGGTGGGTGGTCAAATGAATAGATTTTATACATATTATCTTTTCTAACCTAACTGCAGACCAGGAGAAAAGGATAAGTCAGTAATACTTGGGTCTTTTAAAAAAAAAAAAAAACACAAAAACTTTTCACTCTCTTAATATGTAGTTTACTTTTCTGTAACAGCAATCACAAAGTGGTATAATTAAAAGTAATCTATGAAATTGTGTGCCCAGTTTGTACTACTTCCTCAGAAAGAAAATGGTAATACAAATACTGTCCAAGTAATTTTATGGGACTGGACCATCAGAATGGTATTTTCGTGATATTTCCTAAGTCTGTGCATTTCAAATGCCTTGGAATTTCTGCTGTGCTATGGAATATTAGAATTCCTCATGGCTGAGAAATTCTATCTATCCTGATGTTTCTCCTTTGGCCAAAGATGTCTATATGATTCTTCTTACTTTCTATTTCTATATAAGATAATTAGTGAATCTTCTATATTTAAACTTGTGTTATGAAAAGGAGGAAAATAAAATGTGCATTATAAAAGAAGAAATATCAGGAACTATAGGTTGAAGTCTTAAGTCTTAACACAAAGTTGCCTTTCTTACTGGACATATTAAACACTGCTAAATATATAAGATTACAAGATTCTAGTTACATTTAAAACATGAATGATTGTGTATTTTTTCTGTATTTATTATTTTCATTAAAAATTTGTATAAGGGAATTAAGTATAAACTCTTATATGTCTAAGAGCAAATATGTAAATTAATGGCAAAATGCAGGTTTTAAAAACTTGTTTAAATTTAGCAAAATTATAATACTAAAATACAGATTAAAATTTAGCCTTTTAAATAAGCATTTGGAGTGTTAAGAAAGTCAAGAGTTGACATTGATGGTGTAATTCTCCCTACTGATTTAGGAATAAGATTGCATAATTGGTAATCAAGGCAATTTGTGTTTTTCTGAAATAAAATCCTGCACACTGAATTGGATCTATGAAGACTAAACATTTTTTTCTAAATCCAGGAAAAATTATTTTTAGTCCATCTAAATTATTTTATGCTAAGATTTTAGTAGTCCTTAGATACAATAAACTGTATAGCTTCTTTGGAAAAAAAAAAAAGCTGTAATTTCTGCCTAAATGTATCTAACTTTCAGATAGCAATAAATGTCAGAAGAAAAACCATATTTTTTGCATATTGTGAATATGTCCTTGAATTTACATAAAATACTGCAGTAAGTTGTAACTGATGTGAAAAACAAAACAGGACTAAAAGGTCTTGAGTATACTATAAAAATAAACTTCGAACACCATACCAGTCGCAAACTAAAGCCCTCACTTGTAAGTCAAAGTCACTGGAATGTTGGCTTGATGATAATAATGAGTGGCAGCAACTAATACCACCTGCTGGAGGATGGATTAATCAAAAATTTAGATTATACCAATAGAACCAATACCAAGGATTGGATCCCAAAGTTACCAGACAATTTAACGTGCTACCATGTCCAAACTGAGTACTATTTGCAACTTCATTTTTCTCCATTTTATAGCCTAAATCTACATTCCAGTTTCAAGAACTACATGTTCCTCCCAGAATTCATACTGTCCTTCCTCACCTCTTTATCTGTGCTTGTTACCATTAATGTCACCTGAGAGCTTCCTTAGCATCTCTTCCCCCGACCCCACCCCCCACATTTACCTTACAAAAATCACTCTAGACCTAGAGCAAATAACATCTCCTCCTTTGAACCTCTTCTGATCACTTCCAGCAGGAAAAGCTATCCTGTTTTGTTTTGTTTTGTCTTTGTTTTTTTGACTTGCAAAGGACTTCGCATATTGGTCATGGAATTCATCTTAATCCAGCCAGTTATATATATATAGTCATTAGATCAGCTTTCTCATGAGATTAAGATTTGCCTTCTGAAACAAATTATTTTCCAAATTATAATTCTTTTGTATGAAGTTCATCATCCCTCTAAAATTAACAATTAAAGAAATGCATTCCTTGTGGAGTAAAAGTTTGATGTAATAGAAAGTCAATGTCTCCCTAGTTTCTTTATTCTTTAAGTGAGCAAAATAATGATGGGATATTGTGAAGCTACAATAAGAAAAAATAAATAAAATAAAATAAAATACCCAGCACTAGGTACTTAATATTTTTTTTTTCTGTTATTCCTTATGACCTCAGTGAGAGAAGAGTAAAAAGAGGTTAACTGATATTGTAGTTTACCTACCCGTATAATCAGCCATCTTATTCAGAGAAAAAATATTATCATGGAGTTGAATTTGTTTTATGAAGAATTTTAGTAAACACTTTTTATTTTTTCTGCATTGTTACTGCTCCGTGTGTGAGGGGAAAGAGTCTGGAATGGAAGTCTAGTAAGAAAGAAGTATCAGGCTTTACCTAAATTACCTACTTATCCAGTAATGAATTGCAGGTTGAACACCAAGGTGATGGTGACAGAAGAATCCAGATGCCTCACTTGAAGTAGAAATGTACAAAAGAGAAAGTCCCCTTGGTGCTATCCTAAGGCAAGGCAGCTAGAACCTCAAAAGCCAGTTTCAAAAACTACTCTGTAATTTCCAGTAGTGTCATAGCCTCAGAGGAGAACATACACCCTAGGAGCATTTCTCATGGCAAGGAGGCATTCAGAGAAGTTATATTGAATTAAGAAGAGATTAAGCATTTAACCTAACTAAAAACAATTTGTTTCTTTTTATTTTGTTTCAGATGACATTTTAAAATATTTTACTAATACCTAAATGTATGATATCAACATGTTAGCCAAATGGCTATGTTGATACTCTGTTATTGAACTAAAAGAGGCAAAATTCACTTAAACAAGTGACTATATATTCATTATAGTCATGGTCTGATATTATATTACCAATTCTGGAAGAAAAATCTAGTTAAAATTTCTCTATTGCTTAAATTTCTCTATTTTTCTATTACATAAAATTCTCTATTACATAAATTTCGTCAATAGCAATCTGTCAGAATTACAGGTATAAAACTTTATAGTATGTTTTGAATGAATGAATGGATAATTAGAAAATGCTATTCTCTTTTCCCCAACTTTACCCTTTCTAATAATTGAACATAAGCAGCTGCTAACTAAAGCTATCGAACTCTGATAAATTGTCTCCACATAATTTAATCTCCCCAGATTTATCTTAAGATAGATGTTTTCTATCAAGAAATATATTTTTCATATAGATTTGATATATTTACCTGTCATACTTTATTGGCAGTATCTTCAAATGATGTTAGACTTCTCTTCATTGAATGCCTTTCATTCAATTAGAGACAAGGGATACAGGCATAATGAATGTATTTAATGGCGTGGTCTTTGCATTGTTCTCAGAATGATATTGAGATGATATAGCAGTTGCATCTATATATACATCACAGTTTCAAAATAGCAATAGTGCAGTCAAAATTACTTAGGGATCTACTGTGTACTGAAGCCACCTCCAAATGGAGCACTTGTATTCACACCAAGTATGAGCTGGGTGTCTGCTGCTTAGGGTCTAAGATGTCAGAACTTGTGCTAAATGCATGCACTGCCTGGGGCATTCCTGATGCTCTCAGTGATGGACAGGTGGTATCTAGCCCCTTGTGCCGCACCAGCGTTGCCCTGAGATGGCCACCCTCTTGCAAGAGAAATGGAGTCTAACTGCCTCAGGGGCTCCATCTGTCCGAAGAGAATTGGCTAGCATGCAACTCTGAGCTTCCTTACCTACATCTTTTTTATTATGAACATTAAAAATGAGATTATCCTTTCATATATTGTTTTCACTGAACCATTAATCATACATTGATAATTTATGTCAAAGTAAGAGTTTGTATCTATAATACAACTTATTCTGACTTATTTTTGTAAAAGTTTGAAGAGGTCTCTCCACATGAGTTTCCCAAATTTATTTTTCTTGAAATTCCCCTGGTAGTTATGTTTCCTGTGCTTAATTTTTATGTTTTTCTCCATGTGATGTGAATGGCGGACCTTGTTAAAATGAGGAATTTTTTCTCTTTTGAAATATTAGATTGATTTTCTATTGCTTGACTGCATCTTTTTCAGTGATCTAAATTCTTTTCTATAATTTTCTTTCAAGACAGATGTAATATTTATTTTATTAAGTGTGAAACAGTGTGCATACTTTTGTCAAGAACTGTAATGTAACAAGACACCTTTTAGAAAGTTGAGTCAATCTATTTTTAAGATGATAAGCTCATTATATGTATATGTCAGTTATAAATGGTCACTTATGATCCTGCAGTGTTTTATACAAAACTATGATAAATTTAGTGCAGAGGAAAGCAGCTTCATGGTTAGATGATTAACTGTTAGCCATTTTGTTTGAATGAGAGCATAATGAACCTCTTTGGCTTCTATTATCATGTTGACACAATCAAATAAACTTATGGAAGAAAAATTTTAGGTGAAGCAAAGAAAATAGAGTTAATTTTTTTGTACTTTTTTTTTTTTGAAGTGGCTGGATTCAGTACAACTCAAAGAAACTGGCTACATCTATTGCTCTATAAAGAGGATTATTGAAGCATTGGGATATGTGGCAAAACCAGACATTGTTAGATTTCCATAGAGAGAATTTTTTTTCCCCATTTTATCTCCTCTATTGAAATATTATCTATATCTCCTTAAACATTTTTTAGCAATTACCCTAGAGTTTACCATATATATCTCTAATTAATCAAAGTCTACCTTTAAAATATTTTTATGTACTCTGTTATGTTGCATAAGGACCTTGCAACAGTATATTTTCAATTCTTCCTTCCCATTCTTTGTGGTATTTTTTTGCTACATTTTATTTCATTTTTAAAAACATATTATGTGTTATTTATTTGTGTGTGTGTGTGTGTGTGTGTATGTGTGTGTTTTAATTTCAGTGTAGTTAACATACAGTGTGATATTAGTATCAGGTATACAATTTAGTGATGCAGCAATTCCATACATCACCCAAAGCTCATTATAACAAGTGCAGTCTTTATTCTTCATCACCTGTTTCACCCATCCTCCCACCCACCTCACCTATGGAAACCATCAGTTTGTTCTCTGTAGTTAGAAATCTATTGGGACACCTCTTTGGTTCTGTTGGTAGCACAGGCAACTCTTGATCTTGGGATTGTAAGGTCAAGACCCACATTGGAAGTAGAGTTTAATTTAAAAAATTAAAAAAATAAGTTGTAAATTTTAAAAAGTTTTTTTAAAAGTGTGTTTCTTGGTCTGTCTCTCTTTTTTTTCCTTTGCTCATTTGTTTTGTTTCTTAAACTCCACATATGAGTGAAACCATATGGTATTTGTCTGTGTCTGACTGACTTAGTTCACTTAGTAATAAACTCTCTAGCTCCATCCATGTCTTTGCAAATGATAAAATTTCATTCTTTTTTATGGCCAAGTAATATTCCATGGTGTATATCTACACCTCATCCTCTTTATCCATTCATCTATCAATGAACACTTGGGCTGCTTCCATAATTTGGCTTTTATAAAAAAATGCTGCTTTAAACAGAGGGATACCTGCATCCCTTTGAATTAGTATTCTTGTATTTTGGGGTTATATACCCAGGAGTGTGATTGCTAGATCATAGGGTAGTTCTATTTTTAGCTTTTTGAGGAAGCTCCATACTGTTTTCCATAGTGGCTGCACCAGTTTTCATTCCCATTAACAACTGTAAAAGTGTTCCTTTTTCAGGGGATACAGTTTACCTAATTTTTGTCCACTCTATAATACTCAATTCAGCATCCTCTAGTTTAGGTATCCTCAAGTATTAGTACCTATAAAGGTTTTTTATTCTGAGAACTAAGTAACACAAGAATTGGATTTGTTTCTAGAACAAGAACATACAGATACATTTATTTCCTTTTATATAAAAATATACAACTAAGGGGGCGCCTGGGTGGCTCAGTGGGTTAAAACCTCTCCCTTCAGCTCAAGTCATGATTCCAGGGTCCTGGGATCGAGCCCCACATCGGGCTCTCTGCTCAGTGGGGAGCCTGTTTCCCTCACTCTCTGCTGCCTCTCTGCCTACTTGTGATTTCTCGCTGTCAAATAAATAAATAAATAAATAAAATCTTTAAAAATACATATACAGCTAAAACAATATGGGTTATGATATCAATTTAGTATTCCTCCTGATTAAGGAACAGTAATCACCTTTAGTCTGTGTGGCTAAGACCTATTTTCTTCTGTACACACCAGAGGTCAGTGTTGGGATATCGACTCCTTGTTTCAGAACTCTTATTGTTATTTGTAATATGGATGTACAACCTGCATTGACCCTGAAATCTTTAAAGTGGCTTAAAAAATATTCCTATGTTAAAACAACTAAAGACAAGGGAGAAAATTGGAGTAAAGAGTCAACAAGGTACTAAAAGTATGTGAAGCGAGAGTCCGGTTTGACACCACTCTTCTAACAGCCGAGATAGTAAGTCTGGATCAGTTATGTGGTTTCCAATGTGTATTAAAGTGCGTAGGGATACAATTATTCTTGGTACTGAGAAATGTGAGGTTTCTTGTCTTCATACAGAACATATGATGAAAAGCATTGACTCACTTAAAGGTTTAAAATCTTACAAAACTGCCAATAGTTTATAAAATAACATCTTTATAGTATGTTAAATTTCATGTTAAAATTATTAGTCTTCACTGAAACATGTGTTCATATCTAATCTTCACTGACAGGTATCAACATCAACTCATTTACCTTTCATTTTTCTTTTCTTGTATTATTGGATTTGCCCTCATATTTCTTTACCATTTTAGTAACAGTAACATCTGTGCACACATTTTTATATTCTTTTTCTATCTCACAAAAACTTACAAATTTACATAAATGACACCAAATAATACTTGTATTTATCATGGAGATTTTTTTGTTCTTTCTCTTTCTTACATCCCAACAATATCTGCATTTCATTTTTGCCTCCCCACTTAATATATTAAAAGCCTAGTGTTATTAATTTCATATTTTCCTCTCTATCCATGTAATCATATTCATATGCTACATATATACACATATTCTCTTGTGTATGCACATACACACCTATACACACATATACTTACAAATATTTTCTTATTTAACTAGAAAGAGGATATTATTAGACCTTTTTTGGTATCTTTTCTCACTCAGATTACCTCATGAAAATCTCTTTAAGACTGTAAGTCATCAAGCATGGCTCTAATTTACTCTTTGAAATGACTGTATAATAAACTCATAAAAATAATTTATCACAATCGATTCACTTATTCCTCTATGAATGGGTAATGATTTTGTCTACAATTCTTGGTTGCTTCAAAAAATGTTTCAGTATATATCATTTACCTTTAATATTGGAATAAGTATATATAATATTGGAATAATATTGGAATAAGCAAAATGGAGTTTCTCAGTCAGATGTATATATGCTTTTAATTTTAGTAGATGGTGATAGATCACATGCCTAAAAGGCTATAACACTTTACATTTCCACTAGATATATATAATAATAGTATCTTTTATTTCTACAAACCTTCCAGCAAAAATATAATGTGCCTTAGTAGATGTGCTTATTTAATGGGTATAAAGAGGTATTTTTAGTCTAAGTTTTTCCTACTCCTTAGTTGGAGAAACTTTTCATAAATTTTGACCTTTTTTTGTGAACTGCCCATTATTATGCTTTGTCTGTTGGTTTATCTTTTTCTTTTGGTTTAAAAGGGTCTTTTGTTTATAGAAATTTATTCCTTATGTATTGTCTGAATTACAAATAATTTTTCCAGATGTATGTTTCATTTTTATTTTATAGATTTATTTATTTATTTAAGAGAAAGTGAGAGAGAGTGAGTAAGGGGAGAGGCAGAGGGAGATGGAGAAGGGAAGCACACTCCCCACTGAGCATGGGGCCCCTAGGGTGTTTAGTCTCACGACCCTGAGATCATGACCTGAGCCAAAATCAAGAGTTAGAAGCTTTACCAACTGAGCCACCCAGGTGCCTCAAACCTGTTGTATTTATAATGAATTTTTTAAAATCAAGTTTTCGGGGTGCCTGGGTGGCTCAGTGGGTTAAGGCCTCTGCCTTCAGTTCGGGTCATAATCTTGGGGTCCTTGGATCGAGCCCCGCATCGGGCTTTCTGCTCAGCAGGGAGCCTGCTTCCTCCTCTCTCTCTCTGCCTGCCTCTGTACCTACTTGTGATCTCTGTCTGTCCAATAAATAAACAAAATATTTAAAAAAAATAATAAAAATAAAATAAAATCAAGTTTTCAAAAGTGTTTATATAGATAAATAGTTTCTATATTTTGTTTTATAACTTTGGGTTCCTAGTGTTACTTAGGCAAGGTTTTTCATACCACAGATTGTATATCTCCTAGAATTTCCTGAGAGAGATTTTCTTCTATACTTAAGACTGTATTTCATCTTTAATTTTATTTTATATCTGAGAAAATAAAAGTTTCATTTTAATTTCCTTTCAGATGTTTAATCAATTTATTAAATAAAAATATAATTACCCATTGAATTTAACAACTATTATCTTTGTCAAATACTGACTTCTTATAGCTACTAAAAAAACTCTTACTTTTTTCTTTTTTTTTTTTTTAAAGATTTTATTTATTTGTTTGACACAGAGACAGAGTTCACAAGTAGGTGGAGCTGCAGGCAGAGAGAGAGAGAGGAGGAAGCAGGCTCCCTGCTGAGCAGAACCCTGAGACCACCACCTGAGCTGAAGTCAGAGGCTTAACCCATTGAGCCACCCAGGCGCCCCTATTACTTTTTTCTTTTAAAGATGTGTGCATTTGAAAGAGAGAGAGTAGTATGAGTGGGTGGGGGGGGGCAGAGGGAGAGGGAGAGAGAATCTCAAGCAGATTCTGCACAGAGCTCAGAGCCCAGAGCAGAGCTGTATCTCACAACCCTGAGAGCAGGACCTGAGCTGTCTGTTGTTCAATGGACTGTGCCTTCTGGGTGCCTCCAAACTCAAACTGTCCTATTTCTGTGTTTGATCTATTTGCTTTTCTTTTACCAACAACCATGTTGTTGTTATATATATAGGATATATAGGTGTGTGTGTATGTATATGTGTGTGTGTGTGTACATATGTATGTATTATGTATGTATGTGTACATATATACCAATATATACACAATGTATATACCAATGTATGTATGTATACATAGAACACTCTATTTCTCACAATTCTCTCAGTCAGAGTTGAACATATTTTTGATGTACAATTTAAGATCATTCTCTCCAATTCCTGCTAAAACACTACTGCGATTTTAATTGAAATTACATTAAATTCGTATATTAATTTTAAGAGATACAATCTGATCTCACCAAAGATTTACAGGTTCCTGACTATGACACAGTGGGATAGAGGCAATTTGGTGAATAATTTATTAAATGACATAAGTGATAACTTAACATAGCAATCTAGTTAGAAAGCAATATCTCAAGCCACACTTGCACTTTCCCCCTATTCTATCAGTTAAATATGGAGCAGTGTAGAGAGTACTCCACTTTGTATGCACTTTTAAGTTTTGTTTTTTACTCCTAAATTTTGGGTAAGGTTATTTTATTTTCCTTTATAATTTACCATTAGTTTATTTTTGCTGATTCTCCCAGCTTTGTCTATTTATAAGAAGTTGGAATAATAGATTTCATAACAGGTGGTTAGTGTATGTTTATTTGACAAAGAGTATTTTCCCATTAAGTTGTAAAGTCCACTGAGGCAAGAGTCAAGTCAGATTTTCTTGTTATTGTTCCCCTCAGATCACAGTGTTGTACCTGTAACATAGAAAATGTTGTCTAAGTGCTGAATGTATGAATGAATTAAATGCTTGACATGAGGACTGCAACAAAAATTTAAAATGCCCTTTTTCACAGACACAAGACTGCCATACTTCCTGTATGATAATACTAAAACAGTGTGTTTTTTTTAAATGTTTTTTGACTGTGATTGTCATTTAGAAATATACTTTAGATACAACTGCTAACATATATGTGTATTTGTCCCATAAAATAATGTTTCCTGTCCTTAGTGCATTGAATCATAGTGTTATTTATTCGATTTTGCATGATTATATTTCACTTTTATGTAAATCAAGAGGAGTGAAACTAGTTTCATGATATACTAAAGGGATAAAATAGTTTTAAGAATTACCTTAGATATTATCTTACTCACATCTGAGAAGTAATATTAATATAACAATAACAATAACAACACTCATAGATAAGGCAACTATATACTAGATGCTTTCAAGTGTTTTGTAACATTGACTTTATTTTTATGACAAAGTATGGAGTTGTTGCAGGGAAGCATTGAGAGGTAAAATAACTTGCCCAATGAAACAGCAAGCAGCAAGGGTGGGATTTAAACAAGATAGTGTCCCTCTAGAGTCAATGCAGTAAACAACAGTCTACCATCTCTCCAGTAGCAAAAGATTGGCCTTCCAATATCATTCTGCTGGCTTCAATGGCCAGGAGGGTGTGGGTAGGTTATGATGATGAGAAATGTGTGTGGTGCAAAGAAACTGGAGTTCTGATGTAACTGTTCCTTACTAATTCTCATTCAGCTACATGTTCTCTAACACCAAGTGCCCATACTTAGAAGACTTCAAGTTAAAAGTTGGTTATGCTGGGGCGCCTGGGTGGCTCAGTGGGTTAAAGCCTCTGCCTTCGGCTCAGGTCATGATTCCAGGGTCCTGGGATCAAGCCCTGCATTGGACACGCTGCTCAGCAGGCAGTATGCTTCCTCCTCTCTCTCTCTGCCTGCCTCTCTGCCTACTTGTGATCCCTGCCTGTCAAATAAACAAATAAAATCTTAAAAAAAAAAAAAAAGTTGGTTATGCTTTACTAATCATTTCTGTTCTCCCCAGCCTTGATTTCAGGCTTGTCAAATTCACTGCAGTGTCCTGGAGATTAGTGATGTTTAACTGGAACAAATAGCAGTTCCAGGCCTCAGAAGATATCAGGAACTCTGTCACACTGGGTATTTTTGGTATCATGATAGGAGTGATTTTTTTATAGTGGCTTTAGAATAAGTGCACGCCCACATCTGTAGACTGCTATAGTATTGATGAAAGTGGGTTGTATGATGTAGAGAAACTCAACCAAGATGAGCCATCAGTAAAACTGATGCTCTGCTACCTTACAGTCATTTTTGTTCATGGTAGCATTTTAAAATGGTACCCTGATTATGCTTTTGCAATTCTATATACTCTGAACACAAACTAAGATTCTTCATTTACATTTTACCATAAAAGAAATCAAGAGTATACAAGTCACTTTTTATTACTTTATACATATGCAGCTAAAAACTCTAAGTCTTTAGATTGTTTTGTCTTTCTCATTCCCCATTTATGGGAAATGGTGGTGTCCAAAAGCATTAGGTCAGTGGTTAAGAGCACAGGCTTTAAAGTCAAGGGGCCATGGCTATAATTTTGATTCTGCCATGTGAGAAGCACATTAGTTTGGGCAAATTATTTAGCTTCACACTCCCTCATCTGTAAAATGAGGAAAATGATAGGACTTCCTATTGGACTTTCTTTAAGTGATCCTCATAGTGTCTGGCCTACCATAAACACTATATGAAAGATTAATTTTGTTATAATTTTCAAAAACCAGATTCAAAAGGTGACCTAAACATCAAGAATGTAATCTCGTGGTAACTGAGACAAGCTTCTGGTGGGCTCTTCCAACATTAATAAAAGTCATTTGAACCTTCAGATTCATTTAGAGATGTTAAGACTGAAAAAGATGTGAAACATTGATGGTTATTATTTGTTCCTCTAATTTTTTCTAAAGATTATGCTTCTTTTGTTAGTACGACAAATGCTTAGATGTTGCCCATTCTCTCCTTTATCAAGGTGAGCTTTGTCAATTTTAATGATTACTTATAGACTGGTTGAAATGGAGCATGGTCTGACATGACAGGGTCTTCCACAAGGTGGTGCTCATAAATTTATTTGCTTTAGTAATTAACAACTTGTAATTCTACATACTAAGAGGAGAATAAAAGTATGAGTTGTCCAGTTTTTTTCCTATAATGTAGATTTCTAGAGAAACAGCCACATTCCTTCTCCCCATATCTTTGAGACACAAACAGAAGGAGAGGGCCATGGTCATCCTGCGACACTTACCCTGGCATCCTCACCCTACCCATGGTTTAGTTTTCATTCACCAGGCACTGACTAAGGATGTATTGTACACTTAGCATGGTGCTTGACACTGTGGACAATTCGAAAGCTGGTGGAAAAATTAAAACATGTTAATGGAAGAAGATACAGGCTATAAATAGACCTAGGATGTAATGGGTCACAGCAAGTAAACCATTACTATTGTTACCAAAAAGAACAGTGTTCTTTCAGACTCTTTTCTTTCCCAAGTAGATATCTGAGAGTACAATAAAGTTGGAGACAATTTTTGAACCAGATAAATGTAAGCCAGCAGCTAAGGGAGTTTAGACATCCAAACAGAAAATGTCAGTCCCTCCATCCTTGCCACAAAATTTAACTTAGTGGAGACTCTAAAGACTTGGGTTACAAATTTGTTAAATAATGGTTTTTATCCTAACAGATTTTTGTCCTTTCTGAGATTCAAAACTGCCATATTGTTAGGAAAGAGGCCATTACTGAAACATAGTTTCTCTTGCAAGTTCACAAGTGCCTTCCCTGCTTCCCTTCCTTTTCAGTATAGGTCCCCTGAGCTACATTGTAAGGCGGAATCTTCTCTCTTAGAACTGTCTAAATACAGTAAGCCTCAGTAAAAACAGACGGTTGGTGTGATCATTTTTAACGGCCCTGGAGATGTCCATATGCTATTCAGTAATGTGGCATCTGCATGGCCCTTTAGCTGTGGAGTGTACTTTAAACATAAGCAACTTTTAAGCAACAAGGTGTCAAACTATTCATCCATGTGAGGAAAATCAGTACTTCTGCACCCTTGAGTATAATCAGTGAAAACCTTCAGAGTGCTTTTAACCACCCATCCTCCCCAGGCACAGGACATGTTCTTCTAATGCAGTTATTTTATTGTGCCTCCAAGTTAAAAAAATTTGTGAGGTAAAATACTCATTCAATTAACGTTGGAGTCACTAAGTCACTGCTATACTGGCATTTTCTACCCAATGAAATATGGGAACATGGGAACATTCATCTGGCTGTGGTCAGTGCTTCTATTTCCTAAGTCTGTATACTGCCAAATCTAATTTGGACACATTCTACACAAATAAGTAGGTAGAATAGGGTAGGTTTAACTAAATGAATTCTGAGACTACTAGAGTAGCCCATTTCTTCTGTCTTGAATCTCTAAATAAAACCAATTATTGAGTCATTGTTCTAAGCTCTGTGCCCTCTCTTCTTTGATCTTTTACTCTTTGGTCTCTAACATCAAGCAGATTAAAAAGAGATCTGAGTGGTAGTGATTTCATAGTGGTAGACATATTATAGAAAACAATACATAAAAATAATTATCACTGAAATAATTTTTAGACCAACCAATATAATAAGCAAGACTACAAAAACAACATAGAAAAGGCTGAGCCTGGTAAAGATTTTATGGCTCTCCTGTTAAATCTTGTAATCTCCTCCTCCTCCTTATCTTTTCTAATTTAATTTAATTCCAATATATTTAAGATACAGTTGTTAAATATTATTTTATTTGCTCACATTGGTTTATGGATCTATCCATAGAAGATCCACATTCATTCATTCATTCACTCATGCGGTATTTATTGAATACCTTCTATGTTCCAGGCACTGTATTAGATCCAAAGGATATGGCAAAGAACAAAACAAAGAAGCTTGACTTTCAGAGCTTATATTCTAATAGTAGGAGATGGAAACCAAATAAACATGTAAAATATATTGTATCCCAGATGCTGATCAGTGCTATAGAGGAAAATAAACCAGGGGCAAGGGATAGAATATGGATGAAGGGAAAGAGGTTTTAATTTTGACTGGAATGAACATGGTGGCATTGCTGATGAAGTGACATTTGGGCAGATGACTGAGATGGAAATAATGGAGTAAACCATGTAGACACAGGGCGAGGGTAAATAAAGCATAAGAGTCAACAAATTCAGAATCCTTCAAGCAGAAGCTTTCCTTGTTTGTTCAAGGTAAAGAAAAAGACTTAGTGTGGCTTTCTCTCAGGCAGAAAGAAAATAGTTAAAGGAATTGAGGTCAGAGATAGTGGTGGTTCATATTAAGCCTGACAAGCCACTGAAGGAACTTTGACTTTTACTCTGAATCAGGAAGCTAGCAGAGGGTTTGAAGCAGAAGAGTGATGTGATCTGGTTCATATTTTGGAAGAGTTTAGATTGCTAGCTAATCTATAGACGTAAAGTGGGGAGACGTGGCTAGGAAGAGAAAGTGCAAGGAGAGAAGAAAAGAGGCCATTTAGAAACAATAATATATTTAAAAGTTGTGATATTTTGGAGCAAGGCAGGAGAAAGTGGTCCTATTTGGGCTACATTTCAAAGGTAGATTCCACTGTGTTTGTTCATATGTTGGGCAGGAGTGTGAAAGAAAGGGAGAAGTTAAGTATGACTGCAAGTCTCTGGCCTGAGCAACAGGAAAGATTGATGCTATTTACTGAGAAAGAAAGAAGGCAGGAAAAGCAAGTTTTCTGGAGGAGATAAAAAATTCAGAGTGACACACGTTACTTCCAAATGCCTGTTAGAGAACTGAGGTGAAGGAAGTAATTGCATGTTTAAATTAGAGTTTAGGGAAGAAGTCCAGGCTGTAGATTAAGAATAAATGCAAGGGATCAGCACATAGATGGTATTTAAGTCATTCACTGAGTGAGTAAAATATTTTTTTTTTTAAAGGAGTCCAAATACTGAGCTGCGGGCTTTCCAGCATGAGGCAATAAGAAATATGAGAAGGAAAGTGGAAAGGAGAATGAAAGAAGCAGCTGGTGAAATAGAACTGAAAGCAAGAGAGTGTTATCCTTGAAGCCAAGTGTATCAGTCAGAGTTGAACCAGTAGGAAATATATATCATGATATTTATTTCAAGAAATTGGTGTATGCAGTAGGAGGGCTGGCTTGGCAACTCTGAAATCTGTAGGGCAGGCTGTCAGGAAGGCCAGGCTGGAACTCAAGATGTAATCGGCAGATGGAACGATTTCTCTCTCCTGTCCCTCCTCTCTTCCTTCCTTCTTGTTTTCTTCCTCCTCTTCCTCCTCCTTATTTCCCTTCTTCAAAAAAACCCTCAGTGATGAATTTAAGGCCTTCCAACTAATTGAATCAGGCCCACCCTGATAGGGTGAACTGTCTTCCTCAAGTAATGTTAATTTATTTCAGACTTTAACTGCATATTCACAAATACACCTTGATTAGGGTTTGATTGAGTAGTTGAGACTATGTCCTACCAAATCGACACATGAAACTGACCATCACACTAACTAAAGAATAAAAAGGAGAGTGATCTAGGGTGTCAAATAGTGCGGAAAGCTTGAGTACATTGATTGTTGCATTTAGCTACTAGGAGGTCAGTTGTGATTTTCACTGTAGCAGATTTCTTTCTTTCTTTTTTTAATGGAACTGTATTTGTTTCCTATGGCTTTATAACAAATGACCACAAACCAGGGGGCTTAAAATAACAGAAATGTATTCTTTCAGAGTTCTGGAGGTCAGAAGTTCAACATTGGTCTCATTAGGCTGAAATGAGGGCCACAACAAACCATGCTGCCTCGGGATCTCTAAATTGCCTCTTCCAGATTCTGGTGGCTGCTGCCTTGCATTTGCTAGTGGTGGCACCGCTATAATCCCTGCCATCCTCACATTGCCTTCTCTTCTGTGTGTGTCAGATCGCCCTTTGCCTCATTCTGATTTGGATTTAGTGCTTTCCTTCTTAGATAGTCCAGTATAACCTCCCCACCTCTAGATCCTTGATTTAATGACATCTGCAAAGACCCTTCTTCTACACAAGGCAACATTTACAGGTTCCATCTGATATTTTGGGTGGCTATTATCCAGCCTGCTACAGAGGCAAAGCCTGATTGAAGCCAATCCAGAAAAGTGACTTCTTTCAGAATGTTTCTATAAAGGAGAACAAAGAGATGGGCAATGGCTAAGGAGAAGGTAGAAATTGCCCCCCCACCCCCACCCCCCGCCACCCCAATAGTACTCACAGGGCTTGCCTTCTTCACACACACACATCCTCCAAGCAAGCATACATGATTCCAATGTTATTTATTTCACTCTTTGTCACACAGATCCATTCATTCCTCTGACATGTTTGAACAAAGCACCTATGGCAGTTTAATATTGCTATTTATTGTGCATTTAAAAAAAAACAAAAATCTGAATGCATCTGATAGACAAGAGATAGTTTTCTTGATTCTAAATAACATTTGACAAACTTTTTATTTATTTTATTTTATTTACTTTTGCCTTAAACGTGTAAGTCTTTGTTATTGAAATTTGCAGTCAGTACATTTTGAAACTGTTACATACATTGTCCTATTTGGCTTATAAGTGAGATTTCTTATCATACCTCACTGTGATTCCTTCTCTATTATATTCCAGAACTTTGAATTACATTACTTTTACATTCTTAATAGGTATATTAGATTTGCCAATTAATAAATTCTCATGTGCTTATCTCTTTATTTGCTTTTCAAAAGAGTTGAGCCCTGTTCTACCTGTGGCTTACAGTATGAAAGCTATCTGGAGGAAAAGGAGCTGTTATGAAAAGAATGTCTTACTTTTTTTTTTTCATAATTCACAACAAAGTCTAGGAAACAAATTTATTCTCAATACCTATTTGAATTATGCATGGACCTTCTAGCATATAGCGCTCAGGAACAGAACCTGACACACAAGTAGGTTCACAATAAATACTTTTGAATGAATTAGTGAATGAACAGCAAAATAATAAATAAGATCCTTTATGCTAATTTTATTATTAGCTATTAAAGGCATTTATAGAGTAACAAATTTTAACTGGTATGTATATACTAGGAAAATATGCTTTTATATGCAAAAAGATCTGAAAGAGTAATTACTTACACAATGATAGAGTGTAGCAACTTAAAAATATATTTCTTTTGAAGAAAGCATATGATCAAAGATCATGCCTGGCAGCATTTGGCTGTGTGATGTTCTATTCAAGAACAGTACAATAAAATGGACAGACTTGCTCATTTTAAGTGTCCATGATATATGTTTCAGATTGTGACCTTGAGCTAATTATTTTAAGTGTCCATTTCCTCATCTGGAAAACTAAGATATCTACCTCATATGATAATTAGGATAATGCATATAAAGGGGCTAATCTTGTGCCAGATATACAGTATTGCTTAATATTTTTCATCATTGTCATCACAATCATCATCATGGACAGCTGTCTTTTTTGCATAGGTTTCAGAGCACAGCTAGTCATTTTAAACTTTTTTATAATATTAATCTAATTCTTCTTGATCTGACCAGTTTTCAGCACATAATTTATTTGAAAGCCCCTTAAAATTATAAACAGATTCTGTTAACATCTTTGGCTCTTTTCTAAACTGCTCTATACCTAGGTGATTCATAAATTGCTGGTGTTTGCCTCTGAAACCCAGATCACCACATTTAATTGCCTTCTTGGCTTTAGCTCTTCGATACTTCAAAAGCAGCATCTTTAATAACAAATTGGTGATCTTCTACTATATCTTTGTCCAGATCTGGTCTTCTTTAGTCTTCTCTTTTCAGCAAATACTCCATTGTCCATCCATTTGGGCAAACCGCAAATCTAGCCATTAACTTAGTATCTCCTTCTCCATCATTCTCCATATCCAGCCTCTCACAAAAGACCTTTGATATTCCAACTAACCCATCCTCAAATTTTACTTCAACCCCTCCTTAAATCTCAACTTAATTAACACTTCTTGAGCAAATCTCTCCTTACTGTCTGCCCTTCCATTCCCCATACCAGTTCAGATCTTCCTGGCACATAACTTGCTTCCTTCCAGGAACCTTTGGAGGAATCACAGTGATTAAGTTTACACTGGTTTTTAAAATTATTTGATTTAGGTTTATTTAAGATCCCTCAAAGGAACATGGTATCTATTTTAAATCATCATTTTAACTTCAGAATCTAGTGTTTTTTAAAATGTTATTTGGAAGTCATTAATAAGTAATGAAATCAGATTAATAGGCATTGTGAAGTATCTTTTCTTAAGGAAATAGTGAAGACTAAAAGAAAGCTTGCAAATAAAATGTAGTAAACATATGTATTGTATGCTGAGACTCTTTAGTTTTGAGCATATCTTTGTACATTTATATATTTGTGTGTGGGTCTTGATGTAAAGTATATTTTCTACTGTAGGTCTCAGACAAAAATTATAAAACCCTGGTTATAGGGACATGACTGATACTAGATATTTAATAAATATTTGTTCAATCAATCAATCAGTTTATGCTTTTTCCCCCTCCTCTTATTATTCAGTTCAGTCATTTTAGGCTATAGATTTTGTCAGTAGAGTTTGTGAATGAAGTGACATATTTCTGTGTGCATTTTTCAAAAAAATATTGGTAATTCACAAGATTCTATAGCAAAGGTTTCTACCTTCGTTTAATGTTAGTCTTGTCAGTGAATATATGATTATTAGGTAGCTAAATAGTTCAACTTTCTTATTAATAAGTTTTGAAATGTATTAGATTTAAGTTTTACTCAGTTCCCACTGTCTTGGTCAGTAGTAATGTATTCTTTATTAGTAGTCAGAGTGGCTATTTTTTTAAAGCAATATTGGCAAGTTTACATAAACACTTATTTCACAAACATTAATTGGTTGCATAATTTATCCCAGGCATTCTGCCAAGACCTGGGTGTACTAAAATGAATATGATAACTTCAAGGAACGCTTTCTTTTGAGGACTAATCAGTTAATTCTACAAATATCTGTTGAGTACTTATTATGTCCCAGGAACTATATTCAGGTCTGAGATAATACAGTGATGAAAAATATAAGTAGTTTTGTGTTTCTGACCTTGAGACAAAGATTCAAATTCAAATAATTTATCAGAGAGGTGGTCCCAGAAAATACTGACAGGAAGTGCAAAAGTAAGATAGAGAAGAAAAGGCACCCAATAAGGAATCTGTTATCAAGTAAGTGACCACTATAGGTGACTGGAACTTAATCCTGCTGAGAAATCAACTCACTTCTGCCACCTGATAACTGCCAGTCGACTGTGGGCTGTTCCCCAGGGACTTTAATTCTCAGGTACTTGTGATTTGCCCTATAAGCACTTCAGGTCCTGGCATAGACCTGCACATACTGGCAATAACTGCATTTAAGTGCATTAGAAAGGCGGCCGCAGAAGACGTGCATGTCTAAATGTATCTTAGGCTTCAGTAGATCAATTCAACTTGAAAGAGTGTGTGAGTACCTTATGCTATTGTTTGAAACTGAAAAAGATAATTTTCTTAGTTGACTGATGATTTCCTTTTAACTGTCTTTCTCCAATATGGGAATTAAATGACTGCTTTTTTTTAGTCTCCTGAAATCTCTATTTTCAAGTTATTGAATTACTTGCAACTTATTTCTTTTCATGGCTTTGTACTGTACCTTTTCTAAGAGTCGAAATTTTGAGGCATAAGAATGCAAGAATATGAACAAGTATAAATAATGTTTATTGAGTGTCTTATGATGTACCAATAAATGTTAATAGATATACATAAATAGCCTTACTTAATCCCAACACTCTGAGGTCCTTACAATGTCCTGATTTTACAGATAAAGTGAGGTTAAAAAAATGAAGGAAATTGCAGAAAATTTCAGAGCTAATAAATAATGAGGTCAGGACTCAAACCCAGGTCTGATTTCAAAGTCCATACTTTCCATCAGTATTCTAGTAACTCACACACAATCAGAAAGACACTGTAGAAAATTCCATGGATTCAAGCCCTCCTGAAAGAAGGGATATAACTCTACTATAAATAAATTCATTTTGAAGCTGGCAAAGAAATTATAAGTTACAGTTTAAGCAGGACATATATTGCATAAATTTATTTATAAATTGGGTAAATAGGTTAAGAATGGGACATTGGGGCAGGACTATATTATACAGATAGGAATCCCATCTCCACCAGTTAATGCTATTAAAAGTGTGATAAGTTAACACCTCTATATCTATTCTACTTTATTTCTACTTAAGAAACATAATGCCATCAAACTCAGAATTACTGTGGAAATTAAATGGGATCATATATGAAACATGTGTCTGCCCCAAAGTAAGCCTTCAATTAATGTCAACCTGAATCAATAATCAATATATGACAAGAAAATATTCAGAAGAAATTAGCCATTTTTGTATGCAAAATATTATTCAGTGTTACTTTAAATGTCAACAAAATTAATAGTAGCCTTATTACCAAAAAGACAGTAAAGGATACAAAGTTTTCTCACACCCTGGTGTTATAAGCACCAAATAACTATTTATTGAATAAATGAATACAATGCTAATTATTTTCCTCAAAGAAATATGTACAACTCTTCAATTTTTGAGAAAATGCCTACAAAAAAACACAAGTCTGAATAACCCTTGTGGTTGTAAGTAGATTTTTCAAGGCAAAAAAAAAAAAGTGTTCTATGGAAAAAGTAGCTGGTTTAGTTTAGCTTGCAACTCACTTAGGTGTCTTTCCTCAAGACACCTGTCACACTTGTATATGGCTGAATCCTTTGTGCATACACAGACTATGAAAAGATGTTTACTCAAGGGTCAAGTTACAGTGAAATTTATAATGTACAATGTTTTATCAAAGACATTCTTGTTTTTGCTTTCTTTTGCTATTGCTTTTTTAAAGATTTTATTTATTCATTTGACACAGACAGAGAGAGAGATAGAGAGAGCACAAGCAGGGAATTCTGCAGGCAGAGTCAGAACTTCTCCTGCTCTCTGTTGAGCAAGGAGTCCAACGCAGGGCTCGAGCCCAGGACCCCAGGATCATGAGTTGAGCTGAAGACAGATGCTTAACTGACTGGGCCACCCAGGCACACCCTCTTTTTTTTCTTTCGAACTGTGAGTGCTTGGTGAATGAAAAATGTAACCCCGGGACACCTGGGTGGCTCAGTGGGTTAAGCGTCTGCCTTTGGCTCAGGTCATGATCTTGGGGTCCTGGGATTGAGCCCCAGCATTGGCCTTTCTGCTCAGCGGGGGGCCTGCTTCCCCCTTCTCTGCCTGCCTTTCTGCCTCTTGTGATCTCTTTCTCTCTGTGTCAAATAAATAAATAAAATCTTTAAAAAGAAAGAAATGTAAACCCACCAGTAGAGTTGGTGCATGGTCTTGATCTATGTGAAAGTGCTACACTTTCACCCTCCACTGTTTTCACTCCATTGGTGCAAATGATGACAGCAAAAAGGGGAAATATATCTTTGTATTATTTAGAAAATATTTTTGGCCTTGAAAAACTCTCCAAAAGCTCCTGGGATCATACTTAGACATCTGCTGGCCCATAATGCAAAAAATTCCTAAACATAAGTTCTGAAATATTTCTGCATAGGAAACAAGTAAGTTATCCTTCTAGAAGACATTGAATGTTTAATCCTAATTTGACCATACTTCCCAAATAATCACTTTGGATGTACCATTTATCCCAACTACTTAAATGAACTTATATTTTTAACCTGAAACTATTGAGGGAAGAGTAACAAGCTTATTATATATGGTTGAATTTTCCAAATTAAACAATTCAGTTAACTTCTCATTTGTTCCACTTTCATGTTTTTATTTATTTATTACTTTTAAAACATTTTATTTATTTGTCAGAAAGAGAGAGCGAGCACACAAGCAGGGGGAGTGGCAGTCAAAGCAGGCAGACGGAGAAGCAGTCTCTCTGCTGAGCAAGAAGCCTGATGTGGGACTCAATCCCAGGACTCTGGGATCATAAACTGAGCTGAAGGCAGACACTTAACCTACTCAGGCACCCAGGCATCCCTTCCACTTCCATGTTTAAACTGAAATTTGTTAAAAGTTAATACAAAGAACAGCTTATTACAAATAATTAAATAAACTAAAAGTACTGTGATGCTCTATAGACATTGAATGCCTTTTGGAATCATTGTTTCCCTGAAGAAAACAATATCTTGATGCTAATTACAAAGCAAACAAGGAGAAATAGTGGCCATCTTTTTGTTGATTTTATTTTAAAATAGCAACTGTTTAATTTGAAGATTCTGTCTGTGGTCTGTCAAAGTTCCACAAAAGCTGTTTTTTATTCTTAGTTATATAATCTGATATATCATTAAGTGAGTGCTTATAATATCACAATTATTTGGTCATGTTTACTATATCCCACATTATGTGGCTACTTATTATTGAATTAGAGTGATTATAGCATTCTCTTTGTTTTGTTATGTTATTATTGTCATTGTGAAATGCTTTTGATGACAAGACAGCTTCACCTGGATCACTAGCTATCAGTCAGAAAACAAAGGGTGGTAAAATAAAAATAAAACTCATTAATTCAGCAAATCTTCAGAGCCACCTACGTAAGGTTATTTGCTAGAAGCTATGAAGTAAACAAACTTGTCACCATGTAACCTAGAATCTAGTTAAGATAACTCCAAATAAAATAGATGAGAGGGGCCATGAAACACACTGATAAAATCTAGAATTCAGATGAAGGAAAATTACTTGCAAATGGGAAAATTTATTTTACCCTGAAATAATAAAATGTGTTATGTTTTTCAGTTTTCAATGATGCTTTAACTGTTAGACTTCTTCAATTCTCACATCTTGCATTATTAAAATTAAACATTTTCTACATGCTGTTCAAAGTATTATAAAGTTATCAAGTACAGTGCAGACTTCCAAATACATGCTAAAATAGGCCTTAGCAGTGAAACAGTTGTAATGCTGTCTTCTCTGTAGGCGATAAATGTAGGCAGTTAAGTGATTAAAGCCTGAATTTTATACCATTTACTTAGAACAGACTGTAGCTAAGAGTTCCATCGGCCTCAGGTATACAGCACCCAGGGGCCTCCAAAGATCCTGTGTTCTGGTTCTGTCCTATCACTAATTGGCAGAGTAACTTTAATGGAGTGACTCAAATACAATGTCCTTTTTTTTTTTCCCATTTACAATGTTTCATTTTTACCGCACACAGAGAACTCAAAAAATTTATACTTACACGTAAACTTTATCAAGTCAAGTCAAGTCAAGTAACTTGACTATTTGTATATATTCATCTATAAATTTATGAATGTAAGTATAAAAACAAGATTTTCAGTGGTGGTTTAATAAACCACTTCATTGAACTTGTGTCTATTGCCAGATAAAACCAACAATATACCCAACTATACAGTATATTAAAGAGAAACTAATTTTCGTGATAAATATTGTTGAGACACAGTTCTACATGAATATTTCATGGTACTGCACAATCTGGGTTTTCTGAGCAAAAAGCTGGCAAAACTTGAGTGAAGGATGATTGAATAGCAAACATGTCCTAAAAGTTAGAGATTGTATATTGCTCCACAGAGATTTATAAACTTTTCTTGCCAAGAGCCATTCATTTGCTCTCTGATGTGGTGAAGGCAGGGGGCTTCTCCACCCACCAGAAAAGATTCTTTGCATTCCAGCGTAATGGTCTTTCAGTCTAGTGGTAAGATGGGCCCATGTACCAGCCACCTTTTTAAAGTTCTGAGTCTCATAAACCACCTGTGGTTCAATGCCACTGCATGAACAGACGGATAGCATCAGACTCTCTTCATATCAGCCCATGAGGGACCAGTGCTAAGATGCTATGTGAGAAGCCAATGATCTGTTCTCTGATCTGCAGACTGGTGCTTCCTCTAAGAGTATCTGTCTGTCTATGTCTGTCCAGCCATCAAACCATCTGTCTAAACTTGCCAATTATCACTTATATCTCTTGTTTAGATTATTCAGAAATCTTGTGACCTTCTTTTCCTTCTTACTAGCTTTATAGGAGAAAATTTAAGTAAGCCTTGCCAACTGAAATAGTGTTATGTTTTCATAATACAAATGTTGTTAAGTTTTGTTAATTTTATTTGAAGGTTTTAAAAATAATACTTCAGGGGCGCCTGTGTGGCTCAGTCGGTTAAGCTTCTGCCTTCCACTCGGGTCATGATCTCAGGGTTCTGGGATCGAGTCCCGCATCGGGCTCTCTGCTCGGCAGGGAGCCTGCTTCCTCCTCCTCTCTCTCTCTCTGCTCGCCTCTCTGCCTACTTGTGATCTCTCTCTGTCAAGTGAATAAAATCTTTAAAAAAAATAAAAAATAAAAATAAAAATAATACTTCAAGGGGTGCCTGGATGGCTCAGTGGGTTAAAGCCTCTGCCTTCAGCTCAGGTCATGATCCTGGAGTCCTGGGATCGAGCCCCACATCAGACTCTCTGCTCAGCAGGGAGCCTGCTTTCCCCTCTCACTCTCTGCTTGCCTCTCTGCCTACTTGTGATCTCTGTCTGTCAAATAAATAAAATCTTTAAAAAAAATACTTCAAGTTATGTACATTCATGGTTGAGTTATATTCTTTCCTTAGAGTTTATATAGCATTCACACTCAGTGACCTCTAAATGATTGTTAAATTTTGTAAAACAACTTTTATAAAGTATGCTTTAAAAAGAAAAAATTTTAAAATATTATTGATACATATATTATCTACTTAAAAGCAAATGTGTATACTTATTTCATTGCACACAATTTTTTTCTTTATTAGTTTCTTTATTAACAAAACTTAGTTTCTTTATTAATAAAAAATCAAATTTAGTTTATTAATAAAATTTATTTTCTTTATTTCTTAAATTTCTTTATTTATAGAAAATTTAGTTTTATTAATAAAAATTCAAATTTAGAAATCCTTTCTGAATCAAGACTTCCTTGAAAAAAATGTTTTAAAATGTGCCTGTAAGATGGGCGCCTGGGTGGCTCAGTGGGTTAAGCCACTGCCTTCGGCTCAGGTCATGATCTCAGGGTCCTGGGATCGAGTCCCGCATCGGGCTCTCTGCTCAGTGGGGAGCCTGCTTCCTCCTCTCTCTCTCTCTGCCTGCTTGTGATCTCTCTCTCTGTCGAATGAATAAATAAAATCTTTAAAATAAATAAATAAATAAATAAAATGTGCCTGTAAGAAAGAAACCTGTCATCTGTCTTATATCTACTGAGAATTTAATATATTAGGAAAGTTGTAGAAACAAGAAGCATGCATAAGATTTAAAACACTAATCAAACAGAAAAAAGAGTACCACACATACAGGATCTTTGTTAGAAGTAGTTTTTGTGGGTTTTTTTTTGTTTGTTTGGGGGTTTTTCTCTCCCCGCCCCCTTAGGAAAAGTATAGCTTCTCTTTGGCAAAATTGAGATTTGGTCACACTTCAGAGCCTTTGATAAGTGCTTTGATGTTCAATAAGAAAGAAAAAAAGGATGTTGCTTTTGCAAAGAGAATCAAGAAAATAATACCAGTTTCAGCAAAAGGGCATTGTTTTATGTACTGTATCACACGCTACCTAGAATGTAAAGAGGCCCTTTTCATTAAACTAGAGTAAATATATGTTGTTTGAAAAAAAAAATGGCACACAGATAACTAAACAATACAACATACTAATAGCTTTGTATATAGCAGGTCGTCAATATTCTTTTCTTAGGTTGAGCAGAAGGAATGCAGTAAATGCTACCCAGACGGTGCCATGTACAGCCAAATGTCTGTTCTTAGAGTAGAAATGTATCACTCCAGCGAACAGGGAGAGTACGGGGTTGATGTGTATGTAAACAACAATTTTGCAAAAAGAATGTTTGCTCAGTTTAAACAATGACTTCTAAGAAGGTGGTTCTGCAGGGTTCTAATGAACTTTTCTTTGAATGCAGTATTTGACAGCTTTAGTAAAAGGGTCATATTCATAATATGATGGACCTTTGTGGATATAGAAATAATTTTTATTAGATTTACTTAAGGGCTTTAATGCAATTGACTAATTTGGAAGTAATAGAGTTCTGATAGTTCCAAAATATAGGACATCTGCCTCTTGATGTAAGGGAGGGAAGTCTTGGGGCAAAACCTATAGAAATGACAATTGTAACAGGAGCTTCTTTCTCTCCAAAGGTGACTGCAGAAATAGCTGTAGAGTTTATGGGCCAGGACAGAACTGTGTTATCATGTGAAAGTGAATTTAAATGATTTCAAAAGGAGACAATATCCAGAGGATCTACATGAATATTTAAAATGTGTTAATATGCTAATTTGTATGGGTTGAAGGGAAGGTGATCTGAATTTAGGAGGGAGAGGATAAGAATGTCAGGGTGAGCGGACAGACTTAGCTGATGATTCTGGGGTTGGAGTGCGGAAATTTTTATGAGGCTCTTGCCAATGCTAAGAGAGGTTTTGTAGAAAGTACTAAACCTAACAGTGCGGGTTTGAGAAAAATTTCTTAGGAATAGTGCAATTATTTGGATAGAAAAAATATTGGATAGAGAAAAATGTAGAAGAGAATAATTGTTGCAGGGATTGTTGAAATGGAGAGTGTAAATAAAAAGGAAATTTCAATCTGTGGACCAAGTAAGAACTGATCAAATCAAGCTGATGGAACAGGAGTGGCCAACATGATTTCTTATTTAATACTGTAGTGTAGCAGGACTTTATTGCCTCTTGCCTGTATTATTTTAATAATTTTCTCATGGACTCATCCATCTTTGATATAATATATATCTAATCCATCCATATGGTTATGAGTCAAAAGTTTAAATCACAAGTTAGTAGTCTACTCATGATTCAAGGCTCAGATGATCCAAGGGACACGTCTTGATCCCTACCCCACAACTGGAATTAATCCTTCTTTTACTTTCCCCTAGAATTTCACTTTGGATTTCTATTCCCATAATTATCTGAAGCCCACATCAATCTGTTACTTGCTTATGTATATGTCACTAGCATGTGGTTGAAAACATCGAAGTTAGGATTTTTCTTACCGATATTCTACTCTTAGTTAATTAAAAACCCAACAAAACAAAACAAAAATGCTCTTTGAGTGATGCACAGACTAAGCCAGAGATAAATAAATGACTACCAAACAAATAGTACTTTCTGGGGATTGGGTTTAGAGAAAGGCCTTTTTGATTAAGCAGAGACAAGATGGTTGTCTAACAAAGAAAGCTTGAGTTTATTAAGCATTTTCAAATTCAATATTGCTCATTTTATTCATTTCAATAGTTTGTATGATAAACCCTCCCCATACTGTAATGAAGATCGATTTTCAGTTCTCAAGTGCAGGGAACTGGAAGGTTCAAGGATATGTCACCAAGACAAAGAGAAAGTTGGAGGAAAATTATAATTTGTGGCTCAAACTCTTCAGAGCCTACCTGCTATATGTTTCCCTAAAGCTATTAGGAGGGGGAACTTAACCAAATAAAAAATGTGATCAAATAAAACCTCTCTGAAGAAGCTACCTTGCATCAGTGGTAGAGATGCTAGGATTTAAAAAGATATGAAAGCCTTTGGCTGACTGATAATTTTATGTACTTCCAACTTGATATTTTTAAAACATTTGCTACATTTTTAGTGGTAGGGGGAATGATAGACTACTGTTAAAATAATAGGGAGAAGCAAATTAATGTAATATTTCATGTTCCCTGGTCTAAATGGAATCAACATTCTGAAAACAAACTGGCAAGACTTTTCCCTTTTTTTTGTTTCTTACATTTTCTTGTTTTCCTTTCAGAGTTTTCCCAAGCCAGTAACTAACCTTAGTTAGTATAATAAAGGCTTAAATTTGCATAATATATTACAATTTACATTTAAATATTACTTATTAAAAATTGTCTGTTTTGTGGTATGTTCTGGGCTCAGAATTTCAGCAACTGTGACTATCCCTCTGACCTACAGTCAGATAGCTCAGGATAAAGATCTCCACATCCCATTTTTTAAGTAATTTTCAATTTGGAATAATTGCATCTTGTATGTTGGATTCAGTGTAGGTTTCATACATATCCAAAGCAAAGAACTGATGAAACTTTTTTTTTAAGATTTTATTTTTTTTATTTGAGAGAGTGTGAGAGAGAGAGCTTGAATGAGGTGTGGGGAGAAGGAGAAGCAGACTCCCTGCTGAGCAGGGATTCCCACCTGGGGCTTGATCCCAGGACTCTGGGATCATGACCTCAGCTGAAGGCAAACACTTAGCTGACTGAGCCCCTGATGAAACTTTTTAATCACATTTACTTCGTGTCTCTTTAATACCCTTTGAGTGATCAAGTAAGCATGTACAGGGAGTAGAGGTACAAAGAATTGTTCCTATTTGTTTTGGGTTTTTTTTGTTTTTGTTTTTGTTTTTTAAAGAGGATCAGTATCATATTTTTCCAGGAAAGGGAATTAATAATAAAAATAAGCAAAATTAAGTACCCTATTTTTATCTGGAAGATATTCTACAAAATGCTTTAGCTTCTTAATTTTTTCTTGTCACTTTCCTCCTTTTTTATTAATTTCACCTAAACTATCTTGGAATTTATATTAGCTCACTGTACTACACAAATAATTTAAACAATCCCTTTCGAGCTGGTCTTTACCTCACATTGCCTATGATTCTCCTTAGATCCCTTCTATTCAATTTCTGGTCTGGAAAGCTGTGATGCAAATTGCTCAATTAGTAGCTCCAGATTTTAATCTAAGAATGTAAACTATTTGGCAACTAATAGCCTTGATTCTCAAAAAAGAACAAGAAAAGAAAAAAGAAAAAGAAAGAGAAAAAAAGGAAGAATACACTTTACCTTTTGAATGCAGTAATTAACCTTCCACACTGCCAATAATTCCATTCCAGATAGTTCACATTTTGTGATTAGCTGAAACCATTTGATGTATTTCTCTATTTTTTCTAAAATATACATAAAAATAGAACATATATATGGAAAGGAGATAAGATCTGACTTTACCATCACTTTTACTTCCAACTCTATTTTAATATTTCTTAAACTAGTTTTACAAACACCAGTACACACCCCACTGTATTAATTACTTTCTGGTTTTTTAACTTTTTTGGTCCGAAGTCTGTTCATATTACACATGCAAATCTTTCTGGCAATTCAACGTAGTGATCTGATTGACTTCTGCCAAAGAATAATGGTTCCATCAAGAGGCAAAACCTTGAACATTTTTTTCCTAAATTTCTCATTCAACTTTTAAATAATATAATATAAATAGGTAAAACACCCAAAATGGATTCTTCATCATTGGTGCTGCCACTGATCTGAAGGACCAGTGAGCTGTTCCAGAAGTCCTCTGCCCTCCTGTTCTGGGTCTGACTCTGAGTGGTGGTTAGATTTTAAATCCTTTCACAAAGCCCATCTTCAGCCCACCTTATTGTTTCACCTCAGCTGTGATTTATGGTTACCAGAAATGGCTGGCATGACTTGTAAACCAATTATAGCTCTAAATCAATTCTTTTCTTGTTTCCCTAGTTCACATTCATTTCCATAAGAATTAATGGCTTGACAGCACAGAATTTTTTTTTTTTTTCCAAGTGTTGATCCTTGCTGATTGAAATATACCCACTGTTCCTTATTACACAAATTGTAAACTCAGTAGAAGTAGACTTTGGGGGATGTTTCAACACTCCTTATTGAATGAAAACAAGGAAGGCTCTCTGTTTCCATACATCACTAAAAGGTTTCTAAAGCCCAAAAATAGGTTTGAATACATTTACATAATGGAGAAAGGCAGTTATAAGAAAGGAAAAGAAGAAAAATAGAATTAAGTTCTTTGTGAATACTTTGTGGAATCCATTGAAAACCACTTTCATACACAGTACTCAAAATGGTTGTCACCAATGAAATAAAACTTTGCCAAAATTGTTTTCAGAACTACAAGCAACTGAAGTGTGGCTTTCCTGACTGCATCGTGTAATGAAAATAGCCCAGAACAAAATATTCCTTGTTCCAGGAAATTTGGTCTTGAACAACTTCAAGAAATTTTCTGAGGGTGGGTGAGAGTTAATACCTAAAATAAATAAGTGGTTACTTAGCTACATACAGATTTTTAACAAACAACTTCCCTGTAAAAATGTCCAAATTCGCCCCACATATCCACCTCCTCTCCCCCTTCTCTAAATTATTTTTCATTTTAGTATATTATGTATTTTATATGTGCTGTGCGGGTATATGTTAAGTGTGTGTGTATGCACACACAGGTATTATTTACCATGTTTATTATCTGAAACTCCCTCAGGATTGTAAGCTCCTAGAAGGCCCCAGGGATGTTGTCCTTTGTGTACTATTGTTTCCTCAGCTTCTACACCAGGGCCAGCCATTGTGTTCAATCAACAGTTGTTGAATGGTTGACTGAAACTTGAAAGGCTGCTGCAAAGAGAAACCTATAGTGGTTCTATTTCTCTTCTAAATAATGAAAGCTGGGTGTCCCTGGGTTGCTCAGCGGGTTCAAGCCTCTGCCTTCGGCTCAGGTCATGATCCCAGGGTCCTGGGATCGAGCCCCACATTGGGCTCTCTGCTCAGCAGGGAGCCTGTTTCCCCCTCCCTCTCTCTCTGCCTGCCTCTCTGCCTACTTGCAATCTCTGTCAAATAAATAAATAAAATCTTTAAAAAAAAATTAAAAAATAATGAAAGCTGCTTATCACTTCTAGAGTGAAGCGCTAACTTTGGAAAATGAGGCAAGTGGTCAGTACACTCTAGTGCCACTTGGTGGCAGCTTTCTTAATACTGAGTGTAGCAGTTATTAGGGTTTAGTGAACAAACTCCTTGAGGTAAAATTGCACAATGACACAATAAGTATGAGAAGGGGAAATGGATTATCTTCCTCCCTGACAAGAGCATTTATTACTGAAGTTGTATACAGTTCTTATGGTACCTTGGTAATACAACTGACAAACTTTTTTTTTTTTTTAATTAATTGTTCATAAATATCCTGTGGAGAATATATATTGTGACTACCTGCACAGGGCACACAGCTCCCCACTGACAACCCCCACCATCCCAACTCCTCCAGACCTGTCCTCCATTGGAAGGAGAAGACTGAGACACTGCATGTATTACCATTTTTGTCTTATTTACTTATTCAAGTAATATTTATTGGAGAGATAAAACAACATAATTTGGTAGATCCAACGATGAGTGAATAAAAGAAGTGACTTATAAGTTTTTGGTTTAATGGGTTTATTAAACTAGAGAACACTGAATGATGAGCACGTGTGTGTGGAAAGTCCTCAAGTTTACTCTTGGACACATAAAGTCGGAGATGTTGAATTCCCCAAATAATTACCGTACCGTCTGTTAGTAAAGCAAAACTAAATGTATTGGAACTTACTGCTGTAAGAAACTAGTCTGTGAAAGACTCTAAATGTCTCAAAAGGGGGAAGTCAGAGGTGACATATTATTAAATTTTCAGGTCTGGCATCAAGAGGTTTAAAGTAGATTGTCAAGATAGAGAACTAGTTGGAGTTGGGCAACATTCATGACATACTAGTTTAGGATTTTTGGATACAGAAAAATTCATGAAGTCAGCATTGACAAGCAAACTTTCTCCAGCATACTTCTGTCTCTAAAATGATCTGCAAGAATTTCCTGAAGTGAACAATGGAATTATAGGATTACGGTCTTATCTCTTCTGTGTTAAGGTTTACTGAAACAAAAACTAAGATGGTCTGACGTATTTGGTCTCAGTTCTCAGGGGTACCCTTTGAGGCATCCAAAGGCACATGCTGAATAAACAGTTAAGAATTAAGAAGTATAGTATAAAATTTAAGAGTAATTATTCTATAAATTATAATAAAGATCTGGAGATGGTTCTGTTCAAGATTACTCAAAAAGAGAAAAGAAGTAGCCTAGGGTAGAGTATTAAGAAACATCAATATTTAACAGCAAGTTATGGGAAGATGAGCGTTCAAAGGACATTGAGAAGTGGTCAGCAATGTAGGAAGATAAACAAGAGAGTCTAAGGAGGGTCCTTCAAGAAGGAAAGAGTGATCAGCAAGGCCAGTGCTACATAGTGTTCAGGTAATATAAGGACACCAAAATGTCCATTTAGTAACTTGAAGTCATTGTTAATCTTAGTGTGAGCTGTTTGGTGAATTTATAGAGGCAAAGAACAGATTAGAAAAGTGTAAAAAGAGAATGAGTAGATAGAGAATTGACAGTACTTCAAGAATTTTGGCTGAGCAAGAGAAAGATAAGTTGATAACAGTAGGAATGTGACAAGTTGATTTTTTCAAGTGAGTGAGATTTGAATATATTTAAATATGCATAGTATCTGCCACTATTCTCCATAATCTTATTAAAAAAGTAAATGCATCATTTCTTTATTCCTTCTTTCCTTCCATGTATGTATTCATCATGCATTTTGTCTAGCAAAGAACAGACACAGACCTTGGCCCTAAGGAACTTACGGTCTCATAGAAGACTGTCATGTTGAGGGGAAATGCCAGTAGGTGTGTAAACATCCTGTCCCTGTTATTGCATCATTAGTATAAATGCTGTTTAAGTTTTTATGTTTTATCTCAAAGTGACGACTTTACATTGCTTTACAATGCAAGCATTAGACTAAAGATTGAATTGTGTTTGAAGCCCCAGCCAAATTTCCTCCAGACACAGCTGGCTCCACACAGGGATGAAACCTGCAACTTAGAGCTCATTAACATGAAGAAACAATCAAGAGAACTAGCAGGTACAAACCTAAGACAAAAAAAATAACATCATTTTAAAAAAAAATTATAAAAACCCAAGTTGAGAATGCAGAAATAAAACTTCAATCTGTTGAGGCAAGATACTTCTTAACATTCACCTGAATTTACTATTAAACTAAGCCTTCTCTCATTTGAATGCTAAAAATATTTTCCCAAAACTCCTTAAATCAAAGATGCTGTAAGTGAACTAGAATACACATAGGAAGTCATGCTGCATTCTCGTGCTGCTAATTGGAATTTTGATGAATATAATACAGAAGCAAGACAAGACAAGAACAAAGTATTTCCATTGGTTTCACTTACCCATGTTTCTGCATCTTAATCAGAGCCTTGTTAATATTTAAATATGCATTTAAAACCCCAAGTGTATAGGCAGTCATGGAAGTTTCATTAATAACTATAATTTGTATAAGAAGATATATTCCAAAGACAAATGCTTAACTATGAGTTTTAATTGGAGTTATAAAAGCTTATTTTGTAGTTTAAGAATGTTAAAAAGAATTGTAGCAGGAAATGAACTTACGTTTTGGTACTAAGATTCACTATGATTTATCATTTATTGAGAAAAAGTAAGATTTTTATCTTAAAATCTTATGTCTCCATCAGCTATACATCACTGTTTTTTCACATAAGGCTATTTGGGAAACAGGCAAATGGGGAAAAGATCTTCAGGGAAAAGAGATACTGGCATTATTTGAAATGCCTTATATTCTGCAGATCCTGAGCTATGGAGCCTTCAAAAAGGACATAATGGAGCAGAGAAAGCTGTCACTCCAGAGCTATGACTCTTTTCTCCTTTAGCAGTCATGCTTCAGATGGGTCCTTCTGCTGAGGAATGGTTTGAAGTAATAATCACCATTCCCTCCTCACAGCAGTCTGCCACAGAACAAAACTCCCTGGAATAATGCCAGTTGAAACGATGTAGTATATCTTTTCCATACATCCACAAGGATACTTACCTACTGTCTTCTAGGTTCTAAAGGAGAGGATATAGTTCATTGTTAGCAGCTGCTCTAAATCTTCCTTACTATGTGCCGCTTAACCTTTTATTAACAAAAGGAAAGATACAAGGGACTTTCTAACACATAACAAACATTCAGATTTCTATTCTTAGGATGAGGTCTGACTCAAATATTGTCTTATACTAAGTATTAGCATGCGGTACACATTGAACATTAAATTTACAGAGAAGAAGCATATTTTTAGAGTAATATGATAATCACTTATGAGATGTTACTAAATATCCCCAAAGCTTTTATGCAAAGACAGAAGGAATCTTTAAACCAAAACAGATTGAGTTACTTGAAATTTTAGCAAGTGGGTTGGTTTAGAATTCCCATCAAAAGCAGTTGATTAAGCTGTGAAGGTAGAAGTCATTTGACTTCATGCACACACGAAGCAAAGTTCAGTCCTACATATGAACACCTATTGTGTGGAAAAGGATACCTGCACCAAAACGTGATCCCCATTAGCCTACCACCCAGTAATTTGTCTTGGATTTACTGTGTAAGAGTAAGAGCTGAAGTCCTCCTAGTGCCCTATAAAATCCAACATCTTCAAACTCCCTCCTGCCTCCTTACCCCTCACATTTGATCTCCTGTTTTCCTCTTTCTCTGGGTCATTCCACTGCAGGCTTAGGCTACCTTGCTGTTTATTGGAACACTCCATTTGCAATCGCATCTAAAGGCCTTTGCCTGAATTGTTCTTCCTCACAAAACTGGTTGGCTAACTCTGTTACCTCTTTTAGTAAAGTGTCCTGAAAGTTTCTCTTCTTAGATAGTCTCCTCTGTCTTACTAAATACTGAAACTGATCCCTACCCCATTCCCTGCTTTCAATATTTTTTCATACCACTTTCTGGCATAAAATAGAATTTCTGTATTTTAATGCTTATTGTTCATTGTCTCATTTCTTGCATGAAACACCCCCCATCCTATTTATCTCTAGGAGTAAGAATCTTTGGCTATTATGTTCATCCTTGTACCCCAAATGCTAAGAACTGGGCCTAACACATTAAAGGTACTTAATAAATACTTACTGAATGAATGAATTAATGAAACCATGAACCATCTCCTTTTCTCATTATCCTGAAAGGCACCTATATAAAATATTGGAATAATTAATTAGTAACTTTATATCCTATTAGTAGAGTCCCTTCTTTAGATTCAGGTGCTGACACCAAGAGGCCCTTAAAGGAATTCATTTTGCTAATTGTAATGAAATAACATGTTCACATACTCACTAATAAGTATTTGCATATTGAGTTTATCAAATTACCTACCTCATATTTAAGTGAGCAGAGATCTGACAGAATCAAACTAAAAAATCTAGTTTTTGATGAGGAAACTTGAAAACAAAATTTGCTTCTGGAGTGTGGCGGGCCAAAGGAAAGAGGCTGGTTGTTTCAAGATGCAGCCAGAAAGAAAAGAGAGTAGGACTAGAGGTGGACCTTAGTTTGTGAAGGTGGTCTGAACATGATAAGGGGGAACTCTCTAACAAAGGAGAGGAAATAGAAAAAAAAAAAAAAAGTCACTTTCTTTTTATGGTTTTAACAGGACCAACCTAGCTTGTTGCCTTCTAGTAAGTCTTTGGAAAAAGCCTTTGGTTTTCATAATTTCATTAGGAAGTTTGGAAGTACATAGATCCACAAATGGGAAAAAATTCACACAAATGGGAGGTGTATTTACTCTGCTCCTTTCTGTAAAAGAAGAAAGAATTAAGAAAAAGGAGGCCTTAGTAGGCATCAAGATTAGAACCCTGATGGAGAAAGCCTTAAAAAGCAGAGTTCATATTTCTCAAGAGGCCAGATAAAGGTCTTTCTCCCTCCCGTCATTCACCAAAGTCCTTTGAATCATAGTTGATACTTTATTCTATGAAGCTGATTCCTTGGGCCATCTTAACGACCTAAAAGAGAGTACCAAAGGTTATGATAAGCATATGCATGTTTTCGCATCATGCCTGTCCTGGTGACAGATGGGTCTTATTCCAAGAGTTAAATAGCTCCCTTAAAAATATTTGTGAATACTTTTAAAGTCTTATATTTATTCTAAATCAGTTTATTTATTCTAAATCAAGATAGCCAAAGTCATGACCCAATTCTTCAGATTAACCTATATATTCCTTATTAAGAAAATAAATCATAATTAAGAAGGGATTTAGGTAATAAGAATCTAAAGCCCATGAACTTAATTTCCTTTTTTTATAAGTTAAACACTTCAAGATCATTTTTGAGATTCTGGTATTTGATGTGATATTTTATAATACCAAGAGAATGTGGGCTTTTGATATCTGAAGTAGTTTTTTTTTTTTTTTCCCTTTAAATCAATGTATCCATTAAGGAATGTATTATGGTACACCAGATGGAATTAAATGAACCATTGTGTGAACTTGGCATTTTCAGATCAGGTTACCTGAATGTAATTACCTGCAGACAGTTTCTAAATATGCAGTTCATAAGGGATTAACTTTTATATAGAGATTCTCTTTTATTCTCATCAATTTTTTTTCTTACACTGCGTTTAGTCATTTTGGCTTATTGTCGCATCATGTTCTGCCACTGATAACGGTGAGAATTAACCCTGAAGTACCAGAATTGATGAGACAGAACAAGTCGACAGCTGTTTAAAAAACAAACAAAGAGACAAGGGACAGCTTACAGAAGAGAATGTTATGATTTTGTGCCATAAATTGTCTGCCCCAATTCTAATAATACTGAAATTTAGAGAATTGATCTCTGCATTAAACAGATTTTCTTTCAGGAATTTATTCCCAAACTGCAATGCTGTATTTCATTTCCTCTTGTCATTCTTTTTTTTTTTTTTTTCCAATTTATTTATTTTCAGAAAAACAGTATTCATTATTTTTTCACCACACCCAGTGCTCCATGCAAGCCATGCCCTCTATAATACCCACCACCTGGTACCCCAACCTCCCACCCCCCCACCACTTCAAACCCCTCAGATTGTTTTTCAGAGTCCATAGTCTCTCATGGATCACCTCCCCTTCCAATTTACCCAAAAGCACATACCCTCCCCAATGTCCATAACCCTACCCCCCTTCTCCCAACCCCCCTCCCCCCAGCAACCCACAGTTTGTTTTGTGAGATTAAGAGTCACTTATGGTTTGTCTCCCCCCCTAACCCCAATTCTAATTATACTGAAATTTGGAGAATTGATCTCTGCATTAAACAGATTTTCTTTCAGGAATTTATTCCCAAACTGCAATGCTGTATTTCATTTCCTCTTGTCATTCTTAAATCGTATCAGTTGGAGAATATAAATTCCTACATGTTTTGTATCACATTCTATTTTGTTTTCTTTGTGATTGAACAGAATTGTGCTTTCTGTGAGTCATCTTCTCATTGAAGGAGTCCACTCTCTGTAAGACATTTGCTTTTAGTGTGACAGTCAATGTCTTAACTCTCTCTCAAGTAATGAGTAGAGGTTATATGTCTATTTCCCACATGGATGTCAAGTGCACAATTTTCTTCTACTAAATAAATATATGTATTTAGACTATTGGGGAAATGGGATCTCAAAAGTCTTTTAAATTTTCAGCACTAGATCAATTGCTTTTCTTTTTAAAAATGAGTTCTCTATATCATTTCTCAAGCTGTTACTACTTTCTTAGAGCAGTTGGCAAAGAACATCTAATCTGAGTCTGGGCAACATCAAGTTTAATGTATAAAATGTGATTTCATAATATCACATAATTTCATACACTATGTGCTTATTTTTTTCTAAACTTGGTAAACATCCCAATGACTCTAATGAGCCAAATAACAAAAGTGTGTGGCTTTTCTTTCTCTTTCCTTTCTTTCCCTTCTTTCCTCTCTTCCTTCCTTCCTTCTTAACAAGGGAATGAGTATGCTATGTCACCATGAGGAATCAGCTTTCAGAGAACTCAGCTAGTATCATGTTGTAAAATACCTGGTGATGTAGAGGGGCCACCTGGGGGGCTTAGTCGGTTAAGTTTCCAACTCTTGATTTCTGCTCAGGTCATGATATCAGGGTCATGAGATGGAGCCCCTTGTGGGACTCCAAACTCAGCAGGGAGTCTGCTTGAGATTCTCTCTCTCCCCCTGCCACTTCCCTGCTTCTGTGTACTCATGCTGCCTCTCAAATAAATAAATAAATAAATCTTTAAAAATACCTAATGATGTGGGAAAAAACATAATGAGAATGACCTTGCAAAAATAAATTATTGGAAGAACTGCAGGTAATTAAATATATGCTGCCAGTTTGCGAATTAATGTTAGACTATGTTGAAAATCAGTCACTTCCAAATAAGCAAACTTTTTACAATGTTGTGAATATAGACTTGAAATTAATCTTACATGTGCAGTAGTTTATAACTTGCAAGTCAGAAGAAAAGAGGCTTTTGCAAAAAAGACTTTTGCTACTTTAAGCAAAAAGTAATTTGCTGAATTTATTCCTAGCTCATTAAGGAGAGTCTCAAGAATTGAACTTTGAGGTAAGAAAGGAGCATAACTGTTCTTGAAGGCTTGGAAGCAAGGATGACAGGAATAATCATGTAGACTCTTTGTTTAACAGTTTTACTGAGATATAATTCACTTAGCCTACAACTCACCTACTTAAAATGAGCATATAGAATGTTTCAATCATTCTTTCTATCTTTGTATTTCTCACCGAAGGGTCCAAGTCCTAGGGAAGGCTCCAGTTGGCCAGGCTAAGCCACAAGTTGTTTTTTCTGCTGATGTAGAGCTGGTGACAGTAAGGAGTGGTTTGGGTCATAGTATGAGAAGATGCCGTATACAGAGGCAGCCACCTGAATTTAAGCTTCCAAGTGAGATATAAAAGATGGGGCAAAGGTTATTTGCAGTGAAGTGCTGATAAATTTTCAACAATTGGCTGTCTAGAAAGAAAAAAAAAGTCCTCTTTTATTTTCTTCTTGGATTTACAGATTTCCATGCTATAAATACTCCAACAATAAGAAATAATTTGAAACAACCAATTTGAGAGCATAGAGTATTGGGTAGAGATGCTAATAATTTACCCTTGTGGACTGAAATGAGTCAGCTTCAGCACACCACTAGATTTCTCCCCAAAAGAACATGAGGGCTCTCAGGGAAGAAGAATGGATGGAGGGAATCCTCCCTGAGAGAAAAGTAAAAACATATAATTAGATATTCAGCACAGATGTTGTTGACCCTGAAAACTCAATATGATTTTTTAATAAATTGATAAGTAACTCAGCAGATGAGAATTTGTATGTGGTCATGTTAGAAATTACATGCTAGAAATTACAGTATGGCCACGGTCGCCAAACTGTGGAAAGAACCAAGATGCCCTTCAACGGACGAATGGATAAGGAAGATGTGGTCCATATACACTATGGAGTATTATGCCTCCATCAGAAAGGATGAATACCCAACTTTTGTAGCAACATGGACAGGACTGGAAGAGATGATGCTGAGTAAAATAAGTCAAGCAGAAAGAGTCAATTATCATATGGTTTCACTTATTTGTGGAGCATAACAAATAGCATAGAGGACAAGGGGAGTTAGAGAGGAGAAGGGAGTTGGGGGAAATTGGAAGGAGAGGTGAACCATGAGAGACTATGGACTCTGAAAAACAATCTGAGGGTTTTGAAGGGGCGAGGGGGGGTGGGAGGTTGGGGGAACCAGATGGTGGGTATTAGAGGGCACGGATTGCATGGAGCACTGGGTGTGGTGCAAAAACAATGAATACTGTTATGCTAAAAATAAATTTAAAAAAAGAAATTACTACAGTATTTTATTTCAGTGAAGAGATCTTTGTTCTTTGTCAGTGATTTCTTAATTTAATTGGGGAACTCCGTTGGGCACATTTGAAATATTAAAAGAAATATTAAAAACTGCTGTGATAGGGAGAATTCTAACATGGCCCCTGGGATGTTTACCCCCTGGTTTTATTCCCATGAATATGTTACATACTTAACCAAAGGGATTTTGCAGATGCAATTAAGGTTAATAATCAGATGACCTTAAGATAGGAAGATTATCCAGAGGAACTTGAGCTCTTTTAATGCAGAGAGTTTTCCTTGACTAGTAGCAGAAGAGCAAGTCACACAGTCTTGCAGCCATGAGGAGGATTCAGTGCAAGAGACACTTGTGTTGTACAGAGAAAAGAGCTGGAAACAGCCTCTAGAGAGTCAGACCCACCCTTACCTGATAGCCAATCAAGGAGAGCATGATTTCTATCCTACAACTGCAAATAACAGAATTCTGTCAATCTCCTGAATGAGTTTAGAAATTATTTCTTAGAACCCTAAATAAGAATCCAGACTGCCCAGTACCTTAAATTTGGTTTTACAAGACCCTAAACAGAGAAACCAACCAAGACTATCTTGATTTTTGGCCTACAGAGTTGTGAGATAATAAATAGCTACTGCTGTAAGCTTCTAAATATGTAGCAATTTGTTATACAGCAATAGAAAGCTAATGTAACTGCCTATAACTAAGTATAATAAATGAACTTCTGTGTTACAAGCTTCTGAAGAAATGATTTGTGTGAAATAAAGTGAAGGAAAGGCTTTTAGAGAACACTAAGACTAGAACCAGATGTTAGAAAAAACCAATTGGAATAAGGAATGTGAAATAATAAGTGAAGGATAATGGGTTTAAATGTCATTATGGCATTCAGGAGTACAAGCAAGAGAAAAAAGCTGCTAGCAATGGAATATAAGAAGACAGACAAGATTGTTTAGAGATCCTAAGAGATAACATCAGAGAGCTGATTTTGGTAAATTGATGAAGATCTAAAATACCGTGTCAGTAAATGGTTCTCAGCTCTTTGGGGAATTTTAGTCCATGTGGACTTTAAAAAAAAAAAAAAAAAAAAAAAAAAAAAAGAACACCAGCACAACACTTCGGGATAACTAAATTAGAAATTCCAGAATGTGTTATGTCTGTGGTATTTTTAACTCCACAGACAATATTGAGGTTAAGCCAGGGTTGAGGTTCACTAGTGAGGATTTTGGAATTCATGAAAATCTAACAATTATCTACAGCTTAAGTTCATGTATCATTCTAGAATCAGTCCTATCTTTGAAAAGAGTGCCAATAATGAGATTTTTTTTTTTAAACTAATCTATTCTCTTCTCAAATGCACTGATGCCATTTTTTTTTTTCTTTGATTACTTTAACTTCTGGGATGCTGCAGAGTCCAAAGTTTCACTTCCTTCATTCCACATTTCTTTCTTCCAGTAGGTTTTTGGAAGTGACTGATTCCTTCTATGCTTTTAGAAGTTAGTCTAGAAATTTCACTTATGTTTCATTTGGTTCTTTAGTAAACATCCCTACCTTCTTCTCAAATAATACCTGGACCTTAGGTTATTTTAATTCCCATTGTCTCTTCATTACTTTTAAGCTATTTTATACAGTGGTTTAATTTTATATTAATTTGTACTTTAAAAATTAAATATTAATTTATTTTTATATAATCAGTACTTTGCTTAGATTTATCTATCAGATAATACTTTAAGTTAAATAATCTTTCTTCCTGCATTTTCTGGATCATATTTTTTTTTAATTCCTGAAATATTTAGGAGTATCTAGTATTTAGTGGTATTTAAAAGTTCTGTTGGAGAGGGTCTGTATTAATAAGCCTTCTCAACTGTTAACATCTGAAATTGTACTTTATTTTCTTGAAAGATAACTTTCCATGGAATGCTTTAATTTAATAATATATTGTTTGCATGTTGAAGATACTGTTCTACTATTTCTGGCTTTAACTGTAACTTTTTTAATCTTCTCTTTGTCTCTGTTGCTTTGAAATTTGACCATGATATTTCTAAGTGTGGATTATTTTATCCTATGGGGAATTTATTGGGATTTCTTATTCTGGAAATTTTTGTCTTTCATTAATTCTAAAATTTCACAACTATTTGGTATTGCTTCAAGCTCAATCTATTCTCTCATTCTGGAAATCCAATTATTCTTTTTTAGACTATCCATTCTATCCAATATATCTCTTAAAATCTCTTTCATATTTTTTATTTCTTCTCTCTGTGTTGTCTTCTAGGTAATTTCTTTAGTTTTAAAATAGAGTTGATTAACTTTCTATTCTATGCATTATGCTATGGAAACTATGGTTTCTAATTATAACATTTTTCCTTCCTAAAAGTTCTTTTTTTCAAAACTGTGTTAAATTTTGATAATATTCTGTTCTTTATACTTCAATTCCTTTTCTTTCTTTAAATATATTAAATATGCTCATTAGATGGTTTGTATCTGATAATGCCAATATTAACATTCTTTCCCATTTTGATAGTGTAATCTTTTGTTTACTTTCATTTTTGCTGGCTCTCACTCATAGTCACTTCTTTCCTTTTTTTTTTTTTTTTTTATTGTGATCTCTTTGGATACTTTTGTGAGTTTATTTAAGGGCTGAAGTTAAAGTGGATTCCCAAGGATCAATTTTGTTTGCTTCTATTAATAACTTGAGGGGGTCACTATCAATTGTGACATATTTAAACTGTTTTGGATTTTTTTTAATGCATAGAGATATTATAAAATCCACCTTCAGGGTAGAGGGAATATGGACTTCTAGATAGGAATTTCTAAGGAAAAATTTTAAAAGGTAGGATTTAGTGGAGGAAACAGGAAATATTCTGTGTATTTCAATGAGCAAAGAGTATGCTACATGGAATCAGGTGCCTAGAAAACATGATCAGAAGAGTCAGAGTTGTGGAAATCAGGAGACATGCCTAGGTGTGAATTTCAAAATCACGCTATCATATCTACCACACAGGAATCATGAATATTTTGTTATTGCTACCAGCATTGTAGCTGCCTCAACTGCCTTGTCCTAAAGAAGCTGATTCCTACTTAAACAGGGACCCCAGCTGCTGCAAATTCTTGCATTTCCTGGAATTTGTGTGATAGTTTTGTCTGCCTCCGGAAAAGGCTTTAGCTTGATTCCTGCCTCTACACTTGAATGAATTGACACTTAGACATGGCTGCAACGGAGTCTAAAAATATAGATATTAGTTTTCCAACCTCTCCAATACAAGGAGGATGCGCTGAAAGTTAAGAAAGGCAATCCATCAATTTATCATTTTTCTGTTTTACTTTTCCTTCTGTGTAAAGCCAAGACAGACAGATACAAGTACCTACTATGCCCTTCTTTACAATGAGATGCAGTTTTTGTACTTGATCTACTATTTGTATTACACTTCATGGTTATTTCCATTTATTTATTTATTTATTTATTTATTTATTTATTTTGAGGGAGAGAAAGGCCTTGTGTGTGGGTGAGAGCACAAACTGGGAAGAGGGCAGGGGGATAGAGAGAAAGAGAGAGTGAGAATCACAAGCAGGTTCCACACCCAGGGTTTTGCCAGACTCCATAGGACTCAAGTCTCATAAGCCTGAGATCATGAACTGAGCCAAAATCAAGCATCTGATACTGAACTGGCCAGGGTTTTGCCAGACTCCATAGGACTCAAGTCTCATAAGCCTGAGATCATGAACTGAGCCAAAATCAAGCATCTGATACTGAACTGGCCAAGCCACCCAGGCACCCCTCTTTTCATACTTTTGATCCGTGCTGTTTTCTCCTGTCCTTTCCCAAGCAGTTAAAAATGTTAGGTTGACATATACACTGAAGGCAGTTACTGACTTCAGCATTTCTCTGTCCTTGTGAATTTAACGTTTCTAATCAAATCTTGATTTCTTGAAATTCCTTTATGTTTCTGCAAGTTCAATTATGTATTAAAATAAATTTTTAAATATTTTATTTGTTAATTTTACTTATGATGCATAGGAGAGGCTTCTGTAACATCTATGTGTTAAATACGGAAATATGCCATAGATTTTGTTTTTTTGTCCTCTTAAAATGTTTTTAATACCATTTTGGCATCTCCTTCTTAGTCTCCTTTGCTGCTTCCTTTTCACCTTCACAACCTCTAAAAGTTGGCATTCTCTAAGAATCAGTATTCAGACCCCTTCTTTTCTATATTTATATTCTTTTCCTAGGTGATCTTATCCAACACTGTCTTTTAAATGTCATCTATATGCTGATGGCTTCTGAATTAATATATTCATATTAGACCTTTCCTTTCTGCTCTAGATTCATTTATCCAATCTCTTACATGTTATTCCTATCCAGAAGTGTTGAGGACATCTCAGACATAGAGGTCTAAAATATAAATCTGAATCTTCCCTACTTACTCTGAAATCTGTTTGTCCCTCACTTCACCTCATTAAACAATACAACAATTCATTTGGTTACTCTTGACAAAACCAAGAAGCTATGTTGATTCTTCTCTTTTCACAGCCCTTGATTTCTAATCCATGAGCAAGTCCTTCAGTTTGATCCTAAGACTACTTTCAGGGCTCTCCCCTATCATAGCAGTCTACATCATCATCATCGTCTCTTAGCTGCGCTTCAGTAATGAGTCAAAGAATTCAGATAGGTGACTGAAGACTCCTAATTATTTTGTCTTCTACTCTGATCTTTTAAAATCCACTCTTTAGCCACCAGTATACTTTGTAGAAATGTAAATTAAATAACATCTACTGTGGGCTAAAACCTCCATAGTGTCTTTCCATCTTATTAGAACAAAATGCAAATTCTTGTACATATGGCATGACCCCTGCTTACCTCTGTGGTATTTGCTCTGTGATATATCTTATAACTTTCCCCTTAGCACATTCCATTGTGGCAGCACTGACATTCTTTCCATTGTGTGAAAAAGAAAGCCCATTTGATTTGGAACACTCTTTTCTTAGTCTTTTGATTTTACCATTCCAGTACTTCATTCTAGTCTAAAATAAATGCCATCTTTTAGGAGTCTTTCCTTATCACACTATGTACAATAACTACCCTTTCACAATTCTTTAATATCTCATACTATTGTTTCTTTGAGGCATTTACCACAGTCTAAACCTGCTACTAATTTATTTCCTTTGTTGTTGCCTGTATCTTCACAATTATTCCAAATGTTATGAGGGCAAGCTCTTTGTCTCATTTTGTTTAGCATTAGCATCTGAAAGTAGATGCTGTATATATACATGTTTAATGGATGGATGGGTGGACAGATGGACAGAAAAGACAAGGGATACTCAGGCAAAGCTTCTCAGAGCCAGTGGATTATGAGGGAGTAAGTATATATCAGGAGAAACACCTGGGGTGAATTTACAGATTCGAAAGGCATGGATTCATTAATCATTCATTGGACTGTATAACACTACCCAGGGATCCTATGGCCAGGATAAAACCCTGGAGAAGACCAATAATTTGCTTTACACTATGCTCCCTGAAGATAGCAACCATGGTTGTTTTTCCTTCTTTACTCCAGTCCCAGTACCAAGTATAGTATTTCATGTAGATTTTCAACAAATTTAACTGACTTAATGAGTGGGTCAATTAATTAAAAAATGGGAAGAAAATCCCACAAAAAGAAATGAGATACAGTAGTCAGAGGTTTAAGAGGAGAGGGCCAAGGAAGTATAAGCTGGTTGAGGTCAGAAGAGACAGGAGTTTCAAGAAAAAAGACATAGTCGGGAATCTTAAAAACTAAAGAAGAGTCAAATAAGATCTCAGAATAATTCTTTAGATTCACTGAGAAAAGTGGTAATAGGAGACACTGACAATAGTTAACAACTGGAAAAGATGTGTCTATTTACTTAATATATTGCATGTATCAGTAAATAACCTTAGTATATAGTATAATATTTCCTTCACTTCATGCTAGAATTTCCTTTTTTAAAAGAATCCAAAGATTCTTCTTTGGATTCATACTCTGAGTCAAGTTATGAATACTTTGATGTCATGCTATAATAAAAGAAAACTAATAACAATTTATCAAGATCCTAATTAGACTTTTGGAAAGGCAGACTGAAATAACCATTTGGAAATTAATGAAGAGATGACCTTGTTACAACTGAATGTCAAAGAATGCAAAATTTGTGAATAAGTCCCCAAATGTCTCTGCAAAAATCACAGCACAAATGCAGAACTACAGGAGAGTTAGGGAGTCTCAGGAGGAGATGAGTTACATCTTACTGTTACGTATTTGTTCAAGGACACAAAACCAAACAGAAATGAGATGGCTATTTAGAGCTGCCTCCAATGCCAGTGTCTTGGCAAGATTTTCTCTGGGTATCTGGGTCACTTCCAGAATGTAGCTGCTGCAGTCTTTACAACAGAAAGATTCTGCTGGGGATAGAAAAAAAGCCGAATATTAGCTATGCCACTGCCCCTTTCGACCCAGTCTTACAACACAATTCTAAAAAATGTACATTAGTAACTCCTGTGATTCTTTTTAAGGGAATCTTAACAAAACCCTGCCCCTCCTAGTTCTGCAGTCAAACTCAGCAATGTAAAGTCCTATATCCCTCTAGGGATGACAGTGCAACCAAGGCTCTATATCAGCTTCAGAACTGTCCATCCTTTTGCTAGGGCTGTTACTGGGAGAAGTGCCTTGGTATCCTCAGTTTACAGATAGCAATCTGCATTGAGTCTGTCTTTAGTCAACTGCTACATACACATATTGAAACAAATATTTTTATTTCTTCATTGAACTATTATGTTTTAGTTACCATCTGTTTAATTTACATATTAATTATAAAAATAATATGTTTATTATAAAAATCAAATAAAATGAACATTTATAAAATAAAAGCTAAGAACACTATCTTAGCCCTGCCTCTCTGTTCAATATCACTCTCCCTGGATTACCACCATCAATGGCTTTGGCTTTATCTTCCGTACATCTGTCTATGTACACCCTATCACATACACACTTCTGTGAAGGCCATTTACTCCGCATAGGCCACTCTCTTAGAAGTGTGTTTTGGAAACACTAGAGAGTTCTATCAACATCATGGTGGCAAGAGTTGATCCTCCTTACTCTCCCCTTTGATTTACAACTCCCTGGGCATCCATAACTGAAAAAAGAAGTATCTCTGCACAGCATACCAAAACACTGGAGAGATCCATCCATCTATGCAGCCGAAGTGGGTGGAGAGGACCCACATTCAATGGGTGAGGGGAAGGGATAGCCAGTGGCAGGGCCAGCATCAGCAGAGGTGGTAATAGCAGAAAAGGTGTGGCTGTGTACAAGGGAGCCAGCACAATGTTTCTGGCAGAGTAGGTAGAGGGTGAAAACAGTGAGTGAGGGTGTGCTTGGCCATATACTATGTGCTGCAACCTAGAGGAACCAGTTGCTCTTTCTTTGAAGAAAGAGTGACTGGGACATTAGGATGGGAAGTGACTGGGGAAGGAAAGGGAAATAAGCAAAAGAGCTTTGAAGGAAAAAGGGTCTTCTGCTATCTGCCAGGAGAGGCAAGAGAGTAGCTCATTGACCTCTGGACACTGTCTCTCTCCCCTTGAGGATACCTTATTAGCTATGGGCATATCTGAAGCCCTGAGTACTAAATATACTGCCCCACCCCTACTTGGGTGTATGGGGTGGTGGAGGGGTGTTCCCAATCCTGGTGTGTGTGTGTGTGTGTGTGTGTGTGTGTGTGTATCCACGCCAGTAAGAGGAAATGAAAACCTGTGCTATAGCAACACCCAAATCAAAGTAAAACAAACCTAAATAAGAAAGATGTTTGCTATTTCAAATGCCAAACCAGAGGCATTTCTCGTCAGACAATGTGAAAATTCATGGTAATATGGATATCTCAAAAAGAAAATGACAATTTTCCAGCACCCAAACCCAAAGACATGGGATAATGAAATCTAACTGATAAAGAATTTAAAATAGCTGTTAAGAAGAAATTCAGTAAGCTACAAGAAAACTCAGAAAGGCAATACAGTAATCCAGGTATAAAATTAATGAACAGAAAGAGTACTTTACTAAAGAAATTGGAATTCTAAAGAGGAACCAAGGAGAAATTTGGGAACTGAAAGACTCAATAAACGAGATGAAGAATGCACTAGGATGCATTGGAAATAGAGCAAATCATATAGAAGAAAGTATTAGTGAGCCGGAGCATAGAAATGTAGCAATGATTTAGGTGGAAGAGAAGAGAGAACTAGGATTTTTTAAACGTGAAGAAACACTATGAGAATTACCTCATTCCACTAAAAAAGCCAACATAAGTATAATGGGTATTCCAGAAAGAGAAGAGAGGGAGAAGGGAGCAGAGAGCATATTTAAAAACATAATAGCTAAGAACTTCCCAAACCTGGGACAGAACTGGATACACAAGTCCATGAAACTAATACTTTATTACCTCAACACAAAAAGATCTTCTTCAAGACACATTATATTAAAACTGTCAAAAGTCAACAATTAAGAAAGAATGTTAAAGGCACACAGGGGTAAAAAAAAGACAGTAGCCTGCAAAGGTTAGCCCCTCCGTTAGGCTATCATTTCTCAGCAGAATTCTACAGGTCAGGAAAGAATGGAATGATATATTTAAAATATTGAAAGATGCCATCCAGGAATACTCTTTCTGGCAGAGTTATCCTTCAGATATGAAAGAGAAATTTCCCCTCCCAGACAAACTAAAACTGAAGGAGTTTACCACCACTAGACTCACCTTACCAAAGATCCTGAAAGGTGCCCTTTAGGCTGAAACAAAGAGTCAAAACTACATAAAAACCTGATGAAATTGATAAATAGAACAAAATATCATAACTTTTTAAAAGAATAGTATATTAAACTCTTAACTATATCATAAAGGTTAAAGGAAAATTCACAAGATAGCTTCAGTGCCAGTTGTGACCTGACCCCCATTCTCCATCTCCTCTCCCCACCTCTCTAACATTATATTCTACTTTCCCTCCTTGACCACATCACTGAAGACACTCCAGAGACACTGTGTTCCTTGAATATACCAGGCAAAACTAAGCCTCTGGCTTCCTACCTTACTGAGAAAATTAATGCAATCACAAAAGAATTGCAGTGGCTATTGTCTCTTCTTGGGAAGCTCTCTCCTAGCCATCCCTGTCGCTCATTCCTTGACCTTTGTCAAGTCTTTTGTCTTGGTCAGCCTATCCTAACTACCCTACTTAAAATGGTATTCTTGACCTTGACTTTCCTGATCTCCTAGCCTAGTTCTTCTTTTTTCACCCTGTAGCATTGACTATATGCAAGATCATGTATATCATATACATGTTGTCTGTCTTTCCCCTCCAGAATGGAAGCTCGGCAAATAGAAGACTTCTGTCAGTTTCATCCTGAAACCTCGAAAATTCCTAGTAATGGTAGCCATTCAATGAACATTGGAAGACTATATGGATGGATGAGGGAATAGACATACATATTTAAGAATTTGTATAGCAAAATGCATTAGCATGCAGGAACGAGAGTCAACTGGTAGGCTCCATCAATTATCTGCTCTAAGTAGGGATAATAATTAGACCACAATCATAAGGAGTACCTAAAACCTACTTCACAGGGTTGTTATGAGTGTTCAGTAAGCAAATAGGTAATAATTGTAAAGAGTGCAGAACAGTGCTTGAAAATAGCAAGTGCTTAATCAATGTTCCATACTACTATTATTCTTATTTTATACAAATACTTTTTAATAAAACTGGAATCAGGCCATATATACATTATTCATACAGCTTGATATTTGCATTCAATGAAATAATGGTTTTTAAAAATTTTTTTTTATTTTAAAGATTTTATTTATTTATTTGAGAGAGAGAAAGAGAGAACAAGTAGGGGGTTACAGATTCTCTGCAGAGCAGAAAACCCAACATGGGACTCTATCCCAGGACTTAGGAATCATGACCTGAGCCAAAGGAAGACACTAAATGAATTGAGCTACCCAGGCACCCCATTTTTTCTTTCTAAATAGTACATACAGATCTCATTCACTCATTCATAGATCAATTCATATGCACTAAAATATGTGAATACATATATTCATATAAATATTTTGAAGTGCTTACTCTGTGCCTTTGTAGCATCTACAGCCTAACAGCTCTTTCTTTGTATGACTGAATAATACTCTATAGCATTTACATGCATTTACTTAATCATTCTTTTAATAATAAATATTTGAATGATTTTTTAGTTTATGTTATTCTATATGCTTCCCTTGCAACATAACCTAACGAAAATTAAAATTAAACATTAAACATTAAAAATTAAACATTGTAATAATATTGTTTGCCTTCCATACACTGTATAGGAAAGTATATAAGAAATGCCCTTTTTATTATTATTATCTTAATTCCATTATGATCACGGTACAGTGTTTTATTAGTTTCAGTTGTACAATATAGTGATTCAACATTTTTATACATTGCTCAGTGTTTACTACAATAAATATACTCTTTTAAAAAATTTTTTATTTAAATTTATTTAGCCAACATATAGTACATCATTAGCTTCAGATACAGTGTTCGATAATTTATCAGTTGTGTATAACCCTGTGTTCATCACATCATGTGCCCTACTTAATGCCCATTACTCCATTACCCTATCCCCTTCCCCACCTTCCCTCCAGCAACCCTCAGTTTATTTCCTATAGTTAAGAGTCTTTCATGGTTTCTCTCCCTCTCTGATGACTTCGCATTCTGGTTTCCCTCCCTTACCGTATGATCCTCTGTGCTAAGTATACTCTTACATTCTGCCACCCACTTCTCCTCCATTAACCACCTGTTTGTTCTTTAAGTTAGGAGTCTGTTTTTTTCTTTTATAATTTGTTTTGGTTCTTAAATTCCACATCTGAGTGAAATCATATGATATTTCTTTCTCTGACTTATTTCACATAGCCTAATACTCTCAAGCTTTATTCACGTTGCTGCAAATGGCAAGATTTCATTCTTTTTCATAGCTGAGTAATAATCCCGTGTGTGTGTGCGCACGTGCGCACTACATCTTTTTTATCCCTTCATCTACTGAGGGACACGTGGGTGGGTTGCTTCCATAATTCCACTATTGTTAATAATGCTGAAGTAAACGTGGGGATGCATGTATCTTTTTGAATTAGTTTTGTTTTGTTTGTTTTTTGTTTGTATTCTTTCGGTAAATACCCAGAGGTAGAATTACTGGATCAAATGGTAATTATATTTTAATTTTTTGAGAAAACTCCATATTTTTTTCCACAGTAGCTGTACCAGTTTGCTTTCCCACCAACAGTGAACAAGGGTTCCTTTTTCTGTACATCCTCGAAAACACTTGTTGTATCTTGTGTTTTTGGTTTTAATCATTCTGTCAGGTGTGAGATGACATCTCATTGTGATTTTGATTTACATTTCCCTGATGATGAGTGATGCTGAGCATCTCTTCATGTATCTGTTGGCCATCTGTATGTCTTCTTTAGAGAAATATCTGTTCATGTCTTCTGCCCATGATTAATTAGATTCTCTGAGGCTCTGGTACCAAATTGTGTGAGTTCTTTATATATTTTGGATACTAACCTCTTATCTGATATATTATTGGCAAACGTCTTCCCCTATTCATGAGGTTGTTTGTTTTTGTTTTATTGGTTGTTTCCTTCACTATGCAGAAGTTTTTATTTTGATGTAGTCCCTGTAGTTAATTTTTGCTTTGGTTTCCCTTGCTTCAGGAGAAATATCTAGAAAAATATTGCTATAGCCAAAGTCAGAAAAATCACTGCCAGTGCTGTCGTCTAAGATTTTATGGTTTCAGGTCTCTTATTTAGGTCTTTAATCCATTTTGAGTTTATTTTTGTGTATGGTGTCAGAAAGTGGTCCAGTTTCGTTCTTTTGCATGTGGCTGTCTGATTTTCCCAGCATCATTTGTTGAAGAGACTTTTCCCCATTGCATATTCTTGCCACCTCTGTCATAGACGAAGTGACAGTCTCATCATAGGTTAATTCTAGGCTCTCTATTCCATTCCACTTATCTATGTTTTTACTTTTGGACCAGTACCATATTGTTTTGATTACTATAACTTTGCAGTATATCTTGAAGTCTGGAATTGTGATACCTCCAGCTTTGTCTTCTTTCTCAAGACTACATGGTTATTAGGGATCTTCTGTGGTTCCACTACATTTCAGGATTATTTGATCTAGTTCTGTGAAAAATGCTGTTGATATTTTTATAGGAATTACATTAAATCTGTATATTGCTTTTGGTAATATGGACATGTAACAATGTTGGTTCTCTCTATCTATGGCATGGATTATCTTTCCATTTGTATTATCTTCAGTTTCTTTCATCAGTGTTTTATAATTTTCATAGTGCAAGTCTTTGTCTCCTTGGTTAATTTTATTTCTAGGTATTTTATTATTTTTGGTGTAATTGTAAATAGGATTTTTAAAAATTTCTCTTTCTGCTACTTCATTGCTGATGTATAGAAATGCAACAGATTTTTCATATATTGATTTTGTAATGTGACCCTATTGAATTCATTTATCAGTTCTAGTTTTTTGGGGTTTTTTGGTGGAGTCTTTAGGATTTCCTACATATAGTATCATGTCATCTACAAATAGTGAACATTTTACTTCTTCCTTACCAATTTGGATGCCTTCTATTTATGAAATTCTTTTTAAAGCCACAGCTTACAGTATTTCAAAGATAACATTTATCTGTCCCTCTGAAGAAGTAATTTATGTGTGATATCTGTTTTAAAAGTCACTACATGTATATATTCTGTAGACACAAGTTATTTTGTTTGATCCATCTGTCCTTTCTACAGAACTGTTCTTTTTTTCCCTCTAACTTATTAGTACCTACAGAACTGTCACATTCTTACTCTCCAATAGCTTCTCATTTCAGTCAAAGTAAAAACCCTATCCTAACAAGGACCCCTGCAGCGTGACAGCTGATTGATCCTCCAAGAGCATTTGACTCAAACAGGAAAACTCAAATCTTACCTGAAATTTCGTACTTAGGATTGTAAAAGGTACAGTCAACCCCATTTCAATGATAGTCATAGAAATAAGTGTTCAGAGGAATCAACTGTCTTATTTCTGAACCCATCAACAAAATTTAAAATAAATAAAATAAAAATAACATAACATACATAACATAACATCTCACCCAAAGTCAAAGAAGGTAAAAGCCAGAGAAAGTCCTGGAAATGTTTTGAGTTCCTACTTCCAGTTGGTTTTAAATTCTACCTGCATCCTCCCAAGTGTATTCGCTTAAGCCCTTTCTTGAATTCTCTCTGTTAATAAATTGTTCTTTTTTTACCTAAGGAAATTCAAGTTTGGTTTCAGTAACATACAACCAGAGTCATCTAAGGTATACTACATGTTTTGCCCTAATTCAGGATATTAATATTAAGGCAGAAATAGGAATTTATATATTCCTTATAGTATCTGTAAGATAATTTTCATAAAGAAATTCATTGTAGTGTTATATTAATTGAAGACACTCCAATGACATGACACATTGTTAAGGAAAAATGTTAGGAGGTATAAATTAGTTAAGAAGCACAAGAACGTATTGTAGGGTATAGATTCTGTCTATACTAGAATGTTTTTTTGGGAACTGCCTCTCTAATCAGGCAGGTTATAGCTTTCCTGTTCTCTAGGACATGCTGGGTAGGACTGGAACTCCAAAGAGAAGTCTTTTCTTCATGGGTCTTCTCTCCCCAGGTAATTAATCATATGCCTTTTGGAAGTCTTTGCCTGAAACAGTCTCATGTGTTGCTATCACCACCAATCATAACTAAATGTAATAGAAATTTCTCCAACAAAACCGATGTTGATAAAAGACGCTTTCTTCCTGGAAGAGTAGACAGTTCAGTCACCCAGGTATTTGGTGATAATGACGGTCTGTTGACTGCAAGCAGCTGGATGCTCTAAGCCTTTCAGTTTCTGACACAAATTTTAGGTAGGCCTCTCTGCCATCTGTCCCTCTAGGAGAGTAAACAACTCTCTAGAAAGTCTTCTGACATTTGCTTTAACTCTTTCTAGAGCGGTGCTTTTTAAGCTTTAATGTACAGATGAAGCCCTCTGTGATCTTGTAAAAGGTACACCCTGCTTCAGAAGGTGCAAAACAGACCTCGGAGCCTGCCAGGAGATGTTGATCCTGTGGTATACAGACTGCACTTGAATTAGCAAGTTTAAGAGAATGTCTTACTTCCCGGCCCTGTTCAGGGCTTGAATTGAATGACAGAATGCCACAGACCTTTCAGCATCTCTCTCCTTTACAGGACAGTAGCTCCCTGCTATACACATGTTTTTTTAAAAATAATATCATATAGTGTCAAATATAAAACCTTTTTTCTGATCCTCCCCTTGTGGGAATTGAAACATAAATTAATTTCTATGATGTCTGCATGGTTCTTATACCACTAACAGAGACCTTTGTGAAGATTATACATAGAATAATCAGTAGGATGAGCCAAGAAAACCAAGTCCTTCTGTTTAGCTCTGAGTGCATAGAAAAGTGTGCTTCTGTTGTGCATTATTTTCTGGGTTTAACCTAAGTCTCACCATGAACCTGGAAAATGGTAAATAATTGCAAAGAAACATTCCTAACTTGTGTGTTTCTGCACTTTCACATTTTATTTCTCACAGTATGAAATTTTACATATAAGCTAGCAAAGGTCTTCCTTTTTTTTTTTCCAGAGACAGTTAAAGTCTTACACAAGCAAGGCGCCAAAACTCCACTGACCCTATGACTATAATAATAATGGCAACATCTCTTATAGGGCAAAATGTATTTTTTTCTGTTTGGAAGTGCTATCCCCAGATAACATTAACCAGAACATTAGATGCAGCCCTATTGTTAGTCACAGACTCTGCCAGAAGTCTGTACACAGAAGGGGTAATCAAAGGACAGGCTTTCCATTGATGTGGATGTGTTAGCACATAATGCCTTTGCCCCAGGGAATTGATAACAGGAAGTACAATGCAGCTCTTCTAGGTCACTTTGAATCCAGCCCAAGTTGGTTGTGATTAACACTGCTAACATCAAAAGCTGTTCTAAGACTAATGTGAAATATAGAATGGTCTCAGTCTAGTTCACTTGAGAGAAGTGCCCACATCGTGAAAATCATCACCATCATTACAGCCTTTGTAGGCAGCACTGGGAGTCTGAATGGTTTTGAAACTGAATGCCAGAGTTCCCTAGAGATGAGCCCTGGGACAATAAGTCAGGTTCATGAGAGGCTTGTTACGAGGAAAACTGTTTCACTTCCTTTGCGGCATCTGTTCTCTAAATAATATAATTAGATCTCCAGGGCAATTTATGTGGTCCACTAAACTGGCCATAAAATATCATAAAATCATGACATATTATTAGTTCTCCCCCTTTACACATATAAACATCTATTACAGGTAGACTCTGATCCCACCATTAACAGCATTAGGTCTTAGGAAGAACAAATGAAAGGGCTTGCCCTTGAAGTAGGTAGTGTTGTTTCTTCCAGAATCCTGATCTGTGAATAATCTCTGGTCTTTAATTTATGGCTTTTACAAACAATCAGTCATGTTATGTTTTTCTACTAGAGCTCTGACTGATTTAATTAAAACTGCAAAATACTTTGATTATTTTCATCTGTAATGTCAATTGTTTACATTTACAAGCAATCTAGTTTATCCAATTCGGTGGCTAAAAACACATCAGGCCATATAAATAATAAAGAATGCTCTATTAGCCCTCACTGTAATTTAAAAATCTGGTTTAATAATCATATACCTCAGTGGAAAGGAGTCTCTCTGATACCTTAAACATCTCAGCAGAAATGTGAATTTTCTAACATTAGGAAGATAAATTTTCCCCCAGGCTGCGGTGAAAGGTAGTGGTGTTTTCCTCAGGTTCCCCATACCTTGGGAATGGGGTGGAAAAAACAGCCATACACTTGTCTCGACACTCTCAGTTCCACACCAATCAATTAAAAGAACCAGATTGGGGTGCCTGGGTGGCTCCGTGGGTTAAAGCCTCTGGCTTCAGCTCCAGTCATGATTTCAGGGTCCTGGGATCGAGTCCCACATTGGGCTCTCTGCTCAGCAGGGAGCCTGCTTCCCTCTCTCTCTCTCTGCCTACTTGTGATATCTCTGTCAAATAAATAAAATCTTTTTAAAAAATTAAATAAATAAATAAATAAATAAATAAAAGAACCAGATTATCATAGTTGAAGTGGCAGATTCTGTCATTTGGCAATTCTATGATCCAACAAGTTTTCTGTTGTCATAAGCATGCTTATTTGAAGATAGGCAATAAAATCTAGCAGAAAAGTGCCATAAGGCAAGCGACAACAGCAATAGCAAAACTACAAAACTTTTGTGTCCACCCCCAAAGAAGTAGAAATTAGTATATATTTCTGAAAGGTCATTCTGTAGCTTTAAGCTTTTAAAAATTAGAGGCATGCGTTGTGCCTCTTTACCTCTTATTCTCAGAAAGCCACTTTTACTCTAAAATAATTCAAACATATAGAGAATAGTAAAATGCCCATCTATCTATTTGCCAGCAAGATAAAACAGATATTACCATTTGTGATATTTGCCTTAAATGAAAATAAATTTGCATATATATGAAAGCCTACTTACTTTCTTTTTCCTCTGCTCATCTCTCTTCACAGAATTGATTTAAAGCACTTACATACGATCTTTTGAACTTTTACTCCATTTGTATATACAAAAAAAACTATAGCATTGTAGTCTATATTTCAAGAATTCACAAGTGATATCCTAAATCTTAAGTATTTCTTTTTTCTCTCTCAACATTATATTTTTGAGATTCATTCATGTTGATTCATGACGATGATGACGAATGTTCATTTTCACTGTGATGTAATGTTCCATTGGATCAATACAAGACATGCATCACATTATACTAATGTGATCCATCAGAAGAATAATCAGGTTTTGGGTTTTGTTTGTTTGTTTGTTTTGGTAAAGCAAGTAACGCTTCAGTGAACACCATTGAATACGTCTCCTCCAACATATGGTGGGATTTTTCTCTAGTAGAGACCTGTAAGGGGAGCCCTTGATTATAAATTATGAGCATCTTCAAATTTACTAGGTGTTGCCCTATTATTCCCTAGTATTTGTATCAGTTAACACCAACAACAGCACTTTCAATGTTGCCTCAAACCAACTCTTGGTATTATAAAAACAAAAAAAATTAAAATTTGATATGCTTATAAAATTGCATCTCATTGGTTTTAATTTCTTTCTCTGAAATATCAGTGAAGACTCTGAACATCACTCCATATTTTCATTAGCCATTTCAGTATGACTTTCCATATTCAAGTCTTTTTTATTTATGTTTGGCTCTTTTATTTTTACTTGCAATAGTTTCTATATTTCAGTATCAATTATTTTGAGTCAAATGCATTGGTAACTCTTGAGGTGAAGCTTTTCTAAGAATAAATGAAACAAGATGGGATTGGGAGGGAGACAAACCATAAGTGACTCTTAATCTCACAAAACAAACTGAGGGTTGCTGGGGGGAGGGGGTTGGGAGAAGGGGGGTGGGGTTATGGACATTGGGGACGGTATGTGCTATGGTGAGTGCTGTGAAGTGTGTAAACCTGACGATTCACAGACCTGAACCCCTAGGGATAAAAATATATGTTTATAAAAAATAAAAAATTTTAAAAAAAGATGTAGCATCCAAGAACTTATTAAGCAATTTAAATCTTTACTTATTACCTGGGAGTGAGGGATAAGGGGTGCAGGGGACAAACTTTTAAGTCCTAATGAGCAAAGCTTTAAACTTCTGTTCATCCTCTCTTTCCCCTCAAAAGCCCTCTTATTAGAGCATAGCTGGTTGCTATCTCTTTTTCTCCCTGAACACCCTCCATCCTTTTCACTTTCACCAGTCTTTCTCTTTCTAAACCTTCTGTATTTCCCACTCAAAACCAATTACTGATGGTTTTTGTCTTCTCAGCACAAGTCCACATCTTCCCTTTTTCCTCCAGAAACATTTGGCCCCTTCCAACATTTAGGAGTCTTCTCTATTATCTACCCCACTCATTTGCTGGAGACTGAGAGGCGCAGACACCCAGGTGGAAGCTGAGCAGGCAGAGAATGGAGGCCCCTGGGAATTCTCATGTTAATGGTTTTCCCTGTCATATTCTAATTACAAATTTTCTCATTCTTTTTCTAAATTTACTGCGTCCACCTTTGTTTTACCTCTGCATGGAATTGTTGTCCTCTTCCCTCTATCTTCATAAACTCTGCCTTGTAATACTGTTAATGGTAGTTTTAATAAAAACCAGGAAGGTTTCAGCTTTAGCTATCGCATGTATCCATACTAGCAAACTGCACTGTATACATTCTGATCCAAACCCTCTTTTGGGGCACCTGGGTGGCTCAGTGGGTTAAGCCTCTGCCTTCAGCTCAGATCATGATCTCAGGGTCCTGGAATCGAGCCCCGCATCGAGCCCTGCATCGAGCCCCACATCGAGCCCTGCATCGGGTTTCCTGCTCAGCACGGAGCCTGCTTCCCCACTTTCTCTCTCTGCCTGCCTCTCTGGCTACTTGTGATCTCTGTCTGTCAAATAAATAAATAAATAAGTAAAATCTTTAAAAAAAAACCCCAAACCTCCTTTTATGTGCAATTACCTATAATATTCCTGTTTTATTGATTAATAGTTTACAAAAAGTAAATTTCTCCATCTGTCACTGTTTCATAGTTGTCCTAGGTAACATTTCCATTTTGGGGGACCTTGTTGCTTTCTCCATGAAATTCATAATTCTTCAATTCCACATGCAAATTATTAAACTATTGATTATTTAAAAGGATCACTTTAAATATTTTACCAAGTTAATAAATCTGTATCATATTAAAGACTAGGGTATAGATTAATAACCAGCTTTACCTTTTTATCCATTCTTTCTAAATTTATAAATGCATAAAGTTACTTATGTTAGACATATTAATTTATATTTTTTGTTATTATGGCAAAATACAGTGGAATAATTTTTAAAATATTTTCTCCACATTAAAGAAACAGTATGGTGGCACATATCATTTGTTTACTTATTTCAAGTGAAAGTGCACCATTTGGCTCAATGTCCCTCTGTGACAATTTTCAGGATCATATTATTTTTGTAATTTGCAACTATTATAAGAGTTTGTCTCAATTTTGGTACTGCCTATGCAAAAGATATTGCTAATCAAATTAAGGACTAAACCAGTTTTACAGACACATTCCTTTAAATGTATTAAGAATTGTAAATTCTCACTATGACCATTCCCTGCTTAAAACTTTGATGTCTGTAGGCATCTGCTAAGTAAAGTTCTAGTTCCTTAAAGTAACACACAATGCATGGCATTACTAACCTCCACCACCTTCCCTTTCTTATTTTCTACCATTCCCTTGCTCACAGTTTATTTAATGACAGAAAAAATGTGATGTAATTGCTCACACAAATACCATAATTTCTTGCCTTGCTAACTGATCATACTCTAACTTCTGTCAGGAATGACATGACATATTTTGTTTGTTGGTCTCACCCATAGGTATCTGATAGATTCAATTCACATATCAATTCACAACTTGAAGAAGCCTTCTCTGCCCAGTGATTGTAAATCTGATTTAGGTTTCCAGGTTGATTTTGTTCCCTTATGCCAGATGTACTTCTTTCTTAATATCGTCATTATTCTGGACACATATATATGTATTTTGCTAATTCAGATTATAAGACCTTTAATTTTAGAGACTGAACATAATTATTTTCATATCCCAAGTACTTACCACAGTGTTTGGTGTATATGCTCAGTATGCTTGGTACAATGAGCTGAATTATTCTGTGACTACTTATATATGGTTGATGTGTAAAGCACTAGTAACTTCTTTTCCCTCTCTTTAAGGCAATTCACATAAAATTTTAACTAAACGGGAATCTCATATACTCTACTAAAGGTCATAATGTATTCAGATATAATTGAAAGCATGGATATTCTTTTAAAATATTCTATAAAGAAACCATATTACTTTTTCAAATGAGCAGTTCTCCAATTTAACTGGAGTGAAAGCATTTTTTTAACATTAACTTCAGACGAGGTGTATGTACAAAACATTCACCTTGGGGAGCAATTAGAAATTACTAGCATAAGTAAATCTTCTTTCCCTATATTTATTCCCTACTTCGTAGAATATTATAAAAATTAGAAGAATTGTGGTTTAAAACATAATACTGAGATGCTCTGAAAGTGTTAGTAATGTCAACTAAAATTGTAACATAAGAAAACTGCTTCTTTCTATTGAAAAAATCCTTTAAAGCTCTGCTAACGTGGTTAAAGGTTATTGAATAGAACATAAAATACATCCTGTAAAGTACACATGTCAAGTTGATGTTTCTGCCCTAAATGGACTGCCTAGAATTCTTTCTGTTTCCACTCTATAGTAACTTCTCTATAGGTTTTGGGGGGCCTATTTCCACACTTTTATTGCCTCTGAAGACTTACCAAAAGGAAAATTATTGATCATTTTTAGGAACATACAAAATAAGTGAAACATAGAATAAACTTTTTCCCTATACAAATATTAAAATACATATGAAAACATGACTATTTTATGTCACCTGTTTATTTTCTTTAGTATCAATTTTATAGCTTCTTTTAAATTTTCTGATAAATAAGGCATTTTTCCATTACATCAAGTTCTTGTAAAAGGCAATTATGTTTTAATATTAACCAACTCCTAATTTTCAGAGCATTTTACAAGATACAGTGCTTTATATGTTCAGTAATGGATAGTATTTCTGTTTTACACATGACAAAACCAAAGATGAGTAGAGACATAAAGGTCACTGAAACTGTATCTCTTCTCAAAAACTCATTTGATTCTTTTTACATAATTGGAGAGCAGGTGAAGTTCAACAATTAGCTAGTGACTAATAACTAGCTACTAGTGAGAGATCAGTTCATAAGAGCCAAACTTCTATGGCTTATTGTAAAACACTGTTTTATTTAAAATAAAGATATCTATTTATGTAAACAATGTACATGATATGAAAGAAAAATACTCAGCTGTGTTCCCAGAGAGCAAGGTAAATAACTTATGTATCCCATTATATTATGATATAATATATACTTGTATCTTATCTTGAAATGGTGTAGAAGGCAATGATATTCCTGGATTCTGGACAAATTATAATATATAGAATATTAGTAACATGAAAGCTTTAGAGATTTTTTTTAAAGATTTTATTTATTTGACAGAGAGAGAGAGAAATCACAAGTAGGCAGAGAGGCAGGCAGAGAGAAAGGGGAGGAAGCAGGCTCCCTGCAGAGCAGAGAGCCAGATGCGGGGCTCGATCCCAGGACCTGAGATCATGACCTGAGCCAAAAGCAGGGGCTTTTACCCAATGAGCCACCCAGGCGCCCCAGCTTTAGAGATTTTATTTATATATGTGTCTAAATCACTCTATAAAATGCCATTTATTATAAGACATTGTGTGGCAAAGACCAGAATCATTTTTTTGTTGCTTTGTTTTGTTTGAGAAATATAGATGCATACAAATACTTATAAATTAATGTTTTTTTAATAGAAATTTAAAAAAAATTAAATCCTGAGTAATCTCATGTATACCTTACCAGAATATTTATTCCCTAGTATATTTAAGGTTTTTATTGAAATATCAAACGTATCAGTATTGAGGAAGCTTAATTCCCATATAATAACATAAAAATTTTAATTCTGGTATAACCCTGACTGTCCTTATGATTATTATTTTCTTTATACTTTGTAAACAACTTATTCACCTGATCCACTTTGGTTTTTTGCACAACTGTTGTAATTATCCCATAGTTCAACCAATTGATGTGTAACTATGTGTTATTAGATCTGTAAAAAATGACAAAGCTCTGGTAAAGCAGTTGACTTAATCACCAGGTTTAACTATAGCTCCCATGACCTATATTATATTGTATTTTCAATAGAAAAGTATAGACAATAATTACTCCAACCACAATTTTTTACACCCACAAGGTTCATAAACCAGGAACTCATAAATGGATCAAAGTTTTGTCAACTTGATGCTTAATAAATTTGGGGGTTCCCTTTATGAAGAAAGATAAAGATTAAATATTATTAATCCAAATTAGGTATGGAGATATTTGAAGGAGCCAACACAAATGAGGGGCCCTGAACCTTATGCTTCATTAAATTTCTTGGTAAATCTCTCTCTACCCAAATGGTAAGGAAAGGAACTAAATATTTTATTCTTAAACATTTGATATATTTTGGAGGCTTATTGTTAGACTGTGAAGCATTGAGTTTCACCCTACTTGAAAGCTAGAAAGTTAATTTTCCACTATTCCATGAATACTGGCAAGAGACATGAAATTCCTGGATCAGAGACAAAAGAATGTATTGCTTGCAGTAAAGCAAGAAGCACAAGATTTATGTATACATCAGTGATCCTGCCACCCTCCCACCCCTACCAGGTTCTGTGGAGGTGACACTAAGGGGTCCAGGTGAATACTGAACAAGCAACAGCAGATTTAAATTATAACTGAAGAATCCCAAGTAGTAACCGTGGCTCCTCTTTGTCCTGTAAGGAGACATCTCGATTATACTACAAGCAAACTTGCCCTTTGCTCTGGAGTGAAACACACTATCTTCAAGTCTATCCCACAGAGAAACATCCTTGAAAATACAGTCTAGAACAATAAGATAGTTTTTACCTCTACTTATGGGTAATACTCTACTTGTGGTAATCTCCCCAAACTATCGCTAAACAAATCAAATTATTATTTCATGAGTAAGTTTGGTTCAAGTTGGTTCAAGTTGATTTTGTAAATTACATGTAAACTCTTTTAGAGAAAGTTTTCAAAAAGGCACATAGAACAGTGTTGCAAAACGGCTTGCCATAAAAAGCAATACCCATGCCTCTACCATTCCCACTTCTCAGAAATAAATACTTTCAGCTATTTAGTTTTTAGTTTTTTGGTTGGTTTTCTTCAATGATGTAAATATTTAATAGCTAGTCCTCCAGGTTTAGTTCTAATAGGAGTCTTTGTTGATATTTACATTTACATAAATGAGTGAAGTGAAAGTGAAACAAGGAAGGATGCTGGATGGCTCAGTCAATTGACAACCGGCTCTGGATTTTGGCTCAGGTCAGGATCTCAGGGTTCTGAGATGGAGCCCCCCACTAGGATCTGTTCTCAACTGGAGTTGAGGTTTGCCCTCTCCCTCTGCCCCTCTCCCACTCTCACGCATGCTCCTGCTCTCTCTCTAAATAAATAAAATCTTTTAAAAAAAATAAAAGTGGGACGCCTGGGTGACTCAGTTGTTTAAGTGTCTGCCCAGGGTCCTTGGATCAAACCCACCCCCAATGTTGGGTTCCCTGCTCACCAGGGAGTCTGCTTGTCCCTCTGTGCACCTCCTCCGTGCCCCCCTCCCCACTTGTGTTCTCTCTCTCTCTCTCCAGTAAATACAAATTTAAAAAAAAATTTTTAATGAAACAATGGGATGGATGTTTGGATTTTACTGTTCATTTATAATGTAAGTGATTTTTTTTTTTTTTTGCTAAAATGGATACCATTTTTTGAACACTGAAGGAATATTTTCTCTGCTATTTGTGTTATTTGCAATTTAATGGTTATACTAATGACAAATTTTAAAATTAATCTGCTTCATTAACATTTTTTCCTTTATTTTCTTAAGTCTAGAAAACCAATATAGCAATAGAACAAGCCTTCATAGCCTTGATAGGCACTAGTTGATTTCTGTGTTGTAAATATTCTTGTCAGGCAGATTTCAATATACCAACATGGTTGTCACTGAACAGAGTTGTGAGGGTATATGCAGTTATATACTGTTACATATATAGCTGTTATATAGTATCCTGCCTCTAGATACTATATGTAAATAATCTCAAGAGCATAGATGAAAGTACAATGCAGTATAATAATTTGGAGATGACAAGTTTTGAGTATTAATACCTTTGTGTATAATGATTTTCTATATATATAGCTTTAATATTTTTGTTTTTAATAATGCCTGTGTTTCACAACCATTCACAAAATCCCTGAAAATTTAACTACAGACTTCTTGCAAATTGGTGTAAACTGGATTAATCCCACCACCTGTTAACTTCTTTATTTCTAACCAATGTAATATTCACTACTTTTTGATTTATTAATTTAGCCATTATCTACTGATTCCCATGATAATAGCTGAGGATTTAGCTCACTTATGTTATCTTCTCTCTGCCTTTGGCAGCTAGCTTTCAGTATGGTCCCCAAAGAGACTTTCTGCCTGCTATTCAGCTCTCTCTGTGAGCTCTTCCCTCAGTGAATAAGGCTGATCTATGTAATAGGATTTTGAGAAAATGATGGTGTGTGACTTTCAAAATTAAGTCAAAAAAAGCCATTGTAGCTTCTGACTTACTTTCTTGCATCACTTTTTATAGGGAAAGCTAACCTCTATGTTGTGAAAATACTCAAGCAGTCCTATAAGGAGAGAGATCCTGATGGTAAAGGGTAAAGAACTGAGAACTTCTGCCAACAAGGCAGCAAGAAGTTCCAGCCATGTAAATAACCAGTTTTGCAAGCAGATCCTCCAATAACGGGCATATATTTCAATGACTATAGCCCCAGCCTAAGAGACACCAGAATTAGAACTACCAAGATGAACTGCTCTTGAATTTCTGACTCACAAAAATTATCAGATAATAAATGCTTCTTGTTGTTTCAAGCCACTAAGTTTTGGGGTAATTTGTTTCTCAGTAATAGATAACTAATATATCCCATTCCCATTTCCTTCCATTTCAATGATATCAATATTCCCACTTCCTCCACGGGTTGTTACTTCATTTATTCAACAAACACATACATTTTGCTCACTTTCTATATGCCAGACAATAATCTGTGAGAAACAGAACAATGACAAAGTACTGACCTCACAAAGCTCCACTAGGAGAGGGAGACTATAAATAAATAAACATACACTGTAATACTCGGTGTTTATAAACACTATGAGAAAGAACAAAGCATCGTTACACTACAGAGATGAAAACGTCTCTGTCAAACGTCTCTGAGAAGCAAACATTTGGACAGAAACCTGAATGTGCTGTGGGAGAGAAAAAGCCCCATGGATATCTGGAGTGAGACGTTTCCAGATAGAGAGAACAGCAAGTGGGAAAACAGGAGATAGGATTGTACTTGTCGTATTGAAAGAACCACAGGGTTCCTTTGGTCATCTCTGCACCTTTAAGCAGCCTATTTTTAAGTCCAGATTTTATTTACGCCCCATTTTTTAAGAGACTTTGGTTTCAGTTTGTGTGAATGGAGATTTTAAAACTCCAAACTTTGCCTTCACTCTGCCTTCCAAGTCCCATGACCCAACCTTTACTTTTTTTTTTACTTTGTATTTTCACAGTTGATGTTTGCATTCTTCTGTAATCATAGTTAATTAGTTTATCATTTGTCCTGGGTTGTTTCTTTTTTTAAAAAAAGATTTTGGTTTTTTTTTTTTTTTTACTTGACACAGAGAGAGAACAAGCAAGGGGAGCTTCCGGCAGAGGGAGAGAGAGAAGCAGGCTCCCCACTGGGCAGGAAGCCTGATAGGGGGCTTGATCCCAGGTTGCTGGGATCTTGACCCGAACCAAAAGCAGGTGTTTAACCTAGTGAGTCACCCAGGTTGCCCCATCTCCATGGGTTGATTCTAAACACAGAACATAAATATGTCTGTATAATGATGATTATATAAATGTGGCTTAAGGTAGGTAGTGCTCTGTGATTAAATGTCCTTCTTACCAGATTGCATTGCCAGGCTTCTGAACAACCAATGGCAGTGTTTTTAGAGCTATATTTGAATGAATATCCCTCTTTTCACTTCTATCTACAGACACTAGTATATTCCAAAATCATGTATTGATTTTGTTGATTTCCCTTATTTCTTTTATAACTTTCTTCTGAAGCCCTCTACTCATGATCATTTTTGTAGGCCAATTCCCATTTTTGTTGTGGAGAGGGAATAGCACTCTCCTAGGTTTGAGACATTGTTTCTTTATCCCAGAGTTACTGGTTTGTTTTGTTTTGTTTTGTTTTCAGAGAAGATCTTCATATTACTTCCTTAGAAAAATGTATTGGAGAAAAACCTTTCAATTCCTATAGAATGTCTTTACTCATAATTGATTGATAGTTGAACTAAGCATACACTTCTAAGGTAATAATAATTTTTCCTACTTACTCTGAAGGCATTACTTCATGTCATTAACATTTATTGTTGTTGACAAGAACTCTAGTGCCCATTTCTTATTTCTGTGTCAGTGACTGTGGTAAGTTAAATTGTGCTTCCACCCCCCAAAATGCTATTTGGAAGTCTTAACCCCCCAAGTACCTCAGAATGTGACTTTATTTAGAAATAAGATCATTGCAGATGGAGTTAGTTACATCAAGATAAGGTCCTACTGGCAAGGGTGGGTCACTAATCCAATATGGCTGGTGTCCTTCTAAGAAGTCAGTCAGGTGAAGACAGGCACAGGGAGAATGCCACATGATGACGAAGGCGGAGACTGGAGCTGCCAGTCAGTGTTTGAGAGATATTGCCGGCCAGGAGCCGGGAAGAGGCAAAAAAGGGATACTCTTACAGGTTTCAGAGGGAACATGGGCAGGCCAAAACCTTGGTTTCAGACTTCTGGCGTCCAGGACTATGAGCAGATAAATTTCTGTTGTTTTAATAATTTGTCTAATTATAGCTTTGCCTTTCAAAAAAAAAAATGTTTTGCTTTAATTTCTCGTGCCTTGTGCTTTGTAAGTTTCTATCACACAAAAAACACTTCAAATTTAGGAAATTCTCTGACAGAGTTGAGAACTTCAACCCATTATTTTCTCCCTTTTCTTCTTTCCTTCCTTTCTGTCTCTGTCTCTGTCTCTCTCTTTCTTTTTAATTTCCTATTAAAAAACTATTGGAACTCCTAGATTGGCCCACTCTCTTTTCTATCTCTTTGTTTGCTTGTTTGTTTTATTTTCTGACATTTCTTTTTAGTCCTTCCAGTCTATTTAGTATATATAATGTATAATACATATAATTCATTTTAAATCTGATTGGTTTCTATTGTTTTATTTTATAAAAACTTTCAGATATTAATTTTAACTTTTTTATTAGGAAATCATGTATTCTTCAATCTCTCTGCATCACTAATTAGAGAGTTTTTGTTGTCTTTGTGATTGGTTCTTTGTTCATTTTAAATTTTATTTTACTTAAATTCCAGGATAGTTAACATGGTGTGTTCTATTAGTTTCAGGTATACAATACAGTGATTCGACTGGCTGTTTAAGTACATTCTGATGTCAGAATTATTTTTTAGTGTTTTTTAAGAGTTTTTTTTTTTTAATTTTAAGTTGTTTTCCTCAAGTATCTGATAATACTAGGAGTGTTTAAGTATTTTCACACTGTTCTCTAGTATGTCTATGGGGCTTATTGCCTGGTGGGAAGGTGAGAGAACCACAATCAAATTGACGTCCCCTAGTCTTGATGGTGGAGAGTTTAAGAGAAGTAACTCATACCTGGAGCTCTCAGAGGGCTTTCTCTTTGGAGAAAAACCAATGGGTAAATACCTGGCAGCAACATGGGGAAAGAGGTGGAAAGATTAACTGTGCCTGTATTGATTTTCACTCAATATTCTAGTTATTAGTCCCATCTCTAACTGTTTCCTTTCTTCGTGCCCACCTTTTCCAAGAAGATCCAAACCTCTCCCTTGGATTTTCAAAGCAGAATGTGGGTCTGTACAATTTATCTTTTTGTATGTGTTAGCAATACTGTTAATAGAGTCTCAGCAGGAAAAGGAGATAAATGGCAGTTTAAAAATCTTGAACCAGAAATCTATAAACCGGTTTTTAAAAAGTACCCTTCAATTCAGTTCATTTGGAAGATGAAAGGCGGCATCCAGAAAGGCAAAATTTACATAATTTAATTCCGATAATAAAGAAGATTAGAAGGATCCACATAATTCAGTAGATTATTGCACATAGCCACACATTTAAAAGTATTCTTTTCGAGTCTGCTCATTCTCAGAATTGTTTGCTACTTAAACAACTGTCATCAATAGCCTCTTGGTTCCTCTAGTAATGGTTTCTGTGTGTAGGTTTTCTCACTGGAGATTTCCTCCTGAAACTTAACATTTCATGGTGTAAAGTGCACCAGACCTACACTGATAGCCTTAATACTGGGGACTAGTCTTAGATTTGCCTAGTAGCTGTGGGATGATGGGCACAGTGCTTCGCCTTTCAGAATCGCAGCTTCTTCCACCATGAAGTGAGAGGTTTGACTGGGTGAACTCTATGTTCCCTTCAAGCTCTGTGATTCTGTGGTTGAAATAGAAATGTATTTTTACAAAATTTTCAAATGTTATTATTCCTGCCACTGGATAGAATAAATGATTTTATCAGAATCTACTCTCTTGCTACACCGCTGTTATGTCCCAGCCACTGACGACTTCCTGCCCCCACAGCACCCGGAGAGAACTTGAACTACAAATCAAATATTATCACTCCACTGCTGAAAAATTTTCAGTGGTACTCAGAATAAAGTACAAGTCTTTACCAAAGCCTGTTAAGTCCATGACCTAGACCCTGTCTAATTTTCTATTCTTACCTTAGTCATTCGGCACTTAGTTAAGTTTGCTGAAAACATAGTGGTCATTTTTTTTTTCCTCCTCAGATAGGCCAAATTCTTTCCTGATTCTGCTGTTCTTTCTGCCAAGACTGCTTTCTCTCCCTCATTTCCCAGGAGGCTATCTCCCCCAGGACTCAGCCTGAAAGCCATTTTCTCATATAAGACCTCTCCTTCTTATCGTTTCTTCTCCCCTCCATTGTCTCCTTGATCACACTCTTCACAATTAGTAATGATTTATTTGTATGGTGAAGGTAGGAAACAAGTCTCTCACGTTGATCACCAGTTCCCGTGTGCTTAGTATCATGTCTGGACTACAAAAAGTGCGTGACAAATATTTGATGAAAGAGGAATGGACATTAAAATAAATGATTTTATGTAAAATGTGCTATTGGAATGAATTTTATTTTAGAATAGTGGTAACTGGTTGAACAGAATAAAATCAACTATGGTGTAAAGAAATAAGGAAAAACAAGTTACAAAATTGTTTTCCTTTCTTAACTTGTGTATTTTTATAATTAAACTGCATCAGATCAAGCCTGACTGTGTTCAGATTTTCCAGGCTGTCCTAGCTTGGAATTAGAAGAATTTTTAGAATAATTTATGTATCAAGAAAAGAGTACAATACTCTAGTGATACAAAGTCCCTGGGGGCAGAGAATCATGTAAAATATTCATGAAGCTTAAGTGCAAGAGACATCAGATTTTCTGTGGTATTTTAACACTATATTTCTATACAAGGGAGTTGTAAAATGAATATGAGAGAAAAATATTTAGGACAATAAAGAGCACCTATAAAGTGAATTCTTGCCTATCTAGTTTTGCAACTATTGCCCTCCCAAATATGTGTGTGTGAGTGTGTGTGTATGAGTTCCCCTATTCATTAATATTAGACGTTCCCTTATAATCGTCATAAAAATTAGTATTAGGAATCAGCAGATCCTCTTCATACCTCTTCAAAGGGGTCAAAAGTGAAAAGAAAAACAAATTAATTGAAAGAGCGAGAGATAAGATGTGTACTGGTTAATAAAATCCAAAAATTTGGGGACCACACCTTGACATATCAAGTGATGGATTTGCCAAATAGCATCTTGTAAGTCTTGGACATACTTGTTTGTGGTTGCTAAACACCTGAGATTAAATTTTACTGATGTGATTTTCATCTTAAGGTATCTGTTCTTGTTGAAGTCTCCTGTCCTCTATATGGAAAGAGACTCCTTTAAAGCCGGAGGTCTGTAGGTATGGGTTTTTTGAGTCCTTCTTTCCTTCTCACTCCAAACATCTCACTAAACAGGCTGTGGATATTCTGTGAAACCTGTGCCATTCAAATGCTTTCTAAAGAATTTTGAAGATGCTTTTATTTCAGGCATCGATCTGATGTTGATGTCAACAAAATTTAAAAGTAGGTCCTTCGGCTCAGGTCATGATCCCAGCCTCCTGGGATCGAGTCCCACATCCGGCTCCTTGCTCAGCAGGGAGCCTGCTTCTCCCTCTGCCTCTGCCTGTCACTCTATCTGCCTGTGCTCTCTCTCTCTGTCAAATAAATAAATAAAATCTAAAAAAAAAAAAAAAAAGTAGGTCCTTAAATACATCTTGATTCACTGTGGTGGAATGTTGGAAGCAAATGGCAGTTATCAAGAGGTTATAGTTTTCATGAATTTAATTAAGAATTACTGAAATCTTTCCTGGGGGATAGGGACTCAAAAGGAACTCGAGAGGGACTTCAAGAGGGATTCAATTTTTAATTCATAGCAACATAGACATATTAAAAAAAAAAAAAAGAAAGTGTTAGCCTCTGGTTTTCATTCATGTTTGACCATTTGAAATTTAGATGTTTATTTCATTTATTTTATATGAAAAAGAAAAGATAGAATGTAATGTCTTATTAACTGTATTTGTTTTTGTAAGGAGTTTGGAGTTCCTCTGAATGAAAGATAGCCTTTCTTTGCTCAACTTCTCATCCACATTCAACCGAATGTTTTATAAGACACTCATTTTCTGAGATGTTCAAGGAAGATATATGATGAAAAGCATATTGGGGAAGATTTAAGATGCAAACATCTTTCAGAGTCCTTTGGGTTGAAAACAGTCTCTGAAAGTTAAATGGCTAATAATATAATAAGAAAATTTTCCATGTAAATTTGTCTACTGATGTATCTTTATCTGTCTCATGTCATTGCTCTATTCTAATTCTTCACCTAAATGGTAAAAAAAAAATATTTGGTAGGTTTTTGACATACAATATTATGATAAACACATGACGCTCTCTCGTCTCAAAACCTCTGCACAGAATGTTATTCCCTCCTCCAACCTGTGGAACTGTACAAAGTGAAGCCACTGACAAGGGGGGAGGGGGACTACTGTAATTAAACTTTCCTAAGTGAATCTCATCTCAACAGATTTTTAGCATAATGTCAATGTCAGAGAGATGTGAATAGACTGGATAAGCCTTAGATAAATGTGAGAATTTTACAAACCTGTCAAACCTCTTCCCTGTTCTGTTTAAAAATTCACAAGTAGGAGTCACTAGGTTTTGATAAAGAACTCCTCCATGGTGAGCTTATGGAATTGACCTCATTGGTGTGTTCGCCTACCCATTTGCCTAACTGGCACCTCTCAGGGGTTCCTCGTCTTAATTACCGGTGAAATCATACCCTTCACCACCACGGCTATTTCTGAGCTGTCTGTGGAGTTTGACCTTGAACGCCTTCATAGTTTCTGTGCAGTTTTCACGCCAGCTTTCTGCCAGCTTTCACCTCACCTCCATCCACCTTGGCTTATGGCCTCAGGAGTAAAATCTGACTTCCACACTATGGTGTGAAGCTAATTTTTTTTTTTTATGTCCTCGTAGAATATGCCCCAAGTTTTCTGTTGTTGTTTTGTTTTTTTAAATAATCACTTTGTAGTACTTAAATATTTAAAACATTTTTACTCATTTTTCTTGGTAGTCTATAGTAAGCCATCAGGGTTAATAGTTTGATAGTTTTTTTCCCTACACATTTATTTCATAAGGACGTTGAAACATGATTTTATTACAGTTATAAAAGGCCCATGTTACTATTTGTGGGGATGAAATATAGTTAATGCACACCAACAAAAAAAAAAAACAAACAACTATAGTAACAAATGATAGGTCAACACTTTATATTTTGTTAGATTTTCAGAAAAAGCAAGGCATTGTACCCCCCATTTGTGGTGTTTATGAAGCAAGTGGCTCAGTGGGTTAAGCCGCTGCCTTCAGCTCAGGTCATGATCTCAGGGTCCTGGGATCGAGTCCCGCATCGGGCTCTCTGCTCAGCGGGGAGCCTGCTTCCCTCTCTCTCTCTACCTGCCTCTCCATCTACTTGTGATTTCTCTCTGTCAAAAAAAAAAAAAAAAAAAAATCTAAAAAAAAAAAAAAAAAGTTATTCCTTTCATAACCAGTTTTCATCATGGTGCTTGGCATTTACCTTGAGCATTAGTAACTAAGATAGCAATAATAATTATTATAATAACAAGTATTTCTATTGATCTCCTTGTATGCCAGGTATTACTATAAGTATATACTTACTATATAAGTATATACTATTACTTATATGTATTGATTTGTTACTAATTAACAACCTTGTATTATTCTCATTTTGCATATGAGCAAACAGTTATGATAGATTTTGTGACTTGCTCAAGGTCACTAAGTCAGGAAAAGGGCTGGATTGTCAGGCAGTCTGGCTCCAGAGCCTGCCACTTAATCACTACTGTATACTGCTTCTCTATTTAAAAATTTAAGTTGGTTTCTACTTTGGGCAGTATGAAAAATTTATGATTTGAAGGCATTTTCTAGTTTTGGTGTCTAAAACGTAGGTCAACCACAATCTTGGGGAGCAGAGTTGTTGAAGATTTAACATGCCATGATAATTGGAGTCTTTGTAGAGTTGAGAAGTTTAAATCCATAAACCAGAAAATTGCATGCTTAGTTTGATTAAAATTTCTATGAAAGCAGAAAGACTTGCTAAGAAGACATCCTCAAGAGCTAGCATTTTGGTTTGTATTGATGCATGAAATTTTTCTCCTCATGTATCTGCTATATTGTTTATCTTTATCAGGTAGGACTATTCTAAACATTATTTGATATCATGCAGTGTTAAAATATGCTGACAAAAAATAATTACTGTGTACGCATAGCTAATTAAGAATGCTATCTGGTTAAATCTATTCTGTACCCTAAATGTTGAACAAAATAGATAGCAACACGTGTTTGAACCAGGACCAAAAGTGAAACATGTATCTATTTGTAAAATGAGCTTCTTAAATTTGAATTCAAATTTGTAAGTCATGATTACATATTAGAAGCACAATGAAGTATAAATAAAGTGAATAATTTATAGTTAGGGTCATTACAGTTAATGAAAATGGCTAAAACAAAGTGTTTAAATCATAACTAATCCCACCAGACTCACAGCCTCTACCTGTGCTTTGGAAAGTAGATAAACACCATCTCCTGGAATGGCCTTCCCAAATTATTCTGCTAAAGTTAAAACCCCTGACTGTGTTGGCAGCAGCTCTGAAGTTTCTGAGACACTGGCTCTCATGGACAGTTCCACAGGGGCACCAATCCTCTACTCAGAATTTCTTGGGTATTCACCAGTATGGTAAGAACAGCTACATCAAGGGGGAAAAAAATCCAAGAAAACATAGAAAGGTGGTTGGTTTGTTAAAACAATAAGTTTAATCTTTATTTCTTATATAATATGCTCAGACATACATGTACACACACACATACATACACACATAAATTATAAAGGACGAATTCTACACAGAAAGCTACACAGAGTGAACAATAATGGTTAATTGTCAGACTCAGGCAGGGTCCCGCCCTCTGAGTGAATGCTTATGCATGGGTGTATGTATATGTGTGTGTATGTATATATTATTAGTGTGGATACTCTTCTTTATTGCGACTGAAACTCTCTCTAAAAGTACATTTCACTCACACTTGGACTTGACAGATGCAGTCAGTATGACAGAAGAGAAATAATTGTCAGAGCTCAATGAGACTAATAATGTTCTTTATATATATAGGTACATTTTCACACATGCAGTTCATTGTCATGTGAAAATTATAGAAGGATGTCACAAATTATATGTAATCATTTTCACATGAAAATGAAATACACCCTGTCTCCAACACAGTACCCTTGAAAGTCTAATGAATTGTTATAGTTTTCTATTTACTCCATTACTTGTAGCTTTCTATAAAATGGGCTCTCCAAGCCTGTTTTCAATTGAATAATCTTGAGGGAACAGGAAACTGCATTTTTTTCTTTTCCTAAGTGCTAATGCTTGGGTAAAATAATTGACTACTCATTTTGCCATATTTCTTAATATTTTCTCTATTTTTCCTCTCCATTTATGAAAATTATTTGGATCATATTCTCAAATAAAGAGAGCATGATGCAAAAAAAATATAAAAGTTACCTCCTTCTATCCCCATGGAATTTAACAGTTTTACACATACCAGAAAAATAGAATGTTAAAGATTGAGGAGTCGTAAATGATATCCTAATTGTACTCCATTTACACAGAAGAAAAATGAAACTCAAGGATAGTGTTTAGTTTGCCAAGGGCCACTGAATGTGAAATTACAGATTAGAATGAGCATCCAACTTGCCGTGTTGCAAACCAGAGTCATTTCATATGCAGTGCTTTGCTTGAAAACATAAAACAAATAAACTAAAACTCTTAATGCAACAAGTACAAAAAGGTCTTACCTATGGCTTAAATACAGCTAAGTCAACTAATGCTGTACCTTGACTATAATGGAATAAATAAATGTAAGAAAATAATATGAGCAGGAGAGGGAGTATTAAAATGATTTATGATTCTTTAATGAAAAAATGTTTAAAGATGAGTTGAAGGGGGCATTTTTCTAATATGATGTGTGTTTTCTTGAGGAAAACCAGGTATTGGTGGCACATTACACACACATAGTGCTCAAAACATTTTCATCTCATGCAGAGCCAGGAGATCAATTCCTCTTATAGGAAAATCAAGGTGATTTTAGGAAATTACTAAAGACTGGCATATATAGCATACTGAGACATCAGCAGAAATTTAAGTTTTTTAAGAAAAGTCTGTTACTGTCCTGTAAAAACACCCAAGAGACTACCCACAACCTCCAAGATAAAGCACGGACTTACTAGCATTGTGTCTGTGGCCTTCCTTAACTGTTCCCTTCAAGATGTCCGACCACCCCTATCCCTAATCACCTCAATAAAACCCAAGCTTCAGCAGTCCCAAAGAACTTTCTATTCCCAGAAGCTACCAATACACATGGTATTTCTTCCAATGACTTTCTTACAATGTCCCTGTAAGACATTTTCAAGGACTATGAGGGAAGATGAGAAAGAGAATATAAAATATTGGTAGCTTGCAAGATCTTGTGAAAAGTCAGTGAACTATAGTCAAGGTGTAAGAAACAGATTTGGATTAAAAGCTTCATAAGTGGGGCGCCTGGGTGGCTCAGTGGGTTAAAGCCTCTGCCTTCGGCTCAGGTCATGATCCCAGGGTGCTGGGATCCAGCCCCACATTGAGCCCCGCATTGGCTCTCTGCTCAGCGGGGACCCTGCTTCCCTCTCTCTCTCTGCCTGCCTCTCTGCCTACTTGTGATCTCACTCTAATAAATAAATAAAGAATCTTTAAAAAAAAAAAAAAGAAAGAAAATCTTCGTAAGTTATCTTGTAGAGTAATCAGCAAACAGTTTGAGTGGTAGATAGTATAAGGCAGAGAGGGATGAAAAAATGGATTGGAAATAAATATCATTTGAGTATCCACTAGGTAACATGTATAGTCTAGTTGCATTCACGTACTTTATATTTTAATTTTCATAATAGTTCTGAAATGCAGGGGCTAATGCACCTTTTTTGAAGACCAGGGAGTTCAGTATTAAGTCTTATACCTAATAGTTGACAGAACTAGAACTCAAATCCTAGTCCTTATTGAAATCATTGTAACCATAATAATCTATTAATATTCATCACCTATTAAAACTTTTGGAAAACAAATTATGTTCATACCTACAAGTACTTCACTCATCACTGATATAGACATTTGGTTGTGATAGAGTTTGCTGGGAAATCCAGCTCTCTACCAAATAGAGCCTCACAGAATGACAGCACACACTTTTGTCACAAAACCTCAGCATCTGGGGGTGCCTGGGAGGATCATACGGTTAAGTGTCCGCCTTCAGCTCAGGTCATGATCTCAGGGTCCTGGGATTTAGCCCCACATTGGGTTCCGTGCTTAGTGAGAAGTCTGCTTCTCCCTCTCCCTGTGCCCCAGCCCCCCATGGTGCTGTCTCTCTCTCTCTCTCTCTCTTTCTATCAAATAAATAAACAAAATCTTAAAAAAAAATAAATAAAACACACACCAAAAAAAACAGCATCTGATCCACATCTTTGCAGGTTCTATGATTGAAAGTTCTCATAAAACAAAGTGGATCAGCCTTTTAGACTGTTGGTGACTATTGACATTCACATAAACTGATATGTACAGTAAAATGCTGAATTATTCATTTATACTTGGAAATGTAACTATCAAACCAACCAGAAATTTGATGTCCGTTATTTAGTGTATTTTATCCTTGTAGGCAAATTTATAAGGTTTAGTCAGAAATTGGTTTCATGACAACGGAGACAAGTACACGATAATAGGGAGAGCGACTGTGATGCTCCAGGCATCGTGCTAAAGTTTCTGTTGAGATTATTTCACTTAATTCTCACAATTCAAGTGAATATCCATTTTATAGGTAAGGAATAAGAATGAGAAAAAAGTGAGTTTCCATAACTTTCCCAAATGCTCATAGCTGGTAAAGAGTTGAAACCTAATCTATGGGGTGCTTAGGTGGCTCCCTTGGTTAAGTGTCTGCCTTCAGCTCAGGTCATGATTCCAGAGTCCTGGGCTCAAGCCCCACGTGAGGTTCCCTGTCAGTAGGGAGATCGCTTCTCCCTCTCCCTCTGCAGCATCCCCTGTTTGTGCTCTCACACACTCTCTCTCAAATAAATAAAATAAAATAAATAAGAAAAAAAAAACTGTAGAAAAAAAGAACTTAAAAAAAAAAAGAAGAAGCCAAAATCTATCTAACTTCAGAGCAAAACTTAATCACTGCCTCCCAAACACGATAAAAAACCCCTTTAGGGCAGGGAGAGTCTTAAAAACACTCCCAAAGGAAGAGTGTTCATCCTGTGTCCTACATCTTCTCTGCCACACCCACATCGATGCTCACATCAATCCTGTGATATACTTTCATCCTCATTTTATAAGAAAGACAACAAGCTAAAAAATGAAGTCTTTCCCTAAGGTCATATAGTTAATAAATAGCAAGATCAAGGAGGACTTACTACTCAACTCTGAAGCTTGCATTCATTCTATCACTGCATGCTGCCATTCTAAGCCAGGCATACCTGTCAGATAGAAATGATAGCCTTCATCATATGTAGGCATGTTCTAGCACTTTATGTATATTAACTTATTTAATCCTATGAATGTGAGTCTATAATTATCCTCATTGGATGAATAAGCATGCTAACTCAGAAGTTAAGTAATCTACCAGAATTATTCTACTAGTTAGTGGTGCATCTAGGATATAAATCAGACAGTCTGGCTCCAGAGCCCTACACTCTACTGTCTGTTGTGTTGTCTTACTAATAAATGACAAACAGCTTTACAACCTAATGCCTTCAATTTCATTTTAGAAATATTTTGTTCATGGGCAGCCACATGGTTTTCCCATATAGAAATGTAGAAAATGGAGCAAAAGGAAATGTATTTCTATATAACAAGACCATTCTTATTGTTACTGTTATTTAAAATATTAGTAGTTAGTCCATGGGACTCTTGGGTGGTACAGTCAGTTAAGCGCCTGACTCTTGGCAGTCAACTCAAGTAGTGATCTCAGGGCTGTGAGATCAAGCCCTGTGTCGCACTCCATGCTCAGCATGGAGCTGCTTAAGACTCTCTCCCTTCCCCTCTGCCCCCTACTGCCTTAAATAAAGAAAATAATCTTTAAAAATAAAATAGTGTTAGTCTAGACAATGTACAATGAAGATGCTTGAGTTAAAGCTTCACTAGCTATCTTAATTTCAGTCTTGTCTACCTGACTCTCTACCCCATCAATTTGTCAGAACTTAAGTAGTGAGGAAGCACACAAGACAGGCAGAATTGTGAAGAGCTTCCTGTGAAAATCATGAAAACATGATGGTGTCTGGGTGAGGTTCAAAGGAGAGTAGAGCAGAAATTTTGCCATGATTGGATATACTTCAGGGAGCCAGATGAGCCAGAAAACAAAAGTCAATATAGTTTTATTATCAAACTTGTTTGAAGTAAAACAATACTTATTGGGGACTTCCATTATTCATCCATGAGAACATTTTGTGGAAACCAGATATTTGGGTCAATTCTACACTTAATAGGGAGACCTGTCCCTAGACCTAATTCCTATCAACAGAGAAGAGCTTATTAAGGAAGAAAAAAATATCAGGAATCCTGGAAAAAAGTAATTGTTCAATACAAAAGAAAAAAAAAAAGCAGTACACAGAGTTGGAAACCTCTAGATGTTAAAAATCCATATTTCAGAAAGCTTAGAGAAAGAATGGCTTGATGTCTATATATTAATAAAATGAAGGTGTCACAAAAGGAAAGAAAGACTATCACAAATGGTCTTCGGACCATACAATCCCAGATGGTTTTGATGAAGAAAAAAATGTTGGGATACCTAACGAGATCGATGCAGCTGCCTGGGGAGCTTGCCGATGAATGTGAGAACATGTAAGATGATGGAAGTAGTGATATAAGCAAGGATGATGACAGAATAATAATTCATACACCTAAGAAAATTGCTAGTTATTTTAAAGAAAAAATGGAATTGAGAAAAATTCCAAAGGAAACAAAAAGGAATCCTAAAAATCATGTTTAAGTCAAGAAAGATAATAAAAAGAAGAAGGTCTGCTGCTTAGGGCTGAAGGTGAAATATTAAAAGATGATGAAGGAAAAGTCATGCTACTCTACTTCATTTAGCTTCTTTTCTTTAGACAGGAAAGAGGATAACTTTCTCTGTAGAAGGAAAATGAATCCTATGTATAAGAAAATGTATCTACCCACTTTGATTACACCCTGTATTATTGTGAGGACTTGAAATTGTTCCAGTTCCTGAATAAACACGTATGTATGCCAAACACTGTACAAGTTATAAACTCAGGTCCTCCTGGAAGCAACTCTGCAAGGTTGATGATCTTTCCACAATTACAGAGAAGAGAAGACACGCATTCAATGCAAGGGGTATCTTTAGTCCCAAAATTTACCTGTCAACTGATACCATGTGCTTTTAGACAAGGCTTTTTGGTATAACCTGTTCATGTTGAACTCATACTGTCCTGTGGATCCCTAAATAGTGTTCAGAATTTTTTCATAATTTAATTTTCAGTAATCAGTTGAAGAATCTTATTCTATTTAAGACATTAAAGTAATTATTGAAACACAGATTGTGTCATGCTGACCAAATATTTAGTTGATATGAAGTTGGGAATGACAGAATCTTCAAGCTGCGTAAAGGACTGAATATAAGATGAAATAATAGGAAAAAGGAAAAAAAAACCTTTTTTTTTTCTTAAGGAAAAAGTTTGCATTATGGATTAATATGGATCAGAGAAGGCTGAGTGTCCCTGAGGATGAAGATTATACCTTGCCAAATTGGTTTCACAAATGTTTTATATAGTTAGAATGATGATTTATAATTCAAAAGTCAAGGATCCCAAAAGTTTAATGTGGTCTTCAACTACCCTAAAATCACTATAAAATCCAGACTAAATACACTCCTAGAGTAGTTCATCAACATATACATCTTTAATAAAAGCCTATAGAGTGACACTAGACTTCCCATGTGTAAGATCCATATGCCTCTGGACATCTTTACTTGGTTGTCCCCTTGGTATAAAAATAAGCTTATTTTTAAATTTCCAAGAAAACTTGTTACTTCCACAGTGTGGCATATTCTGTGTTTATCGATCAGGTTAGTCTAGGTTATTTTATCCTAAACAACACCTGAAAATCTCAAGGGCTTAACATAAAAAAGGCTTATTTCTCCCTTACGCTTTGTAAGAATAGTCTGGGGAGAGTGGTCTCTGTTCCCTGTCATCAACATTCTTATTCCAGAATCCAGATTGTCTCAGTTATTTCTTTCTGTGTAACAAACTACCCAACATTTAGTGACTTAACACAACAATCATGTTATTACCTTTCATGATTCTGTGGGCTGAATGGACTTGTTGGGACTCTTCCACTCCATATATCTGTTGGGTCTACAGTCATCTGATGCACTGATTTGGCTGGATTGCCCAACACAGGTCACTCGTATGGCTAGCAGCAGATGCTTACAATTGGCTGGAAGATCCAATGACACTATCTGCTGGAAGACTTACATGTAGTCTGTTTAGGTGGCTTGTGCTTCTCATAGCATGGCGTCAGGGTTCCTACAGGTCATGTCCCAAGAGCGAATGTTCCAAGAGGGAGGATGTGGAGTTGTCAATTCCCTTTAAGACTAGATCTGATATTGGCACAGCATCATTTCTGCTACATTCTCTTAGTTAAGCAGTCAATCCTATAATTCAGAATGGAAAACTAAACTCCACCCCTTAATTAGGAGAGTTAAAGAACTATGGGAGTGCCTGGGTGGCTCAGTGGGTTAAAGCCTCTGCTTCGGCTCAGGTCATGATCCCAGGGTTCCGGGATTGAGCCCCGCATCGGGCTCTCTGCTCAGCGGGGAGCCTGCTTCCCCCCTCTCTCTGCCTGCCTCTATGTCTACTTGTGACCTCTCTCTCTCTGTCAAATAAATAAATAAAATCTTTGGGAAAAAATTAAAAAATAATAAAATATTTCATTAAATATGAACTCATTTGCTTATCATCTTTTATTAATTTAACACATATTTATTGAACATCTTCTATGGGTGAGGTATTTGCCACTTTCTGCCAATATAAGTGCTACAATTTCAATGTCTTCCTTCTACCACATTTATCAACTTAGAAATCTTAAATATGACTCAAAATATACTTAAAAACAACAGTACTAGCCCAATTCTCCAACTTCATTAAAATCTATTTTACTTCTTCATGTTCTTAATGGGTTATATTAATGTGCATTTTTTCCTACACATTTTTATTTGAATTATTAATTCTACTTTAAGAAATTCTAATATGTTGGTTTCTGCTAATATTGTTAATAAATTAATATTGTTTGCTTCCTTTAGGGAAATTGGTTTTATGATTCTTTTTCTTTTTTTTTTTTTTAAGATTTTATTTATTTATCAGAGAGAGAGAGGGGGAAAGAGCGAGCACAGGCAGACAGAATGGCAGGCAGAGGCAGAGGGAGAAGCAGGCTCCCCGCCGAGCCAGGAGCCCGATGTGGGACTCGATCCCAGGACGCCGGGATCATGACCTGAGCCGAAGGCAGCTGCTTAACCAACTGAGCCACTCAGGCGTTCCTATGATTCTTTTTCTAAACTATTGAATTGAACACTTAGTTCATTATTTTCCTTTTCACTCCCCTAATCCTAATTGCTTTTAAAGGAATGAATTTACCAGTTGCCAGAACTTTAGCTGCTTCTTATGTTTTTTATATGCTGTATAATTTAATTTAATTTAAATACTTTATAATTGCTATTTTTGTCACATTTTGATGTCTAGTTTGTACTGATCATATTGAACAAATAGAAAGATTATTAGTTAGCTATTACTGTAATAAGGTTCTATAAGAAATCATCTCTAAATTAGTGCTTAAACAACAACATTTATTATTTTTCATGAGTATATGGATTGGCAGGTTGTTTCTACTTATGTGGATATGGCTTGACTTATCTCAGTGAGGCTTGTGCATCATTTGGGTCAGCTGGCAGGTCACCTGAGAGAGGGCTGATATAAGAAATGCACATCTGGGATAATTCATCTTTCCTTCATGTGTCTCACACATCCCTCCAGCAATCTATTTCCTCCAGGCAGGGGTCCAAGAAAGTTCAACCCTGCATGTGCCTTTGAAAGCTTCTGCTGGCATTAAGTTTGCTACTGTTCCATTGGATAAACAGATGACAGCCGGGCCAAGAGTGAGCATGCAGAGGTGTGAACAGAGGACACAAATATGAAGACATATGAAAAATTAGGGCCTATAATGCAATCAAACTATCACAGAAAAAATTACTTCTTCCCTATTCTTTACAATTTTTTAAACAGTGTAGAGATTATCTGCTCCAAAGTCTATCTGTGATCTGTTCTCAAGTCTTCTTAAAACAGTGTTCATGATGTAAGCCATCTTTAATAATAGAATTATTTCATGAAGATTTTTAAATTCATTAACGGAGCTTTGTTCCTACCTAACGAAAAAACTTCTTTATGGCTGTGATGATATTTAATTTTTAAAATTGTTTATTTTTGTACTCCTTCTGCATTTTTAACTGATCTTATAAAAACACGTACATTTTATTAATAATTTAAAGGAAACTGTTTTCAGATTTATTCATATTAGTTTTACTGCGTTCCTTTTCCTAAGTAATAGTTTTTTTATTCTTTTTTTTATATATTCTGTTCTTTCTACCTTTCAAAGAATTTATTTTGCTACCCTTTTTTAAGTGGGATTCTTAATCCATTTATTTTAATTTTGCTGTACTTAAAAATTTCACTTGAATATTCATCTGAGATCATTTTGGCTTTCCCCTGTAGGTTTTGATTTATAGTGCCAATATTTCTATTTTTTAAATATGTGAATTACCCATTTATACCAATTTTTTTTGGTAGAGATCTTTTAAATTTAAATAATTATTTAAAAATTTAAATAAATTTTCTGTTAGTAATTTTAGAAGAAAATATCTGTTATTAATGTCTATTGTTATTACATTTTGTCAGACAATGTAAATTATCCCACTTATCTATTTTGTAACATGCTTCGAATTTTAGAATATACACAGTTGTTTTGGTTGACTAACATAAAGTTAATTATTTCATGGATACATAAAAATATGCTATATCCTCTATGATATATAATTTATTTTATAATTAGTAATTCAACTATATGAATTATAATATTCAAATTTTATATAATTATTTTTGTGTCATCAGTTATAGATGACTAAGTTTTTCTCACTCATATTCATTTCTATCTGTATCTCTTTGTGTATATCTCTCATTACACATATTTCTGTTTCTCTGTATTTCTGAGATGTTACTTTGTGTATTTGTGCTTTTTAGTATATAAAGTTTTATCAGCTGTATTCTTGTGACATTTTACCATATTTAATTATAAAATGATTTTAACTTTGTCTAGCATAACCATTGTTACACTAGCTTATCTTGATTTAGACTGGCATAACTCCTTGGTACACTAGTGTGTTTTCTTATTATTCAGTAATAGTACCAGCGAACAATTATTGAAACTTGCTGTGGGGACATGTATACTTATTGAATGTTTTACACGCAGTGATTCATCTAGTCCTCACAAGAACCTTATAAGGTATGACTGCAATCTCAGTTATTGAGGTATTAAGCTGACGCATAGGAAATTTATGTAAGTTGTTCAAAGTTGCAAAGCTATTAAATAGCAGAGTTGAAATTTGAACTCGAGATAGTTGCCTCCAAACTGAGGTTTGAGAAATTACTCTGTTCCTTCCATTTTTATATGCTGTTTGGTTTCTTAAGATTTGAGTGATTTTTTTCTTTAAGTTCACTCTCTTTTCATGGCTGCTCAAATTTACTAATAACCCATCAAGGGCATTTTCCTTTTCAATTACTATGGTTCTTATTATTATCTTTTTTTTCATTTCTACAATTTCCATTTGATTCTTTCTAATATAGTCCATCTGTCTGCAAAAATTTCCCATTTGTTTATGCACATTGTCACTTTTTCCATTAAAGCCTTATTATATTAATCATGGTTATTTTATATATCTTGTTCCAGCTAGGTCATATCTGTATCTGGTTCCACGATTGGTTATTTCCTAACAGGGACGCATTTTTCCCTGCTTGCTTTTTAATGTGTTTTATAATATTTGAATAGAAGTTGGGCATTATTTAAAGACAGTGGAGATTGAAGTAATGGTATTTATGCCTGGAAATGTGTATACCTATTCTTCCATTAGGCTTTTATTGTGGGGTGTTAAATCAATCAATTCTAGAGCCAGTCTAGAGTTAGACTTTGTTGTTTCTTATTGCATTCAATCCATCACAGATTTCAGATCCTGAGCACAGATTTCAGATCCTCTCAGGACGTTTTGTGCTGAGGTTGGGGGTTCGGTAACTAGAGAGAATTTCTCACCACTCTGCATCATTAGGTTTTCCCTGCGAACCTATGCCTCTAAGAGTGTATTTTTTAATATTTTTGCCCCTCCTTGGGTGGTAGAGAGCTGTTACATATTGTTCAACTCTTGTCAGTCTGGTGGTGGAGGGTGGGGAAGCCATTTTTAGGCTTAAGCAGGCTCTGTGTCTCTGGATTGAGCATGTGGCTTTCTCAGTGATCCTGCCCATCCTCCTTGTGACAGCCCAAACTTTGCCTTGAATATTTGGCAGACTTTATGCTAGTGAGAGATTTTAATCCTCTGAAATGATTGGAGTTTTTATTTTTTTTCTTTTACCGTTTCCTCAGTTTTCACTCACACCCTGGACAACAGGGTCCGGGGACCTTCTCCCAGTGGCTTAAGGTTTTCATTCCATAAAATGTATGAGAGAGAAAGATCTGGGTGAGGCTTTGTTTTCCACAACAGACACTATTCCCCTCCATAGGACTTCATCCTGACAGAAGTCTCCTCTGGTCTCTCACTCTGTCCTCAGTCTTTCTTGTAAACCCATGGTAAAGTCTGGAGAAGAGCCTGCAAGGTGGGAACAAATGGTCACTGAGTCTGGCCGCCAGCTGTCAGTCCTCTACTCTCCAAAGTGTATACTCTTATGCTGTCCTTTCATGCAAGCTATGCCTGCTCTGCAAGTCCACAGTTGGTTTCTGCAATTTATTTTAAAAATTACCAGAAATCTCATCCCCTTCTACAAAGACTTCATCTTACCTCTGTGCCCTGCCCAGCTAAGCCAGTGCTCATGTCCCTCTCTGTCACTGGAGGAGCCTATTATTCCCAGCATTTCAGGCCAGGCGTTGATCTGAGATCTCAGCTCTCTGATGGGCTTGAAAGGAGTTACGATTTTGTGGATTACACTGACTTTTTGTTGTTGTTGTTAAGATTTTATTTATTTACTTGACAGAGAGAGAAAGGCCGCAAGTAGGCAGAGGGTCAGGCAGAGAGAGAGGGGAAAGCAGACTCCCTGCTCAGCAGAGAGCCTCATGGGGGACTGAATCCCAGAACCCTGAGATCATGACCTGAGCCTAAGGCAGCAGCTTAACCCACTGAGCCATCCAGGTGCCTCCTACCCTGGTTTTTTCTTGTTAGGAAGGGATTAATGCTCTTTGCAACTTTTTATATCCTAAGTAGGGACTGGGAGACAAATTCATATAAATCAGAATACCCCTACAATTGTATATGTGTTCTGTTCTTTCTTAATTCTTATCTTGTTACTCTTTTGTGTGTCCCTACATGCTCATATTTTCTTTTTTGCAGTGTATGCGTTTGTCTCCTTCTGTGCTTTAGGATGTATAAATCCTGTTTTTAGGGCATGTATTTAAGTTTACTTACAAATTACTTAAATTTGGGGCATCTGAGTGGCTCAGTCAGTTAAGTATCTGATTCTTGATTTTGGCTCAAGTCACCTCAGGGTCCTGGGATGGAGCCCTGCCTCAAGCTCCACCCACACTCAGCAGGGAGTCTGCTTGTTTCTCTCCCTTTCCCTCTGCCCCTTCCCCTCACTGCCCTGCCCCCCGACTTTCACATGCTCGCTTTCAAATAAATAAGTAAATCTTCAACATATACTTAAATTAATATACCTTAATTATAATATCTAGTACCAAAACAAGTATTTTTGTCTCTCTTTAGGTATAAAAATTAAGGTGCTCTTCACTTCTTATTCATTACCTCACTTCCAAATGTATTTTTGGAAGACAACATTCGTTGATAGATAATAATTCCATATATGTCATATTCATCCATCCAAAAATATTTTTCATTCAAAAATGTTTTTCAAGAATTTTTCCATTGCATCCAGTTTTGCAAAGATACTGATAACTTTTTCTTAGACCTGGCTTCATATATGTATTTGCTTCCCAGGTTCTCTTCCAATCTCTTTTTATATTTTCCATTCTTTAGTTCTGGATTTTGATTCATCCTGCATTCATCTCTGCTGATTTCTCTTGCCAAAAGAAAAGAAGGAAAAAAAAGCATATATATTTTTTATTCATTGCAATTTGAAAACCCTTTCTTGTTGCCTTTTCTCATGAATAACAATTTGGCATTCTTGAGGGGTTTTTCTAAAAATCTGAAGACATATTTGCATTTTCATCTGACATTTGCCTTAGAGAAGAAACTGAAGCTAACTTTATTTAAATCTGAAACTGTTTTATTTTTGTTTCTTTGCAAATAATCTGTTTTTGTGCTTACATGGATATAGAAAAATTTTTATAACTTGAAAATTAAAAATAATCACAATTAAGCCTTAAAAAGGACTTTTTAAAATTCAATTTTCCCAGTAACTTGGTGAAAACCTTTATTTAAACTATCTTTCTTGGCTTAGCAAAATTATTTTCCATTATTTCTTGAGATATTAAACCTATTTTCATTAACCTAGTTTCTTCCTGAAAATCTAAAAGACCTAGACTGCATTTTTGTCTCTACAGGTCATATTTCTCATTATTTTCTTCTTTTTTTTCCCCTTCCTTCCTTCTTACCTTCCTTCCTTCTTTCATGTCTGTCTTTCTTTATTTCCTTTTTTGGTTTAACTTTGTATTCCCAGAGAGTTTTTAAAATTCATTCTTCATGTGACTGATTTATAATCCTAATATGTCAATTATACTCTAGCAATTTTTACTTTTGTTCTGCAGTTCAAGTTCTTTTTTGCGGGTGGGGGAGTGTCCTGCTTTTTCTTTTTCTTTCTTTTCTTTTTTTTTAAAATACCATCTCATCTTTTCTATCTTTTCCTTTCTTGTAGCCTGTCCTCTCTTTTGGTTCACTACTGATGTTTCTCCAAGACTTGCACTATTTGAAAGACATCAACCAGATTATTACAATGTTCTTATCTAATGCAGTCAGAATATTTATGTGAGGTGTATGCTATCTCTGAGACTTCATGGTGATATTCCCATCTCTCTTGGGTGAAATGATTTGTTTGTTTGTATCTATATGCAAATTAATCTTTGTTTTTGTCAACAGATAAAAATGAAGCACCCTTACTTCCCTTATAGTCTGTTTGACTATAAGATCAAACAGATTTAAGATCAGATTTTCTTTATTAGATCAGATTTAAGATCAAATTGGTATGCTCAACATTTAAGTCTACCATATTGAGTAGGCATTCCACTTGTATGGGTGTTTTTGGACTAAGATTTACTAAACTTAGTTGGTCTACTTATGATGGATCATTTATTCTAGGCACCACCTCATTTACACTGCTTGTCACTCAACAGTTAAGTCCTCTAGAGTGAAAAACCATTATCATCTAACACCTTCTACTTCCTTAACTTTGCCATGGCTCCTGATTTGAATAGCAGTCTCTGTATATCTGTAGAAAAAGAGAAACTGATAAGGTAGGGGCAGAAAAAGGGCTTCATGTTATTAATGAAGATAGCTATATAGCTCAAGAGTGGGGAATGCTTTTTTGTTTCAGATTGCTTTTGCAGCCTAAAATTAGTCATAAGCAAAAGGGATATATTATGTAGGGAGAATAAAAGTATATTTCTATTTCTCTTGGGCTAACTGAAAAAGAATATGCATGACTCATAAAAACAAATATTTAGAATAATTTTTATGTCCTAATGCTAGGCATAATCAAGAGGATTATATAATATAATCAAAGTATATTTATGGTTTCCCTGATCTAACCTACCCTGCCCTATGTCATAAGAAATATATGTGGATAAAATATATGCTTTTAAATCCATTTCCAGTATCAATTTAGTCAACAGAAATTCTATAAGAATTTAGTATATTTCCTTTTTCTAACTCGAGTTATGGGGACTGTAGCATTTTTTCTGTTAAAACTTCCATGAGAACTTCTAAAACAAATACTTGCATGTTTTATCAGAGGTAGCTAGTGCTAAATTAAGTCTCAGACCCAGTTACCATAAATTAAGTCTACCAATTAATGCCATCTTAAAAGTTAAGTCATCTCTTGCTTTACATTAAGTTGGATACTTTTTTTTAATCTATAAAACCCTTTATGTTTTGAACAAAAATGACTAATTGCTTTTTTTAATGTAGGTAATCTTATTGATTAAATAAGAAAGTACAAAAACAGAAAATTGCTCTGAAAATGCTACCACATGCTTGGTTTAAAATAATCTGAGAAAGAAAAGCACAGCTATGAGAAATAAATAGAATAAATAAGTTAATACAGAACAAATTGTGCCAGACAAAGCTGGTTGCTTTTTTGATAGCTTTACAGCCTTGTTAAATGAACAGACTGGAGTAGATGTAATGCATCTTGACTTCTAGTAAAGTACTCGAGACAATGCTATGTGAAATTTTGATTGCAAAATTAATTTGAGTTGGCTTGAAAAGCACTATTAAATGAAATGTAAGCTGGTTGAAAAGACATATAAAGAAGAGTGTTGGTTATTGTTAGTGAACTAATGAATTGAGTAAGATGTTCAGTTAAATGTCATAGGTGTGGATTTTAGGTTGAGTTACCACTAAATGTTTTATTATCTTTTGGAAAAAGAAGAACATGAAGTTGAGTGAATTAGAACAGATAATTTATCAGGAGACACCAGTGATTACAGAAAAAATGTATACATGTGTGAATTTGCATGTGTGAAAAACCACAAAAACAATGTAATTTTACTTAAAGATTCTATCCTTTCATCACAGAAGACAATTCTATAAAGTGTTAATGCTTAAAGATCTTCCAACTACAGAATTTCTCAAAACCAGTTAGAACACAAAGTTAAATAAATGATGTCTCAGTAAGGCAAGAACATCATTTCAGTCTAGTTAGTAGATATAATTAACCCCAAATGAGAAAGCAATGGTGAATTCCTAGCAAAAGAGGTGGTTAAAGTTGCAATTATTGCTTACCAGAAATGTGAAATGTAACTAGGGAACTGGCAGTCTCTGGAAATAGTGGGCAGAACAGGAAAGGGAGAATTTTAAGGAAGGGGAGAGAATTATATCTTAACTATGGGAACAATTTTATAAGACTATAGACTTTGGAAAGTTATTTTTGGCAATAAAATAAGAATAAAATTATCATAATCATCAAACTGGATTTTTTTTTCTCACTATATATAAATTAAGCCTGCAAAAGCATTAAGTTAATTTGGAAAAATCTAAGGTTTCCTGCCCTTTCCCAGTGTCAGTGAGTTAGCAGATAGAGTATAACTTAGAAGATAGGCTTGATTCTAATCTAAAAGAGTGAGAGGGAGAGAGAGAAGGTTTGTGTTGTATTAGTTCAACACATTTACTGAATACCTTGTATTTGTGAAATTTCTGATTTTGTGGCAGTTCCTAAGCATGGCTTAAACAGAGCTTATTAGTTTCCTGTGGCTGCCGTAACAAATTATCACAAATTGATTGACTTAAAATAGAATTTTCAAATCAAGGTGTCAGCAGAACTGTATCGCACCAAAAGGCCAGAGACACGAATCCATTTTTTGGTCTCCCTCTTAGTGACTGCCTCTATTCTTTGTTAGGGCAACATCTCTCCAATCTCTGTCTCAGTGGCCTCATTGCCTCCTCCTTTTCTTCTGTCAAATCTCCTTCGGCCTCACCCTTCCTTATAAGGATATTTGTCATTGGATTTAAGGTCCACTCATGAAACCCAGGATAAAGCCTTCATCTCAAGATCTTTAATTATATCTGCAAAGAATTTTTTCCAAATAAAGAAATGTTCATAAATTCCAGGGATTCGAATTTGATATCTTTGGGTAACTGCCATTCTACCTACTATTAAGAGCATTTTCTATTGAGCATTTAAAAATTAGTTTTATATCCCTGAATTAATAGATGCACAAGGCCATCTCTTTCCCTTTTAATAAATATTTTACAAACACAAATAGCATTGATAGCAGAATCAAGTTGTCTTCCTCTTTAGGAAGAGAGGGTTATGAAAATGCAATCCATCTGTTTGTTCCATATTAGGAACCAGATAGCCATCTCCAGCACACATTCTCTTCATGCTGCTCTGCAATCTGGCATAAAAACCGATTTATTCTCTTTCTGAAATGGATCTTAAATGCTTCTCCTTTCTGCTAATCCTTACCGAAATTCTTTTAGGTTAAGCCCAAATAATTTACAGTAGGGCTATTATTTTCTAATAGATGTTCTCTTCTTAATCCTTGACCCTATGATTCACCTTCCGCAGAAACAGCAGATACATGTATTTGTCAAACACGAACAATTTTTCCAGCTTTCAGGTACATAAATGTAGACCAGTCTTCTTTTAAATAACATGCAAGGCTTTCTGTAAATTTCTAATCTCTATCCTTATCTTAGCTTTTCCACTTAACATTCTTCTTACTCCTTAATGCTACAGACACACACACACACACACACTTCTTTGATATTCTCGTCACATGGAATTGTTCACTGTCTCTTGACCCCTTCATATACTGCATTTGCACATGTCATTCTCTGAAACCAGAGTGCTCTTCCATTTTCCACTTCAAGATTTTCTGCATAGCTATTAAGGCTCAAATATTACATCTCTGTATAGCTATTAAGTCAAATATTACATTTTCTTTGTCGTTTTCCCTGTCCCTTACTCTTTATCCTTGTATTTCTTTATATGTAACTCTATTACTGCATTTATCACATATAAAATTATTATGTTTAATTATTTGCTCTACATGATTTATCTTTTAGGCTGTGTATGACTCCTTAAGGGCAGGACAGGGACTTATTTATCTTTATATTCCCAGTTACTTGAAGGATTCCTGGTAGATGCTCCTGAACCTCTAATGACTAAATTAATTTAAATTGAAGATTTTGTTACATTTAAATGACACGATTTACCTGTATTTGTTTTATAATCATATATCATTAAAGAATTGAGCCAAATGCCCCAGAACTAGTAAAACAATATGCAATATCTCCTATGATAATATAGGAGGCTGCATTTAATTGTTGATTCATAGAGTATTTATTGAGTCATTATAGGTACTACAAAACGACTGATAATTCCAAAATTAAATTTTGAAGAATATCTATCTTTTAATATTAAAAGTAAAAAGCATCATACTTGTTAAGACTATTAGGGTTGTTTGACATAAATTAATTCAAACTTTAAGCAGATAAAGAGCCTTACTGGATCTAATAAAGCCTAATGTAATGGGGAAGCCCAGGAGAATAGCAGGCACCAAGTTCAGTTGAATTTGGGTTCTCAAGTATTATCATTAAGAAACTGTCTACCTTTCTCCATTATTGAGCTCTGTTTCTCATCTTTTTTGTTCCTTCTTAAGCAGATTCTCCCCATGTGGTGACAAAATGACAACTCTAGACATTGCCTTCATATTTAATAATCCCTGAAAAGAGGGAATGTCTCTTATTCAGTTATCCCAGAAAATATCTAATGTGTGAATGGAAGATTCTGATTGGCTTTATTTTTATCACTTCCCCATCTTTGAACCAATCACTCTTGTCAGAGGTTTCTGATCTGTCATGACTAGATTCACAAGCCAAATACCAAGGCTTAGATTAAATACCACAACAAATAAAAATGGAAGTGGGTTTATTTGTACCCCCAAAGAGATGGTATAAGAACAAAAACAACAGCTAACTTATATTAATTCATTTAATCTTCATAACAGTACTTTGAAGCAGGTGGCACTACACTTCCCATTTCATAGTTACAAAGGCTGAGACAGAGAGGACAAGAGAGAGCTCAGAATCTTATTCAGGTTTAAGTGACCAAGCTAGGATTTGGACTCTACTTAGTCTAATTCCAGAGTTTGGACCTATAACAACCATGCTATATATTAATACATATATATATATTTATATATACTATATATATATATAATACACACACATATATAATAGATATGATATATATTTAAAATATATGAGATTCCAACTAAGAAAAATAAATTCTACATTGAAAAAGCCTGGAAGAGGGTGTCTGGTTGGCTCAGTCGGTTAAGCGTTTGCCTTCAGCTCAGGTCATGATGTCAGGGTCATGGGACTGAACCCCAGGTCAGTCTCCCTACTCAGCAGGGAGCCTGCTTCTCCCTCTGCCTCTCCCCTCCCCCTGCTCCTCCTCTTTCTTTCAAGTAAATAAATAAAATCTTAAAAAAAAAAAAAAAAAGGCTGGAAGTAAAAACACATCACCCATGCTTTCCTTTCTATTTTCCTGTGTATTTATATTTACATAATTATTTTGTATTTATTTTATAATTAAAAAGTAAATATACACTTTATATTTTAATATAAATGTAAGATATGGACCCAGTCTTGAAAGCTCTCATTGTATAGTATTAAGGAAACACAAGTAAACCAAGGTAACTTTACATGGTAACATGGAAAAAAACTAACATATAAATGCTAAGGATCTCAGAAGTGATTTGTCCTTACATGACAAAGAAATTTATCATCAGCAGGTTAATTTTAAATCGGATCTTCAAGAAATTTGACAATTAGAAGAGACAGAGGAGGACTTTTCAGGAAAATGGAACTGTAAATATACACCTGATAGTGGGAATTATAATAATAATTATTTTATTTTTATTATTCTGACCTCTTTACCATATTCCACTGCCCTGATTATATATTCTTGTTGGTATGTCCTCTCTTGGATTTCATGACATTGTATCCTACTTTTCATTTTTCCATAAATCTTAATTCTTTCATTATTTGCTTCCTCTTTATTTTACTGTTCCCTTTGGGACTTCATCATTCATGGAAGGTCTTGTTTAATTGCCTCCTAAATGGTTTTTGTGCCACTAGTGTCTTCTCCCTTCATTGCATTTTCCACTCTGCTTCCAAACTAATCTTGCATAAATATTGCTTTCATCACAGATGCCATGTGCTTTGGTAGCACTGTAATTGGACAGACCTTTTTGCAATATAATAGTAGGTATATCACATACCAATTTATGACCAGAGGATGGCAGTAATTACTAAGAGCTTCAATAGTAATGCCCAATTTAAAAGATCATTATGAAAATATGTATAGAGTATGTATAATCCTAAGCCAGTGTTAATCATTGGATAGAAGTATAATATGTAAGTGATAGCATTCTTTGTAGATAGTCTTATTACTCTACTTCCCAAGGTCCTATAGCAAACCATCCTATTCCTTATCAGGATTGGTGGTGGACACATGCGTGTTCACTTTAAAAGATTTACTTTTTCTAATCTCAAGTCTTAAATCCATTTCCTAAACTCTGAGTCCTGTATAATCTTTTCCCACTTTCTGTATCCACACCCATTTTCATTTCCCCACAGGAAACATTTGCAGTCCCTTTAATCTCTTTCTCAACTCAGAACTTGCTAATATTTATCATAGTTAAACCTGGGTTTTTGCTTCTGCTATCCTTCAAGCTATATATTTTTCTGCCATTTTTTGTTCTTTTTCAATCCCTACTCAGAGTTCAAATGTCATTGCTTTCCTAATTTTTTTTTTCCAAAACAGCCTCAAAAAACCCTTTTTTACCCTTTAACTTCTTTTCTGCACTGGCAGATGACAACATGATTTATCAATTTAATCACTTCATATTATAATGTAGTAACCATATCGGTATATAGTGTAGTTTTGTAGGATGTTGTCTTCTTGACTGATTATCATAGGCTCTTTTTTTTTTTTTTTTATGGTTTTATTTTATTTATTTGACAGAGAGTAAGAGAGTCGGAACACCAGCAGGGGGAGTAGGAGTGGGAGAAGCAGGCTCCCCGCCAAGCAGGGAGCCTGGTGCAGGATTGGACACCAGGACCCTGGGACAATTACCTGAGCTGAAGGCAGACCCTCTTATGTTTATTTATTATTTCTCCAACAAGATGTATCAGTTATGGACAGGAACTATGTCTTACACATCTTTGTACTCCTAAGTCCCTTTGTCTTGATTAATGAATTTTGTTTACTTCACAAAATTCAAATTGACATGGAAAGTATGAATTCTTCTGTAACTGGAATCTTTGTTGTAGTAGTTAACCCTAGACTCATTGCTCACAAAGAGAATTAAGCCTTGATTTCTAAATAATCCATTGTCTATAATTAATTATCTTATATTATATGCATCTCGACTGGTACTAGGTATAAACCAGCCTTGGGAAAATTGAGAAAATGGCTACTAAAGTCGTTTAGTTGTTCTGTAGTTCAAATGAAGTATGCCAGCTGGGAAAGGCTGCTACAGTATGTAGCAAATTGCTTTTGTTTAAATACTAAAAGTATTTGCAAGGAAATAGATTAAGAAATGCTTGAAACAATAACTTGGTTTTGAAAAATGAATCTATACTACAGAAAGCTTATTAGGTAGTTTCATACTATCATGTGTTGTCTTAAGTGGCAAATTGTTGTTTCCATGCCAATTCTTGGTTTAAAATCCATCATGTATCTGTTATATGTCACTTTCCACTTAAATACTTAGGACAGGTAGATTGAACTGTCAAGTTGGGTCATTATAACTCGAACAGATGTTGTCATGTAGATGAAGAAAATTTATTTTAACTGGGATCATTTTTTTAAGAATGTGTTTTTCTTTGTGCCTAAGGAAATCAATGGTATGTCATATTAGCTTTTCAGATTCAGTTTCCAGTCAGAGCAGCATGTTTTGATTAAATAATTTCACGATTTCAGAATTCATTCAGGAGAACAATAGGACATACATGAGGAAACAGTAATAGCTGGAGTGTGCACAGTGTTCTTGTGGTTTCATGCCTTATAACACATCATGTTATCAATAACTTATAAAGGAATAATTGGTAGATAAGCTGAGGAAACAGTACAGGAAGGAATTGTACTTTACTAAAATACAGGGATGCAAATATAGCTGGATAAATATCTAGTTGGTTACCATGATTTGAATTTTGCCAGAAAGTATCTTGTTTTTGTTTAACTTTTTAAAAATTCAGTACTGTATAATTTTCCCTTTCTTTGACAATAAGAATCGGTTGAAATATTCCATAAAGTCCTCCCTAAATGCATCCCTAGAAATCACACTATTCAAAAATAGGTGGTTTTCATTTTGTATAATGAATAAATTCCTAGAAGATAAAAACACAGTGTAGATATTTATGACTGTACCTTCTTCACAACCATATGAAAAAGAGGAAGATGGTGTGTGAGTAGGAGTTAACACTTAAAAATGTGTTAATTTTACACTTTGTAAAATATTTATTTCCCAGTGAAACTGATTAGTTTCTTTCTCATCAAGCTTTACTAATAAGTATAAGTTATTGAATGTACAATTGAGTAGCATGTGTTCTTATTCAAGCATGTTTAGAAATTTCCTCAAAGTTCCAAACGTATTATTTGTAGAAGTAAAAAGATAGAGAATTCCATAGTCAACACCTGAATGTAGAGAGTATCTATAAAGAAAACATATATTCTGATTAAAAGTTTCATAAATAATTATGCTCTCAATATGAAACCACAAAATATTCCAGTTGACAGTTTAGTTTGTACTATATTTTTAAGCCTGCCTAAGGTTTAAGTCTTAAGTCCGAAGTAGCCCACATTAGGCAGGGTACATGTAAGAAAAAATAGAAAGAAAAAAAATGGAAGCACATATATAAATATTATGCTTTATATCACCATGTCCACTTTTTTAAAAGTTTTATTGTTGTTTTATGTAGCTAATAGTTTCCTTATCTCTGAAAATATTTCTTTTATGAATTTTGAGTCACTTTTTTCTTCTACTTAAAGCCCCATATTTTATATATGTTGGGAGACAACTTTTCATGGATGCCTTGTGTTTTTGTACCTTTTATGAACTGAGACACTTATTGCTTTTATTTTAAACTATACTTTCAAAGATACTTGTATAGTAAACAACCTTGGCATATAAAATTAGTGTCTTTCTCCATAGGAAAGAGAAGGTTTATTTACTGTCCAGAATATCAAAGATGATGTTTCCAACAGGAGCAAAGAGTGGGCATGCTTACTGCCTGTTATAAAAGATCTAGGTTTCCTAAATTCACCGTTTCTCTCCTGCAGTGCAACACACTACTTAAGGCAGGTATTATCTGGCCCTCTTTGTATCATCTTGTGAGAGCCAGGGTTTGAGGAACTGATGCCATTTCAGATACTTCCATTGCTAAAAGAAATAAAGTAATTTGTCTCTGATCCAGGAGTCTGATGTCTTCTGCTAACATCAAATTTTGGCAAGAAACTGTGTCGGCTTGTAATAGGGTAGAATCTGAGACCCTTTGTGTCCAGATTGTTATAGTTTTTTTTTTTTTTAATCTCCAGATGTGTAATTATTTTGATCTGTGGGCTCATATTCATCTGGGAATATACTTTTTTTCATAATGTGTAAGGTTCATCACTTTAGTCTCTGTTGTTCTTGGTAGGATCAAGTCTAGAGTAAGGGATGAGCTCTAGAAAGAGAACTCCACATACCACAAAACCACAGTTAGTTACTTCTTTGTCACCACACTGAAAACAAATTGTTAAAATCTTTGAGGAATTAGCAGCCATTGGAATACGCCACTGAGCTGCAATCCTCTAGTCCTAGAGGTCTAGAGTGGAAAGAGTGGAGAAGTGAAAGTACAAAGCTGGTTAACATATCTGCTCTTTTTTCAATTCCCTATCCCAGCAGAATTTTTGTCCTACTCTGCTGTTCTTTGCACTGATTCACCCCAATAAATTAATCAGTGCTATGGGTGACGACATCAGATTTCAGCAGGGAAGGGTTAAGCAATGATCGTCCAAGTCAACACGTGGAAGAGGCAATAGCTGAATTTGAAATGCTCTAATCTCTCTTTTCATTGTTATGTCCGGCTGCCCTCTCCCCAGCCTGCAACTGCATATACTCCAAACACACCACTTCATTGTATCCTCCCCCCTTCCTGGAATTTCCCACAGGGATGCTATATAAATTAAGGCAATCTATATTTCACTTTGTAGTTTTTCCAGGGTTAATTTGAGAAGAGGAACCCAGAGCACTTTCTATTTTGCCACCAAATATGCTTAAATCATGAATTATCATGATAGAACCTTCTTTGGAGGCTGCTGATGAATCCATGTATTTTTTTGTGAAGACAAACTCCACCTCAGGTTAACCAAATAATTAATAAAGAGAAACTTTTCCTTTATTTAAATATTCCTCAAATGAAGAAGAAATGATAACATTGAAGCATCGGCATTTTGCCATCACTAATTATATTCATTTGCTAGGGCTGCTATAGCAAACGACCACATGCCGGGTGGCGTGAACAATCAAAATTTATTTTCTCACAGTTCTAAAAGCTGGGAGTCCAAAATCAAGGTGTCAGCAGGTTTCCTCTGAGGACTGTCCTTTTGCAGGTGGCCACCTTCTCTCTGTGTCCTCACATGGTCTTTCCTCCAGAGATTCAAATCTCTAATCTCTGTCTGTATAGCCTGATCTCCTCTCTAGGAATATGCTGATCTGATTCAATTAGGGCAATTCAGATGAACTCATTTCGCCTTAATTACCTCTTTAAAGGCCCTATCTCCAAATGTAGTCACATTCTGATATACTGGGGGTTTGGGCTTCAACATATAAATTTTAGGGAAACCCAATTCAGCACATAACACTAATGAAAGTAATAAGTGAATGCTAATGGCTGATTATATTGCTAAGAGTGGAGACAGACACTATGTGCCTTCTGTTTAAAGGACATGATACAAATCCTTGCCAAATATTAGACTGAATTATATCAGTCGTCTAGATTTACTAACGAACAGATAATATAAGAGACAAAAGACATGTGAAGTGACACAGAAGGATTCAGTCAAAATCTAGACCTTGGGAAATAACAGAAAATATAACTAATTTTTTGACACATAGATTGAAAAAAACAAGATAGATGAATGGAGAATCCATAAATAAAAAGGCTTGAGACGTGTCAGGTATTGTAAAATATGGATCCTAATTTGTATAAATAAGGACAATTTGAATACTGATTACATTTGTTAGTATGAGAAATTATAAATTTTAGGGAACATGGTAATGGTACCGTGATTGTGTTTTAAAAAATCCCTTAATTTTCAGAGATCTATGGAAAATAGTTAATAGATAAATTTGTGTAGTGTCTGAAATTTTTTAAAAGATTTTATTTCTATTTGAGAGAGAGAGAGAAAACACAAGCTTGGGGGGGTAGTGTAGTGGAGGGAGAGGGAGAAGCAGATTCCCTGCTGAGCAGGAAGCCCAACTCCAGGCTTAATCCCAGGACTCCAGGATCATGACCAGAGCCCAAGGTAGATGTTTAACCAACTGAACCACCCAGGTGCCCAATATATGGCATTTATTTCAAAATAAAATCTGATAGGGATGGTGCCAAAAAAGCGTTCAGGGTATAAATAAAACAAGATTGAAAATGAGTTGACAATTTCTTAAGCAGGATGATGAGTACTTTGGTTCATGATTCAATTCTTTTTATATGTACTTGAAAACTTCCATAATAATAGGTTGAAAAGGCTTATATTAGTATTTTGAATTTCATAAATGATTGCAAAGTTGGTAGTTTGTACATGTTTTAGTTGTTTTCCCGTGGTAATGATGAGTTCTGATGGGTCAGTTTATGTCTCTTGAGTTTTCCTTGTAAGGTTAATTACATGCATTGGAGTGCTGACTGAGGTTAGGAGAGCAGGACCTGGTGGAAGGAAAGTGTTTCAGCTCTCTGAACTACTTTATGCGAGGATTAAACTTCGATGCTACCCTCGTTAGCACAATATTCTTGTCACCTGTGCTAACCTGTCCAGGTGGTTCTCTGACAGTGTTCAGTTCAATAAATTTAGACTTCACAAAATAGTGCTTACCATTTTATGCTCTCCTGTCCCAAATATGTTTCAAAATATGTTCAATCCAGCTGTTAGTTAGACTGCATAAAATATTTAATAACACTTTTGAGGATTGAGATGACGTTTGAAGTGTTTCAAGAGTCTTTTCCCTCGGGATTAGAAAACACCTTTGCCAGAAACAAAATAAATCTCAAAATCCACAGTTTCTATTTTACTTTCTACAATAATCTTGCATTTAAAAATCGTTTTGGAAAAAAGGATAATCTTCTAATTTCCTATGTATTAAATGAACAAGAATAGAACCTAAGACAAAATTCCTTTACATCTATATTCTCACATATGTAATTTCAATTTTCAGGTCAAAAAAATGTAAGTTTCAGTAATTTTATAAACCTAACTTAATAGTTTATAATTCAGAGTGCTTGGTGATCAAGATTAAATGACATAATGAATGTAAATACTCAGCACAGTAAGCCTTCCATAAATGGTAGATACAATAATTATTATAAACAGGTTCTTCTCAAAAATGCATATCTTGGACAAAATAGTAAATCTAATATTTTCTCTATATGTGTATTCTGAAAATAATTTAATTTTAAATTCATAGAGTAATTCTTAGTATATCCAAATTATTACTTCTTGAAATAGAATTTAGATTGTAATAAATTTTCAAAAAAAATTTTTTTAAAGATTTTATTTATTTATTAGACAGAGAGAGAAATAACAAACAGGCAGAGAGGCAGGCAGAGAGAGAGAAGGGGGAAGCAGGCTCCTCGCTGAGCAGAGAGCCCGATGTGGGACTCAATCCCAGGACTCCGAGATCATGACCTGAGCCGAAGGCAGCGGCTTAACCCACTGAGCCACCCAGGCGCCCCGAAAATGGTTTTTATATAAATAAAAGCACCTGACATCTCCAGTGTTAACAGAGGATTATACAGAAAGGTCCAGTATAATGATTGAGTTAATATTCCTGAGAAATAAATTTTGTTAAAGCTGTATCATGTAAAGGAAGTTTAGTAACCATTTTCCTACAATGGATTTCATAGTTATATTATAACTCTGGATTTTATTAATTTAGTAAAGGGAATCATTAATGAATTAAGCCATAATTACAAGGAAATCCCATATATTTTACTATATGGATCACAAAATTTACAAACATATGATGGGATTCTGGTATTGATTTTTTTAAGGCTCATCTCAACAGTGTATTTTTTAAATTAACATATAATATATTATTTGCCCCAGAGTACAGGTCTGTGAATCATTAGCCTTACATTCCGTAGCATTTGCCATAGCATATACCCTCCCCAATGTCCATAACCCAGCCACCCTATCCCTACCCACTCACTCCCCAGCAGCCCTCAGTTTGTTTTGTGAGACTAAGAGCCTCATGGTTTCTCTACCTCCTAATCCCATCTTGTTTCACTTTTTTTCCTGCCTACCCCATGACCCCCTGCCCTGCCTCTCAAATTCCTCATATCAGAGAGATCATATGATAATTGTCTTTCTCTGACTAACTTATTTCACTTAACGTGATACCATTTAGTTCCATCCATGTCATTGCAAATGGCAAGATTTCATTTCTTTTGATAGCTGCAAAGTATTCCATTGTGTGTGTGTGTGTGTATACCACTTCTTCTTTATCCATTCTTCTGTTGTTGGACATCTTGGTTCTTTCCGTAGTTTAGCTATTGTGGATATTGCTGCTATAAACATTCAGGTGCACATGCCCCTTCAGATCACTACATTTGTAACTTTAGGGTAAATACCTTGTAGTGCAATTGCTGGGTCGTATGGTAGCTCTATTCTCAACTTTTTGAGGAACCACCATACTATATTCCAGAGTGACTGCACCAGCTTCCATTTCCACCAACAGTGCAGGAGGGTTCTCCTTTCTCCAAATCCTCACCAGCATCTGTCTTTTCCTGACTTGTTAATTTTAGCCTTTATGACTGGTTTGAGGTGGTATCTCATTGTGGTTTTGATTTATATTTCCCTGATGCCAAGTGATGTGGAGCACTTTTGCATGTGTCTGTTGGCCATCTGGATGTCTTCTTTGCCAAAATGTCTGTTCATGTCTCTGTCCATTTCTTGATTTGGGTGTTGAGTTTGATAAATTCTTTATAGATTTTGGATACTAGCCCTTTATCTGATATATCATTTGCAAATACCTTCTCCCATTCTGTCAGTTGTCTTTTGGTTTTGTTGACTGTGTCCTTTGCTGTGCAAAGGTTTGATCTTGATAAAGTCCCAATAGTTTGTTTTGCCCATCCTTCCCTTGCCTTTGGAGATGTTTCTAGGGAGAAGCTGCTGTGCTGAGGTATAAGAGGTTGCTGTCTGTGTTCTCCTCAAGGATTTTGATGGATTCCTGTCTGACATTCAGGCCTTTCATCCATTTTGAGTCTATTTTTGTGTATGGCGTAAGAAAATGTTACAGTTTCATCCTTCTGCGTGTGGCTGTCCAATTTTCCCAGAACAATTTATTGAAGAGACTGTCTGTTTTCCATTGCACGTTCTTTCCTGCTTTGTCAAAGATTAGTTGACCATAGAGTTCAGGGTCCATTTCTGGGCTCTCTGTTCTGTTCCACTGATCTATGTGTCTGTTTTTGTGCCAGTACTATACTGTCTTGATGATGAGAGCTTTGTAATGGAGCTTGAAGTCTGGAAATGTGATGCCACCATCTTTGACTTTCTTTTTCAACATTCCTTTGAATATTTGGGGTCTTTTCTGGTTCCATATAAATTTTAGGATTATTTGTTTCATTTCTTTGAAAAAAAATTGATGGTATTTTGGTAGGGATTGCATTAAATGTGTAGATTGTTTTAGGTAGCATAGACATTTTCTAAATATTTGTTCTTCTAATCCAAGAGCATGGATTGTTTTTTCATTTCTTTGTATCTTCCTCAATTTCTTTCATGAGTACTTTATAATTTTCTGAGTACAGATTCTTTGTCTTTTTGGTTATGTTTATTCCTAGATATCTTATGGTTTTAGGTGCAATTGTAAATGGGATCGACTCCTTAATTTCTCTTTCTTCTGTCTTGTTGTTGGTGTATAGAAATGCAACTGATTTCTGTAAATTGATTTTATATCCTAACACTTTATTTAATTCCTGTATGAGTTCTAGCAGTTTTGGAGTGGAGTCTTTTGGGTTTTCCACATAAAGTATCATATCATCTGCAAAGAGTGAGAGTTTGATTCTTCTTTGCCGGTTCAGATGCCTTTAATTTCTTTTTGTTGTCTAATTGCTGAGGCTAGGACTTCTAGTACTATGTTGAATAGCAGTGGTGATAGTGGACAACCCTGCCATGTTCCTGACCTTAGTGGAAAAACTCACAGTTTTTTCCCATTGAGAATGATACTCACTGTGGGTTTTTCATAGATGGCTTTGATGATATTGAGTTATGTACCCTCTATGCCTACACTGTGAAGAGTTTTGATCAAGGAAAAATGTTGTACTTTGTCAAATGCTTTTTCAGCATCTATTGAGAATATCATATGGTTCTTGTTCTTTCTTTTATTAATGTATTGCATCACAATGATTAATTTGTGCATGTCGAACCAATCTTGTAGCCCAAGAATAAATCCCACTTGGTCGTGGTGAATAATCGTCTTAACGTACTGTTGCATCCTATTGGCTAGTATTTTGATGAGAATTTCGCATCCATGTTCATCGAGGATATTGGACTGCAATTCTCCTTTTTGATGGGGTCTTCGGTTTTGGATCAAGGTGATGCTGGCCTCTTAAGATGAGTTTGGAAATTTTCCTTCCTTTTCTATTTTTTGAAACAGTTTCAGGAGAATAGGTATTAATTCTCCTTTTAATGTTTGGTAAACTTCCCCTGGGAAGCCGTCTGGCCCTGGGCTCTTATTTGCTGGGGGATTTTTGATGACTGCTTCAATCTCCTTAGTGGTTATGTATATGTTCATATTTTCTGTTTCTTTCTGTTTCAGTTTTGGTAGTATGTCCCTAGAATGCATCCATTTCTTCCAGATTGTCAAATTTGCTGGCATATAATTGCTCATAACATGTTCTTATAATTGTTTGTATTTCTTTGGTGTTGGTTGTGATCACTCCTCTTTTATTCATGATATTATTAATTTGGGTCCTTTCCCTTTTCTTTTTGATATGTCTGGCCAGAGGTTTATCAATCTTATTAATTCTTTCAAAGAACCAGCTCCTAATTTCGTTGATTTGTTCTACTGTTCTTTTGGTTTCTATTTCATTGATTTCTACTCTGATCTTTATGATTTCTCTTCTCCTTCTGGGTTTAGGCTTTCTTCCCCATTCTTTCTCCAGCTCCTTTAGGTGTATGGTTAGGTTGTATACTAGAGACCTTTCTTGTTTCTTGAGAAAGGTTTGTATTGCTGTATACTTTACTCTCAGGACTGCCTTTGCTGTGTCCCAAAGATTTTGAACCTTTGTGTTTTCACTTTCATTTGTTTGCATGAATTTTTAAAAATTCTTCTTTAATTTCCTGGTTGATGCATTCATTCTTTTTTTTTTTATTTTTTTTTTATTTTTTATTTATTTGAGAGAGAGAGACAGTGAGAGAGAGCATGAGCGAGGAGAAGGTCAGAGGGAGAAGCAGACTCCCCATGGAGCTGGGAGCCTGATGTGGGACTCGATCCCGGGACTCCAGGATCACGCCCTGAGCCGGAGGCAGTCGTTTAACCAACTGCGCCACCCAGGCGTCCCGATGCATTCATTCTTTAATAGGATGCTTGAATTCTAGTTTCAGAGCATTATGGTCTGAAAATATGCAGGGAATGATCCCAGTCTTTTGGTACCAGTTGAGATATGATTTGTGACCCAGGAAGTGCCCTACTCTGGAGAATGTTCCATGTGCACTAGAGAAGAATGTGTATTCTGTTGTTTTGGGTTGGAATGTTCTAAATATATCTGTGATGTCCATCTGGTTCAGTGTGTTATTTAAAGCCTTTATTTCCTTGTTGATCTTTTGCTTGGATGATCTGTCCATTTCAGTAAGAGGAGGGTGTGTAAGTCCCCTACTATTATTGTATTATTGTTGATGTGTTTCCTTGATTTTTGCTATTAATTGTTTTATATAATTGGCTGCTCCCATGTTAGAGCCATAGATATTTAAAATTGTTAGATCTTCTTGTTGGACAAACCCTTTAAGTATGATATAATGTCCTTCGTCATCTCTTATTATAATCTTTGGCTTAAAATCTAATTTATCTGATATAGGATTGCCACCCCAGCTTTCTTTTGATGTCCATTAGCATGGTAAATTGTTTTCCAACCCCTCACTTTAAATCTGGAGGTGTCTTTGGGTCTAAAATGAGTTTCTTGCAGACAGCATATTGATGGGTCTTGTTTTTTGATCCATTCTGATACCCTGTGTCTTTTGATTGGGGCATTTAGCCCATTTACATGGAGGGTAACTATTGGAAGATATGAATATAGTGCCCTTGGACTGCCTATAAGGTGACTGTTACTGTATATTGTCTCTGTTCCTTTCTGGTATATTACTTATAGGCTCTCTCTTTGCTTAGAGGACCCATTTCAATATTTCCTATAGGGCTTGTTTGGTGTTGGCATATTCTTCTAGTTTTGTTGTCCTGGAAACTCTTTATTTCTCCTTCTATTTTCAGTGACAGCCTAGCTGGATATAGTATTTTTGGCTGCATATTTCTCATTTAGTGCTCTGAATATATCATGTCAGTCCTTTCTGGCCTGCCAGATCTCTGTGGATAGGTCTGTTGCCAATCTAATATTTCTACTGCTGTATGTTACAGACCTCTTGTCCCGAGCTGCTTTCAGGATTTTCTCTTTGTCACTGATACTTGTAAGTTTTACTATTAGATGACAGAGTGTAGACTAATTTTTATTGATCTGAGATGGGTTCTCTGTACCTCCTGGATTTTGATGCTTGTTCCCTTTGCCAAATTAGGGAAATTCTCTATTCTCTGTTATCATTTGCTCCAATATACTTTCTGTCCCTCTCTCTCTTTCTTCTTCTCCTGGGACCCCAATTATTCTAATATTGTTTCATATTATGGTATCACTTATCTCTTGAATTCTCCCCTCTTGGTCCAGCAGTTGTTTGTCTCTCTTTTGCTCAGCTTCTTTATTCTTTATTATTTGGTTTTCTATATAACTAATTCTCTCTTCTGTCTCACTTATCCTAGCAATAAGAAACTCCATTTTTTATTGCTCCTCATTAATAGCTTTTTTAATTTCTTCTTGTTTAGATTTCAGTTCTTTTATTTCTCCAGAAAAGCATTTTACTTATCCAGAAGGGGATTCTCTAATATCTTCCATGCTTTCTTTGAGCCCAGCTAGCAACTTGATAATCATCATTCTGAACTCTAGTTCTGACATATTACTAATGTCCATATTCATTAGGTCCCTAGCCATCAGTACTGCCTCTTGTTCTTTTTTTCTGTGGTGAGTTTTTCTGCTTTGTCATTTCAAGCAAATAAGAATAGATGAATGAGAGAACAAAATACTAAAATGGTAGCAACAACCCCAGAAAAATATACACGACCCAAATCAGAAGAGACCCAAAACTGGGGGGAAAAAAGAAAAAAAAATAAAAATATATAGATCGATATATATATATATATATACATATATATATATATATATATATATATATTAGATTGGTGAATAGAGCAGAGCTTGATTTGGGGTGTATTTTGGTCTGTTAGAAGAAACTACCTTGAAAATTTTAAAGAAAGAAAAACTTAAAAATATACAAAAATAAGGATAAACATGATGAAGGGACTGTAAAGATGAAAATTTTAAAAGATTCTAAAAAAGGAATTGATACAGTAGGATGTTGGCTGAAAAAAAAAAAAGAAAAAGAGGAAAGAATGTGATCAGGTAGGAGACTAGAACAATGCTATGCACTAGATTTAGGGTAAATTTGATCTATTAGAAGAAATTGTATCCCAAAATTTTAAAGAAAAAAGAAAACCTATATGTATACAAGAAATAAGGTTAAATACAATGAAGGGATAAAAAATGACTATAACAATGAAAATTTTTAAAAAATTTAAAAAGGTATTGATAAGATAAAATAGTTAAGAATATTAAAATAGGAAAGAGGAAAAATTTTTTCAAGTAGAATGAGAAAAAATAAAATTAAAAAAAATTTAACTTTGGAAGACTAAAGGATCATGGGGAAGAAACCATGAATTCTATGTGTGGCTTTCCCCTAACTCTGGAGTTCCGTAGTTCTCATTGATGGGTGAACTTGGTCTTGGCTGGATGTTCTTGCTGATGTTCTGGGAGAGGGGCATGATGTAGTGATTCTCAAATGTCTTTGCCTGAGGTAGAACTGCACCACCCTTGCCAGAGGCCAGGTTAAGTAATCTGCTCAGGTTCACTCTAGGTAGCTTTTGTTCCCTGAATGCTTTCTGTTCAGCTTTGGAGGAGGAGAATGAAGATGGCGGCCTCCCAATCTCTGGCCCAGAGAAGCTGAGAGCATGGGGCCCCACTCCTCAATGTGCCATCAGAGAAAAGCAGTCAATCCCTTCTGTCTCCCTGATCTCTGGCTGCGCTCTGAGTTCAGCATTGGTTCTATCTCTGGTACATGGCCCTGTTTGGAGTCTCCAAACCCTGCAGATTCCTGCAGTATGCTCCCCTGATGCTTTTCCCAGAAGAGGAAGGAGAGGGGTCTCCCCAGATCTGCTGCTTATTGGGTACCTGCTTGAAGAGCAGTGGCCCAACTGTGCCTTGGATCATGGTTTAAGGTTATTCTGAGATAGATCCCCCTCCTCAGCTCCATCTCTGTAGCCAGCTTCCCTGCTCCAATTCCTGGGAGGTCTGTCACATTCAGATACCCCTGGTCTTTTTGTGTCCCCGTGGGTCCTAAGACCACACTGTCCCCTCAAGGGCTCCATCCCCCACTTAGCCTCTGGTGTGATGTCCCTCAGTGGAGCAGACTTATAAAAGTTCCAGTTTTGTGCTCTGCTGCTCTCTCACTTGCTGGGAGCTGGCCCTGTGGTCTATCTTCCCATTGCTTTGGATTCACTTCTCCATGCGTCCTACCTTCTGGAAGGTGGTGGATTTTCTGTCACTAGAATTGCTGCTCTTCTTCTCTTCTATCTCCTGTTGAGTTTGTAGGTGTTCAGAATGGTTTGATAACTATCTAGCTGAACTCCTGGGACCTGATGATATCTCAGTCTCCTACTCTTCTGCCATCTTACTCCTTCCTCTTGGTATTGATTTTTAATAGATTTTTATTAAGGAACTAGAAATACTTCTCAGAAATATATGGCTAAGAGAGTGGTTTAAGGTTTTGTCTATATTCTGAATTTTGATTTAAAATTTTCTGATACAACCCAAGTGTCTATTTTGAATTTGTTTCTTTATTCTTTGGCTTGTAGCCTTTGTGCATCTGGTGCTCTATTCTGCTGTGACTTTGGAGAAAGGCTACCATTCATTAAGATAACTTCTTAGGAAAATTCCCAGCTGAAAATTATATCATCAGTTGGACAGAACATCCCTTTACAAGACTTCCTCTATTATCCACTGAATAATTCCTACTATATATGGAAAGCCAAGACTGATTAATGATTTCATTTTCAGTAACCAATGATCTGAATTATTATTGGTAAGATAAGAACGATGCCTGGTTATTGATACTTTATATTAAGGAAAGATATCTTAAGAAATGCATATGCTTTACACAGTGGATATAGTAGGCAAAACAATGGAAAATATGTTTTTGTAGTAAGATTTTATTGTATACAACAGATGACCATCTTTCATTAAAAGTTTATTTTTTTACTTGCAATTATAAATAAGGCAAATTATATATTTAAATATAAAAGAATTAAGGATCAACCAAAATGTTGACTAAATTAAAATACTGATAAAAAATACAGATTGTAGTAGTGCCCTAGTGTCTCAGTTGTTAAGCATCTGCCTTCAGCTCAGGTCATGATCCCAGGATCCTGGGATTGAGCCCATTGGGCTTTGGGCTCCATTTGCAGCAGGAAGCCTTCTTCTCCCTCTCCCACTTGCCCTGCTTGTGTTCCCTCTTTGGGCTCCATTTGCAGCAGGAAGCCTTCTTCTCCCTCTCCCACTTGCCCTGCTTGTGTTCCCTCTCTCACTATCTCTCTCACGCATGTTTTCTCTCCCTCTATCAGATAAATAAATAAAATCCTTAAAACAAACAAAACAATACAGATTGTAGAAGTTATTTGAAAATATTTGAAGTGGGCACGCTTTTACCCATTCTGATTTTACTCATTCTGATTTTAGGATCTTTGTCTGATTGGTAATCACACACAGTCTCTAATTTCTACAGTTGGCTTTAGAAAGCCAAACATAGATTGGAGTAAAGAAGTGAGAGTTCTCTTCCTACTGCTTTTCTTCATAGCAAATAAAAAGGTATACTTGAAATGCATCCAGATATATCCGAGGGATAATATAAGTGCACTCATACATCCATTAAACTAAGGATGATGTATTGAGAATAAAAAAAGATATTTTAGATCACAACCATTTATTGCTTATCTATTATATGTTAGTGATAAAAATGTGCTGGAGATATTATAATGAATAAAAAGATGATTCTAGCCATCAGGGAGCTCAAAATTCTACTGGGGGAATTAGGCAAGTAAGTGACTAAAACCTAGAATAATGCCCCAGATAATAAGTACCACAGAAGATTAAACTGAGAGATGTAGCAAGAGCAAGTTCATTACTGTGTGGCAAGTGCTTTTTCAGTTCTAATTTGAGGAAATTTAAATTAATCAATATATACAGAAAAATCAATTGTCCCCAGTGGTCATGGATCTCATAAAACTACTTCTTTTCCTCAAAGAGATTGTGTTTTAACTAAAATGGCTTGATAAAATGTTTTATCCTAAAATGAAAATTTATGCACTGTGATCTGTAATGATTTGAATTCAACCCCCCTCCCCACCCCACCCAAATGAAACAAAACAAAGAACAAATTTAGTCACAGATTAATCCCTGGGACCTGTCAATGTGTCTTATTTGGGAAAAAGGTCCTTGCAAATATAATTAAAATAAGGATTTTGAGATGATATTCTCATGGATTACCCAAGTCAGTCATAAGTCCACTGATAAATATTCTTATGGAGGAAGGTAGAGAAAGATTTGATAGAATGGAGAAGAGGAGATGGCCATGTGAGGACAGAGGCAGAGCTCACAGTTAACCAAGAGCCAAAGAATGCATGGAGCCACAAGAAGCTGGAAGAAGCAAGAAAATTTTCTCCCTTGAGCCTTTCAAGAGAGCATGACCCTGCCAACACTTTGATTTCAGATCTGTCCTCTGAAACTGTGCGAAAACAAATTTCTGTTCTTTTAATCTATTGAGTTTTTGGTTGTTACAGCAGCCATAGAAAACAAATCATGATCTAATATGCCTTATTTTCCAAAATACAGATAATTTTGAAAGTATTTCAATCAGGTCCCCAAAAGATGAAAGTGCATACAGAAATGCCTACCTGAATTACAATAGAAAAACTTTTTTTTTAAAAGCTTTAAGATAGGGACGCCTGGGTGGCTCAGTTGGTTGGACGACTGCCTTCGGCTCAGGGCGTGATCCTGGAGTCCCGGGATCGAGTCCCACATCAGGCTCCCAGCTCCATGGGGAGTCTGCTTCGCTCTCTGACCTTCTCCTCGCTCATGCTCTCTCTCACTGTCTCTCTCTCTCAAATAAATAAATAAAATCTTTAAAAAAAAAAATAAAAGCTTTAAGATAAAAAGGAAAGTAATGGAAAAAGGAAAGCATATCTCTCATATATGTACAACTTTCTACTGAATTCTAGAAGCCTTAGGTTTCTAGTTAATTTCAGAAGGAATGATGACCATTAACTATCCCTAAGCTATGTGTTTCAATTATTTATTACTGCATAACAAAACACCCTGAAATTTACTGGCTTAAAACAAAAACTTTTATTTTTAGAGATTCAGTAGGTCTGGTATTCTGGCAAGACTCAATAGAGATGGATCACCCCTGCTCCAGTTGGTGTTGACTGGGATAGCTCATTTGGGATCAAAAGGATTCAAGATGGTATCGCTCACATGTCTTGGGAATTGGTGCTGGCTCTTGGTTAAGATCCCATAGTTTTCTTTCATATGACTCCTTTTTCTTTCCACATAGTCTCTCATTATTCAGTCTTCTAGCCTACTTTTTTTTTTTTAGCCTACTTTTTTTTTAGTTGATTGTTGGCTTCCAAAAATGAGCAAATGAAAGCTACAAGATCTTTTAAGTCCCAAGCCCAGAAATCATATATCGTTCTTTCTGCCTAATTCTATTGATAAAAGTAAGTCCTAACCCAGATTCAAGGAGAGGGGGAATAGACTTTCCCTCTTGATGAAAGATTGGTATGCATTCACAGGAGAGGAGGAAATATCTGTGGCCATTTTGAAGACCGACTACTGCACAATGGTCCACTTTTTCTATCATTTTCTTTGATGAGATTTGATCCTTTCTCACGGATATCTCCATTCTTTAAATATTGAGTAGTTACTATTTATTTATGCCAGTCTTTTAGGAATTAGTAACATACTGCCTAGGGGAATGTGTTGTATTTTTTTCTTCATAAAATTTTTCTGCTTTGTCACTTCAATAAGATAAATTCTTGGAGGTAAAAGATGATGTTCTATGCATCCTTGTATCCCATAACACTAGGACAGCAGGTATTTAATAAATGTCTTCTTGATTATAAATGCTGAGTGATGGAAAGATAATGAATTTAAACTATGCACACTATTGCATCAATGTCCACTAGATTATTTATTGCTAAATCTCTTGCAGGTTATTGTGATCAGTTAGTCCTAACCTCTTCCAAATCCCCTGCTATTCTTCATGCTTATCATGTGTGTGTGATTATAACGAATATTTGCCAGTGGAAGTATATATGGGGAAAGTATTTAGGATCATTAATTTTAAAAGGGTAATTAGAAAAACATATAAAGCCATAAAGAACTCATTTTTGAAGTTTGCTAGCATTTCTAAACATGCCTGATTTATGGGAGCCTCAATTGCATAAATGTTTGCAATATTTTGCAATGAAATAAAACTTATTTTCAAAGCTGGCAAGAATGCTCAGAGGCATAGTCAATCATTTGATGATTCACAGTTATCCATGAAACCCCAGCACTCCATCCTCATTTTGAGCCTAAGCACAGACGTCTGATAAAGAAGGAGACAGAAAGGAAGAATTACACAGTGACCTAGACAATAGTATCATGTCAGCCTTAGCATTGGATCAACTGATTGCAATGGCTGATTGTACTGTTTATGGCAAGAGTTATTTGGAAAATTTGAATGAGTAATCCTCTCTGGATCATCACAGGAATGACTCTTGGTATGAATCCAGTCATATTAAATAATCATAGAATCACAAAGCTAGACAGGATTTGATGAGAATTAGCTGATTTATTTCTTACCTTGAGTTGAAACCCACATGCCACAAAGTACTCTAGGCAACTGAAATTTGATTTACTTTTTGAGAAAAATAAGACCCATTCATTCATTCAACCAATATTTATTATTTGTGAACTGTATAGGTGCTTGGCATCCATTAGTAAACAAAACAGGCAATAACCCCCACCTCTGTGGAACTTGTAGTTGAATAGGGCAATAAAAAGGATTCCATGAATTTCCCTTTATCAATATTAGTAATCCTTGTTGGCTTTGTATGCATTGGAGGTTGATTTGCTCATATTATAAGAAACTATACATAAAATAGACCTAATCACTAATAGTGGTAAGAAAAGAATTTAGAATTTATTTGCATCAATCCCTTAGTTGAAATAAAAACTAGGCCTTCAAATGCCCAGTCCAGCATTCTTTACTTTTTGCCCACTTCTTAAAAAATGTCTTCCTTTTCTAACTTTGATGTAGTTATAGAATGCATTCACAAAACCTAGCACAACTTCCATGTAATTAGCTATAAATCTTTTGGTTCCATGAGACAGAAACCCAACCTGAATAGTTGAGGCAAAAAAAAAAAAAAAAAAAAAGAAGGGGGGGTTATGCAAATAAATTATAGTTTTTCAAGGACCCCAAAACACAAATAGAACTACTCCTAGGAAATGAGCGCTCAAACACTATTAGAACTGTCCATGTGCCCCTTGCTCCATTCTCCTCTGGAAAATTATCCTATTGATTGAGGACAGAATCACCTAATGGTTTCTGGTGTTAAACTGCCTGGGTTCAAATCCTAATTATTTCACTTTTGTGTTGAGTAATCTGGAACAGGTCAATAAGTTTTCTAATCCTCAATTTCCTCATGTGTTAAAATTAGGGTAATTAATAGCATCCACCTAATAGGATTATAGCAAAAAAAAAGTAAATTACATAATATCCAGGGCTTTGGTATAATACCTGCCTCATAGGAAGTCTTCAGTGTATGTGAACTGTCATTACAGAGTAAGAACCATTAGGGCTGAGCAGGAGAGAGCTGAGCTGCTGTGTATGGGAGTAGTCAATTAATACAACAAGCCAAAATGAACGTCAGTTAAGCCTTTAATCACTTAGGAGAAACAAGTTGGGAAGACGTTGCTGGCTCCCTCAGTGTCCCTTCTTTTTATACAGAATGACACGAGGTGAGAGTCAGGTGTATCAGCATTCATGGGGGAATTGTCTCACTGTTGGAGCAGACCCTGAGGCTCCTCCAGTTTTTGGACCAGTGTAGGGGTGAGGAGGAGGAATAGAAGAAGGGGAGGGCTAGGAAAGGAAAAGTATTAAGTCAGAACACAAGAAAGTGTCTTCAAGGCTCTCCCCTCCTTCAACCAGGATGTTCTCAGCAGAGACTTCTGGGGAAAGGTTTCAGGCCAAGGTGCAGATAGAGAGGCTTCTGAAGGGAGGCTCCTGGGCTAAGCAGGAAAATACTGCCTAAAAATGTGGCCAGCCGGAGGTTACCTGAGTTCTTGACTACAACTCCCTTCAAGAGGCCTGCCAGGTGAAGCCATCCTAATTGGCTATATTCAGGCCTAAAACATCATTCATAGATATTTGGCCAGGAGCTGTACTCTTCAAGAAGATTTTGCATTGTTGAGGGAGCTTTCCCCTCCTAGATGGATAATATATATTTTTTTCCTCTGAAGTTTCAACACTTCATATTTCATGGATAATTTTTGGTTCTCCTTTTAGTGAGATAGTATAGGTACATGTCCTAAAATGAGTCTTCAAATATAAGAAATACCCATCATAGGTTATGTTTTACTCTTATTGTTGTTGTTGTTATATATTTTTCAAATGATAGGACTAATGTAACAACATATTTTATTCCCTACATGGTTAGGTAATGTCATCATTCCTCATATGGAAGGCTTCTGAAAAACATTCCTTGATCTTATTATATAAAGCTTATCCTTTCTGTACTCAGGAAGAATGAGAGTTGCAAATCTACATTTCCAAAAAACAAACAAAAATTCAGTAGCTACCAGCATAACATCTTGGCTATCTACTGAGATCCTCATTTAAGGCATTGTTTTAAAAATAATCAACAATCACTGCAAGATGTATGAAGCTTCCTGTTTAAAAATCATCTAAATTTGTTTTAGTAGTCAATAAGAATGGAAGTCCCACTTTGTGCCAGGAATTATGTATTTAAGAAGGTAGTGGGGAGACAAAAACAGTAATTTTTCCTGATTTAATGGAAACTTACAGATAATTAGTATAATAAATGTTAATCTTTGAAGGAGAGGAACATGATACTACATTGGAGGGACCAGAGCTAACCTGGGAGATGGAGACAGGTAGTCAGGGAAGATTTATACTAACCTATAGATGTTTACATTGAGATCTAAAAGATGAGTAAGAGTGAATTCAGTAAGTCGTTGAAGAATGTCAGGTGTCTAGATTTTTCCAATCAAAGAAAGCTATATTATCAAAACCATTGTTTCTCAAATTTGGCTACACTTCACAATCACCTTGGAAACTTTTTTTTAAGATTTATTTACTTATTTGAGAGAGAGAGCGCACATGCACCCATGTGGAAGTGGGGGACGCAGAGGGAGAGGGAAAGAGAGGCATCCCCAAGCAGACTCTCCAGTAAGTGCAGAGTCCAATGCCATGGGCCTCAATATCCCAACCCTGAGATCAAGACTTGAGCTGAAACCAAAAGTCAGTCACCCACCTAACCAACTGAGACACCCAGGTGCCCCATCTTGGAAACTTTAAAAAATACAAGTGTCTGGATTTCATGCCCAGAAATTCTGATTTAATTTTCATGGCATATAGCTGTGGTATTGTTTTTGTTTGTTTTGGTTTTCACTCCCAAGTAGTTCTGATATACTTTAATATTTGAGAAATAATGTTTAAATCCTTAAGGCAGGAGGATTATGTCTAACTCAAGAAACTGAAAGAAAACGAATACAGCGGGGCTGCCTGGGTGGCTCAGTGGGTTAATACCTCTGCCTTTGGCTCAGGTCATGATACCAGGATACTGGAGTCGAGCCCCACATCAGGCTCTCTGCTCAGCAGGGAGCCTGCCTCCCCCTCTTCTCTGCCTGCCTCTCTGCCTACTTGTGATCTCTGTCTGTCAAATAAATAAATAAAATCTTTATTTAAAAAAATGAATACGGTTGGCTTTCAAACGCTGAGAGAGAATGTGGTGTGACCTGAGATTGTGAATGTAAAATGTGACAAATCACACAGACCTTGGTTGGCCACATTAGAAGTTTGGTTTTTCTCTTGATAATGATGGAAGACTATGTAAAGATTTTAGACAGAGGGCGTCATATCTAAATTTATATTTATGTTACAACACAGAGGGAGGATTGTAAAAGAGAAGCAATGGAGTTAACTTGGACGAGGGTGGTGGCAAGGAGATGGAGCTAAATGGATTCAGGAGTGTGTTTTTGGAAGGGAAATTGGCAGATTGGCAATAGATTAGATATGTGTGGTTGTAAAACAGATTCGTTAGTTTTTAGCTAGTGGAAGGATGGATGGTGGGGGTAGATTATGAGTTTAATCTTTTATTAGTATTATTTTTTAAGATTTTATTTATTCATTTGACAGAGAGAGAGAAAGCACAAGCAGGGGAGCAGCAAGAGAGGGAGAAACAGGCTTTCCAATGAGCAGGGAGCTCAATGCGGGGCTCTAACCCAGGACACTGGGATCATGACCTGAGATGAAGGCAGACATTTAACGGACTGAAACACCGAGGTGCCCTGAGTTTAATTTCTAGATATTTGAGGTGACTTTGAGTTATCTAAGCATAAATATTGGAGAGATAGTAAAATATGTAAAGATGTCCAGACTTCATATTTTAGATTGTTTGGCAACAAAGATCTACAATACAATAGAAATGCTTTACATTAAACTTAAGTGTACCTTAACTTTGTAATTTCAAAAAAAATAAATTTTTTACTTATGTAAAACACTGTACTAGGCACTGGGCACAAAAAGATGATAAAGATGGTACCCCTGACTTTAAGTGGTTAATTATGTAATGGACAAGAAAAGAAAGAGAATTCTAATGTGGTTTTAAAACATCGAGAGATAGCAAAGAATGAAAGAGAAGAAAATCCAGCAAGTTTTATCAGGTTTTAATGCTAAAATATTATTAGAAAAAAAATATGATCAGGAAAAAAAAAAAAAGGAAAGCTAGTAGAATTTGAGTGAAGGGAATCACCCAGAAGAATTTATAAAATTGGCAACAGCACGGTATGATACCAGGATACGATCTCAGGGGATGTTTTGCTTTTTCATTCAGTTTGAACTAGAGAGACAGAAAAATGAAAAAAAAAAAAAAAAAGAAGAAGAAGAAGAAGTAAGAGAAAAAGAAGGAGAAGAAAGAGGATAATAGGAGTTTTAATGAATGCATTAATTTATCAGATGTCTATTGGGACCTACCATGTTCTAATATATCAATACTGTGATAAGGACTAGGAGTACAACAGTAGACAAGGTAAACATCATTCTGACTTCACAGAGTTTATAACCTCCTTTTATCTAGAACAAGAAAAATAAAATTGCTTGTTTTTTGAGAAAGTGTCCCTAGTTAGCTTGTGTAAAGGAAGCCAGTAAAAACGATGCCTTCAGTCAATGAGATAAGTAGGCCTTCTATGAGACTGCATTCCCTGGGTGTTAAAGCAAGTTTTAGTGCAGGATTTCTCAATCTTAGCTAGAGGTTGAAATTACCTGGAGAGCCATAAATAATACCCATGCCTGGATCCCATCCCTGGAGATTTGGACTTAATTGTTCTGGGTTTGTGCTGATATATCAGAAGTTTTTAAAATCTTCAGGTGATTCTGGGGCACCTGGGTGGCTCAGTGGGTTAAGCCTCTGCCTTCGGCTCGGGTCATGATCTCAGGGTCCTGGGATCGGGCCCCACATTGGGCTCTCTGCTCAGCAGGGAGCCTGCTTTCCCTCTCTCTGTCTGCCTGGTTCTCTACCTACTTGTGATCTCTGTCTGTCGAGTAAATAAATAAAAAATCTTTAAAAAAAAAAAAAAATCTTCAGGTGATTCTAATATGCAGCCGAAGTTGAGAACCACAGCTTTAGAGGTATGCTTCCTCACTGAAACTAGTAAGGAACTCCAAACAATGAGGGTGAGCTAGAAAAATGAGGGCTGATTTTACAGGGATGATAATTAACACTTCTTTAGTCTTTATGTGCCAGGAACACTTCTAAATACTTGACATATATGAAGTCAGTTAATAATCCCACCAACCCTGTGAGGAAGTCACTTTAATTATGACCATTTGAGAGGTGAGAAAACTGAGGCCCAATGACAGATGCCCAGCAAGTGTCAGAGTAGGGTAGGTGCTTGAACCTAAGCAGTCTGTTTCTAGAGTTTCTGGTTTTAGCCGCTATGATATACTGCCTCTAAATATAGTGTAACAGTAATTTTACACCAAAAAGAATTATAAAAGAAGGGAAAACTTATAACAATGGTAAAATATTAATCAATTAAATGCCAGGTGATACTGTGAGTAGTTATTATAGCTGCATAAAATATCTTTAAGCTATTTTTTCATGTCTATAGCTTCTCATGTTTATATTCTTCATTTGCAGAAATCAGCTAAGTTCTTCTTATTTTATATGTATCATTACATGGTGCAGAAATTTTGTTTTCAGCAGCAATACAGGGAAATGTAAGCAGTGGAATCAGGGGATATTTCTTTCTGATTTTTTTTTCCCCCAAAGATATATTCTCCTAAAGGAAACTCAAGTGCTATTTCACATAATCTGAAGAACATCTACTACTTCATGGTAATGACCAAGCTGTAGGAATAGAATCTGAGGAGGCAATAATCATCCCCTAGAGAGAAAGTCTTACAAATTGAACCTGTTTTAAGGTGGAAATATCACCAACAAAATTATTATTGGAGAGATTAATGACACACTACATTCCTGTACATATCAAAGAAAAGAAACATCCCAATTTAACTCTATAAAACATGTATCTGAGCCAACCTGCCATATGTATTTCTTTTTACACTTTCTATCCCATTATAGAAGTAATACCTACCAAATAAATGCTGTGCATTTCTAAATGGGTAGCTTCCAGCTACTTTGCCTGTGCTTATTGTTCCCTTTTTTCCTTTAAAGGCTGGGAAAGCAAGTAAAGGCAATGCAGGGGCAGGCAGCACACAGCCTGATATGTTGTGTCCTGCAGCTGGAGCTTCCGTACTGGAGCCAGTCTTCGTTTGTTCCATATGAATACAAGCTAATAAATGTAGGGAATTCCATTTGGTATTCAATTAAGAGCTCTCTTGACTCCTGTGATTAAGGCCTGTAACTATTAAGCGTAAAATTAAAGTCGAACAGTCCAGCTCTTTTTTGACATTGTAACACTGCCGGAAAAATAGGGATGCAAAACCTAGTCAAACGTCATCCTTTAAAGCCCATGAACAAATGAAAAGAGGAAATATTGAGAAGAAAAGAGTAAATATCTAAAACTTGGTCATTTGCTCACAGCATGATGCATCGTGTCAGGAACCTATTACTGTCCTCTTGCAAATACATCAACCGTTTTGTTGAACACAAGATGCTACATTGATTTTAACAGAGAGCAACGAGATTATGGTCGCTAAAGCTCCAATGAAGGGGATAATTAAAGCATTAAGCATTTTTAAGATTTTAAACCGACTTTCAGCAATAACCAGATAATGCTACAGGAAATCGATATACTGTAATTGAAAGGAAATTGAATTGGTCTTTATTTTTTTAATCCCTTCTAAATTTTCTCTAGACTGTCAGACCATGGGAGACACTGAATCCTGTTTTGCCATCCACAGTATGACTTTCTGTAAATCTCATGTGCTGCAGGGGCTACTTTTATTATTTTTTACTTAGAAAGTGCTCAGCTGACTACATAGTATTATAAATAAGAGTCTGTGTGCATTATCTTTATTAGTCCCTGGCCTCATTGTTTAAAAAAAGCAGGGTGTTGGGGGGGGAACAAAAATAAAAACACAGTCGGACAAAAACAACCTTCTCCACATACCCAGAGAAATCAAGTTAGAATTTCTAACAATGAAACCAAGGAAGTTGTTAGATAAGCTTCACACTGGAACTTAAATGAAATTCTTCCAGGTTTTTGTTTTTGTTTTTTTTAAATCACTGTGTCAATCTTGCTACGCTGCAAGGAATATGACCCACTGTAGATACAAATTCACTTTGAATTTGTGTCAACCTAATTCATTTGTATTGCTTATTATTGGAAGGAGTTATTACAATCAAACAGAAAAACTTGAAAGGAACCTCAGGGAGATGAGTGGCTATGAAGAGAAATTAAGGAATCTTAAAACTTGAAAAATAATCAGCATTTTCTCTATGTAATGCTATTGTTTATTTCCTCATTTATCTCTGGTGTATATTTTGAGAAATATCAACAGACCTTTCGGTAAATGAAATGTGTTCCACACTTATCTTTAGTAATTTGGTGATGCAACATAGAGATTTCCAGAAATGTTTTAAGAATCTCTTGTCCATTTCATTTTTCTGCTGCTTTCCTTATTCTACTCAATACCTCATGACTGATTAAGTGAATAAAAGATAACACAGTGGAAGGAGCACAACCTCTCAATCTTCAGTTTTCCCTTCTGCTGAATGGAGATAATAATGTTGCCTTTCTCACTGCATTGTTTTGAGAAGTAAATTAATTAATACAAGTAAAGACCCCAGAAGATTAACGTATACTATGCATTATGTACATGTTATAATTTCTTTGATAAAAATGATGACGATGATGATGATGATGATAAGCCTTTTCAGTTATATTGCCAGAATGTGAATTCACCAGCTGTTATATTGAGGAAGCCAGTTAACAATTCTAAGCCTTAATTTTTTGACTAAAATATAAGAATAGTATTTTCTCTACCTACCTTAAATAGATCATATTTATAAAAAAATTCATAAGCTATAAAACTGCACTGCATTGAAACCACTGAACCTAAACTTTTATTTTTTTAAAGATTGTATTTATTTACCTGAGAGAGAGAGAGAGAGAGAGAGAGCTCAAGCAGGGGAGGGGCAGAAGGAGAGGGAGAAGGAGACTCCCTGCTAAGCAAGGAACCCAGTAAGGGGCTAGATCCCAGGACCTGGAGGTCATGACCTGGACCTGAGCTGAAGGCTGAACCATCCAGGCATCCCAAATCTGGACTTTTTAAAAGCACTATTTTAAATCCTAGTTTCATCTCTTAGTACTTATGTGACTTTAGATAAGCCCTTAGTTTCTATGTTTATAATATAAAAATTATAATAACACCTTCTCATAAAGTTATTTTGAGGTCTAAATGAGATCAGGTATAAAGAGCTCAGTGTCATGGCTAATACTTAGAAATTATTCCAAAAAATGCAAAAAAAAAAAAGTTCTATTCAATATAGGAAATAAGCATTATTTTAACTTCTGAATGATTTCTTTGTTTTGTCCCATTTTGACATGTGACAAGTGGATATATTTTATTTCTAGTTTTCCAGATAAACTGTCCTAAACTTTAACTCAAATTCAGTCTCTGAAATTCCTAGCTCTTGGCGTCTGTAGCTAATATTCAACTACCTTTAAGTGTTAGATTATGTACATATGAAGAACTGAATTAAGTAAAAGGTGTTACCAATCCTAAAATCCCAACTGCTGTTATGATGAAGAGAAACAACTTTACAAGTGCTATGATTGAAAGACACGTGAGTCAAATCGCATGCAAAAGGGGAGAAGAGAGAGAGAAAATAGAAATGGAAAAAAATCATCAGATCATCAGGCAGAGGAGAAAACGATGTCTTGTAATATATATGAGAAAGAACTTGGCTGAATATTTTTTTTTAAGTGAGAAGAGACATTATATATATATATATATATATATATATATACACACATTATATATGTATACAAATGTGTAAGTTATTGCCCAGGTCTGAAGACAAATGTTTTTGTTATTTCAAAATCTCAAATGTTTGAGTGCCTTATAATTTTTAAACCACTGACTATATTTAGTTATGATTAAAGGAAGATGTAATTAAGAAGCCAGAAATTATATATTTTTAAATGTTTGTCCAGAGCATTGTTCAGACAGACTGTTCAGACAGCAAGCCTTATTGTTATTCCACTAGTATACATTTTGACTGGTCAATACACCCAAATCCTATGGCCAAGTTGGCATACATAAGATGTCATTAATTTAGTCAAACTAGCAGTAGGTTCACCAAGGAAGACCAAAAAAAAAAAAAAAAAAAAAAAAAAGAAAGAAAAGAAAAAGAAATGCTTGTATTTACTTTGGTAACTTAGCCATATTTACCTTGAACAACATGATGTCCTAAAAGCTATTCAGTAAGCTTGGAATTAAGGAATAGAACTGCAAAAGGTGGATAGTGTAGCAGCCCTTCACTTAACGTTGTAAACCACTTTTCTCACCAGTATTTAGTCTAAGAAAATAAAATCTTCTTGAAAAAGTTACTAGAAAAAGCGCACATCAAGGAATGTAATTGAACATAGACTTTGGTTGACCTGAGAAGAGAACAAAAGATCGAAAGAAATTCCGTAAGGTTCTAAATTGGGCAAGAGGACTACAATATCTCTGATAATTAGACTTTCAGCACATTTGGATCTGCTAATTAGATCTAAGTTCTAATTAGACTTTTTAGGTAACTAAGAATGACATATCATTGTATGAATTTAATGTGTTTTTGTAGTTGAAACCTACAATTATCAGCCTTTTCCAAATTAATTTAATACAGAAAAAGCTGGCTTTTTGTTTATATTGTGACATCCCTTCTCTTAAAATATATTGTGTACATTTTAGGTTTCTTAATTAAACACCTCTTGGGGACTCAAAGAGAAGCCTGAGTTTTAATAGGAAGCACCCAAATCTTATATTTATGAAGGAGACTTGCCATCGTGTTGCCAACTTTGAAAGCCACAAACAAAATGCAATGTGAGGAAATAAATCAGTCTTCAGGAGGAAGCAGCACAAATAGCCAGGTGCCCCTATAAACCATTCAGTCAATCAGAGCAGTCTCCAAATATGACTAAAGGATTGTTATATTTTTAAAGCATGCAAATGGAATAGGTTCCTCAAAGTGAAAGCTCATGATCTAGTATCAGAATTAATAGCATGACATCTTCCCAAGATGAGCATTATGGGATTCTCTTTGCAGCTTTGCTTTTTGAGTTATCTGCTAATTCAAGTCACAATATCTCTTTTTTTCCCTCCTTATTTCTGAATTGAGAGTTACCAGTTTTTATGTGTTGTGACTTATAGGCAGTGATTTTAAAACTGTGAGCTCTCAGATTTAGATATTACAAGAGCTGAGAACCACATGAGGATGTAAAATTAAACCAGTATTTGGATTGTAAAGAGCAGTGAATTGCTGCAAGACTTTAAGGAAAAGGCAGCTGCCAAAATATTCCAAGGAAATCGATAGCACTGACCAAAAAGGCAAATTATATTGTTGAATGTACTGTGAATACTTGAAAACACCAAAGCCATATACATGATTTTGCCCCTCAAATAAAAACAGTAAACGTTCTAACTGTATTAAAAATCTTGTTTTTTCCAATAAAAGCAGTGTAATATCTAATTAAAACCATTGAAACTATAAGAATCTAACTTGTACAATAATTGATATATTAATAACAGATATTATACTAGAATTATATGCACTATTATTTTTCTAATTAGTGCATTACTGGGACTGAGTTATTGGTGTATTATCACTCCTTATTAAGTCCATGTCCTTAGTGAGTCTCCTGAAACATACTGGATTCTGTTGTATGCCATATAATGATATTTAAGAGTGGGAAATGGAATTTCTGATTGCTTCATTTGCTATTAAAAAAGAAAACCTGTGGGGCGCCTGGGTGGCTCAGTGGGTTAGGCCTCTGCCTTCGGCTCGGGTCATGATCTCAGGGTCCTGGGATCAAGCCCCGCATCGAGCTCTCTGCTTGGTGGAGAGCCTGCTTCCTCCTCTCTCTCTGCCTGCCTCTCTGCCTACTTGTGATCTCTGTCTGTCAAATAAATAAATAAAATCTTAAAAAAAAAAAAAGAAAAAGAAAACCTGTGCAGGACCTTTCCTATACCAGTTATTTCAAGAGATATCACACAGTTTTCTGCAAGACTTTTGCATAGGTGATTGGACTGTTCTTCAGGCAGGAAAGTGACCAAGCTATTTTACCTTTCAGCTTGGGTGCTGGAATCCTGTCACAGGGCTGAATGGGTCACTGACTGACAAGAAACTAGAGAATAACATGCGTGGAGTGGTTCTACGTGTGGTGACCGTTCTGGTAAGTCTGATCTGAGCCGTGTGGTTCTGGCTTCTAGAAGTTACTTTATCCTTCATTTCTTTATGTTTTTGGTGATGCATTAATCTTTAAAGAACTTTTAACACATCCCGACTGTGCTTTCAAAGATATGTTCAATGGTTATATTTTCTGATCTTCAATTTATATGGATCAGAATCAGATTTTTGTAGGCTTTGCTTTTAATTACAGTGTTTTTGTAATTTTCTTTCTGAGACATTTTAGGCCCAGTTTGCTGTACAAGATAAAGATCTCCCTCAGGCATTTTGTCTCTATAAATCTGCATAGATAAGATTAATCATGCCAAGCAAGGGTAGAGTTGACAAAATGTAGTACACTCAGTAATAATCAAACATTGGCAGACTAAAACGTAGCAAGAACCTACTTCAAAGGAAAGATCATAAACTATTGTTTAGTAGATATTTCTTGAGAGTCAACTCTATTCAAGCTCATTGCTGATGACTGGGTTTCACTGATGAATAAAGGAATGGATAGATATGATTTTGTCTTTATGAAGCTTACCATCTAGTGATTAAATGGAATTATACATGTAAAATATTTATTACAATTACATTTACTTAGAATCAAATGGCAACTATATCATCATTCTGTATATTATTATTTTTCCTTTTAATAAGCATATAAAATTACATGTAAAAATATTTTAAACAGTAAAATACTCAAATGGATACTGTCTAAATACCCATAAAGCAGGAAAATATGGATTCTCCCTTGTTATTTCTATGAGTTTAGGCTTATGCTACTCTATAGTCAGTTTCAAAATGTCCATGGTGGTTAACTTTATTTTTCCTTAGAAAAGCCTCCTTGTTTTTAAATTTGAAAAAGTCTTTTCTATAGGCTGAATAAACTGCAGAATTTGTAGATGGAAGAAACATGGTTTCTTTTTTTTAATTGCTGCCTATTGAGTATATAGCAAAGTTTATAACAGCAAGGTCTGCCCCTTTATACATTGTTCAATACAAATTAAGTGGACTCAACATAATTTCATTGTTTAAAAAGATATCTGTATTGGGATGCCTGGGTAGCTCAGTTGGTTGGACGACTGCCTTCGGCTCATGTCATGATCCTGGAGTCCTGGGATTGAGTCCCGCATGGGGCTCCCAGCTCCATGGGGAGTCCTTCTCCCTCTGACCTCCTTGCTCATGCTCTCTCTCACTGCCTCTCTCTCAAATAAATAAAAATAAAATCTTAAAAAAAAAGAGATCTGTATTATTCTCTGTAAGAGCATATTCAAATGAGTAGTCTATCCCTCTTTTTTGGTGCCTATAATTTATTCTTAGCTATTATTTTGATAAGATTTTTACTTTTTTGGCAAATATTATGAATACTTGACAACTTGAATGTGATGGTGATTCTGAATGCACCCAAGGTTGTGGGTATGCAATGGCATCAATGTGCTATTATTTAAAAAAAAAGACAGACATTTAAAGTGCAATGAACTATTAATAGTCTCTTTTCTAGTGATTAACATAGAATGTCAGGAGAAAACTTCAAGAAAGACAATATATCTACATTGTTTTTATCTTTGAGATTCAGATTTCTAAGGCTAGCTAACCTCATTTAGTCACTAAGCAAATATTTATTTAATACTTTACTGTCTGATAGACTTAGTAATGGATATAAAAAGAATAATACATGTACTTAATACATTACATATCTATTATGTAGGTATATGTATTCACCTTATATGTATACTCATACCTCAGGGTACACAAAGAATCTTGTTGGGAGATGCACATACAAAAAGAAAACCAGGCAAGAACTGTTAGGTACTTACTATATACCAAATATTTTATGAAGTTATTAGCCTGTATTGTTTTATTTAGTCCTTACAGTATTTCCAAGAAATAAGTACTTCTCTGAGTCCAAGGATGACGAAGAGGAAACTGGGACATGCAGAGGTTGGTTGGAAAAAAAAAATGTGGCGTATATACTGAGTTAGTATATAGAGAGAGTTAGGATTCAAATCCAGGAAGTCAAAGTGACTCCAGACCTCTTAACTTCTTCCCTCTTAACATTATATTATACTCTCTCTACTCCTACTATGATAAGTATGAAAATTCAGGTATCTATAGGACTTTATTTGGCTTGAGGGTTAAAAATTCTTAACTCTGAATAAGATGACAGTGAGTTTTATCAGGAAAACTTCATATGGCAAATTATTGTAAGTTTATGTCCAGACTGAACAAAATTATTGTCATGCATGAAATTGCGATACATGTATTGCTTCATACAATGGTAATGCGTTCATGTCTCAGTCTCACTTTCATGACTCATAAGGGCCTCCATGTCCTGTAAGCTCAGCCCTGCACAGATCCCAGACATTTTAGTTAGTGGAGACATGCAAACAATGTTTTTCCAGGTCTTCTGTGAGGCAATGTGGATTTATCAGTGTGTAAAAGATCCTTACACTTATTATACTCCCGCAATATGTAGCCATTATACTCAATTATTTTATAGGCTTACTGTTTCCTCTCATAATTCTGTTTGCATGGAACCAGCCATGACCTTATTTATTTCCCACAATCACTCTTCCAGGTCTAACTCTTACTTATGTGGCTTTGCAGGCTTCTGCTAAGAAGGCTAATGACTCTCCCCTCAATCCACCCAGCAACTCCCAAATCTTGATGCCTACTAAACCCCAAAACTTAGATTTGGTTTATACTGAACTTGATTTGGCCACGTAAACACCACTTTCTTGTATTCCATGAACTTGCCTCCAACACTATCAAGAAGGGAGAAGGAAAAGGAGGTTTCATGTGTAAAGCCCCTGAGGGGAGATCCCTTAATCTTTACTCCATCCTAACTGCAATCTAGCTCCAGTTCTACACATACCTCCTTTAGTGCTGAGGACATTTATGCTATAATGACACACAGGTTAATAAAATTGATTTTCTCTACCCAAGTTTTGAAACCCCCATTCCTGTCACCGTTAATGATATTTCATTGACTTGAAAGAAATACTCTGATACTTATTTTAAACCAAATAATTCAGCTCCATACCACTTATTATCCTGTTGGAAATAAATGGTATACACAAATGCTTAACTAAAGAGAATTATGCCCCTATCAGAAAGGATGAATACCCAACTTTTGTAGCAACATGGACGGGACTGGAAGAGATGATGCTGAGTGAAATAAGTCAAGCAGAGGGAGTCAATTATCATATGGTTTCACTTATTTGTGGAGCATAACAAATAGCATGGAGGACATAGGGAAATGGAGAGGAGAAGGGAGTTGAAGGAAATTGGAAGGGGAGGTGAACCATGACAGACTATGGACTCTGAAAAACAACCTGAGGGTCTTGAAGGGGCGGGGGGTGGGAGGTTGGAGGAACAAGGTGGTGGGTATTAGGGAGGGCACAGATTGTATGGAGCACTGGGTGTGGTGCAAAAACAATGAATACTGTTACGCTGAAAAGAAATTTTTAAAAAATAATAAAATAAAATATAAAAATCATAAAATGACTATTAAAAGTTATAAAAAAGAGTTATAATGATTTTATTGGTAGTAAGTAAATATCTTCACTTTTGAACTGTTAATCTTGATCATTTGATAATAAAGAATGAAGTAATTTTAAAAAAAAAGGTATTTGACCAATACAAATAAAAGTTAATATATCCATTAACAAGGATATAAATAGGGTTAAAGGATTCAACAAGGGATGTTAATGCACCTAGCTAAATAGGCTAGGTGCACAGGCCTAGCTGCACAGCAAGTCTTGACTACCCTGAAATCTGATGGGGCATGGCGAGGTGGTAGTACTAAGATTTGGCAACAGCTAGAACCGTGGGAAGCCATTCAATAGTAGCTGTGACTTTCCATACAGAAAGAGGATGGAGAAAGTTTGACAGTGACTTTCTCCATCCTATTTCTGTATGGAAAGTCACTGTCAAACCACAATCAAGCAGGGAGGAAGTGGGGAGAGGGGTTACGTCAATTTTCCTTCTTCTGTCTTTCCATCCCTTCACTGTCTCCAGGTGAAAACCTAACCAGAAGTCAGGGAGCAAGGGAGCCCAAGTAAGGAAGACTGTGAAGGTCAGCCAGGCTGCCAGGACACAAAGCAGGGCAGTGAAGGGCAGAGTGGATCCAGAGGGGAAATAGGGAAGAACCAACATTAGCATCTACTATTTGAAAGAACCTGTTAAAAACTTTATATGTGTTATTTAGTCCTTATAAAAGCCCTATGAGAGATGGATCAATGACATTAGAAGGTTGAAAATAGGGCACAAAAATGCAAACTAAAGTCCTATGACCGTATAGCTAGTAAGAGCTAGAGGTAAGTTTCAAGCCCAGAGATTTGGGCTCCAGAGGCCACATTCTTAGCCCCTCTGATATCTCCCTTAAGAATCTGAATGAACTCATGTTAGGCTTAAATTAAATATAATTATTGAGATGGGAAGGTTTCAAATTTATGGGATTGATAACTTAGGAACATTTTTCTAAATAGCATCACATATGGATAACTTTATACTCAGCCATCTCCAAAGCTACGTAAATGTTATGGAATGAGAATAAAATTCAGACCCAGCAAACTTAGTCCTTTTTCTACAATTTATGTTTATATTGGCCCACTAATCTCTCCTTTTCCTGGTACCAAGTGTATTAGTACAAGACATTTATTAAGATTTGTTTTTTCCTTTTAACTTCTAAAGTAGTGGAACTATGGATAGCCATAAATAACCCATTATGTCATTCAGTTTTTTTTCATGGTAAGTCACAAAAAGTTGTTGCAAACATGTCTGAGTTGTAAATATTATTATAATTCTCACTAAAATATAATGGAAAGAAGTTGGCAACAAGTGCAAAGTAAGGCTTGAGAAGGAAGCTATGCTGTACAAGATCTCTGAAAATATAAACTGGCATTTAGAAGGAACTCACTGATTAATAATTCTTAAAAACAGACACATGGCATCTCTAATGAAACATGAATTTACTCAAATTCATTTGAGAAATATTTATTGAGTGCCTTCTTCTAGGTGCTTGGGGTACATACAAAACAAAGAAACTGACTTTTGGGAGTTGCATTCCAGTAGGCATCTTCTAAAGCTCTCATAATATTTTTGAAAAAGATGCAATACCATTGTCCTATAGTAAGTGTGCAACACAGTATTTCTTTTGCCATTACCATAGAAATAATTTTAAAATTTTATATAAATGTATGATTGGAAATTTATGGTAAAGCTATAAGAGTGATATTTCTGTATTTTATAAATTTTAGGGCATTTTTGTGCCCTAAAAATACAATTTTTAACATTTTATTATCTGAAATCAAGATACATTTTTCAGTTAATTAATGGTTCCTTATAATTATATTTGGCAGCATATTTTATCTTAGTGATAGAAAAAACAATTGTGCATTTTATAATTGAAAGTATTTTAGAGTAATTTTATTTTTATAAAATTAAAGTTTTATAAAATTTTATAAAATGAAAGTATTTTAGAGTAATTTTATTTTTATAAAATTAATTAAGTTAATGGATATTCTTGGAAAGCTGAATTCAACAAATCTGGGCAAGAAGCCATCATAAAGAGAGAGACTATTTTAAGGAATACTTCCAAAAGAAAAGAAATAACATTAGGAAATGAAGCCAATTCTTTAAAAAAAGGACTGTAATAGCAATTTAAAAATTACTATCTAAACTAAAACTATCATTAGAATCATAGAAAGATAAAAGTAGAAAATAAACAAAGGCAGGTTATCTTAAACCAATACCACATAAAGCGAAGTCCAAACTATGTGTTGAGAGAAGGTAAGTTTCCCCAAGCAGCTCACCATAAGAAAGGTATAGCAGGTAGCTGTGGGTTGCCTGGGTGGCTCAGTCCTTAAGTGTCTGCCTTCTATTCAGGTCATGATCCCAGGCATGAAGCCCTGCATCAGGCTCCCTGCTCAGCAGGAAGCCTGCTTCTTCCTCTTCCTCTCCCCTGGCTTGTGTTGCATCCCTCCCTGTCTTGATATCTCTCTCTCTTTCTCTCTCTCTCAAATAAATAAATAAATAAATAAATAGTAATTTCCTTTTCTTAAATATTTCCTTACTATTAGTCTCACTTCTTGGAATTTAATTTTCAGCAGACCTTATTTCACTGTGAATGAAATGTTATCTGAGATCAGAGAAAGGTAAAATGACCTAAACCATTAGCCTTGACTCAACTATTTATTGAACATATATTATAAGCTTGAGACATTATCCTAAATTCCAGAAAGGCAAAAATAAATAAGATATAGTCCTTGCTTTCCAGGAGCTCTACATAAACCATTTTATCGAAATTATTAAGCTATCAGAAAATAGAACCTGTGTGTGAAGGACTCAGAATTAAATACATTTTGTAAAGGCTGAAAAAGAATGATAAAGTTGAGAGAAATACATAGAGAGAAATAGAGGACAGACATCACACTCTTTATGATCTAATCTCAGCAATGACATCTAGGACTGACTTCATGGCTTTACAGGACAATTTAATTCCTTATTTCATTATGTTCTTTCATTTAGAGTGCTTTGTAACTCTTTTTTTTTTGTAATAATTTCATTAATGTTATATTCTCCTTCTAAACTATAACAATAAGACACAAAGTTGGTTTCACTTATAATGTCTGGATTATAAAAGCAATCAGTAAGTATTTGTTGAATGAACAAATCAAAATATTCAGATAGCCAGAAGGGGTGTGTCTGGTGGGGCAGGGGAGGGAGGAGTAGAAGCAAAGGAAAGAAAAAGGAAAAGAGGAAGGAAAAAGGAAACAAAAAACCACACCTCTATATGTAATTACAAAAAATAAGAACAGGCTGGACACAAGACTATGTGAATAGGCCACACTATAAATTGGTGGTCTTAAGATTCCTCATTCTTTGGTTTCCATTCACCAAGTCCAGATTTCCAAGACAGATGGCAAAGGATAGCCTGGAGTGACAGGTATTCATTTCCAGCATGGGATTTTAATCCCTGAATCTTTTTCCTTTTATTACACCTTGCTGAATCAGACAAATGTGTTGGCATGCTGGAGATTCCTTTATCTGTTTTATTTACATCTTGAACAAGTCACCAAGCTCCCTGCTTTTCACTGTTCCCTTCTGAAGAACACCTGGGTTTCTCAAATTTCCCAGAGCTGTGAAATCACCATGGCTGGGTCTGTTACTCTCTGTAGTCAAAGCCTAAATGGCTGAAAAAGCACAGCATTCAGTTTTTGTAGATTTCTTGCCATTTATTCCTTTTCCCTTGCTATTTATTCCTTGCTGTTTATTCCTTCCCTCCCTCTGCACACCTTAGTGAGGAAGGCAGGAGTAGATATCTGCTATCTCTCTGCCTCCTCAGATAGCCATGTCCTACTGCTCACGCCATTCAGTGTTCCAAATGTGTTTCCTTAGCCTTTCCAACCATTTCTTATTATATTAACCCAACATTATTGATTCAGCATCCTCTCTGTCCCATACATTGTGCTAGGTGCTAGGGATGCAGAGGTAACAAAATAGCATGATCATCGCATAGACCATGACATCTACTGGGAATACTGACAACATCTAAAAAGAGACAATAATGATTAGGTAAACTGGGGATATAAGGAAATGCTTCTCTGACAGAGAGCTACCTGAGGTACAGCACTCAAAATGTGAAGGACTGTTATATATGTCCTAGATGTCTTGCAGAAATAACTTGACGCGCGGAAGATGGAGACAGGATGTGGGCAACAAGATAATTTACACATAAATAAAACCCATGTTATATTATTAGACTATTAAAGTCCAAAATCAGTAGGAATATAATCATATAATCTATATACTATTTGACCAACTGTTGGCCCATAAACTCTATATGTTTGATCTGACACTTAAAATTTTACATTTAGATTCAGTATTAAAAGTACAAAGAACATAAAGAATTATTTTCAAAAAGCAAAAGACTCAAAGCTATTAAATCTTTTGACAGAATTGACATGAGGAAATGACTTAACCCACTTACACTGTGTCCAGATAACTCTATGCCTTTAAGGTAAAGAAGTAAAAATCTTTAACTCAAAACATCAAGGATCACTCTCATTATTAAATAGCAAGATCATATATGACAAGAAGTTAGAAATAATATTGAATCATATAATAGTCTGGATCTTGGAGACAGTCACCATTAGCCCTTTTCCCACAATGTTTTCATTTCTAATTCATTGATATTTCATAATTCATTTTCCCAGTCTGTGGAAAGTTTAGGATTAGACAAAATCTGGAAAATGGATAAGAGAAAAAAAAGCAAAATATGGTATGACTGTACAGTTCATAATCTTCTATTGAAAGAGCAATCCAAATAGAAGAAAAGAAAAACTTACCTCTTTTTTTTCTCTTGGATTGTGCCTCTTTGAAAATTTATTCAATCTTCTTATATTAAATACAAATCAATAAAACTTGGATTTTTTTAATGTTAAGGGGCATTATGGCTAATATGTAACTAACAAAATCTCAATTTTTATAATATACAAGAAGGTATGAAGTTTAGAAATAGTAATTGATTTATGTCAGTATAAGATCGAGGAACGCATTTATTTCTTCTGGAGATACATTATAACTAAGCAGTAAATAACATGTGATTAATTTTCTTACTGGAAGCACTTTAGCCTATTTCATACCTTTTCCCCACCTAATCTTCTCTCCTGAAATACATGCAAAGCATTTGGCATGTACTGCAGAGAGTTCTGGACTTACTAATCAAAGGATGTCCGTTCAAGTTCCAGCTTTTCCACTTAATAGATCATTGAACTTATGGAAACAAAAGAACTATTTTTGAACCTTAGTTTTTCTGTCTGTAAAAGGAAAATAATGATACTGGCCTTTAATGTGATCAAATGGGTTTTTATGGGTAAATATGTTAAACTATGTGAAAGCAGTTAGCAAAGTACACAGCGTCTTTAAATATAAGATGTATTGCCCCTGCAGTAGAACGTGATATGCAAATTGAAGAAAAGAAAAAATGAGCATGACTGATCACAAAAGTATAATTCATAATTGTCACCAATATTCAGATTTTTGTGGGAAATTATTTATAGGACATAAAGCAGACAAAGACGCATGAATTGTAGACTCATGACTTTTAGGCCTAGTTACTATTACCTTAATTTGAAAATCTGCTAATGAGAGCCACCACAACTCTTATTGCTAGTGAAGCTGGTGCTTTAGAGAGGAAAAATGAGGAGGAATAACAAAAAAATACCCGAGGATAAAAAAAAACAATGCCCCTAATTATAAACTTAAAAAATTTCTGAGAGTCTGTGTATCCAATTAGATTGTCTCAGAAGAATTGTGTTTGATTCCAGGCTAGCTCTAAATAGATTATATATTAATAAATAACTAAGAAAATGCTTCAGTAATAGCCCAGAAATTCATAGTCCTCATTTTTTTTTGCTACAGACATAATCACAGTTTTTGCTACTTGAAAACCTTCAGCATTTTGAACCTCCACAGAGGTTTAAGCTTTCATGAAGTCTTGGCCTCTCAGCCTCCTGAGACTAGAGACAAAGTTAGGCACAGTGAGAATAAGCTTGACAGGAGGCTCCGCTGGACAGGTACTCAGAGTCGGGAGGTGCTAAGTCTGGTAGCTTCCACAGCAATATCTGAAGAGGGCTTCTTTGGAAGAGTTAATAAATAATATAGTTTGGTTCAGGGCTTCAGACAAAAATGGCAGCTTTTGCTGGCAAAGTCTCCAATTGATGTTATATAAAATAAATGGAAAGTTGCAATAGAATACAAGTACTATGTCATAAATACTGCATTGGAAGTATACAGCATAGCCCTGTGAAAAACAGTCCCTGGAGGAGTTCCATCTCCAGACTGCAGAGTGGGGAGTTCATGGACCTACTTCCCAGCAAAACAACCAAAAAATTAAGTAAGTAAATAAATAGATAAAGCCATTTAAAGTCTGGAAATTTTTCTAAGGGCATACAGAAAATGAAATAACACTCAAGAAAATCTAAAACTCAGTCAGAGCTACAAAAGTCTGTGGCATCTGAACTACCTCCTAATCCTTCCCTTTCCACCTCAACTCCTCCCCAACTCAGCTTGATGGAAGTTCCACTCCAAGCAGGTTTTTCCAAGAAGACAGGACCCCCTCACACCCAAGTTCCCAATCAAGAGTTATTTCATCTGGAGGAACCGGCAGCTAGCATTTCTTGTACCTTCCACCTCTGATCTGAAGAGGCTAAATTCCAGGTGAGAGAGGCTAACAGTTTGGGTCTCCCTTTCTCCATTCAGCTCCCACCCACAGAATGCAGTTTCTACTCCAGGTGTGGCAGGCAATGGAATACTGGGGCCTTGATTGCTCCAGCTTGTCCCAAGGGTTCCAAGCCAACAAAGGTGAGTGGAGAAGACTGGAGGCTGCACCCAGCCCAGTATTCAGAGTAGGGGCACTGAAACTTTGCTCAGGGAAGATACAGTCCATAAGAAAAGAGAGCACATAGGCATTCTCCAATTATTTGAAATAGTATAGGGAAGTTATGTCAAAGGCTCCTCTAAAGTTAGAGCAACAAGCTAAATCATAAGCCTACTAGTTCACCAGTGAAAACCAGGGAAAGAGATGGTCAGAAATAGTTTTCCTGGGATCAAAAAGAATTTTAAAGGCTGTCCTCTAAAATAACACCTACCATAATTTATTTTGTTCAGACAGATGAACAATTTTTATCCAGGGCTTTCCTAAAAACAATAAAGCAATCAGCCAGTAATTCATGGAGTGTAATGACTACAATGACTATGACCCAATATCTATATGGACACAAACATTCTCAACAAAATGCTAGCAAACTGAATATAGGAGCATATGAAGAGGATAATTCACCATGAGCAAGTGGAATTTATCCTAGGAATAGAAGTTTGGTTCAATATATGAAAATCAATGTCCTATACCATATTAATAAAAAAGGAATGAAGTCACATGATCATCTCAACAGATGTAGAAAAAGAATTTAATAGAATCAAACACTATTTTATGATAAACACTCAACAATCTGGTAATAGAAGGGCATTTCCTCAACTTGAGAAAAACATCTATAAAAAAACTCAATAGCTAATCTCATATCTCTGGTGAAAAACTAGAAATCACCCTGCCATAAGGTCAGTAATAAGACATTGGTTATCACTATTTCTACTCAACATTGTAGTGAGGATTTCAGCCAGCACCATTAGGCAAGGAAATTAAATTTTAAAAATGAGATTAAAAAGGAGGAAGTAAAATTGTCTCTATTTGTAAATGACATGATCTACATACAGAAAATCCTAAAGCATGTATACATACATATACACACATGCTGTTAGAGTTAATAAATGAGTTCAATGATTTTGCAGGTTATAAGGTCAGTATACAAAAAAAATTGTATTTTTGTATACTAACAATGAAAAATCTAAAAAGAAATTAAAAAATATTTCCATTTAAATATATCAAAAAATAAAATAATTAAAAATAAACTTAACAAAAGAACTGTGATTTTTATACACTGAATGCTATGGAACATAGTTGAAAGAAATTAAAAAGTCCTAAATAAATGGAGAGATATTTCATGGTTATGGATTGAAAGACTCAATATTTATTATGATGGGAATATTTTCAAAAAAAGAAAAAAACGATGGGATTATTCTCCAAATGGATCTACAGATTCAGTGAAATTCCTATCAAAATTCTAGCTCTTTTTTGCCATAATTAACCAGCTGATTCTAAAATTTGTGTGGAAATGTCATAGAACCAGTATGGGGGGAGGGGAGGCAACAACAAAAAGTCTTGAAAAAGAACAAAGTTGGAAGACTCACACCTCTCAATTTCATAGCTTACTAAAAAGCTACAGTAATCAAGACAGCATCATATTGGTTAAAGACAGACATTCAGATCAGTGGAATAGAACTGAGAGACCAGAATTAAGCCAAAATTAATTGATTTTAAAGAAGTGTGTCAAGACCATTCACTGGGGAAAGAATAGTCTTTTCTAAAATCATGCAGACACAACTAGGTACCCACATGCAAAAGAATGAATTCAGACCCCTACTTTAAGCCATATGTAGAAATTAACTGCAGGGTTGCCTCGGTGGCACAGTCAGGGTTAAGTGTCCAGCTCTTGATCTCAACTCAGGTCTTAATCTCAGGGATGTGAGTTCAAGCCCCACACTGGGCTCCACGCTAGTTGTAGAGCCTACTTAAAAACAAACAAACAAACAAACAAAAAAAAACCTCCAAATGGATCATAGACTTAAATGTAAAAGTTAAATCTATAAAACATTTAGAAGAAGCATCGATGTAAACTTTGTAACATTATTTTGGCAATAGATTCTTAAATGTGACATTCAAGGCACAAACAATAAAAAAATTAGAACATTGGATTTCATCAAAATTAAAAACGCTATGCCTCAAAGGACAGAATCAAAAGAAGTGAAAAGTCAACCCATGGCTTGGTAGAAAACATTTGCAAATCATATTTCTGTTAAGGGACTTGTTTTTAGTATATATAAATAATAAAGTTGGAATAACTCAATATGAAGAAGAAAAATAAACCAATGAAAAATGGACAAAAGATCCCAACAGATAGTTTTTCAAAGAAGGGATATAAATGGTCAATAAGCACATGAAAAGATTACCAAAATTATTTGTCATAATGGAAATGCAAATCAAACCTATAATGAACTACCACTTGGTACCTTCTAGGATGGTTATAAATCAAAAGGACAGATAATGGTGACTATTGACAAAGTTGTGGAGAAATCGGAATCCTCATAAACTGCAGGTGGGAATGTAAAATAATGTAGTTGCTTCAGAAAATAGTTTGGCAATTTCTCAAATGGTTAAACACAGGGTTACTATATGACTCAGAAATCAGAAATTCTGATACTTAGATATATCAGATATATATATCTGATCTAAGTACTTAGATAATACTTATATATTCTAAGGAGAAATGAAAACGTATGTCTACACAAAAACTTGTACACAAATATTCGTAGCTTTTTTGATAATAACAAAAAAAAATTGAAATAACCCAAATGTCCATCAACTGATGAATGAATAAAGAAAAGGTAGTATACTGGTAAAATAGAATATTATTTGCCATAAAGTGAAATGAAGCACTGATAACATTGTACATGGATCAAACTTGAAAACTTCATGCTAAATGAAAGATGTCAGTTACAATAGATAGTATATCATATGATTCGATTCATGTGACATGTCAAGAATAGGCAAATGTATAGGCATAGGAAGTAGAGTAGTGACTACTTAAGGCTGGAGAAAATTAGGGGGTTGGGAAGTGATAGCTAATGGGAACTGGATTTCTTTGCGGAATAAAGTTCTAAAACTGACTGCAGTGGTGGTAGCCTGTCTGTGAATACACTGAGGCCAGTGACTGTGAACATGTCGAATGAGTGAATTATATGGTATGTGACTTATATCTCAGTGAAGTTATTAAAAAAGAAAAAGAAGAAAGAAGAACAGTGTGGAACTGGATTATATTGAAATTCCCAGTTCTCCAACTCTCTATGATTCTGTCTTCATCTGTAAAATGGAAATAATAATACCATCTACCACACGGAGCCACGATGGAAATTAAAGGAATTAATGGAATTAATGCATACAAAGAACAAAGGACTTGTAACCGCCTGGTACATAGGAAGCGTGTGTGTGTGTGTGTGTATTAGTTCTCTTTATGCATAGGGTGTTAAGAGAAAACATAAAAGAGACATCTAACTCATGGGTAGGGCAGTGGGAAAGGCTTAAAGGATGGTGAAGGATGATGCAACGTGGTTTTGAAAGATGAGCAAGGATTCTCAAGGCATAGATAAAAGGGAAGAGATATTCAACATTGTAAAGAGTATATGCAAAAGTATGCAGACATCAAGAATTTAAAGTGTCCTATAACTAAATAGGAATATTACCTGAAGTAATGTACTTGAAATGCAGAAAATTCCAGCAGCCTGTGTGTAAGGTATTCTTTTTTTAAGAGCCCCTTTGGAGACAATTCAATTAAGTTTGTTTGTGAAAGTGAGGTTAGCATGATACAATTTCAATAATATCCATCCACAAGTTGAAGATATCATCATTACAACTCTGATCCAGCCTCAAGTTTAGATAAAATAGTTCTCATTTTTGTTATGGAAACACTGTAATCAGTAAACGTAGCTCAGTATTGTATACATATTTTGTTGTCTCCTCTGTTGATTGTACCCATCTTATGTAGGAGAAAAGGGAAAAGGGTTATTTTTATAAACAGACCTTGAGAATTAGATACAAATGATGGCCTATACAAACGATATAATTTATAGCAACACTGGAATACTTGTTCACTTCAATGCTTACTGAATGAAATCATCACGAGAATTGATGCATGACAATGGCTTGACAATGTCTTATTCTTTCTCATCACACCAATTCTTAAGTTGATAGTTGTCATGCAGACTTGTGTGAGTATCACTACTGCACTGAGGTAACCATGCATGATCTGACATTTTTCCTTTTGGAAGCTGAAACCTGAATTCTTGGACTAAACAATGAATAAATATTTCAGAGATGTGTCATATAACTTAACTTATGAAAAATAGATTTACTATTTGTCTCTAGATGTTTAGAAAGAAATTGACAGAGCATTTGCAAATTCAAAGATGTAGGCACCGTGGGTCTACATTAACTTCCATTACTTCTGCAGTATTCTAACCAAAATTATATGAACTGTGTTATACTTCACTTTCCAAATTGCATTATTCCACTGCATCTGAAAGAAAGTAAATGTTAAAGTGACCTTGAAGTTTTCAGCTTTCGCCAGTGCAATCATTTTAGTACAGTTACAACACTAAACCAGTCCTATATACAGTTCCTCAGAAATGAACATGAGTATAAAAATAAAAAAATGAATAAAAATAAAAAGAATAAAAAACAGAGACATGTCTCCGATATAGATTTTTCTCTTTGGAGTTACAAAGGATTCTATTAATGAATTAATAATCATTAAAGCTTATAGATAATGTTACCAGCTAACACTTAGAGCACACTTACTAATAAATCTTATTCTTGGTATTGTAAAATCTCCTGTCTTCATGGAGCCCTTAAGTTTCTTATTTGCATTTTCGTGATATGACTGAGACTTAGAACTAATTAAATAACTTCTTCAAGTTGGCAAAAATAAGCACTGATAAAAATAAGTGTTGAATTTATGTTTGTCTGACTCCCTAACCACCCATGAGGGAGTAAGGATTACTAGACTAAGTCTCTGTAATAAACAACTAGAAAACAGCGATGAGTGGGAAAAACAAACAAACAAACAAAACCTTTCAAATATTGGTTAGTAGGTAAAAAAGAATGCTGATGGTTAAGAGGTTGGAGACAACAAAATGATCCCAATAATCACCCCAGATTTCTGGCTGGTGGGAATTTCCATACTGGAGAAACAGGGATATAGATCCAAACAGAGTTTATCAGCCTTACTGAGTTTAGAAATTAGAGATCTAAGTTTGGGAAGGCTGAGGTGGCTGGTAATTTAGGGACATGTTCTGGAAAAGAGAGAGCTTGTCAAGGAGAATACTTGCAGAAATTTTAAGTCTTGGCTGGGTAATAAGTTGTAAATGCATACAGAGAAACTATACAAAGCTGGGCAAAGAATGACAGGAAGCAGATCAAGTCCCAGAACTCACATATGATGTAGAGACTTTTGAGAAAGATTTTGTTTTGTGTGTGTGTTGGGGTGGGGGAGGGGAAGGATCTTATTCTACCAAGACCTTAAAAGGATATGAGATATGGTTTCACTTATTTGTGGAGCATAACAAATAGCATGGAGGACAAGGGGCGTTAGAGAGGAGTAGGGAATTTGGGTAGATTGGAAAGGGAGGTGAACCATGAGAGACTATGGACTCTGAAAAACAATCTGAGGGGTTTGAAGTGGCGGGGGGGGGCGGTGGGAGGTTGGGGTACCAGGTGGTGGGTATTATGGAGGGCACGGCTTGCATGGAGCACTGGGTGTGGTGAAAAAATAGTGAATACTGTTTTTCTGAAAATAAATAAATTGGAAAAAAAAAAGGATATGAGAAAAGCATATGTTTATCTTTGAATTATGTAACAATTAATAGATATTTAAGTATATAACTTATATAGCTATTAAGTGGCATAGTCTCATGTATCTTGCTATTTTGGTGTCTTAAATGTTGCCCTGATCTCTCAAAAGTTCCCTCTTTTTATTAGGAAGATGCATATTCATCTGCCAACTCTGAACTTCAATAGCACATTGATGTTGCTGTTTTATTGCTGACCTAAATTAGCCTTGGGCAAACAGATGCAAAAAAAAAAAAAAAAAAGAATAAGAAGAAAGGAAGAAGAAAAGAAAAAGAAAAAGTCACAGGATCTCTTTGCTTATGTTTTAGACATCTTCCCAATAAAAAGGGAAAAATTGTTTTGAATTAAAATGAATAATTATATTTATTATTATAAATTATATATAATAAATTATATAAAAATCTAATTATAAATCATTATAAAATGAATAATTAGGTTTCTGTTTACAAAGGAAATAAATTTTGAGAAAACCTAGTGTGCTTTCCCAGTGCCTCTGAAAGAGTCATGGAGTTGGATGTCAGTGAGGAAGCTGGACCTCAAGTGAGATTCAGAATCTTTCACAGAAACAATAAGAGGTTTTGACCAATAGGGGACCATTTATTAAATCACTATTCATTATACTAAATGGGACTCTAGGGTAGACTGAAACGAGAAGAGTTACCTCCAAAAAGCATTCAGCGTGGGACTAGCTTACTCATCTGTCAGCTTCTAGAACACAACAGCTACTAAAATTCAGCTCTCTCTAGGGAGGTAGGAGTCAGTCAAGGAGAGAATCACCATACTGCATGGAGGCCCCAGAAATGGAAAAGTTGGTCAAGGAAAGGAAGGCAAATGTATACTGGTTCAAAATACACCCCTTGGGTTTTTTAATGATCAGTTAAAATACAAAGAGGTTTGGGTTGTAAGGTGTCGTTTCACGGCATCTCCATGTAAACTGTGTACTAATTATTTTAACCTGGAAAAAAAAAAGTGATCATGTTGGAAACTGCGCAGAATTTGTGATTCTTGCATGTTTAAAATCTTTTAGCAAGGAATTTCAGGTTCTCTGGAAGATGGATGTTAGCGGGAGAAAACAAACATATTTTTTAAGGATTTTTTTCTTGGGTAGATTTTTTTTTTAAAGATTTTATTTATTTATTTGACAGGCAGAGATCACAAGAAGGCAAAGAGGCAGGCAGAGAGAGGAGAGAGGAGGAAGCAGGCTCCCTGCTGAGCAGAGAGCCCGATGCGGGGCTCGATCCCAGGACCCTGGGATCATGACCTGAGCTGAAGGCAGAGGCTTTAATCCACTGAGCCACCCAGGTGTCCCTCTTGGGTAGATTTTAAGGTGTTTGTTTTTTTTTTCCTCTATCTCTCTTTTATTTTTAACCATTGCTAATAGCATGATAATTTGAAATGGGAAAATGGACTGTTCAAACTATTTTTCCCCATTGATTCTTATGTACATTAGTGTGCTCTACAGTTCAGTTAAAAATAACAAGCTGTATGTTGTTCTGAACTACACGTAATCTCCAAGACCATGGTCAATAAAGCACTCAAGAAAATGAAGATTTGAAGCAGAATGGTCTGAAGTCTCTGGGGGAATAAAGAAGCAACCAATTAGCATTTGAAAGCAAGGTCCTTTACTTTTTAAAAGTCAAGGAGAATAAAAAAGTGATCACTCAAGAACAAAGAGTTTGAAGAATATCTCACTTTTGTTTTATTAGTCCTTTCAAATTTTAAGAATGACCTTTGGTTATCAACTCCAAGAACTAAGATGCATTTTAACACACATAGTATTACATTTGGGAACACAGCTAGAGTATCTCCTTGAGGAATGCAAGAATAAATAGGACCAATGTTATTTTTTGACATTCTTAAGTGACTTTTGCTCCATCCAATGGAGGATCCTACAGAGAGGTGTTAGGGCTGGTATAGGCTAAGTATTCTATCAAATATAGCAATGAAAAAAAAATTTTCTGCATCTTTACACATTCCAGTAAATTATCAGAACCTACCTCTAATTCCTTTTTTGTATCCCCATAATTAATTCAAAACTGTAATTCATATCCATAGTCCTGGTAAGAGGTGGCACAGAGGTCATTTTTATATGTCTTATTATTAATTTTAATAACATTTCAGGTAATCTTCTTTATATGCTTATTAATTTGTGAAACATAGAATATTGTCTTTGTAGCTAAAAGTTCAGACTTCTCTACATTTTGTAAATCCCCACAGATTTGTTTCTTGCTTTTAAATATCAGCACCTTTCTGCTTTCTACTGTTATGTTTCTGCCCTCTGAACAGGAGATCTTTTCTTTTACGTTTCACACTGTGCTTCCTAATAAGATCAAAAGAAAAGGTACATCCTCCAGAAAGCATTCAGTTCACTAGAAATAGAGAACCTGTCACCTTATTCTTAAAACCTTAGATCGGGCAGGCCAGTGGCTGAAATAGTGATTGCATTTTCCACAGAGGGTGTAGAGAGGGCTTAGTGAAATTAGGTGTCTTGTTCTCTCCAGATTTCCTTTTAAGGAAGAGACCATCTTTATTCAGAAAAAAAAACTTGGGACTGTTGGGAGAAAAACTTTTCCTCTACCCTCTAGGTTCCAACATTTGAGAGCTTGTGCATGAATGTGCGATAGGCAGATTAACAATGGGTTAGGGCTTCCAAAAGAAAAGTATGGAAGGGTCTCTTGTTTGTTTAATACTAAAGGGAATGAAAAGCCTCCTTCCTGGAATTTGCCGGAAACTCCCTTGGAGTAGGGTAAGTGGCATTTACACTTTCAGAAGTCTCTGCTTTAGTCAGATAAGGGAAGTTCAAATAAGATTTTAAATGTTTTCACTTTAAAATAATCTTTGTGCTAAAACTGTGATCCCATCAATATGCTGACTAAAGTTAAAGTATGAATCAGAAGAAGAACTTTTAAATTACTTTAGAAATAAAAAGGAATTTTAGAGTGCAGAAAGGGAATGAGAGAGAGATTGAGTGAGTGAGTGAGACACCACCATGTGTTAAAAGACCAAGTTTTTGTTTTTTGTTTTTTTCTGGCATCTGCCACGTAGTTTATGCCCTGTATTCCCCACCCCCTATGCATGTGAATGCACCAAAATACAGATAAAGGCAGGCTAAATTAATAGTTAAAAATACAGACTTTAGTATCAGACAACACTGGATTCAAATTTCAATCTTTCTCACTAGTTTGTGAATGCAGACACATTATTTATTTATTCTATTCCAAATTTCAGTTCTCTTATTTATAAAATGGCAGTAACAACACTGGAGCATTCCAAGAACTACGTGAGGTGATGAATGTCAAGTGATAAGAATGAGCACAGGCCTCATTATTATTGTTGGTATTTTTTATTTGCTTCTTCCCTTCACCTGAAGTATGTTTTGAGTAAAAAAACATTCTTTGACCTTGAACCCCCTTTATTCTACTAATTATTTCTCATGTCAATGTCTGAGGCTAGTTTTGTGTCTACTTCATTTTTTTTTATTCTCCAACCACTGAAATAGGGTTTCTATCTTGACTTCTCCAAAGAAAGTTCTTTTCAAAAGGTCGTCATGATCTCATACTTGACAAATGAGATGGACATTTTCTGTACCTATTACCTCTGTGAGAAACCACTGCCAACTTATTCCTTGAAGCTCTGCCCTCTCTTGAGTCCTTTAGCAGTGTTTTCTGCTGTTTCTCTTCTGACCTCTCTGTTCTTCTACCTCTTTCACTGGAGTGTCTTCTTCAGGAATTCCATTTTTGGCTCCTTAAACCTAAATGACTTCATTTACTTTCTTGAAAACTACAAATAAATTTTTACTTCTAACCCTGGCCTCCCCCTCATACTTTAGACTGATGTATCAAACAAGTGTTGCAGTATTAAATATTCAGTAACAAAAACTTAGAAAATGTGAAAAATGAAAAATAATAACAAATAATTTGTAATTCCTCCATCACAAACTTACTAAAATTTTGGTGTCTGTCACTTACTAACTAAACAAGACGAAGTTACTTTACTCATAATAATGGAGATAATTATGATTCTAAACTCACAGGCCTATTGGGCATAAATATACAAAAAGCATTTGAAAAATGCCCAGCATGTAGTAATTTGTATACAGACCTTTGCTGCTAATATTACTATCATTATTTTTCAAATTTTAAACCACACATTGCTATGGACTGAAAATTCATGTGAGCTTAATCCCCAATGTGATGGTATTTTTAGGTGAGGCCTTTGAGAGCCAGTAGGGCATGAGAAGAGACAGAAGAATGATGGTCTCTCTGGTCTCTGCCAAATGAGGTGGGGCAACCAAACCCCTCATTACGCACTAAATCTACTGACACCTTGTTCTCAGACTTCCTAGGCTCCAGAACTGTGCAAAATAAGTATTGTTTAAGCCACTTAGTTCATGGTGATTTGCTATAACGTGAATTAAGACACACACTCACAAGTAGTTTTGTACATTTCCTTCCTATTTAGCAAAATATGAATGAACATTCTTAATGTAGTTTTTATACAGCAAATGTGATCAATATTTCCCCCATCTACTTGATGAATTTTCTTTATGCTTGCTTCAGACTTCCATTAATTTATCCACCCTTTTATATAATTCCCAACATGCCAACTGAAACTCAACATTTTTCTTTCCCATTCACTGAAATATATGGGAATGCAAAGGAAAACAACGCTTTTAAAATGATATTTTTAATCTCCTAGAAGACTAACAAAAACAAACCAATCCCAAACATAAAAAATGTTATTCTTGGTTTAAGAAAACAACTTGCAGCCCAACTCTGAGCAGAGGGCTAGGTGCCAGGGCACAGAGACTCTGAGGTTGATGACTGAATGCGCTGTGCAGTCATTGATCATGCAGATACTTTTTTAAAAAAAATCTGTAATCTTTGAGCATTTCCTTTGTTTTCAGGTTCTCACTGTAGAAGTTGCAATGAACATTTTTTTAGATATATACGTGTGTTTATTTCTGATTACCCTCTTATGTAAAATTACCAGAAGAAATAATATGAAAATTTGAGACATTTGCTTTCCTACTGTGAATTTGTTTTCTTGAAAAGCTGTTGCAATTTTAGCTCATATAAGTGGTGTATAAGAAAGCCTGTTTCTTCACATGCTTGTTAGTAAACATTAACATTCTTTTTAATCTTTGCCAGTCTGATGAGCAATAAATAAAATAATTCATCTTATTTTAATTTTTGTATTTTCCAAAGGTGTGTTAAGAGAACAAAAATAAATACTTCACTCTCAGTGTTTGCTATTGCATTTTGTCCCTTTAAAATTTAATCTTAAATATGATGATAGGGTACCTGGGTGGCTCAGTTGGTTGAGCGACTGCCTTTGGCTCAGGTCATGATCTTGGAGTTCCGGGATCGAGTCCTGCATTGGGCTCCCTGCTCCATGGGGAGTCTGCTTCTCCCTCTGACCCTCTCCCTTCTCATGCTCTCTCTCTCATTCTCTCTCTCTCTCAAATAAATAAATAAAATCTTTAAAAAAAAAGATGAAAATTTTAATGATTACAGTTGCTTCCAATAAATATAATTTCCCTTTTAACTGATTATATGAGTCACAAATATGCAGGGAAAAAAAAAGAAAGTATACATTTTCATGCTTTCTTCTATTAAATTTGAATGTGTTTTAATTTTGTATTCAGTACTGTAGGTTTTTACAAAATACTACCTTTGATTCCATATTGAACATTCACCTTGAAGACTTTAGTCTATTGATTGAGAGTTTGAATTCCTGAGCACCTGGGTGACACTGTCAGTTAAGTGTCTGCCCTTGGCTCAGGTCATGATCTCAGAGTCCTGGGATCGAGTTCCATGTCAGGCTCCCTGCTCATGAGGAGTCTCCTTCTCTGTCTGCCTCTGCTGCCACCCCCCCCCCCCGCTTGTGCACTCTCTGTTGCTCTCTCTCAAATAAATAAATAAAATATTTTAAAGAAAAAGAACATTTTAATTCCATTAATAGAATTATGATACATACCCCAAATAAAAAACCTTCAAGGAGAGTCTCAGAAGTCCATCTTCTTCTGAAGACTGATGCCTCTACTGAGGTTCTCTAGGATGTATGGCATAGCATTACATCGCTTCCCACTAAAAACTTATAACCTCACATTCAGTATATCCATGAATTCCATTAGCTCTATGTTCAAGAGTTACTGAGAATCCAATTATTTCTCATCAAATCCATTTTCCTACCAAGTTATGATCAGCTCACTTCTGGTTTACTGCAATGGATTCGTAACTGATCTCCTAGCTTCTGTCTTATTCTTTCCAATCTTTCATCAATAGTAAAAGTCAACTGTCCAGTAAACTGTTAAACATATTAGATCATGTCCCTCCCCTGCCTGGAACCCATCAGGCTGTCTGTCTCAGTGGAATTAACAGCTCAAGTCATTACAAGTTTAAAAGCTCTGTTTAGGCTCCATCTGGCACCCACCCATTACTTCTCAACCATTCCTTATCTGATTCTAGCTCCCTGGGTTCCTGCCATACCAGTGTCCCTCTTCTCTCCCACATGGCAGAGAAACACCTGCCTGACATATTTGCACTTACTCTTTTTTCAGTCTGGAATGCTCTTTCTACAGAGGCTTTTCCTGATTGAAGGTACTGCCTTTTCTCACATGCTTTTTGTTCTCATTATTTGGTTCATTTTCCCCTATAGTACTTATCACCACCTAACATAACATATATAATACTTACTTTATTTATTGTCTATTGCTCCTATTATGATGTAGGCCTAGAAGGATAGAGATGTCTGTTTCTTGTTTGCTTATTCACTAGCACGTTCTTAAATAAAGCCCAGCATTAACACTCTTTTGAATGACTTAAAAAATATGAATTTCTGCTATGTTCCTGTAAGTAATATTATTTTGGTTAAAAATACCACTTGTCAGGGATGCCTGAATAGCTCAGTTAGTTAAAGCATCTGACTCTTGATTTCAGCTCAGGTCATGATCTCAGGGTTGTAAGATCGACCCCTCCATCAGGCTCCATGCTGGGCGTGCCTGATTAAGATTCTCTCTCTGCCCCTCTCCATAATCCTGCTTACTCTCATGCTTTCTCTCTCTTTCAAAAAACAAAAAACAAACACAAAAAAAACACTAGTCATAAACATTCCAAGTTTAATTTTATATGGCTTTCATTATATTCTGGTATTTAATTAGTGTTAGTCTGCATTTATTAAATGCTTTTATATCCTGATGGAAAAAGAGTCATAAGGTTCAGCTGACATTTATTAATATTACTGTTCTTGGCAATATTTTAACAGGAACATGATATATCAACGAGAGAGTTTGTAAATATCATCATTCTGAAGTCAAATGTTACCAAGTCCTTCAGTTTAATATTTTTGTAGATTTCTTATATTTGGTATAGCCACTCACTTCTTGTAGTTGCAATATGCTAGATCTCAAAACATGTTCTTGATACCTTTTTTTGGGATAACTGTGCTTATGAAGTACTCTGCACCTAGTAAACTTTTAACAATGCTTATAGAATAGAATTGACTCTTGCATGTGGGTATTCACATAGGTGTTAAGTTGAGCAAAATAATGAAGATTTGGGCCCATCAAACAAAAAATGTTATCTAGTGATCAGAAAGTAAATTGAGAGCCTGGTATTTCTAAGTTTGTATATGATAATCATTTGGTCCATAAAATCTTAGTCTCCTAAAACATATTTTCAAGTGCAGGCTAGGGAAAATCAATAAATGAGAATTAATGTACTTAGGATTGTCCTTGGTAACCTTGTATTCCGTTACCACATACTATATTTCTTTTACATTCTCATGAAAACGAAATGAACACTTTTTGGTTTCATTTTGTCACTCTCCATTTAGCCTGTAAGTCACTAAGATGTAACCATTTCAGGATTTGAAAGCAATGTATAAAATCAAAATTTTTTAAGATTTTATTTATTTATTGGACAGAGAGAGAGATCACAAGTAGGCAGAGAGGCAGGCAGAGAGAGAGGAAGGGAAGCAGACTCCCCGCCGAGCAGAGAGCCCAATGTTGGGGCTCGATCCCAGGACCCTGAGTTCATGACCTGAGCCGAAGGCAGAGGCTTTAACCCACTGAGCCACCCAGGTGCTCCAAATATATTATTTTTTAAAATGAATTACTTTGCATACTAATAGCCTTAACTTCATGTTAATTTAAAGTATTTTTTGGTCATTTAATTACTTACAAAATAGGAATCAGAAATAATAAGATATAGTTTTAGGAAGTTAAGATGGCTTTTTTTTTTTTAAGATTTTATTTATTCGACAGAGAGAGCACAAACAGGTGGAGTGGTGGGCAGAGGGAGAGGGAGAAACAGACTCCCTGCTGAGCAGGGAGCCCTGATTGGGGCTTGATCCCAGGACACTGGGATCATGACTTGAGCAGAAGGCAGGCACTTAACTGAGCCACCCAGGGATCCCTAGGATTGCTTTTTAAGGTTACTTCTATGATTTGTAACCTGAATGTTGCATGATAAAAATACTTTTCAAGGATTTTGAAAGATATGTTAGTGTGATATTTTCTAAATATTTGCTCCTCTATAAATTTTTTTTGCAAGAGCTTTTTAAAAGATATTTTCATTGCATAGCCCTGTGACCGCTTTTCGTCTCTCCACACAACTCAGACATTCTTTTCCTTTACACTACCCAGATTATTTATTCCTCTGTAGAGGTTGTTCACGTTTGCTTTACTATCCTGGTATCTCTATATGTTTTTAATAACAAATTCCATACCATTAGCCTTTGTAACTTAGAGAAGTTTCAAATGTTCATATGTGGTCTATAAAAAATGATGCCTTTCTGACAAGGAAGCAAAGGCAAAAATGAACTATTGGGATTTCATCAAGATCAAAAGCTTTTGCACAGCAAAGGAAACAGTTAACAAAACCAAAAGACAACTGACAGAATGGGAGAAGATATTTGCAAACTACATATCAGATAAAGGACTAGTGTCCAAAATCTATAAAGAACTTAGCAAACTCAACACCCAAAGAACAAATAATCCAATCAAGAAATGGACAGAAGACATGAACAGATATTTCTGTAAAGAAGACATCCAGATGGCCAACAGACACATGAAAAATGCTCCACATCGCTCGGCATCAGGGAAATACAAATCAAAACCACAATGAGATATCACCTCACACCAGTCAGAATGGCTAAAATTAACAAGTCAGGAAATGACAGATGCTGGCAAGGATGTGGAGAAAGGGGAACGCCCCTACGCTGTTGTTGGGAATTCAAGCTGGTGCAACCACTCTGGAAAACAGCATGGAGGTTCCTCAAAATGTTGAAAATAGAAGTACCCTATGACCCAGCAATTGCACTACTGGGTATTTACCCTAAAGATACAAACGTAGTTATCCAAAGGGGCACGTGCACCCTAATGTTTATAGCAGCAATGTCTACAATAGCCAAACTATGGAAAGAACCTAGATGTCCATCAACAGATAAATGGATAAAGAAGATGTGGTATATATACACAATGGAATAATATGCAGCCATCAAAAGAAATGAAATCTTGCCATTTGCGACAATGTGGATGGAACTAGAGGGTATCATGCTTAGCGAAATAAGTCAATTGGAGAAAGACAACTACCATATGATCTCCCTGATATGAGGAAGTGGAGATGCAACATGGGGGGTTAAGGGGATAGGAGAAGAATAAATGAAACAAGATGGGATCGGGAGGGAGACAAAACATAAGTGACTCTTAATCTCACAAAACAAACTGAGGGTTGCTGGGGAGAGGGGGGTGGGAGAGGGGGGTGGGGTTATGGACATTGGGGAGGGTATGTGCTATGATGAGTGCTATTAAGTGTGTAAACCTGGTGATTCACAGACCTGTACTCCTGGGGATAAAAATACATTATATGTTTATAAAAAATAAATAAATAAATAAAATTTAGAAATATTAAAAAAAAATGATGCCTTTCCAAGGAGAATGGTGGTCATTAGTTTTGCCCATATCAAAGTGGAATGTATCATCCCTAAGCAAAATATAAGCTCACACTGTGCATAAAGACAACTCTTATTTACTTCGGCCAGAGGCATGTTTTATGAGGAAAAAAAATTTTTTTAAGCAGGCCATTAAGAAATATTCTTGTTCCCTTTTTAATGTCTTTGAGCTGTACATGTAAGCAGAATTGTAGGGAATTTCTAGTGACTCATTTTTAGTTTTGGCCATCCTGGTGTTCTGTGAGGTTGTGCATATTAAAACCTCTAAACAGCTCTCGGAAAGCCTTGGCAATAGAGCTTGTCACTTGAGCCTATCAGCAATGTCAGATGCTTTTTTCCAACTCTATCACTAGCAAACAATATTGCATAGTTATTAAAATACGGGAATTAACTACAAAATCTGCAAGTGGCAAACAGTGTTGTAAATCAACTAAGCAATTAGCATGAGGTTTTTTAAGTGACTGAATACAAATTCAGAATTATGAAGTTATTATCTAATAACCCAACAAGTGATGTGAATAAATCCCTGCTAATATGAAAATTATCAAACCACTGAAATACTCTTTTCTACAAGCAAGTCTGTGGATCCTCATGCTAATGTGCTTAGACTGATAACCACAGGCATTCTGTGAAAGCTTTGTTTATTCCAGTTGCCGTGGATTGTGTTTAGAGAATCTGTCATCCAAATGATCAGCAAATCGAAATCTGCAATTTATTTTCTCTTAATAGGTGGACAGGTTTTCACTGGCTTAAGCTCAGTTTTATTAATACTCTTTGAAACTAATTTCTGGAAAATGAATTTTAAAGGCAGGATTTTGTCATTTCTACCCTCCTCCCCAACCCGCCATCACTGTAATACGAGACTCAAAGCCACCTATACATACTTTGGAAATATATGTTAAATAGGCACAGGCTATAATCTCCTGTCATTCATCTGCATTGTTGCAAAGGACCCCTAGACCTTGCTTCTGCCACAAGTCATTCTATATGTTGTTCTCAAAATTACTTTCTGATCAGGCTGTTTTCCTTCCACAAATTTCCAGCTCCTTTCCAAATAAAAGGCAAAAACTTCATATGGCTTCAATGCCCTCCATTATCTGGTCTCTCTTTAACATACTTTTTCTTTATTTTTGTTTATATTGCAATATTACTTCCATACAGAAAAAAGCTCAGACATTAATGAAGGAAAAATAAAGTAACAACCAGGCAACTAGTGTCCAGATCAAAAAATAGAAGGCTATCATTATGACAGAAGCCAACTTTCCTTGTGCATCTTTCTGATGATATCCTCCCCAGCGTCTCGGAGCTAATCACCCAGAGGTGATCATTTCCCTCATTTTCTTCATGGTATCTCCACCTGCATGTAAATCCTTAAATACACAATTAACTTTACCTGTTTATGAATGTTAAAAAATGGAATCAGACTGTTTTCTTCAAGTATTTTTTTTCACCCAACATTATTCTTTTAAAAGTCCATTTGTGCTACTGTGTATAGCTCTAGGTTCTTAAATTTTAAGCTGTTTAGTATTACATTGGATCCATTACATTGGATGACATTACATTGGTTCCATATACCACATTGGATTAATGTGGTTACATTGGATCCATATACATTGGATCCATATTGGATCCATATACCACAGGATATTTATCTTTTCCACATTGATGGACATTTGGATTTTTATTATTCCCAGATTTGGGCTATTATGTACAGTGTTGTTATAAACATTCTTGGGTATACATTTTGATGCCCAGGATTCTCTTAAGTGTTCATACCCAAGGAGTAAAATTGTTGGAACATTGCTGTACATATCTTCATGCTAGATAAATATTTATGTAACACTCAAAAACAGGCAAAACTAATTTGCCTGTAAATATCTCCATTCTCTGCTGGATATGTCAGGACATTTTCTAAAGTATTGAACCGATTTAAACATCCAGCAATAGTAAATGACAACTCCTGTTTCTTCATATCCTTAGCAATATTTGAGATTATCAGACTATTTCTCTTTCTGCTTCTCATCTCTTTACTTTTGCTTTGAGATTTTCTAGTTGTTTATTCCTTTGCCCTACAGGTATTAATTCTGAAGTATTACAAGTCACTAATTCTCTCTTCCTCTGTTTCTAATCTTCTGATTAACTCAGTTATTAAATTCTTAACTTCAGACATTCTCTTTACTGATTCTTAAATTTCTGTTTAGTTCTTTTCAGATTGTGCAATGACACTTCATGTGCTTTCCAATTTCCTGTCAATTTGTCCCTTGTCAATTTGTTCTAGTATGGTAACACAATTTTTATAATATGGATCTGAAAATTTCAGTATCAGAGTTCTTGAAAGATCTATTTCTTTTGTATATTATTTCCACATTTGTATATGTGAAATAGAATTTCCTTTTACATGGTATCTTTGACTTCTGTTTTGAACATTGTTTAAACAATTACTTAAAGGAATAATGTAAGACCTAAAATGCAGATATTTTCTCCAGAGAGTACTATGGATTTATTTATTTATTTATTTTCTGGCATGCATCTGGAATCTCTTCCAGTTTCATACCACTTTAAATTGCATTAAAACTTGAGACAGATTATTAAGAATTAGGTTTTAATCCAAGGGTTGAAAAATTTGAGGTCCAAAGAGATGGAGTTGAAGTAAAATGTTTTATGATGACTTTCTGTTCTGTAACCTTCTGTGTGATCTTGAATTGAAATTTTTCTTATCTGTAAAAATAGTCCATAGCCAGTAACTCCCAAAATGAAGGTTTCCTTTCCTTTTCTTTTCTTCTTCTTCTTTTTTTTTTTTAAATACTTCCTGCTGTGTTTCTCTGGTGTTTTGTGTTTAATAGTTACAGTGTATGTTGCTTTTGTTTTATGTTATATTTTTTGAGTATGTGGCTTTTTCCAAACTGTGATTATTTTGGAAGTGGTGGCCATGACTTTCTACAGTATCGAGTATAGTAGGTACTACACTCACTATACTGAGTGTAGTAACTTGATGCTGTAGATGCTCAATTCATGTTAAATAGGTAAGTCAAAGAATGAATAAATTTGGAAATAGATATATAAATAAAAATGTTTCAACCACGTTCAGTATTGCCATAGGGAAGGGAAAGTATTTTTTCTACTATTAGACCTTCAATCTAATTTCTATTGCTATGTTTACCTGTCCAATGTATTGGCTGATTGTCCTCATAAAGCATAACTGGTCTGAGGTAAGATGTACAAATAGTGATCCTAATTTGTTAAAGAGCTTAAAAACAAAGTCTAAAAACATCTATTCAGAAGAGAAGTGATAGGATGTAATAAAAGTTTATTTGGGTTGTAAAATTTGAAGACCATGTTCATTAATAATTCATCAGTCCTCTGTAAAAGAACCATTAGGAGAGCCATTTTTACTCTAGACCTTAAATCAATTCCAGCTGATTTTTCTGGAACCAGACTTTGGCAACAAAACTTTGAAAGGATCCATTTGCCTGGGTATTTACTTGTAATATTGGAATTAAAAATAATTTTGAGAGGAAAATTTAGCATATTAAGGAAATATAATTTAGCATATTCAACAACTGTTTTAATGAGATTAGAGTAAAAATTAAAAAACAATATTTCATATCAAAGCGTATATTGGGATAATATTTTACCAGATAGATCTTTTAGTTTTGCAGTACACTTAATTAGTATTCTTAATTGTTTTAGTATCATCCTGAAGAGTGGTATTCAGCTTTCTGTTTATTAAATTGCTGTTTAACTTTAAAGATTTATTAGATTTTGAAGACCACAGATAAATAGAGAATGTATATGGTCTAAAATTACTGGTAAAGGAATCAATCAAATAAGATCTCTTATGAATCATCTTTACTTTGGTTTGTCAATAATTAAATGATTAAAATGTAGACTAATTCTGAGTCTAAAATTCCAGGATTTTCTAATCTTATTGGCATGCTTCTGAATATGATCTTCTTTTTGGAGTTTATTTAATTCATTCTGATTCTAATGACCTCATGGCCTACTTCAGAGTATTTGTACATTGCATTGCATAGTTGTTGGCTCGGTCTGTGTTTTGTCTGTATAACTGAATGTTTGGTAACAAATTCTGACAATTATCTGAAAGATTACTATATATTTTAAAATACATAAATATTTAGAATCATCAAGATGTTCTATATTTTACACATAATATTAAAGGATTGATTGAATTTTTACTTTTCTCTCATTTGACATCATTTAGATTAAACAAATCAGTATTACTTGAAATTTTTATCCATTCCCAAAACCTCTCTTCTACTGATCTATCAGTGTTCATTAGCATCCAAATAGTGTTGTAATGGAAAAACAATCAGGAGCTTGACAACAAAAAAACCTGAAATTTCTTTTTTTCTTATGTTCTAGAATCCTAGAAAGTTACAGTCTGGTATGGCATTTCACATCTCAAGGGCATAGACTTCTTCTATCTTATTTTTCCACTCTGTGTGCTTTACAACAGTTACCAGAGCCCCGGAAATTATGTGCTCATTCCAGCTGGAAAAAAAGAGGAAAGATGAAAGAACAATTGCACAAAACACCTGCTTACATTCCATTGGTCAGAATTAGTCACATGGTCTCACCTTGCCTAAAAGGAGACTATAGATTGTCTTTTTTCTCAGGTGCTAATATTAAAAGATAGATAAATAGATAGAGATATACATATGCATATGCATATCCATATATATAATTAGTGAGGAAGAGAACAACTACCTGGGAACAAATAGCAGTCACCTCCTTTATCTATTTATTTACTGATTTATTTTACTCTGAGGTAAGATATAAACAGTAGACCAAGACCACATTTTTAAAAAAAGAAAGTGTCACTAGTTTAGAAAACCAAAATTTAAAAAATATTACAAATACCACAAAATCAGCATAGTTGTAGATAAGCCTCAAACTTAGAACTGATTTTCTGGGTGTCCAAAGTGAAAAGGGATACCAAGATAATTAGTTATCTTATTTTAATTACTTAGAAGTGGGCACAAAATGAAACCCTACTGGCTCTGAAAAATTCAAAAATTCATCTCATGGTATTTTTAGGGGAAAACTGAATGTTATGGTGGGCAATATTTTTATAATAGATGCAATGATTTTATAAGACACTTACTTTGGATCTTTGACTAAAAGCCAAAGTAAAGTGTTATTTTATGTCTCAATGAAGATTCATCTGTGAGTCTCTAAAGAAAAATGATCCAAGGATAAAAATGATCCAAGGATTAAATCTAATATATATATGTGTATATACATATATATATGTATATACAGATTTTAACCTGCCTGGAGGGCTATATGTCTATCTAGCCCATATGTACACATATACATATGTGTGTATATATGTATATGTGTACATATGGGCTAGATAGACATATAGCCCTCCAGGCAGGTTAAAATCTGCCTGTATATATATGGTTATCTCTAAATATTACTGTTTTATGTGTTTTATATGTATATATATATGGTTATCTGTAAATATTACTGTTTTGAGAGGTTTCAGAACAAATTTAAGAAATTTAGGAGTAGATTATCTAATTTCCTATAGTCTGCCAGCATGTTTCAAACCAATTGAGCTTCCTTAATACCAGGAAAAAGTGAAAGGAGCCTATTTGTTAATTGTAAGAGGACAAAAACTCAAAATGGTAAAAGATGTAGAAACAGAGACCAATTTGCTAAATTTACTAAATTACACAGTTTGCCAAAAACTTAAGTGGATTTTTCATAGCAGTGATAGACAAGCTGTTTTTTTCAATGAAATGTGTGGTTATATCTACATTTCAAAATTATTTATCAAATAATTCCAAGTAAATGTTATGTTATAAATTTTCATTAAACTATATGTTCTTAGAATTTTTTGGTTTTTTCAGAGAGTTTATGTAGAGTTTATGTTAAAATATTATTTTACATATTTTTGACATATATAGATAACAAATGCTTCAAGATACAAAAAATTTATGGTTTCTTAAATATAATTTTATTATTGCTGAATTGTAGATTGGTCCTAGAGTGACAAGAATAATGAATTCATGGCCCCTGAAGTTTTATAGTTACTTTCATCTAATTTTTGTTATAGTAGTAATTAAATGAGAAAGGAAAAGAAATTAAGTGATTAAACATTATTCGATACTATGACACATTAATACCACATAAGTTATATTTCTAAGTTAATTCTTTCAAAGTTCAAAAGCAATTTTTAGATTGTGTATGAGCAAAACTCTTTGAAGAATTAATTTTTGGTTTCAGGGAGCACTGTAGATTGACATCAAGGATTTCTCTTATTTCCATGTAGGAAGAACCTTTTGTAATGGTCTCTGAAAATGTCTTGGGTAAGCCGAAGAAGTACCAAGGCTTCTCCATTGATGTTTTGGATGCCTTATCTAACTACCTGGGTTTTAACTATGAAATTTATGTTGCACCGGATCACAAGTATGGAAGCCCACAAGAAGATGGGACATGGAATGGCTTGGTAGGAGAACTAGTCTTTAAGGTAAGCATTTACTTATCTATCTACCTATCTAACCATCACCAATGTCTGAACTGTAACTCCTAGAAGCTTATTTCATATAAAATAAGTGCAAGGCAGAGGTTTAAGTGGTAATGTTGAGTGCAAAAGTTGCAGCCAGTACTATTTTATGAACTCTGTGTAGAGAAAAACTGATGAGAAAAATAAAGCTACATTTTAAAATATTTTATATAATAGAAAAGTATCTATAAAAAGCTTTACTTTTGCCAAATTTATACTCGAAACATTTTGTCAGTATATGATACACACCAAAGTCACAATGTAATTCATATCATTGTTTTCTTTTAAAAATGCAGTGTTATTTTCAAAAACAAAACAAAACAAACAAAAACAAAAACAAAAAACCCAAAACCAATTAGGGGCTAATCATTTAGTTTCAGGATCTAAGTAAGGTAGATCTATCCTTACTACTCTATTTCTCCTTGTTCTTTGATTTTTCAAAGAGTGCTTAAACTTCTTTATTTGTTTATCTCTATTTCTGTCAGATTTTGAATTTTTTCATTTTTTTTGAATCTGCCATTAGGTGCTCACACGCTTATAATTACTATGTTTTTGATGAATTTTTGAATAGTTCGGTTCAGGTTTGTAATTCACTATTTGATTTATGTATGTCCCATTTTTCTCTCTGTTATTTCTTTTTTTGCTTCTCTTTTGGTTAATTTTTCATATTTGACTTTATTTCCTCTTTTGACTTTTTACTGTATCTCTTTGTACTTCTCTTTGTGTGGTTAGTATAGAGATTACAATATGTATTTTTATCACATTCTATCTAGTGTAATATCATTCCACTTCACATTTTTAAAAAGGTATAAATTTGTAACAATATAATTTCATTTATACCACCCTATCCTTTATGCTATGTTGTCATAATAATTATTTCAGAACTCCAGAGTAAAATGTAATAGTTTTTTAACTTAAACTTTCAGTTCTCTTTTATAAATATAAAGAGAAAAAGAGTTTCTGGTATTTAACCATTTATCCACTGTTTCTAAGGTTTTTCAGTTAATTCTACATTTCTGTTCACTCACCTGACATCATTTACTTCAGAAGAACTTCCTTTGGAATGTCTTGAAGTGTAGTCCTATAAGTGTCTTTCACCCTTTTTTTTTTAAAAAAAAAACCTTAAAATGTCTGTATTGTCCTGGGTTGAATTATATTTTTAGTATAAATAAAACTCTGAGTTAACAGTTTTTCTCAATGTTAAACATTTTAATTTTTGTTTGTTTGTTTGTTTATTTGACAGAGGGAGATCATAAGTAGGCAGAGAAGCAGGCAGAGAGAGAGGAGGAAGCAGGCTCCCTGCTGAGCAGAGAGCTCAATGAGGGGCTCGATCTCAAGACCCTGAGATCATGACCTGAGCCGAAAGCAGAGGCTTTAGCCCACTGCGCCACCCAAGTGCCCCTCAATGTTAAACTTTTTAAAGGTGTCTTTCCATAGTCTTTTTGCCATATATTGCTTCTGATGAGAAGTCAGATATCATTTGTATTTTTGTTTCTTTTTTTAGTGTGGGCTGGCTTTTTTACAATTTTTTTTTCATTTTTGATGTTTTGATGTGTAACTATGATCTGCCTACATGTGGTTTTTCTTATATTTATACTCCTAGGGATTCACTGAGTTTCTGAAATAAGTTTCATATAATCTAGTAAATGTTGGCAATTCTTCTATAGTTATTTTTTCTATGCTTTTCCCTTCTCCTCTCTCTTTAAAGCTTAGAGAATATTCATGTTGAACCTCTTAATATTGTCTCTAAGTTACTGAGGTGATATTTAATTTCTTGAAATATTTTTACTCTCTGACTTTTACTTTAAATTATTTATCTTGATCTGCTTTCAAGCTTACTGATTGTTTCTTCTGCAGTCTCCAATTTTCTGCTAAGTTCATGTGGTAACCTTTTTTTATTTTAGGTAGCTTATTTTCCAGTCCTAGAATGTCAGTTTTTTAAAAAATGATTTCCATTTCTCTTCTGAGATTCCATATATTTTTATGATCATCTTTTCTTGTAAATCCTTCACCATACTGATAACAGGTGTTTCAGAGTCCTTATCTGCTACAGTTTCAACATCTTTGCCATCTCCAGATAGACTTATGTTCACTGCTTTTCTATTAACCGTAGATCACATTTTTCTAATTCTTCTCATTTTCTGTTTTGTCACATTTGATTGAATACTGACCATTGTGGTTGATACATTATGAATGCTTGAGATTATGTCTCTGAGATTGCATACTCTGAAGAGGACTGATTTTTGTTTTAGTAGCTAGTTATTATAGGTTTCCCCTGAACTTGTGGATCTTTGGTTTTACATGTTGTTAAGCCAGGTCTTTTTTATTTTCTTTAGTTTTGGGGGAAAATCAATTGGTTTTAGCAATCCTTATGTTCTTAAGCATAGCCTTCTGGAGTTTCTATGAAAAGCCTGTGGTTTTCATCAAACCCTTGTGACTTAGAGAGACTCAAAATTTTATCTCTATCTTCCCTGTCATAAGCAGTAATTATAATCTTTGTTCAGCTCTTTTAGTCTTCTGGTTGTTGCTTTCTGCTGATTTTTTAAAAAGTTATCCTCATGCATGTGCAGTTTAGGAGTCAACCAAGGACTTGAGGGAAGCTTATTCACAAATTTTTGGCTCATTCTTCCATGACTCCCTCCTGTCTGTGATTTGCTTTTAATTTCTGGCCACCCTGACTGCCTCAGGCTCCATCTCCTGACACTTAAATCTTATAAGAAACTGACTTTCTGTTTGAGCTCTGGTACCTCTTGTCATCTAAACTGAGGTGGGTCTTCAATAAATAAACCGTGTAAAAGTGGATCTCACCTAATGCAATTACCATTTTTCAAGAGTCAGATACCCTTCAGTTTCTTCCTTCCTTTGGTTTATCTCCAGTCTTTTTAATTTATGTTTTTAAATTTGATACAGAACTTATAATTGTTACTCTTTGTTGGGTTAATTCAGTAAAAACTACCTTATCATTGCCAGAACCAGAATTATTTCCGAAATACTTAAACATATTCAGACAGCTAAAAGGTCTGAATAAGTTGTTTTCAAGACATGGGAAGAGAAAAAAATAAAATGTTTTGAAGGTAGTTGTAACAAAAATAATAATGTGATTTTTATATCCTTTAAAATCTTCCTGAGTTTGTTTTATTAAATCAATTACACATGGAATCTTATTTGAAAAACATTAATATCAATATTTTCAGTAGGAAAGAGAGAATGATCAATTCTCATTCCTCTTATTAAAACTATGATAATTTATCTTATTTTCCTCTTTTAAAAACCCACAAACCTTTTGTGTTCTGCCTTTTTATCTCTGAGAGGTCCTACCTGATCTGGACCCAGATAAGCAACAATGTTAAAACAAAGGATAAAGAAAAGCACAGGCATTATTAAAAAGCAATATAAAGATTGCTTTATAGAGAATGGATAAAATTCTTAATGAGCTCTTTTGCTAACAAACTTCATTTGCTATACAAGTTGATGATAAAAAGGCATGAGAATTAGTCTAATATTGTTGATGTTTTTAGACTTGTGGGCTTATTCCAGTTAGTTACATTCTTAAGACTTGCTTTCTCATCTTTGAAGTGAGGAATATAAGGATGTTGATGTAAAGATTACTTAAAAGTATAACTTTAAACACTTTAAGAATTTATTATATAACAACCACACATAAGCAATAGTATGCTAGTATTCATTAACATTCAATTTAATTGTTTTCATTTTCATGTAAGGGCATGCCATGACTGTATGATCACTTAAAGTTTGGTGCAGTCCTTTTAGAAAGCAAAAAATTGGGCTTAAAGAAAGCAACTGCCATATGATTTTTAGCCAGAAAAGTTGTAACTCTGTTTATTGCAACTAGATTTTTTTTTTAAGATTTTATTTTATTTATTTGAGAGAGAGAGACAGTGAGAGAGAGAATGAGTGAGGAGAAGGTCAGAGAGCGAAGCAGACTCCCCATGGAGCTGGGAGCCTGATGTGGGACTCGATCCCGGGACTCCAGGATCTAGATTTTTATTTTATTCACAGAGATATTTGGCATTCTGACCAAGCTCTGAGAAATATCTAAATATTTCTCAGATGGAAAAGAATAAGCCTACTAAAAGTTTGTTGGAGAAGGCAAAGATAGGAAAAAAATTGAGAAAATGTGGTGTTATGAAAGCCAAGGGAAGACATTTTAAGGAGGAAAGAACAGTCAGCATTATAGAATGACTGTCAAGATGTCGAGGGTTCATAACAGTTTGCTTAACTTTATTATGTTACTAATAGAAATGTAAGCTCTAATTTTCAAAAATTAAAAATATGAATTCAATTATACAAATGATAATCAGTAAAATATCATAAAGTGATTTAGATTATCCAACAAGATTCATCATATTGAAATTTTCTTCAGGGTTATTTACCCCTGTAAAGCAAAATAACACTGATGAAATGACATAATAATGTTATAACAGAGCTCCACAAAAATGAGTATATTACTGTTATAAATTTTCTGCTAGTGTAGACATTTTTCATGAATCTAAGTATATTTCAAATAAAGTAAACATGGTTGACCCTTAAAGAACATAGGTTAAACTGCATGGGTTCACTTAATTGTCTATCTTCCTAAGAGAAAACCAAAATTGAAAGAATGTTTCTTGGAGTCTGTCATGATGACTATGGACAGACTATCGCATTAAAAAAAGAGTCAAAGAAGAAACATGGAAAGTTTCTGAGGTATTTGATTTTTCCAGAGGTGGCACTCATGTTTCAGAGTTGGATTGATCTCATTTTAAAGGGACTTTCCATAAAAACCAGAAGTCAGGTGTTCAGTACATAACATAACTTTTACAGAGGAACGTACAATCAGAGAGAGCACATAATCCCATAAATATATATTTGAAGTCTATTTTAAAAACAAAAATGTTCCTCACATTGATGGCTGGTATCAAAAAGTGAAGATATAACAAACATTGGTGAGGATGTGGAAAAAAAGAAACACTTGTATGCTGTCGGTGGGAATGTAGATTGGAGCAGCTGCTGTGGAAAACAGTATGGCAGTTCTTCGAAGAATAAAAATAGAAATATCTATGATTAATAATTCTATCACTGGGTACTTACCTAAAGAAAATGAAAACATTGAGTCAGCTGGGTAGTTCAGTCAGTTAAACGTCTGCCTTCAGCTCAGGTCATGATCTCAGAATCCTGGAATGGAGCCCTGTGTCAGGCTTTCTGCTCAGCAGGAAGTCTGCTTTTCCCTGTTCCTCTGTCCCTCCCCTTACTCATGCACTTTCTCTCTCTCTCTCAAATAAATAAATAAAATATTTTTTAAAGAGAAACTGAAAACATTAATTTAGAAAGACATATGCACCCCTATATTTATTGCAGCAATATTTACAATAGCCAAGACATGCAAACAACCTAAGCATCCATCAGTAGACGTATGGATAAAGAAGATGTTGTATATATACACAATCGGATATTTTTCAACCTTAAAAAAAAATGAGATATTACCATTTCTGATAACATGGATGGGCCTAGAGGGTATTATGCTAAGTGAAATAAGTCAGAGAAAGACAAATACCATGTGATTTCATTTATATGTAGAAACTAAAAAACAAAACAAATGAAGAAACAACAACAACAAAAACTAAGAATTTAGCAAAGTCTTCTCTATTTCTCATCCACCTTACTAATTTTATAACTTTCTATAATTAATATGCTCTTAAAATTTATGAGAACTCAGGTCTCGCCAAAAGATGTTTCAGCGTAAAATAGAAAATTGAGAGATATGTTCTGATCAGAACAGGAGGAATTGTTAAGGTGAGTTAATGTGACTGATAAATTATTTTCTTCTGGCTTAAAAGTGAAGAACAAAATTACAAAAACTGGAGATAAAATTATATATGAAATAATAAATATATAAAGTTTAGGATAGAAATACAAAAAAAAATTAGGAAAACAGCTGGGTGTTCTATCATTTAGGTCATACCCTACCCGTACTGTACTAGAAGACTTTTTTAAGGGGCAAACTGATAGAGGTAGCATGGCAGGAAATAAATTTCCATATTCTCAATTTCTGTAAGTAATCTTTCCTAAAAATCATCTACCTGAAAACATGACCTTGGTGCTTCTTATTTCCCTTATCCTTTATATAATCACCCCTCTCCTACTTTATAAAATAAGGACATATCTTTCATGCATACAAAATCTTTTTATGACATGTGGCTCTAGGTATAAATATTCTCTTGTGCACCAAACTAAGACACAATAGAAACTCTGGTGACACTACATCCCTTTATAAGCCAGATGCTTTTATCTAAAAAAAAAAAAAATTAAAAGCAATAGTAAGAGAGCGTAAAACTTAAGTTGTCAAATGCTAGATCATTAAAAAGAATTTTTTTTTATGAAGAGTTCACAGTGATTTTCCATGTATAACAAGGAAGAATTTCAAGGAATTGAATGGCATTAATAAAAACAAAACAAAACAAAATACTCCTTCCATTTTCTTTTATTCATTCATTTGGACAAGGTTTCTATAAAATGAAAATATATAGCATAATGCTCACCCTTACTTCATCCGAACCATAATTAATATTGACTCATGGGATATTCAAATTAATTTTTTAAAAAAGCTCTATCAATGTCATAAAGTTTCACTTTTATGCCCCATCAATCAATATATTGCATACAGATATAATGATGACTCAACTCAGAAGAAATGTTTTACACCTGAAATTTCTGGTCACAGGTTATTTGAGATTTTAAATTTAATTTGCATACATATTTTTGCTGCAAAAAATATAGTTTGGTTATCCAGAAAAGACTTTTAGGCATGCATTTATTTATATTTGGATAAAACTTTTGTGAAGGTAGAATGGAATATAGAGTTCAAAAATGCTTAAAAATGATGTAAATGTTTCTCCTATTAGAGAAAAGTGATGGTTTAAATTGCTATGATAGTTGAATACATTTGTAGGAAGCACTTGACAATTTTATTTTAAATTTTTAATATTTATAACAGAATACACTTAAGTCAGTGTCTGGTTAGGAAAACAAAAACCACTCCTGAAATTGCAAAGAGAAGAGATTGAATACAGGGATTGATCAAAAAGACATTAGAAGGAATGGAAAAACAAAACAGAAGAATAATCAAGGTATCAGGAGTCATTCATGGTCCAGTTGACTGTATCCCCCAATGAAGATACACAGGGCTTAACCAGGGCCACCACGAAGATGCTGCCTCTGCCTCAGATGCCAGAGTCAGGGATCATCTCCTGCCACGACTGCTACAGCCACTGAAATAACCATTTAAAACAGAAGGCTCTGCTCTTTCTTCTTTTTGACATCCTCAGCGGCTTCACTCTGGTGGAAATTAAGAAGAGTCCAGATGGCAGAGGAGCCTGGAAAAAGTAGTGTACAGATTTCCATCCCTGTAAGGCTCACAGTACATAGCAGAGTAAAAACGGAAGGGGTGGGGTTGAGAGAAACAGAGATATGACCAATTCTGTCTAGAAACTGCACACTTTGCAGTTGTCTAAACAAATGTAAATGTAATATGTCAATTATAAACATGAGAGGTATATAGTTTGAAAATTCCTTTGGAGGTTATATGAAGAAAAAAGTTTGATATTTCTTCACCCTAACTAATATCAAGTGTTAGATTATATGGCAGGAGTTTCACCCCCAAGGAAAATAGATATAACAATGGAATAAAGCCAGAACTCAGGAAACAGAACAGAAGGAATAGCAAGCAGAGTAAATTATAGATCTGTAAAATTGGGATGAAATATTTATACTTAGAATGCAACTAATTACAGTAAGTTGCGAAGTTAAAATAGCCCTATTTAGAATCTTATTTCCCATTTCTAAATTTCTGGACCAATACTGAGATTTTTTGTCCCTTTTCCACCTTTCATAGTTTCACAAGCATAAAGAAATTTTCAGAGGTAGATATAATATTGAAATTGATAATAAGAGTAGACACTATTTAGTGACTACAGTGCCAATAATGTCATTTCCTGAGGAAGAAAGTGCCCCCAAGACTGAACAGAAGAAATAATCTGCACTGCGCTACAGAGGTTTCCTCATTTTAAATGGCTGATGTGAGGTTTTGCAGTTCTTTAGTCTTAAAAGGTAAATATATTTCTATCACAGTTATTTTAATTCATCAATGCATTCAAAACATATATTTATATGGGTTGCTTTATAAATATTTTTAAACATATGCCAATTAAAAGTATTAATGCCTTAGTCAAGGTACAATGGAGGAATGCAAGTGTGAATAAGATAAAAGCATCTATAATAAACATGTTTATTTTAGACATGGTGGTCTCTATATTCTATGTAGTAAGTTAGGCACTAGAGACATAAAGATACATAGAACATGGTTCTTGCCCTACGGCCCTCTTAGCCTAATGGGAAACAGAGACATTAAACATAACTACAATGCAGTGCAGTTAAGCTCAACGTTAGAGGCATGCACGGAACGCTATGGAAGCCATGACAATAAAGTAGAGGTAAACTTTCTAAAGGAAGAGATGTGTATACTCATGACAGGATAATAAGTTGTATCATCCAGGTGAAAAAGCATGGGATATCTACTGACAAAGGAGCATAAGCAAAGACAGAAAGGTGAGAAATAGCACAGAGAGCAAGCCAAGATTAAGGAGGCCTTTATAGCACTCAAACAAGGATAGGATGAGTTGGATGTTTGTGGAATATTCACAGATAGAGAGGACTCTGAACCTCACCAAAATGGCCCAAAAAGAGGCATGTATTTAGGAGCCCCTAAGCCTATGAGTGGTAGCTGACAGCATGAAAATGCATGAGAATTGCAAAGAAGAAATCATACAGTAAGATTACAAACTGACTTTAGGATGAAACCCTGAAAAAGACCACCGCTTAAGAACTGATGGAAAAAGAAGAGTTAATGAAGAAAATAATAATAATAATAGTAATAATTCGGAGAAGCATGACCAAACCACAGGAGAAGATCAGTTAGGCTAAGCGAGCTTAAAAAGAAATAATAAGCTATGACTAGCAATGTCAAAAATTTCTAAGCCTTAAGGACTGTCAAATGTCTACTATCTTGGCTCTTTGGAAGTCGTTGATGGCCTAAGCTGTATCTCTTTTAGTAGCAGGACTGGAAGAAGAAGCCAGACTGCCAAAGAAGATGGAAAAATTTGGAAGTGAAAAAGTGGAAGCAACATGTGTATATAACACTCTTCTAGAATGTTTGGGTGGGGATAAAAAGAAAGAGATAATAGTTTGAAAATCACTGATTTAGGTGGGGGTTTTGCTGGTTTGTTTTTGGAGTAAAAGAAACCTGAATATAATTATAAACTGAGATAGAAAAATAAAGAATGAGAATTTAATATAAGAAAAGGAAGTTAATATGTGAAAGATCCCACAGAAAATAGAATAAAAGCTTAGACTGAGAATTGCTTTTAATAGAATAAAGATGTTTCTTTGATACTGAAAAACACATTTTAAGAATGTATCTGGTAGTACTTAGATTTACAGACAAGAGGTTGGGAGCTTGAGAAAGATCATATCTCATCACTTCAAATGTCTTGATAACAATAGGAGATGAAGTCTGTTGACAGTAATGGGGACAGGTATTATGAAATTGTCTACAAGAAAGTGGGAAGCTTTGAAATAGGGAAGTGATAGTGACTGCTAAATCAAAATAGATAAAAGGATGGATCAATGTTGCTGAGGATTGAGCAAATTTTTAAGACTAACACTTTTCATTGCTGCTAAGACTAGCAGTGATGTATGTCTAAACAATAGTGTGACTTCCTTTAGCCGGGATTAAATGCCCAAGTGTAAAAGCAATGTGGCTAAACAAGCATGACTTTCTTTAATGCAGAGAAGATGAAAACATCCATATCAAGGTTGAGAGATGGTGGATAAACTTGGCAAGAGTGAGATGAAAGGAAAGCAAAATATTCAAGGAAGCATGGTCATGACTCGGGAGATAGACCGGGATGAAATTTTGGAAAAATTAATCAGAATGTTAAGATGAGGTTGAAAACCAGATAAAGTATAACTGAAAATATAAAAGAGTTAGTAGAATGGATATAGGTAACCAGAGAATGAAATCTAGCAGTTCTAGGGATAAAATGCAGAGCTGGCCTGGTAGATAATGGCAGAATATTAGAGGAGACAAAAGGAATTGCAGTTTAAAATGGCCAAAATGGGGCAAGAGGAAGGACAAAGGGATGGAGCACTGGGACTTTTAGAGCGGTGAAACTGTTTTATTTAATACTGTAGTCGTAGATCCATGACATCACTTGCCAAAACCCATAGAAAGAGTGCACCTCAGTGTAAACTATAGACTTCAACTAATAATGCATTGGTATTGGATAAATCAGTTGTAACAAATGTACCACACTAAAGCAAGATGCTGATAACAGAACAAAACAAAACAAAACAAACAAACAAACAAACAATAAAACCAAAAAACTGTGCTCAGGGAAAAGCATACCAGAGAAAGGGAGTGGTATATTAGAACTTTATGCTCAATTTTCCAGTAGACCTAAAACTTCTTTAAAGAGTGAAGTCTATTTTTAAGAAATGGCCCAAAATGATTGATGTACAGGACATCTACACAGATACTGAAATCTGTTAGGAAGTTGGTAGGTTTAGAGGTAAAGGGGAATAATGAGACAGGTCTCAAGGTTTAAGAGATTATGCTGAGTGAAATCAGTCAAGCAGAGAGACTCAATTATCGTATGGTTTCACTTATTTGTGGAGCATAACAAATAGCATGGAAGACATGGGGAGTTAGAGAGGAGAAGGGAGTTGGGGAAAATTGGAAGGGGAGGTGAACCATGAAAGACTATGGACTCTAAAAATCAATCTGAAGGGTCTCAAGGTTTTCAATGCATGAGAAGAAAATATTGTGAAGTCTGTCTGGTGGAGGTGATAAGAAAAGTCTTCTTTAGAAATCATGCATATGCAATTGACAAAACAAAACAAACTGGAAGTATGGCATGCATAGAGTCTCACCAATAAGAACAGAAATCAGGTTTCTTGAATATCTGATAAAACAGACAAACTTCATGGCCTCTAGTAAATCATGAAAGTGACAAGTAATTTCACTTTCTGGAAATTCTCACTCAAAATAAGGCTAAATTTTTGCCCACGCCATCCTCAGGTTCTTGCTATTTTTCTATGCTTCCGTTGTTCATCTCCATTCCCATTTTCTGTGATCTTGGATCACATGGATAATAGGTCATTGTTATGGAAGTTCATGGCATCTGGCCAGCTGGTTCACTTCAATACCATAGGAGCTAATGTCATCAGGGGAGCCTTCACGGATTCTCTTAACGTCCTTAATTCATTAGATATTGATTCTTTATTTTGATCTCCATTGTTGCAATTACAAACATTGTCCATACTTTTCAAATTTTTATTCCTAGTTCAACTCTCCATTCTTGACACATCTTTAAATTTTCAGTATTAAAAGCTCATGGTTTGCTGCAAAGACTGAGAATCTACTGTTAGTCCCTACATTCCTTACTTTCCAGCCTCCAAATCCTTTCACTTACCCTCTGATCCTTAGTGGAAACACATGACCTTTGGATTAAAACAGACATTAGTTGTGGGTTCTGGCATCACATAGTTAGCCATGTGAGCCTCCGAGAGTTTTTAATCTCTTTGAGTTTCAGTGTCCATATCTGTGGAATTCAGTTGTTGTGAAGATTAACTGAGAAAATGAATTAAGAATGTGTCCCAGGAAAGGCAAATGGGCCTCATGTTATCTGCTGATTTAGATTGTAAGATCTTTCTAAGGTACTATGTTAAAAAAAAAATAATAATGAGTTCAACATATATTTTGAAAGTAGGCTGGCAAGATTTGCTAATAGATTAGATGAGGAGAGCAAAGAGGACCAGGATTTGCTGGTAGATTAAATGAAAAAGAGCAAAGAGAAAGAGCAAAGCCAAAGATACCTTCTCACTCAATCAAGGCTTTATGTCTTATTTTCTTCAGGCCCCTGCAGCAGAAAAAGTCTTCTTTTGTTCCCATGTTTCCCCATTTCTCATGCCATTCACTACCTCACTTCTAGCCATCATCCTTTCTCCCTTGGATTGTAGCCATAGAGTTCCCATAATTTGGCCATTTCCCATTCTGGACTGTCTTCAATATATTTTTATTTATTGGGGGTGTGTGTGGTTTGCTTGTTTGTTTTTATCAATGTCTCTCCTAAGATTTTTTTTTCTTTTTTAGTATATTTTTAACATAGCAGCCAGAGTGATCCAGTCACTCTTCTGCTGAGAGCCATTTGATAACCTTCCCATCCTATTCAGTATAAAAACCATCCTTAAAATTATCTGTATCTTCTACTTTCCTCACCCCCCCATATGAACTCATTTATCTCTCTCTCCCTTATCATGTTGCAAGCCCACAGACTTTCTTGCTCCTCCGCACACTTGCTGAAGTAGGCCTTTTGTACCTCAGTCCCATCTTCCTACAATGCTCTTCCCTAGACATCTTTCTCCACTTCATTTTTTCCAATCTGTGCTGACAAGTTGGGAGAGGACTTCCACCATCCCTCTATTTGAAACAACTCTTACTTACCCTCTGCACTACCTAGTCCCTTATCCTGTTTCACTGTAATTTGAAACACCCATCACCATCTCTCTAGGTACCTATTCTATTTGTCTTCCCCTGATAAAATGTAAGCTTAATTGAGGCAAAGATTTTATACATTTGGTTTAACACTGAGACCTCGCTATCTAGAAAATATCTGTACTTAAAAGAATGAAAAACAGTCCACGCCTGCTCTAAGACATTTCAGACGTTCATTACATAATAACACATCCTTAACTAAAATCTTTCAATGGCATCTAGTTGCTCTTTAATTCAATCAACCAACCCATCTTATCCTGCTCAATTTAGCCTTATTTGAAAGAAGTTTCCATCTTTATTGAGAGGCTTAACTTGGGCTTTTGCAACTATCATTTTAAGCTTTTAGTCCACGGATTATATAGCTCATTATATTCACTCATTCCTACTTCACTATCATTGAATTGAGAATGGGACCATTTACTGGCACAGAGAAAACTAAGAAAAGAAATATTTGGGTAGAGAGTGGGGAGTGTGGAATCAAAACTAATATTTTGGAAATGAGTAGAAATAGTAATAAACATTTTAAAATAGCCCTGTGCTGTTCCAAAACTTTATAGGTACTGATTCCTTCAATCATCATAACAAGTCTGTGAAATCGATACAATTATTAATCCCATTGCATAGATAAGAAAACACATAGAGAGTCTAAGCAACTTAATTGTTTGACTTCAGAGCCAATTCTCTTAGCAACTGTTTGGAGTTGTCCAAACATAAAATAAAACAGGTAATTTGACATACAAGTCCAGAATTCAGGTAAGGAATCTGGGGTGGACAGATACATCTGAGTCTAATCAGCATGGAATGAAATTTAAATTGCTTTTCTACTTTCCTTTATTCTTATCTCTCTTACATTTTCAGTCTCTTTCACATCTTTGCTCCTTCCTCACAGCTTGAAAGCAGGATCAGGAATTCTCTACCTTAAAAATAATCATCCTGTATTTTCCAAGCTAAATTAATTAGGTATCTTTGATTACAAATGACAGCCCAGCTGCAGTGAAAAGAGCTGGAGGCACCTAGATTTTTCAGTCTGTTAAGTGTCCAACTCTTGGTTTCAGCTAGGCCCTTATGATCTCAGGGTCATGAAATCAGCCCTCCCACCTTTCAGGGTGACCGGCTTGAGATTCTCTCCCTCTGCTTTAGCCCCTCCGTGTACCCCTCCACCGGCTGACCACCCCCCCCATCCTCCACTGGTGTGTGCATGTGCTTTCTCTCTCTGTCTCTCTCAAAATAATTTTTTTTTTTTTTTTTTTTTTTTTAAAGAAGGAAAGGAGGGAGGGAGAAAAAGCAGTTGAGTGGCCTACCACTATCCAGGCTCATTTCCTCAGGCCTTGCGCGCTCTCTCTCTCTCTCTCTCTCTCTCCATCTCTCAACACTGCTTTCCTTTGTGTTGTCTCAATTCTCAGGCAGGCTTTCTTTTGTTGTTAGCGAAGTGACTTTTCAGCAGGTGCAGACTTAGATTTCATTCTTTTATCTATCCCTGTATGAACACAGATTCTCTTTTACCAGTGGTTCTAACAAAGAACCTCAGTTGTACAGACATGTCAGTGTTGAGCCGGAGGCTGGGAAAGGCAGTGCCCTTGGTGCCAGGCCTGAACCATGTGGCGACCTTGAGCACTGAGGCTCAATGTAGTACATGAAGTAAGCATCAAGGAAGGCCAAGTCCCCAGGAAAACTGGAATGCTGTAATCACAATAAGGGAAGAATGGGTATCACACAGACAAAACAAAAGATATCCTTCAGAGGTTTAAAATAATGGAATAAATTACATGGAAACTATCAGTAGTTACATGTACATAAAAATATAAATCATCAATAAATCAAAACTATAATAACTAAATTGAAAAACAAGTAACAGGCCAGAAAATATTTTCAAAAGTATGATGGATTGTTAGCATCACTGCTTCACTGCTACGTGGAAGTCAGAAAATCTGTAGGAAAATGCTAAGACTGGGATGTCTGGTGGCTCAGTCCATTAAGTGTCTGCCTTCGACTCTGGTCATGATCCCAGTGTCTTGGGATCAAGTCCTGCATCAGGCTCCTTGCTTATGCTTCTTCTGCCTGCTTCTCCCTCTTCCTTCTGCTCCCCCTGCTTGTGCTCACTCTCTCTCTCTCTCTGAGAAATAAAGAAATAAAATCTTTAAAAAGCAAGCAGGAAAGAAAATACTAAGATGCCAGTAGGTAAAGCTATAAAAGATATGAATTTAGATTTTCAGGAAATGAAATTGTTGGGTAATATAAATCTAAAAGGAAATATATTATAGTAGAATAAGGCAATTAAAAAGTTTAAAAAGATAAGTATATGAAATATGAATAGTTAGTGCTTTTGTAAGGAAAAAGCTACATCTCTGTGTTGTATAGCTTGGAACCTTTTTATATGCCTATTTCTCAATAAAAATAGAACATCATTAGAATGAGAGTTACATATGGGGCACCTGGGTGTCTCAGTGGGTTAAGCTGCTGCCTTCGGCTCAGGTCATGATCTCAAGGTCCTGGGATTGAACCCTGCATCGGGCTCTCTGCTTGGCAGGGAGCCTGCTTCTCCTTCTCTCTGCCTGCCTCTCTGCCTACTTGTGATCTCTCTCTCTGTGTCAAATAAATAAATAAAATCTTTGAAGAAAAAAAAAAAGAATGAGAGATACATATTTCAGGCAACGATATATTTGACAACATTAGCAATTAACACAGGGACCAAGGAGAATTTAAAAAAGAAGGGGAAAAAAAAACTTGAAATTAACCAAATAATAATTATTAGCAATTATATAAAGTTTACTATTGCTGATACTATTCTATATACTTTGAATTTATTAGCTATCTATACTTACAACAACTATATGAGGTAGATGCTAGTGTTATTCTAATACTTCAGATGATGAAACAGAGTTGGAGAAAGGTAAAGTAACTTGCACGTGGTCATTTAGCCACATTGAGGAAAATTCAGAATTCGAACCCAGGCAGTTTGCAATCCAATTTCTTAAAAGAATCCAGTTTCTTAATTCCCTTACCAGTGTACAGAGGGAAAAAGAGTTCTAGTGTAAGTTTGGCCATTAAAGCATTTTAATAAACCAAGCCACATAGCAGTGAGGAAAATAATACTCAGAAACAGCTCAACACAAGTTTTTAAGATCTGCATATTTAAAGAAGTTTCAGATGGAGTTTGGGTATGAGTAGAAGACAAAAAATAAGATTATATGGAGAAGGATTTGGGGAATAGCTAAAAACTTTTGTACTTCTAAACTTCTCAAAAGCTCTCACTTCTTTCTCAAAAATCTCTCTCTTCTTTCCCTATCTAAATCTCTTTCTTTCTTTCCCTTAAAACTCCTGAGAAGCAACTACCATTTTCTGCAATCTGTCTCACCTCCTTCTTAGGTTTTATCATACTCCACATAGATCACATTAAGCCTCAATCTGCCTTAATAGTCCTTACTCAGTTCCTTTCCCTAAATTTTCAACCCAAAGTAATTCATAAAGCTTTCAAATCATTCCCCTATCTTGGTAAACCTGTCTTCTGACTACATCGATTCCACTTCTTTTCCAACTGCCCTTTTGGAACATAGACACACATACAGAGAGAAAGAGACAGAGACAGAAACAGAGACACACAGAGAGATCTTTTCTTTGTATTTTTGGAAACCATAAGGCTGAGGTTGTATTTATTTTGTATGCCAAGCAGAATGCCCTATATTCATCTGCTCATCCCCATATGTTTTTGAATACGTGCTATATTCTGGGCACCATGCCTAGCATCATAGATACAAAGAAATGGAAGACATTGTTCCTGCCTTCATAGATATCATAATTTACACAGAAGTCACATGTATAAATAAATAGTTAAAACACGGTGTGATAAATACCATAAAGTAGTACATATAAGGTAACATGGTAACACAGGGGGGAAGTGGCAGTCCCTGCCTGGGGAGCTAAAATAATTTCATGGAAGGAAGAAATTTGAGCGAAGTTTCAAAGATGAGTAGGAATGTGAGAGAGAACAATTGGGATAAATAAAAAAGCAGGTTTGTCATGCTAAAGAGTTTAGACTTTATCATTTAGCCAGTGAAAATATGAAAGGTTTTTACCTAAGAGAAAAATGAGATTTAATTTACATTTAAGAAAGATATCTGAGGTAAGCCCAAGGAAGCATGGAGTGAAGAAGGAAAAAGACTGAAAAGAATTTCCAACTGTCTAGAGAAGAATAAAGGAGTGTCTAAACTAAAACAGTAGCAATAGGAGATTAGTAAAAAGTGTGAGTTTGAGAAACAATCAATAAACCAAGATATAATTACAAGAAATTTATTTCTTGGAGAAGATAAAAGGAGACATTGAGATTTGGTGAGAAATTTGGCAGAGGAGAACAAGCAGATGGACACTTGATCACAGAAACAGCGTTTAGAAGGACAGCAGGCTAGGAAAGGACATCTGCAATACAGAGCTTGGCTATAGACATTCTGATCTGTGCTACCTGAAGAACATCCCAATGCAAATATCTAGGATAAATTAATAAATATTCATCTGGAACCCATATGAATGATGTCTGTGGCCCCACAGTTTGGGAAATACAGATATCCCTCTCATCTCCATCATAAAAATGAAATTGGGAGTGTTGGATTAACATGAAGTTCATGCATGAGATGCTTATTTAAGGTCCTAAATTATTGCACTTGGGACTACATAAAGAAGGCTGGTGTTATTTTGCTACAAGGAGAATCCAAAAAGCTAGAAAGCAGAGAGAACTCACTTTGGGAGGACAGTTCAGAAGATCTGAGTATGTGGTGAGTTGCCCCCCCCTTTCCTATCCACACTGGAGAGGTGAGTGCTAGGAGCAGTTGGGGAGACATCAGGCATAAAGAGAGGCCCATAAAATTGGGCCTATCAGTGCCACCAGAACAAGTTTCAGGAGGCGTGGCAATTATCACCATTGTCATCTAATTCCCTAATTAAGTTTGGAATGATTCCCTTGGTCTTAGACAAGGAGTAGTGAGCTGGGATGAAGGCTAGAGCTGCCTCTTGAACAAACCACCTACAGGGATCAGGAGAAGGCAGTGTACAAAGAGCGATGCTTATAGATGAAGAGGATTCTTAGTGGGGTGCCTGAAGACAGGCCACGTAATCACAAAAAATCCTTACACATTTCCATTATATCTTTCCATTATTGCAAAATGACCTTGAAAATATCTGTATCCCCCAATGAAACTTCATTCACTAAAGAACTCTCCCCCACACTTATGGTTACAGGGATAAATGCTTACAAGTCTTGTGAAATAAGTTAGTTTTGCAAAGGGAGTCAGTGTTAAATACATACAGAGGAAATAAGTCTCCAATTTAAAGAGAATTTAAATTGGACAATGACTAAGATTTTAATTCTTAAATTTGACTAAATAGGTATTAGTGGACTAACTGAGTTTCCTGGAGTATATAAGCTACAGTGAGGCAGGAAGTTCAAAAAATACATGTGGCTATAAGAATGCATGGTTATTTGTCTGAATGATGAGTGCTCAAAAATATTCCATGTGTATACATATAAGATGGAGCTAGGGCATAGATGTAAGAGACGTCTAAGCTGTATGTGTGTAAGAAGAGAAGAAGAAAATGACCAACAATATTTGTTGTTGATAAGGAACGATTTAAGCACTGATGAAGGAGAAGGATAAAAAGAAATCTGTGAAAGAAAATAAATTATGTAGATGCAAATGACTTAGTGAATGGTTGTAGGAGCAATTTTCTAAATTTGCAGGTGATATTTAATTGGCAGACATTACAAACAGTAAGGAGCAATTCAATCAGATAAAGTACTTGAATCATTAAGTACTTGGACTAATAGATGGCAAGCACAGATAACTAGTGAATAATAAGTCTTGACTCAAAGCTAAAGAATGGAGAGTAGTTGCCAAAGGGAATGATATTGTCCAGGAGTATCTCTCAGGTTTCAAGAGATCTTATGGGCAAGGACAAACCACAGTTCAGTAAAATATGCATAGAATTAAAAAGATGTGGTAGGTTATAGGATATAAATTAACAGACTACTTCATCAGTCCAAGCCAAGGTGATATAAAGACTGGGGTTATGATGAGAAAATCTCATAACTACAGGATACAGCAATCCTGAAATTCACCATTGGCTTTCACTGCCATCTATTACCTGATGTTCATCTGTCTCTTGTCATGGTTTGGGGGTAAAATTAATAAGCAAGATAACTTCCAGGCATAAAAGAGAGTGCAGATTGGAGTGAGGATATTCAAAGTAATTTTCAAAGAACATTTCAACCATGAAATTCTATATGGTTCTATGAACATAATCTTGGGGCATTGTGTTTAGCTTGCTTGGCCATTTTTATTTAGGATGTTCATTACTCAAGATGCTCATCCTGTGTTAATCTGAAAATTATAAACAGAAAAATATGCACAAGCAAAAGAGTACAATAAAAATTTATTGTTGCCTAGGAAGGCAGTTGATGCAATAAAGAATGAACCCCTCTTTCTCTGTGTATTGCAATGTTGAACAGTTTATCTACTAAATACAAAGAGCAACTTTAATGTTGAAGAGAAGAAACAAAAACATCCTTTATGACAACATCAAAACCATATTTAGATTTTTAAAAATTTGCTCACATCTAGCAGTGAATATACCAACCTCATGTGAGGAATTTACTTTAAATTCATATACTGAGTATATGAATTTACTCCAAATTCATATACTAAGAAAGAATATTTAGAAATAGAACCATACTTTGAGAGATAACTGCCTGCCATTTAGATACTATAGATTTCACTTGTTTAAAGTATTAATCATTTTGAGTTTTAGCTTTGTAATTTAATGGTATTATAGTGATAGGCTTTAATATAAATAAAGATTTCCCTCATTAGGAAACAAACGACTGAGGGCACCTTGGTGTCACAGTCAGTTGAGCGCCTAACTCAGTTTCAGCTCAGGTCACGATCAGCTCAAGACTGATCTCCTGGGATCAATGCACAGGACAGAGTCTGCTTGAGATTCTCCTCCCTCTCCCTCTGCCCTCCCCTCTGCATTCTCTCTCTTTCTCTGAATAAACCTTACAAAACAACAACAAACAAACAAACACACAAACAACTGAGCTTCCAACAAGACCCAACTGTATCAGGATTAGTAAAACATTAAGACAGGAAAAAATAAATAAGACTCAACTGTGTCAAGGGAGGAGGTGACCACAGAGGCTCCTGATACCTGTATGAGGATATCTGAATATATCTCTTACCCATTTCTTATCTCATTTAATATGGCACAGAATCCCTAAGAGAATAGCAAGTGTAGATTCACTTCTCATAGACAAACTGTTTCTGGGAGCTAGTTCTTTCTCATTTACAAAGAACTTATATTCTCCTGATCTGGACCTCTAAAAGCATCTATAATAGTGGCCTTAAGTGAATTCTAGAATGATTGAAAATTTTACTGTAATGAAAATAAAAATCCACTCAATTCTAGTCATTATCCTTGGTTTGCATTTCATTGATTTGTGGATTTGCAGCTTGGGCATTTCAGGCAGAGATTCCTTCTATATGCTCTGTTCATGAGCAGCCTTAAGATGACATTTCAGAAAGTTGAAAAAGTCTCCACATGACTAAAAAACTCTTTCAGATGATCCTTTTCTTTGAAGATGGCAGTATTCCCTCTTGGGAATTGCAGAAATGGTATTATTTTTAAATCCTTTTTAATGCTGCAGGATAAATGGCCTGAACCACTGCAATTTATAAATAACTTGTAGCTTGCTTCTCCCTCAGCATTCAATAAATACTTTTGGGGGCTTAATGTATAGCTGGCATTGTGGGGAATACATAAAATATCAAAAATAGAGTTCTTGTTCTCCAAGAGCTAGATAGCTAGATGGGAGGTGGGGCAAGGCGGGGGCTAGATAGAGAGATTCACATATATCCGACACTTTCCTTTACTATATACTCTTCAGTTTCTGGCAAACTCATCCAGTCTCAAGAATTTATTTTTATTTTTTTTACTTTATTTTTTTAGAGTGAGAAGGGGCAGAGAGAGAAGGAGAGAGGGAATCTTAAGCAGGCTGGATCTCATGACCCTGAGATCACGATGTGAGCTGAAACCAAAAGTCAGATGTTTAACCAACTGAGCCACCCAGGTGCCCCAAGAATTTAATTACCATATATAAGTAAATCATTTCCAAATTTGTTTCTTCAGCCCAGATCTCTCATTGGAACTGCAGACCCTATTTCTTACCACCTACTCAGCATTTTCTCTTAGATGTTTAATGGGTATCCCAAACATAATATGTTCAAAACAGAATACCTGATTTCACTTTCCTCAACCTGTTCTACATACAGTGTTCCCTGTCATAGTGTATGGCAACTCCAGTCTTCAGTTTACTCAGCCCAAAACCTATAAATTATCTTGACTCCTTTTTTCTCTGTCATACTCATATACTACGTATCAATAGATTTTTCTATCAATCTGAAATATATCCTAAATACGATCATTTCTCACCACTCCACCACTACTCACTGGTGAAAGCCACCATTTTCTCTCTTTGTGACTGCTTCCATGGCACCTTAACTACTCCCCATGCTGTAGCTTTTTCCTACTATAATCTATTTGCAACTCAGTAGCCAAATGGATTATTTAAAAATGTAAGTCAGATCATATCACAGTCTCCCCAAAACCTTTCAATAGTTTCCAACTTATTCAGTATGAGAATGTATCAAATTCTTATAATTGCCTCTGATGCCTTGAATGCTCATTCATAAACATACACATCCGCTGCCAGGTCTTAATCTTTATCTCCTAATGACTTCCCCAGTATGAATATTGCTAAGGGGCAAATCAAAAGTCTGAAAAATAAGAGCGACAATTTAAAAGCACATACATGCCAATTTTGTTTAACTTTTTTAAGATTTTTTTATTTATTTACTTGACAGAGAGAGACACAGAGATAGAGGGAACACAAGCAGAGGGAGTGGGTGAGGGAGAAGCAGGCTTCCTGCCAAGCAGGGAGCCCAATGTGGGCCTTGATCCCAGGACTCTGGGATCATGACCTGATCTAAAGGCAGATGCTTAACCAATGAGCCACCCAGGAGTCTCCAATTTTGTTTAAATGGATCAATGAATAAATATTGCATAAGCAGTTAGGAGAAAGACATTACATAAAAACAATAAAAGCGAAAATTTTATCAAATTTAGCAAGCACACTATAGTGGGCATGGCTAACTCCACAATTTTTTCACCTATAACCTTGGGCAAGCTATTTGTCTTCTCAGAGCCTCAAATTTATCCTCAGTGTAATTAGGGTAGCAACACCTCTTGTACAAGGTTGCCCAGCTAATATATGTAGAGGGGTGCCCCACTATGTGGACTGCAAACATTAAAACTCAAGTTGGGAGTCCTACCTAATGGCTTAATATGGGAAAGAAACATAAAGGCAATGGCTTCTTAACTGGGGCACCTGGGTGGCTCAGTGGGTTAAGCCGCTGCCTTCGGCTCAGGTCATGATCTCAGGGTCCTGGGATCGGGTCCCGCATCGGGCTCTCTGCTCAGCGGGGAGCCTGCTTCTCTCTCTCTCTCTGCCTGCCTCTCCATCTACTTGTGATTTCTCTCTGTCAAATAAATAAATCTTTAAAAAATATATAATAATAATGACAGAAACTTTCTCAGGCAATATATTGCCTGAAACCCATTCTTTTTCTGCCAAAATTTAGGGTTATAAAAAAACATATATTTCCCTTAACTCATAACATAGAATAAGTAAGTCAACACTTTTTTTTTTAACCTACTATGGGCTAAGTGGTGAGAAAAATAGGGGGACAGAAAACTATGGTAATAAAGCTCCTGTCTCAAGAATTTAAAATTATGAATATAAAATGGATATTTATGGGATAAGTACTATACGAGAGATATAGAAAAACAGAGAAAGGAAGAATAATGGTAAGCTCCAGGAAAGAAAATGTCATGAACTCAGGTAAAATTTTTTTTTAAAGTATGTACATAAAATATAAATATAAATATAAATATAAATATAAATAATGAAGCTGAAATATTTAAACTGACAGAGAAAAGCTGGGGTTTGGGGACTAGTGAAAATTAAACTGTTCCTAGAAGGACTTTAAAATTAGATCATTGTGTGAATGGGCATGAGGGCTGGTGAAGAGAGAATATTGAGGAAAAGATAGCATTTGGTTTCTTGGAAGAGGCTTAGAGACAAGACTGACATACAAATTAAACTAATAATACTGCTTTTGTCACTATGGTGGGTGTCAATGACAAAACATCATCTATTAAAGTAATAAAATGTACTCATTTCTAGAAATATCAGTGTGGGAAGCTCCAAGAAACATTTTTCAATTAAATGTATTCTAAGTTGTAAGATCAAATATCTATTGATTAAAATGGGCAGGAAAAAGGAAGCAGTCTAAAAATCTTTCAAAGGGAAATGATTAACTTCATCAGAATCCCCTCAAAATCAGTAAACATTTATTGTGTACCTACCATTTTCTATGTGCTGAAAATTTAAAGATGACAGAAATAGTTTTTGCTTAAAATTCTCTGCATCCTTTAGAAAGACTAATAGCAGCTTTGTGTGTGTGTGTGTGTGTGTGTGCGCACACGCGTGTGTGTGTATTACTCAAACATTATATTGTATTTATTATATTGGTTTTGGGAAACAATATATACATTTATATGTAAAAATAGAAAAGAGACTAAAGGACTTGGCTCAATTTTGAAACAATGGTTACCTATGGGAAATGTGGAAAAGATTGCTATTGTCTTCTTTCTTAGTACTACAGCTCCTGAATTATAGCCAGACATAGACTGGCCATAGTATACATTTCCTGGCTAGTCTCCTGAGCTAGTGTGATCATGTGACTAAGTTCTAATCAACGAAAATTAATAGAAGTATGATATGAAGCTTTTGGAAAATGTTAAAGGAAAGATTCTTATTATTTCTGATCCTCTTCATTCCTCCTCTGACTAAAATGTCAATAGAATGGTTGGAGCTCAAACAACTGTCTTAAATCATGAGTTGAAAGCTATATTCTGAGGAGAGCAGAGCAACAAGAGAAAATGAATCTAATTCCGAATACTGGAAGCTTTATCAGCCTGGGTCTGGTAACTATAGAACTTCTGTGCTGGTGTTTCTTCCAGTGATAGTGTGGGCATTTCTTCTACTTATAAAAAAAGAATAGGCAGGTTTTACATATTTTGACCCTTTCAAAACTAGAATGTATTTGTAACATTGCTTTTACAATTTCATGTTCAAATTTATTTTTCTTCTTAGTTTTGCTTTCATATTTTTTGTTGATGGCAAACTTAATAGCCATTGCTGTAGTGTATACATTTTTCTGTTATGTTTTGTTTTTACATTGGGCCATCTTCCATGTTAAGCTAAATGGACTCATTTGGTTAACTTATTTGACAAACTCACATATTTCACTGGAAATCTAAGCTAGAAAATTCCTTTTTCCACATTTTTAATTACTAAAACTTGAAAAATGTTTAACTTTATAAGTAGTTTACAACAATACTTACTAACTTCTCATGTTTGGGGCTTGCCAAGACATTCGTCTTCTTATGTGTCTATGGAGTCTGGGAGACATTTTTACAAACTATGCTATTATAAAACTTTTGGGAATTTTCGAGACTTCTATTCACCTTTTCAATCAAGCATAAGCATCTACCCTCCCTTTTTGAAGTTTCAGATGATATGACCAAATAAATATAACAACAGAGGAAAATTTAATACATCATTCTAAATTAAGTAAGTGTGTCTCCCATAAACCAGAAATTACCAGATTTCAGGAAAGCACAGTCCTAAGAAATTTTGGCTTTCCAAGGTACCCTGAAAAAATTATATTAATTGCCCTAATTTGGAAGAGTATACACTGCAGATTAGAGTAAACCATGAGCTCAACAGAATGCATGACATCTGACTGTCCACATGTTGTTAAGACTTACTAGCACTACTGTTATCCCCTGCATGGCTTCTTGGTTTCCAGCAGGTAAGTTAGTACACACTCACATTGTGGTCCAGGGTTCCAAGCACAGCAAGAAAAAGGACACTCTCCATTGTGCACACCTTCCAAGGTTCTATTTGTATCACAATGCTTCTCTCCCACTGAGTGAAACATTACTGGCTAATCCCAGATTAAAAGGATAGGGAAGTAAATTTGACCACCTCAGGGGAAGAGTTGTATATAGTCACATTGCATGGGGGCTTGTATATGGAAGTGAGAAGAATTTTGTAGTTGTTTTTTGTAGTCTACCATGCTGATCAGTTAGGCTAATAACAGCAAGAAAAAGTGGAGGATTATAAATAGAAATACCTAACAGAACAGGTAAAGGTAAATGAGTAAAACTGGATATAAGTACATATGCATAAACTGTGCTTGCATGCTGAGAGCTAAAGTAAATTAGAGATTTCCTGAGCTTTGTAAAGGGGCAGCTGCCTCTCAGATCCATGAAAATGTATTGCTTCATATTCTAATTTTCACAAGAAACATAAGTTTGGATTCTGCTATAGAATCTGCTAATTTTTTTAAAATAGATTTTTATTTATTTGAGAGAGCCAGAAAGAGCCCATGAGTGGAGAGGAGGGGCAGAGGCAGAAACAGACTCCCTACTAAGTAGGTAGTCCAATGTGGCGCTCAATCCTAGGACCCTCAGATCGTGACCTAAGCCAAAAGCAGACGCTTATCGACTGAGCAACCCAGACACCCAAATCTACTAATTTTGAATTGTAGCTGAATTATTTAAAAGTTCTTTCTATTTCGTAAAATTTATTTTATACACATGGCACAATTAATAAAGTTTACTTAGATAAATTTATTTCCTGTAAATAGTGAAGGCTTATAGGCAAATTATAAAATATGACAATATATTAGGTACTCCCTAAAACTTTAAATTTCTATAGAAAATAAATAATATCTGAAAAATTACCTGTTCAAAATACAATGAAATTAAATGAATAACAGGGTTTTAAACAACTACAAAGATAAAATTTGAAATCACTTGGAAATTAAAAACAGTGAACAAAAATAAAAAGGAACAAACTCTCTGAACTATTTTTAGAGCAAAGAAGAAAAAAAAACTAAAAATATCTATTTAGAAATAAAAATAAGGAACTACAAGTAAATTGTTCTCAAAACTTTACTTAAATAAATGCTAGCTTTTAAACTCTATATAATTATTATATTAAAATAAGGAACCATGCATCCAACTCAATAAATAAAATAATAAAATCTGATGAAAGCTATTCAAGTTTAAATTAAAATAAAATAAAAATTCATACCTTAAAACTCATAAATTCAGAGAACTGATTAAAGGGAAAAATCTCAGTTCTTTGAAAAGACCTAAACAAAAATGAACTTCTGGAAGTCTGGCTTAATAGAGTGGGATGCATGAATAGATAATATTAAGAAAGAGAAAGTGTTTACACCACAACTATGAAAAATATTTGCAAGTTTAAATAGATAATAAATATCTCTATAATAATTAATTTGAAATCTCTTAAGAAATGAATCATTGTCAAAGAAAACATCCCATCATTAAAATGACTCAAAAAAAATTCTAATTGTATTTCAAATATGCCAAAATGTATATTGTTTTAAATAAATTACTAAAGGTTATTACCTATTTTCTTCATTCCTTTCACGAAAGAATAGGACAAATGATTAAAACATCTTATAAAAGTTATTCAATTAATTTTATAAACCTAGAATATCCCCCCAACAAAATCTAACAATGATACCGCATACTAAAAGAAAACAGTATCTAGGGTACGTGGGTGGCTCAGTTGGTTAAGTGCCAAATCTTCGTTTCAGCTCAGATCATGATCTCATGGGTCCTGAGGTCAAGCTCTGCACTGAGCTCCACACTCAGTGGGGAGTCTGTTTGAGGATTCTCTTCCTCTACCCTTCACCCCTGAGTGCATGCTCTCTCACACTCTCACCCTCAAATAAATAAATAAATATTTTTTTAAAATCCAATATCACTTATGAATATGGATATATCCCCAAATCCTAAAATTTATCCTTTCAAATTTGACCCATCAGCATATTAAAATATAATCAAATGTTATAAAATAAGATTTATTTCAGAAATAGAGTAATTATTTAACATAAGGAAACTGTATTACTCTTAAATTTTAAATTATGAAGAAAAGGGTAAAATGCATATAATTATTATAAAAAATTACTATAAGTAAGTGTCATTTGATATCAAGTTGGGAAAGAGTACAGTAGCCACATGCATTTGAATCTTCCCATGCCTTACCTCCCAAATTATAAAATCACCTAGAGATACAAATAAAATCACATCTGACCACAGAAAATCTCACACAGAGATAATTACATTCTTCAAATTATCTATAAGTAGATGTATATATATATATTTGACATATATATATGTCTATATATAATATAGGTATAGATATATAGATATAATCCTGACAGAGATAACACTGGAGTCCCAGCTGAGGTTGCAAGTCTTTGGGTGAGATGAGAGGAGACGAAACATGTAAATGAGCTCATATGAAAGAAGAAGGCAGAAAACATGCATGAAACAGAACTGAAATTACCCTCAGAAAGAAAGAAGTTTAATACCAAGTGTTAGTGCAAGGAACAGAAACCTAGAACTTAGTAAACCACAACACTGCCTCTGAGGAAGTGACTAAAAGGTAAGTAATACCCTCAGGGAAGCATTACTTCTGGAGGACAAGGGAAAATAGAAAAGATGCTCCTTGGAGATGTTTTAATGAAGGTAAAGTAAGGGCAGTAAGTGAGGAAAAATTAAGAATCCTGTCAAAACTGAACAGAAACAACACTTACCAGCCCCCCCCCAAAAACACACTCCAATTAAAGGAACCACATGGTAGTACACTGACAGAAGGCCGTTCTATTGAACAAGGAACCTTGTCTACAAATTATCCAGAAATTGAGTAATAATTGGAGAAATAATTGGAGAAATTCCATTCAAAACTACTCTCAAAAGAAGAGAAAGTATGACTCATATATTTCGGTTTATCAAAGTTCTTCTCACATAGACAACTACAAGAAAAGATAAAATTGTGACATTAAACTCCAAATGAAATTAAATGTCTCAAACAATCATTTGAAGTTCATTTTTAAAGAAATAAGCAGAATCAGAAATTCAAAATTTAACCATTGAGATGGCCAAAATGACAAAGAAATGCAACAACCTCAGAGTATATATTGAAAAACAATGTTAAAGGTGAAAATCAGAAGACATAAATTACAATTTGCTCGAAGGAGAATAGATTAAATGACATTGAAGGAAAACACATAAAAGAAGAGATTGAAAATGAAATAAAGAACTAAGAAAGTTCAGAGTGACAGGATCAAAATTTTTTAAAAAAGTAGACAAAGAGGGTATACGTATATATTTGAAGTTTCTGAAGAAGAAAAACAACAAAATGAAAAAATGTTTAAAGGAATATTCTAAGGAAATTTTCCAGGAAAAAATAAGAAAGAAAGAAAGAACTTTTAAATATACTTAGGGTTCCTAGAAAAGCTGATCCAGGACAGTAGACTCTGAGATATATCTTAGGAACATTATTAGATAGACAAAGAAAAAATTCTCAAGGCAAAAGGATCAAATTACTTTAAATGGCAAAGAAATTAAACTACTCTCAGATTTCTCGGGAGCAACACACAAAGCAGGTCAATACCAGGGAAGCACTTCCATGAACTCAAAAAAAGAAAAGGTAAACCAAGGATTTTATGTCCATCCAAGCTCCCCTTCATGGCTATGGGAAAACAACAACAACAACAACAACAGGACAGTTTTAAATATACAAGCACTAAGAGAAAAGTGGACACTTGAGCCTCTCCTGATGAAACTATTGGACTACAAGCTTCATTCAACCAAGAAATAATAGAGGGACTTTTATGTTTAATTGTGGAATTGATACTAAGACAAGCTTAGAAAGATGGGTTATGGATGCACAGGTGGCTGAGTCAGTTAAGCATCCACCTTTGGCTCAGGTCATGATCCCAGGGTCCTGGGATCCAATCCTGCCTCAGGCTCCTTGCTCACTGGGGAGCCTGCTTCTCCTTCTGCCTGCTGCTCCCCCTGCTTGTGTTAGCTCTCTCTGACAAATAAATAAATAAAATCTTTTAAAAAAAGAAAAAAGGAAAAAAATGGGTTAAATAATAATATGAAATCATCATAGGTTCTCAAAATGGAAGGATAGAATTAACTAATGGGAGGAAAGGGGGAAAGTAAGGGTGAAGTAGGATATTATTATTAATAATAATGAAGGCAGGGCGCCTGGGTGGCTCAGTGTGTTAAGCCTCTGCCTTTGGCTCGGGTCATGATCCCAGGGTCCTGGGATTGAGCCCCACATTGGGCTCTCTGCCCAGCAGGGAGCCTGCTTCCTTCTCTCTCTCTGCCTGCCTCTCTGCCTACTTGTGATTTCTGTCTGTCAAATAAATAAAATCTTTAAATAATAATAATAATGAAGGCAATAAGTGAAATTCACAGGTTCCATTTAAAACTGAAAAATCAATGAGTCAAAGGTTAAAGGGGAGAAAGTGAGAGTGAAGAAGCCATAAAATGTACAAATATGAAGCTAACCATTACAATGAAAGTATAAACCTTTCTAAAACCAAACGAAGGAAAGTGACAAAGACATACCCCATAGAAAAACACAGTAAATACAAAAAAACTTCACATAATAATAAATAGCATGTATATAAATAAAAATAATAACAATAAACAAACAGATTTGCATATATATCAAACACAACATTCTGATAATATATTTTCTCAAGAACATATAAACATTGGCAAAAATCAATCACAGAAAAAAAAAAAGTACCATAAAAAAAGAACAAAGAAAGAAAACACCATTAAGTTCCATTCAGGGAATAGATTACAAATAAATTTCTCTGATTAAAATACAACAAAACAAGAAAAAAGAAAAGGCTTTCCACCTGAAATAAAGGCTTCTATTAAAAGACTCTTGGATGAAAGGAGAAATACAAACATGAATTACAGAACTTTCCTAGGAAAACATACATATTCAAGTCTATAGAGAATATTTAAGAAGTGATCCATAGTCTTAAAATCCACATCAATAAAAATTAAAGACCTTAAATAAAAATATTTAATTCCACCTCCAAGAGCTAGAACAAGTACAACAACTTTTAACAAAAGAATATATAAGGAAGATAATAATGGAAGTAAAAGCATGAAAGAAGAAGGCAGAAAACATGCATGAAACAGAACTGAAATTACCCTCAGAAAGAAAGAAGTTTAATACCAAGTGTTAGTGCAAGGAACAGAAACCTAGAACTTAGTAAACCACAACACTGCCTCTGAGGAAGTGACTAAAAGGTAAGTAATACCCTCAGGGAAGCATTACTTCTGGAGGACAAGGGAAAATAGAAAAGATGCTCCTTGGAGATGTTTTAATGAAGGTAAAGTAAGGGCAGTAAATAACAGAAAAAATAGTAGATTTAATTAAACAGACAAACACCAAAATTACTCTTAAATATAGTCAACCATAAGTTTAGTAAAGGCAATGTTGTAATTGCATCTTGTAAAGATGATTCAGGCTTCAATTTAATTTTCAAAAACTATATTATTCATATCAACTGAGGAAACTCTGATGGATTGAACTCTGTTTGAAAAGAAGATGACCAGTCGTTTGAGGAATATGAAAATCATATCTTGAGAAGAGTGATTGCATAAGCAAATTATTTTTAGTCTTAAAATAATATTACCAATTGTGAAATAAAATAGTATTCTTCAAGTATTTGAAAGATTAGGTAGATCTTTTCAGATTTACAATGTGATGTATAGATAACAACACAAAGACACCTAATAGAAGATATACATAAAAACAGGTATCTGTTCATATATACACAAAGCTTTATATTAATTAGAATATTTCAAATGTGGGGCGCCTGAGTGGCTCAGTTGGTTGGACGACTGCCTTCGGCTCAGGGCGTGATCCTGGAGTCCCGGGATCGAGTCCCGCATCAGGCTCCCAGCTCCATGGGGAGTCTGCTTCGCTCTCTGACCTTCTCCTCGCTCGTGCTCTCTCTCACTGTCTCTCTCTCTCAAATAAATAAATAAAATCTTTAAAAAAAAAAAAAAAAAAAGAATATTTCAAATGTAAATTGTTCACCTTGAAAAGATGCAACTGGACTTATGATAACATTACACAAAATAATGTATGTGGAACATGTAACATAGCACTATATATATAACTATTAAATAAATGTGTGACTATTAGTATTATTAATATAATGTCCTTAGCATTATATTTAAGCATAAATTAAATGATTATTTGTGAGTTATGATCATTTATTTCAGATTAAATTTAGAACCATATTTTTTAACCTCAGTTTATGCTTCTAAGTAAGATTCAGTTATTGTATGGCTTATTAGTCATGCCCCCTTATAATATACATCCATCTCCTTTTCATGATTTGAAGGAATGCAAGTCTTTTATCTCCTTTAAAGGAAAATGTTATGACTGTGTAATTAGAATAGTTTTGAAAAAAGTTATTTATATTCCAGTTTTAGTTCTAGTTCTTCAAAATTCAAATAATCACTTCTTCATTAAACATTTCATTATAAACATTAAAAAATACATTAATATTTTTTAAAATATTGGCCTACTGTAGTAGACTCTTGATTATCTCAGCTTATGACAAATAACATAAATATAAACATATTAATAAACCAAGACCCTTATTAAAATAAGGTAATTATTGAGGTAATTATTCATTAAGCTATAAATCTTTTATCAGTGCTATAAGACTCAGTAAATTTTAATATTACCATTTTCTTTTTATTCTGTAAAAATTTCTCTCCGTCAGGAATGCTGAAAAAATAGAAGAAGAATTTATAAGAACTGCATGATGAACATCCAGTGGTTGTTCCATCTTTATTATTCATATATGAAGCAAATTTTTATTGATCATGAATCTATGCCAGGCTAATCTTGTGGATACCAGGAATATGTCAAATTAAAAAAAAAGAAAGTCATAATCTTTACCTTCATGGAGCTTGCAGTCGCTTAGAAAAATCAGACATTAGGGACGCCTGGGTGGCGCAGTTGGTTGGACGACTGCCTTCGGCTCAGGGCGTGATCCTGGAGTCCCGGGATCGAGTCCCACATCGGGCTCCCAGCTCCATGGGGAGTCTGCTTCGCTCTCTGACCTTCTCCTCACTCATGCTCTCTCTCACTGTCTCTCTCTCTCAAATAAATAAATAAAAAAAAAATCTTAAAAAAAAAAAAAAAAAAGAAAAAGAAAAATCAGACATTATTCAAAGAATCACACATATTTGTAAAATTACAACTGTCACAACTACTAGAGAAGTGAGGAATATAGGCCTCTGATAGTATAAATAACAATTATTATTCTAATCAAAAGTGGTCATACATACACTACCCTGAGGAAGTGTTAATTGAGTTGATTTACGAAAATGAACAAGTATTTACTTGAAGAACTTTCAGGAAGGCCAATCCATTTGGTAGGAATAGCATGTACAAAGACTATGCATCAGGAAGAAGTGCTGGAAAGGAAAATGGTCCAGTGTGTATATGTTGAGGTAGGTTGAGGATAGTCTATCTAAGGATGTATAGGCAATATTAAAGAGTTTAATCCTTTTCCTAAGGGCAGTACAATCTGTGGAAAACCTTTAAACTGTGACAGGGGATAGTGTTAGACTTGCTCTCCACAAAGATTACTTTGACTGCTCTAAGAAGATTAAGAGAAGAAAGATGGTAGATTTCATCAACTGTGGTAGACTCCTAATGAGCCCATAAAAGCAATGGTGAGAGCTGGAAATAGTAGAGAAGTGAATAGATACTAGGATTCCCAGGTGGTAGAATCAACAGTGACAGACAGGATAGGAAGCATAAGATGGGAAAATATAATGAGACCACCAAGATTTAAGACTTCTCTGAAAGGATAGTCATTGAAGCAGGAGACACTGGTGGAGGACTGGTTAGAGTCAAACACATGAATATGGTCTTGGCCATGTTAAATCTGAGGTATTTTTGAGACATATGATAGAAGTGTAGTTACATATATCAGTCTATATTCCAGAGCTCAGATCTGTATCTAGAAATACAAATTTATAAATCTCATGTATGAATGGGGACAATGGAAGTAATGGATATAAATGGAATTGCTTAGGCAGAAGATCTCAAATGAGAGAAGTCTGTAAGGCCCAACTCCAGAGCATTGCCAATGTGAACTTGAAAAAAAGAAAAAGAAGCTTATATCATGTCATGAAATCCAAGGAAAAGAGTGTTTTTGATGGAGATAACAGTCATCACTGTCAAATATCAAGAAACCTAAACAGATGAGCACTAAGTTGTGTCCACTTGACTCAGCAATATAAAAATTATGAAGTACTATGTTCATTGAATAATAAAGTACTTAACAATATGGGTACAAGAGGGGGCGCCTGGGTGGCTCAGTGGGTTAAGCCCCTGCCTTTGGCTCGGGTCATGATCTCAGGGTCCTGGGATCGAGTCCCACATCGGGCTCTGCTCAGCATGGAGCCTGCTTCCCTCTCTCTCTCTCTGCCTGCCTCTCGATCTACTTGTGATTTCTCTCTGTCAAATAAATAAATAAAATCTTTAAAAAAAAAATATGGGTACAAGAGAATCTTCCTGCTTTTACCAGGAGGTTTGGAAATAGAGACAAATCTTTAGAGAAAGTTGTGAAAAGGAGAGGAGAAAAGGCAATCAGATTCAGAAGTTATGGAGTAGAGGACAGGCTTTTCTGTTTTCATTTTTGTTCTAATGCAAAGAAGTTACAGAATCTTTTCACAGGAAATTTACATTTGACAGGATGATGTTTAATACATAAAAGACAGGAGATTAAATAATTGAAAGAGAGAATTTTATTGGTAAGTTTACTGATGGAGGGACAGTTTTGGGAAGGAAGACAGCTCATCCATTGTACACAGAGGTTAAATAGATAGATTGGGTGTGGGATAGAAGTTTAGAGATAGAAATAAGCCTGAATTTTAATCTGATATCTTCTATGTTCAATAAAACAGCAGTGAAGGTCATCTTCTAAGAGTTGGGGCAGGGAGTACTGGAGAAGATTAAAGGTTTCATGAGGGTAAGGATTTGAAAAGCAGAAATTGGACAAGTAAATAGAAATGTATGCATAAATAGACAGATAAATAAATGATAAGGAAGGAAATTAAAGAAGGAAGGGAGGCAGGGCGTAGGGGAGGGTGAAGGGACAGAGGGGGGAAGAAGAAAAGAAGTATGGAAGGAAGGAAGGAAAGAAAGGGAGAGGGAAGGAATAGGAAGGAAGGCAGAAAGAAAAAAAAAAAGAAGAAAGAAAGAAAGGCAGTGAAGGAGGGAGGGAGGGCAGGAATGATCATTTGTTTCTGATCATTTTTGGTATTTTGGTAATGTTCAAGAAGTTTTGGGGCTATCTTTATGAATCTGTGGTTCTTGGCTTGTTTTTTCCTGCTCCAGTAAAACTTCTTTCATACAAGTAAGGACTATCATGTATTTATATCAAGCCAAATGATCTACTGTATTACTGATTTTGGAGAAGAGGGTGAAGTATTTCCTTAGGAAGGTGTATCCAAATCTCAGAGATAGGAAAATGTGTGCATATATGTTTATGCTGTGTCTGTACATAAAAGTATTTTACACTTACTTGTAATAAGTAATGTACATTTACATGTAATAAGACCATTAAATAATTCCAATATGCCCTCCACAAGGAGACAGAGAATTTATCCTTAAAAACAGGATAGCCAAGTGTTAAAAGTGGACCAGAATTTAGGAAGCTCTCCATTGGAAAATGATAAGTAATTATTATGTTTAGTATATATTTTAGCACATGCAATATAATCAGTTTCCTTTTCCAAAGAGAAAGCACACATTATTCCCTAGATATCTTTTTTCCATTATAGAAATTCGTTCGTGACACTTATAAGTATCTATTAGTAGAATTAGTATATGAATATTCCAATTCACAATCATTTAAGTGTTAAACATTTAATAATTTATCAGCAAAATATTGACGAACATTTACAAGTATTCCATCAACTTGTCAGTAAGTCCTTCCTTAGGGGAAATTTTCTGATTTTAATTCAGTCATAAAATGCTTTGGGTCACTAGTGCATCAATTACTAAATTACTGATCCATAGTACTATAATGTCCTGAAAAGTAAACACAACTTCTGAAAGCCTAATTGAATCTTGGAGAGATATTTATTCACCACTGAATTAAGATAAACGAGTCAACTCACAATAATCACACTAAACTTAGGTACATTCATTTCACAAATGGATAAACTGAAGTTCAGAAAAGACAGAACTAGAGAGATAAAGATCCAAGGTGGATTTTCAACCTGAAAAGACCTAATTCCTAATATCTAGCTACAGAAAATAAATACATGAGTTTGAAAGCAATAACAATTATTTCTCTGAAAGTTCATTTTAATGTAATTTTATTGAGTTTAATACCTCTTCATTAATAATTATAAACTCACAGTGTTTATACTAATATGATCTTGTTGCAATGTAAATAGTGTAATTTTAAAAACCCACAAAATTGTAGACTCTTTTAAGGTAAAGATGGTCCTAAAACTAGTTATCTTAACCACTTACTATCTGGGTTACTTGGAAAACAAAGGAGGTTCTGCAGTGCGTCACTGGTTCCCAGCACAGGTTTGCGAGTAAGAAAAACCAAGCTTTAATACTGGATTATGTGCTTATTAGCCTAACTAAATGAGTTACTTAATTCTTGTAGTTTCCCCATCTAAGAAATGGAGGGGAAAACACATAATTCATGATTTATTTTAAGGATTTGACAAAATTTATTTAACTACTTAGTGCTGGGCCTTGCAGCAAATATATATGGGCTGAAAAATATGTATAAATGTAGATATATATACACATACAAACACACATGAAGTTTAAATTTAGCTTAGAATAGTTTTGAGGACATTATTACTTTAGAGCCTAGATTTATTTGAACCGGTTTGCTTTCCATTAGGTATGTTACTTTTCATGTTTTTGTGTTTTTGTTTTTGCTTGTTTTTTTATTTGTTTTGATCTCCAAAAAACAAAAAACCAAAAAAACAGTTTCTATACTCCTTCATAAAACAATGCAAAGGAAAGGAAAATACTAACAAAATGTTCAACAAACAATTACTATTATGTGTATTTGTCTGGGAGGAGCTTCCCACAGCTTTAATCATAGCCATGGATCATTATTTCAAACTAAGTATGTCTTTTAGGTATTTAAATGTGTGTTCTCATATCAAGGAATTGAAATGTAATCCATTTGTTCTGTGATCTCACTGCAATTCTGCTAAATGTTTCAAATAAGTAAAACAGCATGTATTGTAGTTTTGAGTGCTATCACTGAATCTAAAGAGATACACATTGAAAAGAAGGGTTGTTACTCCAAGAAAAATTAGGTCTACTTAATCTTTAATTTTTCATTAAAACATTTCTGAGGTTTATACAATAAAATCATGGTAGAGACTTCCAGCAAATAACATTATAGCTTAGAACTACATGAAAGTTCTAACAAATTGTAATATATTTAGAGCTTAATAATATAAATTCTGGAGGTGCCTTGGTGGATCATTTGGTTATGCATCTGCCTTCAGCTCATGTCATGACCCCAAGGTCCTGGATCGAGCCCCACATCTGGTTTCTTGCTCAGTGGACAGCCTGCTTGTCCTTCTCCCTCTGCCTGCTGTTCCCCCTGTTTGTGCTCTCTCTCTCTTTCTGTGTCAAATAAATAAATAAAATCTTTAAAACATATATATACTTCTGATGCAGAGAATATATATATATATATATAGAGAGAGAGAGAGAATATATATATAATATATGTATACTTCTGTTGCAAAGAAATCTAAACTGAGAGCAAAATGCCATGTTAAGGGAGTTTTTTAATTTACCTGCTTAATAATTTACATGTTAAGAAAATAATTATATATCTTGGGAGCATTTTCTCAGAAAGAATTCTTTAGAATAAGTTTTGCCTTTGCTACTGTGCTAATGATGGCTTTGATAAAATGACCCAAGGAAAAAAGACAATTTCCTTCAGGTATTATCTGGGTCTGAAATATTCTTCACTGATTTCACATGCACTGATAACATGAACAAGGTAATTTTTTCTGACTCTGGTAGGGCAAGATTTGCAGTGAGAAATGCAAAATTTACACAGAGTTTGCCTCTAAGAAATCTCTGCAGTGTTTTTCAGTTTATATAAAAAGACTAAAGACGTTGCCGGAGGCATCTGTTTTCTTTTCCTGAAGGCAGGCTGAAGCACCATAAATCAAATTGTTTTTCACATTGTTCATTTAATATTTTCTCTTTCAATTTCTCAGAGAGCCGACATAGGGATTTCTGCTTTAACCATCACCCCGGATCGTGAGAATGTGGTGGACTTTACAACACGCTATATGGACTACTCAGTGGGAGTACTACTTCGAAGGGCTGAAAAGACAGTGGATATGTTTGCCTGTCTTGCACCATTTGATCTGTCTCTATGGGCTTGCATCGCTGGCACTGTTCTTCTGGTGGGTCTTCTGGTCTATCTCCTGAATTGGCTTAATCCTCCACGATTACAAATGGGATCAATGACTTCTACTACTCTCTACAACTCTATGTGGTTTGTGTATGGATCCTTTGTACAGCAAGGTAAGGAGAAAAAAAATGCTTTTCAGTCTGAAAAAGGAATATGTTTCAAATGCCATGAATCAGTTAAGAATGTTCTGTATCTGACATCAATAAGTGTTCTAAAGGGTCTTCACAGAAATGCTCAGAAAAGAATATTTCCTACCCTTTCCTAGAGGATCTCAAACACAGCAGGTTTTCCACAAAAATGGTTCATTATCTTTTGATGTAGGTTCAATTTCATCAACAAAGCCAAAAATGAATGTCAGAGGTAAGGTTAACAAGAAACTCAAGATAAGATTTCCCATCCTCCTCCACTATTTTTTTTTCCTTTCTCTGACATTCTGAGAAATAGAATGGGATGAAGTAGCTTACTACCAGAATAGACACTGTTTAATTATTTACATATGTAAGACATGTTGGGACTGGTTCTTTGTTCAGAGACATTATTTAATGTATTAAAAATATTCAGTGACAGTGAGAAACTTTGATTAATTTAAGATTCTGATAACAAATATTGTCTTATCTTTCATATTTATTTATTTATTTATTTGACAGAGATCACAAATAGGCAGAGAGGCAGGCAGAGAGAGAGGAAGGGAAGCAGGCTCCCTGCTGAGTAGAGACCCCGATGTGGGACTCGATTCCAGACCCTGGGATCATGACCTGAGCCAAAGGCAGAGGCTTTAACACACTGAGCCACCCAGACACCCCTTATCTTTCATCTTAATAGTTAATTAATTTTTAGCAATGATTTAACTTATAACTTCATTATATTCTAAAGAATTTCTTTGTTTTGTTATTCAATATTTAATCTGCCCTATTCTTTAAAGTTGTCGAGTTAATTCTATTACTCTCACCATTTTAGAATAGAATAATACTTACTAAACTCCTTTTTTGAGACTATTGTCATTACACAGAATGAAATAATAAAATACTTAGGGGATTGATAGTTTCTTACAAACCTATCACATATATTAAAGAGGAGAACTATGTGCCACAATGAAGATATGACACTTTTGCCTTAATATTTATAAATTTCAATAGTATCTTCTTTTTTATTCACACTTGCTATTAGATCTTTCATTAAATTTGAGTAATTGTTCTCAACTGTAAACTCCTGATTGAGACCAATGGTCCAGAGAGGGCCTAGGACAGAGCTCTAAGAAAAGGAATGGGTTAGAGGAGCTTTCAGTGGCAACTGATAAGGAGTAATGAGAAAGACCCAAGTATCTTGTATAGCATGTAGTGGTATACATACCAAATAAAGACAATATTTAAAGATGGCGGGTTTGGCCAACTACATTAAACATTTCAAAAAATCAAGTAAAAATAAGATTTGAAAGATACTTACTGGATTTAGCAATGAACTTGTTATTGGTAGTATTCCAGTGACTGTAGCTGCATCACCAGATCCGCCAAAACCTACCGATTCTGTGGGTCAGAAGTTTAGACAAGACATAGGAAGGATGGTTTGTCTTTACTCAGTGATGTCTGAGGACTCAACTAGACAACTCAGAGTCTGAAAATGAACTAATCTTGTCCATTTCAGTTACATGTCTGGTAACTGATGCTGGCTGAGGGATGGTAGCTTCAGTTTTCTTATATGGTCTCTCTTCATGGGATAGTGTGGCCCTTCTCACAGAATGATAGTTAATTTCTCCATAAAGAGCATTCCAGAAAGAGAAAAAAAGAGTCAGTGAAACAGAAAAATGTTACAGTCCAGGTTGGGGATCACAAACTTGTATGATGGTGTGAGTTCCTCAGAGGAACATCCTATGATGTAGGGAACATCCTGGTTGTGCCCGTCTTGTGACTTTGTTATAAGAATTAAAACAGGTAAAATTATGAAGTTCTTAGATAAAATAACTCATATAAGGGTCACATAATTGCTTACCAGATAAGTAAAAAATAAAAACAAATCAGACTCAGCTATGGATAGTTAGGCACATAGAAAAAGGATAACAAAGCAAATGATTTTAGATTATTGGCAAGATAATGGTTAAAATGGTAGCTCATAAGGTACATGAAGCAGTAAAAAAATAGAAAGACCAATAATGACAATTCAAGAACAGTAAGACGGGAGAGTAATAGAGTAGTAGTGGGAGAGAATAGAGTTCTTGATGAGGTCAAAGAACAAAAGTGGAAATATTAGTGTGAGGGAGTTTGAAGTTTGTATTTATGAATTCCTGAAGTTAAGTACTGGTGAGGGACTTCAAAGCTGATCAAGGAACTGAGAGCCCAGAGGATTAGATGAACCATCTGCAATGATAGTCAGCTCGGATTGGAGAGAAAGAAAATGAGCCAGGTGCCGAAGTCGTCAATAAATGAGGAGAAAGAGCTAGGAGATGCCGATAGATATGAGCAGTCTAAAAATAAATGTTGGTATAGTTAGATGTAATTAACCTTTGTTTTCACCTTACTTCTTTCCAATCTACCCAATTTTCTGTACATAGTTTTAATAACCACCAATATTCAGTTGACCACCAAACCTACATCACCCATTCTTTGATTTTTGTTTTATATATCCAACTGCTCACTAGACCACTCTCTGGATATAGCAAAAGCACCATGATTTTCAACAAGCCAAACATTGAACTTATTTTACACTTTAAAGCTTTGTAGCTTCTCATATTCTTTATTCCAGCTGATGCATTGCCAGCAACTCAGATACACAGGTTAGAATCTTTGAAAACAGTTTTGGTTTCGTCTTCCTTCTATCCCTTCTATCCAACTGTTATCAAGCCCTATGAATTTTACCTTCTAAATATTTCTAGAAGTGAAAAGCTTGTCTCACCTAGACAGATAAGCCTACACTGTTACCTAGATTAGACCTACTTCATTCCTCATCTGAACTACAGAAATCTTGTTAACAGGTCTTTCTTTTTTCAGTTTTGTCCCCTGCAAACATATGTTCCACATACTTGCATATATATTCAAGTTATTTCTATCAGTTAGAGCTAAACACATAATTCCCATTCTTTAAATATTTTCTTGGCTCCTCAATGCTCACAGTTTAGAAGTCTGAGTTATTTGGAACAGGAACAGTATTCTACCGTTGGGCTCCTGTCCCAGGCTCAATTCTCATCTCTTACCACCCATGACTCACATTTAATTGTTCAGTTACTCCAAATGGCTTTTGTCCTTGAACACAAGATTGTGTCATGACTCTTTGCCATTGCTTCTGTTCCTTTCAGTTCCTAAAATGCCTTTATTACTAACCTGCTTAATCTCTATTCTTACTCTTTGCTTTCATATGGTAATTTACTATGCATCCTCTATTTCTTCTTTTGAACTCACTTCTTTTTGGAAATATTTGCTGGGGTTAGGAACCATCTTCTAAACTTCTGAAGATATATTTATTATAACACTCATAAACTATTATGTAATTGCCTTTTCTTCATTTGTCTCTGAATCCTTTGAACATAAAACAGTGTCTTATCTTTATAGTCCCTTTGCCTATAGCTCAGTGTCTTGTACATATTAAGTGCTTGATAAATACAAACTGATCAACTAAATGAATAAATACATGCTAAATACTTAACAAAACAAAGCATGGCATTAACGGCAATATTGTGCTTATTAGATTATAATGTGTTCCCCAATGATCTAAATTCAGTAAACCTAACAGGAAATTACTCAGAATGTCTCTACTGGTGTATTTTATTAAGTGGCTAAGATGAGGAACTTACAAATAAGGTATCCAATTTGCTGAACCTTTATTTCTTAGGATGTTGACATGTTTTCTGAACTCTGCCTCCAGGTAGCCAAACTAATTTTGGGGGCACATCCAAGAGAAAAAGATAAGTAAAATTACCCATATGGTTAGCATGATTTTCTAGTTATGTAAACATGAAACAGATATCAAAAGCTATAAATACGTTAAGCTTTTCCATCCCAACTGAGCCTTTAAATGAATTGTACAGCCTGTAGGTTGATTGTACATTAATATAAATTTCTAGTGATGGATAATGTGGAATTGCGTATAGTTAACTACTTCATCTCTGAAATGTTGCCATTCTTTCTAACAATGAAAAGGTCAATTTGCTAAAAGATACAGAAAGCAACTTTACATTGTGATTAAAAATAAATTAAGAAAAAGTTCCTAAACTCTATGAAAAAAAGAATCAGTCAGTGACAGTGTCCATGGACAGGCAATGAAGTTAAAATTAGTGATAATTTTCAACAAAAATATAGTCTTTTTAAGAGTACAGCTGTTATTCGTATTACAGTCTTTACTGAGTCACTAGATCAGATTGAATAGGGATAAAAAGCATTTCATATATTATCAGATGTATTTCTGAAAAAACAGTTTAGGGACAGCTAAAAGAAAAATGTTAAATATATGCCAGTTGTTTACTAATTCTGATTTTTAAAAAAAGTCTGTAACTTCAAAGCATTCTGGAAAAATAGCTCAGGGAATCCAACTGTGCAAAAGCAGTATGGCCCATTATAGAGATAAACTTAGTACATCTGTTTGGCTGAAACATTAAAGCTTGTGAATTAGATAGTTAAATGCATGAATGAGAGACCAATTTTATGCAAGTTTTGTTGTCATTTTATATCCTCTTTTATTTCCATGTCTACATGCATTTCTCTGCAATCAACATACTTAAACAACTAGGGTTTGATTTTTTGAAGATCCCTTATGTTTTGTTTATGTGCAGTGATTCTTAATATCATCTGGGCCTGGGGGTGGGAGGCCTCTATGACTTTTTCACACATATGGTTGAATACAATTTGTTTCCTGTTTACTTGCAAAAGGAAATTTCAGAGTTTGCCTCAGCTGCTTTTGTCTGATTGTAGAATGTACAAATATTTATAATCATGTAAAATATTTAAAGTTATTACATATGTTTATTTACCAGCAAGCATTTATTAAGTACCAACTATATGGCAGGAATAGGAAGAAGAAAAGGAAAACAAGGAATAACTATATCTACTGGTTTACTTACTGTTTCTTGGGCATGCTGTATGTCATGCCCAACTTAGATGTTTTGAGTGTGGTCATAAATAAGAAAGATACAGTTCTTGCAGGCTTGGAACCATCTAAATGGACCATAGCCAAATGGGACCAAAAAAACTCCTTCCGATGAGAAGAGCAGACAGAATTATATTGGAAAGAATAAAGAACTATAATTCCTTTGAAGCTTTCTTAAAGATCAAATAGCTCCACAGATGCCAGTGATGAATAGAAAGGGGGCCTTTAGGAATAGTAGAAGATAACCTGATGGCTGCTGCTCAAGAGTTAACGGGAGAGGCATCATGCAGTCTTTGAGATCCCAGGACAATTTTTGGAAGAAAATAAAGAGCTCTTTCCACTGCCAGATGGATTGCACTGCTACAAGAATCACAACTTTCTCATTTCCACACACACAAAAAGGAATCAAACATTCTTCTCTATCAAACTAGGCAACTAAAGAGATTGTTGATGAGAGAGCATCTCTTTAAAACCTTGCATAGGAGAATAACTCAAAAAGACATCCATTTTTATAGTGCAGATATCAAATATACGAAATTTATCAATGTCCTAGTCGCAAAACCCCAAAGGATTCAAACCTTGTAATGCAGTAGCTAAATCCATTCCTTTGTAATGTTATTTGATCGTTCACGTTCAATTTGAATATAACAAAAATGATATTGGCTAACTTTTGTTTACTGACCCTAATGAACGCAAAGAAAATGAGAGTAATTCCCAGTGACAGGCTAACGAGACTATAGAGACAAATTTCTTTCTACTTTCTGTTCTTATAGATACTAACTCAAAAAAGTTCTCTGTAATTGTTATTTAGGTTCAAAAAACATCTCTGTTGTTGCTAATTATGATTGGCAGTCCTTAACAAAAGGAGCGCCAAGCATCCTGAGATCTGTCACATCCACTTGAGAATTTCCCCATGCTGATTTAAAACATGACAAGGTGCTCATTTTCTTTCATTTTATCACCAGAATTTACCACCAAAGGGGAAAAAAAAAAGTTGAGCTTTCACATTCTCAGATACTATTCTAAATCTATCCTTATGGGTGTGGGGAATGAGTAATTTGTGTGATAGAAAACAATGCAGGGATGATAAGATGGGAATCCATTGGTTTACATTTCCAATGAACTGTAATGAGCTGCTAAGCAATGATTCCATGAATTATAAGTACGGAATATGTCCCTGAATTTCATTTATTTTAATACCAGCTCTTCATGATTTAAGCCAGAAAATCCTTTCTCATGCTAAACTGGGCTTTTGAAGAGTTGAAAGTCATCAAGGCATATGAGGCAAAAAAAATCAGATTTCTGCTCATAAAATGCTTACCGAACAAGAACTGGTGAAAACATTTTCTCAACTACTTTGAACTCCTTAAGAATGCATACATAATTAAAAGCGTTATTTTAGTATTTAAGGAAACAAAGGAGTGGTTTCCTGAGAGTCATTAAAAAAAGAATTCCACACTGAAAAGTGATTTTAAGATACTCTGAGTTGAATTTTTATACTTCCCCAAGTGCTATAAGAAAAAAAAAAAAACAGTTTTAAAAAATCTAAATTTAGGGGTGCCTGAGTGACTCAGTCATTAACATCTGCCTTTGGCTCAGGTCATGATCTCAGGGTCCTGGGGTCGAGCCCCAAATGGGCTCCCTGCTCAGCAGGAAACCAGATTCCCCTCTCACTCCCCCTGCTTGTGTTCCCTCTCTCGCTGTGTCTCTCTCTGTCAAATAAATAAATAAAATCTTTAAAAAAAATCTAAATTTAAGTAATGGAAAAGGAGGTGTCACGGGTCCCTTAAAATAGCATTGATAGCATGGTAGTACTCAGTACTTACAGTACCATGTTACAAAACCCCTCAGCTTAAGTAACAGGAATAGGGTCAGACATCACCCAAGATAAATTTATTCTAAAGATCATTTAGGATTGATCAAAGTTAAACTATTGGGATCAAAAGACTATAGGTGGTAATAGAGACCATCAGTTTAGAATATAAATTTAGAAATTCAATTTTTGTTTGACCTGAATCCATTTTTCTCCCTTCACCTATGAATACATATTTAAAAGTTTAACAATGACGGTTGACTAGCACTAAGATACATACTTATAAGCCAACTATAATTTCTGGTTTATAAAATTGATTAGTAATAAATTCCTGTGATACTTTTGTTAAGTACCCTTGAATGTGGCATAGACTTTAATTTTTCACAATTTTAAGGCAGAGAAATTACAATGTATGATATAATATATAAATTCACATCACATATCTCATCATATAGAATAGCGTCCCTTATTTGTAAGCTACATTTCTTGATGACAATCATTCATCTTTATATTAAGATTTAACAAAACACCGATGCATGACCCATATTTCCATGCTGTGGACACATAAAATTGCTCTTTGATTTGTGACCATGACTAAAATTTATAGAGTCTCTTTATATTTACAGCTCTGTGTCTTCAACTCTAAATTAGCAATCCATTTGGGGCAGCTATGTACTTTGTCCTCTCTGCTCCACTTGTTTCCTAGCACTTGATGTTTATATCCACATATTTTATAGTACTTTAGCATGTACTTACAGTATTTCTTCTGCCTGTATGATTTCAAGTTCTTTTTTCTCCAGCAAACATCTGTTTATTTATTAAATAAGAATTATTTATCTAGTCACGAAGGTGAGGAGGACAGCATGGTGACAGTCTTCATGGAGCTTTCAACGTACAAGAGAAACAAACTGGTAAACACACAGCTCCATCACAGAATCGTAATTATCATGTTGAGGAAACCACGAGTCATGATGAGCTTAGAGTTTACAGGCATGCTGCTATTTGGCGCATTGTAATTAGGTCAAATACATACAAAGTCATGACCAATCAAAGTGAGGAACATAGACTTGGAACCTATTTTTTACCTAGTGACCACGGAAGAAATGAATTGTCCAATCAACTCATTCTATCTTTGCTTTCTGATCTATAAAATAAAGTGCTAGATTATTTTAAAATTTTCTTTCAGCTCTAACATTGTAGGAGTCTATCATCAATATCTAATTTAAGAACTATTTTCATATCTTTGTGTTTCTTTGAGATAGAGCTCAGTTTTAAATCCTATATCTACAGTTACTAACTATATGACATTGGACAAGTTGCTGAACCTCTAGGTGCCTCAGTTCCCTAAATAATAATTGCCTGGTCCATCAGGTGTTTGAAAAATTGATCGCTCATGGATATAAAACACTTAAAACTGTGTGCATGACAAAATAGGCACTCAACATTGTAATTACCTCAACATTTTTGCAGGCCACAGCAAGAAATAGAATCAACCACATTGTTTAAAACTTTATACACTCATAATTACCTCACAGAAGAAAAGCTTTATTTCAAAGAAACATTTAATTAGGCATAAGGAAATGTATTAGGAAAACTAGTCTAGCTGATGAAAATGCTTATAGTAAAAACCATATACTAAAAAATTCAGAATAACTTCGTCATTCAGCTAGATATGAAAAACTAAAAGCATTTTTTCCCATGTAAGTACATCATCATTACATATATTGTGATAAACTGTAGCACAGCAGGGCCCAAGATGCAACAAATAATGAACTCAGACTGAGTGGAATTATGTTTTGATTCAGGATGCTTCTAATTTATATATTAAGTCCTTAAAAAGATTAAATAATTTTAAGAATTAATCTGTAGGGACTGTAAATATGTTTTGTTTTTGGAATTATGTTTTGAAATCTGTAACTAAAATAGCACAAAATTGAGTATGAACATCATGTAGAAGGCTAATTTTCCTAAACTAACCAATGCTCACAAACTGCCATTGATGACAGCTTAGAACCATTTGGATCCATTCCAGAATTGAAATGATGGTGATGATGATGGTACTTCAGTTTTTGCTTATTACACTCACAAGGTCAGTATTGAAACTTAGAATATTTAATAATTTTTTGAAGCATAATTGGCATGTATTACATTAGTTTCAAGTATACAACATAGTGATTTGATGTTTGTACACATCGTGAAATGATCACGACAATAAATCTAAGAAGCACATGTAGTTACAGAATTTTTTATGATGAGAACTTTTAAGATTTACTCATAGCAACTTTCAAATACGTAATGTGGTATTATTGACAACAGTCACTACACTGTACATTACATCCCTGTGACTTATTTTTTTTTATAACTGGAAGTTTGTATCTTTTGTTTCCTTTCACCGATTTGGCCTGCACTGCCTCTGGCAATCACCAATCTGTCCTCTGTGTCTGTGTGCTCAGTTTTTTTCATCTCTTTTGCTTTTTGGAGTCCACATGTGAGACCATATGGTATTTGTCTTTCTCTGTCTGACTTATCTCACTTAGCATATGCCCTCAAGCGCTGCCCATGTTGTTGAAAATGGCAAGATTTCATTTTCTTCCATGACTGAATAATATTCCATGATATACACTGAAATATTATTCAGACATGGAAAAGAATGAAAAAAAATTTATATGCATATATAACATGTATGACTATATATAACATATTTCTTTACTCATTCGTCAATCTTAATGGACACTCAGGTTGCTTTTGTTTCTTAGCTATTCTTTTGTTTTTGCTTTTGTTTTTAAATATTTTATTTATTTGACATAGAGAGACACAGCAAGAAAGGGAACTCAAGCAGAGAGGGTAGGACAGGGGAAGCAGGCTTCCCACCAAGCAAGAAGCCTGATGTGGGACTCCATCCCAGGATCCTGGAATCACAACCTGAGCAGAAGGCAGATAATTAATGACTGAGCCATCCAGGCACCCCTTAGCTATTGTAAATAATGCTGCAAGGAGCAGGAGAATACAAATATCTTTCCAAGTTAGTGTTTTCATTTTCTTTGAAATACCCAGAAGTGGAATTGCTGGAGTGTATGATAGTTTTGTTTTTAATTTTTTGAAGAAGGTCCATACTGTTTTCCAGAGCATCTGCCCCAGTTTGCATTCCTCCCAGCAGTGCTCAAGGGTTCCCTCTCTCCACATCCTTGCCAGCACTTGTTAATTTTTGTCTTTTTGATAATAGCTGTTCTAGTAGGTGTGAGGCGGTAGTTCATTGTGGTTTTAATTTGCATCTCCCTGATGATTAGTGATATTGAACATCATGTGTCTTTTTTGGAAAAATGTCTGTTTGGATCCTTTGCCCAACTCTTACTCAGACTTTTTTTTTTTTTTTTTTTTTTTTTTTTGCTATTGAGTTGTATGAGTTTTTTATATATTTTGGATATTAGCCCCTTAGCAGATATATGATTTGCAGCTAGTTTCTCCCACTTGATACATTGCCTTTTCATTTTGTTGGTGTTTTCCTTTGCTGTGCAGAAGCTTTTTAGTTCAACATAGTCCCACTTGTTTACTTTTACTTTTGTTGCCTTTGTTTTTGGTGTCAAATAAAAAAAAAAAAAATCATTGCCAAGAGCAATGTCAAGAAGTTTACCACCTATGTTTTCTTCCAGGAGTTTTATGGATTCAGGTCTTACATTCAAGTCTTTAATCCATTTTGAGTTAATTTTTGTCTATGGTGTAAGGTAATGGTCCAGTTTCATTCTTTTGCAATATCAATAACTATTTGGTTGTTTAATATATTAATAAAACTAAAAGCAATCTTATCTCTTATAAATAAATATAACCCATATTAAATATCATGCTAAAATTTTAAATTCATTGATGGAATTCCTTTAAACTTAAGAATTTCTAAACTGTAGTTTCATCACTAACATACATGCAATGCTTATAGATACTTTTAAAATACAATATAATACATAGGAAAGTTATAAATAATATAGTTAAGTATATGTACCCTTTAATTTATATTATTGCAGTGCTGGAATATATAACATCAGATTTAAGGTTAATTTTAAGATGAAAACAATTTCTAAGTAACCAGTAAAATTTGTGACTTCCATCTGATAAAATCAAAGCATGTAATAGTATTGTGAGTTAAATTTGTGGGTTAAAGCAAAGAATATGCCATGTCAATATTGCTTGGTTGATTCTAAATTAAAATGCCTTTGATATTATTTGATCAATATTAATAATCTAAAAATAAATTATATTATTAAAATTATTGAAAAAGAATAAAAGATATTTGGAGGCTTTTCCAAAAATTATTTTAATATTTCTGCTGAGAGAAGTTACCAGTTTCCTAAAGCAACAACCACTTGTGGCTTAAAATAGAATTATTTGAGAAGTCTGTATTTTAAGTAAAGGCGATTATAATATTTTTGGCTTTGAAATTTTGAGATAGTATGATTTCACATAATTACCTACAAAGTCATGAAGAATTTTTGACAGGTTTTCTTTTACCTTAGGTCCTTTCTAATATCTGATGGTGTCCCTTTTCCTTCTAAATATAAAGTAACTTTGCTATATCAGCAGGGCTGCGGCAAGCACTACATTTCTGTACTATTGCTTTCCTACTCTCAGAGTTAAGGCCACTTAGTCCTCCGTCCTCTGCCTTACATCACCACCCAAGGAGTACTATAATCCTCTAGAAATGCATTGCCTGGAGTGTGGCACTGCTTAATAAATCACTTCATCTTATTTATCTTTCTCTTGACATATATCTAGCAGCAGGAACCATTATGCTGTGACAATGTTAAGTTCTATTGACATTTTCTCTTAATTAACTACACCACTGGCCACCAACTTAACACTGGGAATAAACTTCCTTTATTTAACGTTATCTTGAACAAAGGAAGTCTTAAGTTATTCATTGTCTTCACAGATATCAAAATATCTTTATTTTTTCAGACCAGCCTATTCTGCTGAGAAAATAAAATTTGTATGGAAAATTCATGTTGCACTATTTCTTAATTAGACAAATGACCAATTAAACAAGTGCATTTTTCTATTAGATATCTTAATGAACTTATGAGAGCTCTATTATACATGCCTGAATTCCTCTGTGATACCACTTCCTCAATCAATGGACTGACTCTTATGCACGTTTTTATAAATTCAAAGAAACATTTCTTCTGGGGTTAAAAAATGTTTTACATACTTTAAATCTAAGTGTTTGTCACTTATAAGTCACTTATTTATTCAACATTATTGAATGTCTACAATGTGACAGACACTCCTCAAGCTCCTGGAGATACCTTCCTGAGAAAAACAAAAGATTCAGGCTTTTATGGAGCTGTTATTCTAGTGAAGAGAGGCAGGTAAAAAACAATAGGCTAAATACATACATACATAAGTAAATGACACAGTTTATCAGAACTCAAATACTATAGAAAAAGTAGCTCAAAGGGAAGGGAATTTGAAGTATATATGGTTCAATAGGTTCAGTAGGTTCATTTAAGTAAGCCTCTAAGCATTTGAGATTGGAGTAAGGACCTGGAGGATGGGAAGGAATGTGCTGTAGAGATATTGAGGCATTGGGCAGGGGAGTCAGGTATAGGGAATCACAAATAGAATGACCTGCTCCAAGAGCCCAGAAGGACAACTTAGTAGGAGGAGAGGTCAGAGACATCCCGAAGCTCAGATGAGATTAGGCTGTATAATTTTCTGCTTCTACTTTGTAGTAATGAAGACTCACTGGAGTGTTTTAAGTAGAGGAGTGGCAGGACAAACTTCTAGATAAATTTTTAAAAAAAGGTTTTAGAAGGCATTAACTGTTAAACTATTCTCTCTTGTGTTTCCAAGTCCTCCAGCATAATTAGGGATTTAAGAACTGTTTCAAAAAATCATAGATTTGTATCTGAGTCATGACTATATTTCGTAGGTGCATGAATGTTTGTCTTTTTAGGCTGATATATATTGCTTACAGCATATGTCCATCCAATGAATCTTCCAAAAACCTTAACTCCAAGAGCCAGTCACACTTTTTTACTCTCCAGATGAAGTAATTATGGTTATCCATTTCAGACAGCATATCAACATTAAATGAAAAGGCACATATTACTCCCAGCTTTATTTATGGTGACAGCTCCTGAAGAAAACCATTCTCTTGTAAGTAATCTTACCCAGTGTTCTTGGTAAAAAAGGACTAGAGAGAGGAGCAAGAGTAATGGCATTCTCAGTTTATTTCTTCCTTCTCAATCAATTTCCTATATCTTTCAGAAAACAATAATTGTTATTTTACATAAATTAGTTTAGCCCTTTATTTGGTTTACATATCTATATTAGATCTAAGTATGTATCTATCTATAGATAGATAAAGAAATTTAATACATAGAAGTAGTTGTAAATATCTATCCATATATATCTATGCCCATATCCAGATATGGAGAGAGAATTTTTTTCCCTATACCAAAGTAAACTGCTAGTAACAGTTTGCATTCAGAGTAGAGTTAAATCACTCCCCTGTTCCTAAATCAGCAGTAGTAAACCTCTCTATAGAAAATTTTTCCTGTAAAAGAATGTAATTGAAGATCTTTCTTACTTTTATTTGCTTGAAATTTATATATACTTTTCCTTTACCCAAAAAGATTTTAAAATCTGCTAACATCATAATAGTACTGGAGTCTTTTGATTCTCTCTCAGAAAAATAAATCAATAACATTTTAATCTCAGTTTCCCTTATCAAGGATTAAAAAATTTGATTAAAATTTTTGATTAAAAAATCTCTTGATTTTTTTTTCCAATTTATTTATTTTCAGAAAAACAGTATTCATTATTTTTTCACCACACCCAGTGCTCCATGCAAGCTGTGCCCACTATAATACCCATCACCTGGTACCCCAACCTCCCACCCCCCCCGCCACTTCAAACCCCTCAGTCATTTACTCACAAAAGACCATCTGGAATATAAGATTAAATAGACACTAGCTTTAGCCACACTGGAAATCTGTAAACTCAGCATCATCCCTCAGAAAACCTTCCTTTGAAAATGATGTGCAGTTCATCCATCAAGGCTATACTTAATGTCTAAGCCATTGGACAAACAAGGTCAAATCTTAAGTCAGTGCCAGGAAATAGTACAATTATAGTTGAATAGGTCCCCCTATAGTTGTTGCAGATAGTTGTATAGATAGCGACACTTCTGAAAACGGAATATTTCAAAGTGAATCTGTAATAGTCAGTCCTCCAAATATGGAGCATGGTTTAGGTTAAAGAGTAAAAATTAAAATGTTCACTCTGATATTCATTGATTTTTTAATTTTTTCTTCTGAACTAGTATTGACCCAATTGACGTTCTACAAATGCTGACTTGAATTGGGTTAAGCAAGTTGGAAATTATATTTGATGATCTGCATAATTCATTAAAAAAGATAAGCATTAAAACTTGCTTTAGTATCACAAACACATTTTTTATAATAATGTAAGATAATGAAGCTGGCCATGCAATGTCCAAGATGGACATTTATAAGTTGGAATGAATAACTTTTGCGTTACTAAATTACATGGAATACATACCTAACGGATGAACCAAAAGAGAGTCATTTGGCTGAGAAAAAGTCATTCCTGGCACCAAAAGGCAATTTAATATGCATTTACACCCAGTAAAGCTTAGAAAATGAACAGTAATTGCAGAGGTCAAACTTGTAAGCTGGATATGCTTACTTGTTTCACTCTAAGATTTGAGTGCAATGCAATTTAAACTTCAAATCTGACTATCTGAGACTATCATTTAATTTAGGTAGTTTATCAACTGAGAATATTATAAATAATGACATAAGTACATATCCAAAGTGTAGGTGATTCCACATACCAAATACTATCATGACAAAGTATTATAAGTTAATAAACATATTACATACATGTTATATATATTCTATATATATTATAATTATATATATTTCTCCTTTACATATGTTTATATATATATATATTCTTTAGAATACCTCCTCCTGTCACTATATAACTAACATATATATACATATAAACCAACATATTACATGCATGTTGTGTATGTTATATATGTTATAACTATATATATTTATCCTTTACATATGTCATATATATATTTCTCTTTTAGAATACCTCCTTCTGATATGTCACTATAGTTTAATATATTTCACAACACTAACTGATAAAGGTGAAACAAGTATCTTGTAATGCAAAGGTGTCCAAAAGTAACCCAATGTATATGGTCTTCAAAAACAAGAAACAAGAAAGTATATTAATTTTTCTCTTTGCTTTTAAGTAGTAGCTAAATAGTCTTACAAAATAAGAAGGATTTTCATTTAAAATTGAGGATTTTTATTTTTTTCTTTTCCTTTATGACATTGTAAAATGCAACTCCACTCTTAAATGATTTTAAAATAAACCAACAAATACAGTGTTTATTCAATATGCATCTTCTGTGTCTAATTTGTTTTACAACTCTTCGGGAAATAGAATTAAAAAATAACTGAAATCAAAGAATTCAAAGGAAGTGAAGAGTGAGAAAAGCCAAATAGAAAAAAATTATCATTTTCCTTTTTAAAAATGGAAACCAAATTTTAAAATTTGGTTTAAAATTTGCAACATCTGGTATTAATGAAGTGAAATAAGTTTCATAGAAAAAAAATCTTTAAATCTTATTAAAACCCTTTTCCACCTTTATTTTGCTTCTGTACAGATGATATTTAGATAACCACTCTAAAAGTCACAGTGGCTGTGCTGTGTTTTATAGATAAGTTATAAGGGGGAAAAATGCCACTACTTCCAACTTTTAAGCTGTCTTCTCACAAGATAAGCATCTCCAACAATGCTACATTTTATAACACTTGTTTTTTCCTGTTTTTAGTTTATTGTCGACTCAGCTACAAAAAAACAGTGATGGTAAAAATCCTATAGTGGTTCTGAGAGGTTTGAAAACAGAGATGAAGCTTTCAGGGACCCTCCCAGGCTGATCTTAAAGTGCTTTGATCTGGTACTTTTGATCTTCAGTTTGACGTGTTATTGCTAATCAAGATGCTTTAGCTGGAAACTTCCCCTTAACCCAAAAAAATGTGGGAATTGAAGCTTGAAACAATATTCAGGGTTATATTTTTCTTTTCTGGCTTAAAAATCATATACTTTCTTTTCATCAGTTTATGCATTGTCATTTCTTCTCCCAAATTTAGTATTTTATTCATGCAGATTAAAGTTAGAATGTTATTGACAAATGATCTGATAGAGTGTACCTATTACTCATAGTGAACAAGTTATGTTAGATTATAAATTTAATAACAGCATTTAATCCAAATAGCTATATGATCTGTGCTATTTAGAGACAGTATGAAGGATGGTATAGAGACTATAAGACTCTTCTTTCTGTTTTAACCTTTTTAATTTTTTTTATTGTGATATGTTATTCACCATACAGTATATCATTAGTTTTTGATGTAATGTTCCATGATTCATTGTGTATAACACCCAGTGTTCCATGCAATGCCAAGTCAATCAGCTGACATATTAGCCTGAAGAATATTAGCTACCGCCACCTCAAATACAAAAATAGCAGTAAAAATAGAAAAGAGAGAATGTATTAGAAATTTACATGACAGGATTTAGCACTGAGTATACTGAGTGTCAGTATACAGAAAATACATTCATATATAGATATAAAACAGTAGTTTCACACTGCATATGAAGTTTTTGAAATTAAATTATCAGTACATTCTGAAAACCATTTACTCCTTTAGTTATTCTTATATAGCATTATTTATTATTGATATCAGAGCCTATATATTATGTGTATGTACATATATAATTTGTTTTCCTAAATTTTTTATTATTGCTTGCTTATAAAATTGTAAAAAGTCATTCTGGTGGTTCAATATTTGTACACACCCTTGGTTATTTTCTTAGGAAATTATCCTATATATGCAACTTCTGAGTTAGATGATATGTATATGCACACTTCTAAGACTTTTGATACTTTCAACCAAACATTATACCATACTTCATATTTGCACATTTTCAATAATTAGAAGTATATAACTTTCAATAGAATTTTAAAGGACTTGTTAAGAAAAATCGTAACTTAATGTAATGTAAAATTCATTTTACAATGTAAAAATCACTGCATCACTAGATATCTAGAAGACACTTAAACATACTCAACCAGAGGCAATTCCTTGGGTATAACACATGGCAAAATTAAAACACTGAAAAAATGTTTAATTAATCATTTAGACACAAAAGCTCAGAGTCTGTCACTGATAACTTAATGTTAAGGACTTAGGCCAAAAGCAGTCTGAAAGTTACCTCAACCATTTAAATGTGTATTACTGGTGTTTATAGATTATACCATGTAATTATACCATATAATGCAGCGGGCCTTTTCAAGAACTTAAAAATGCACAGCAAAACCTTTATACACCTAACAATAAAGGAGAGTCATGTTCAAAATGATAATGGGAAGTAGGGGATGGGGGTTCAGAATCCAAATCCAACAGCTCCATAAAGAGCAGAGAGGACAAAAGAAAAAAGTAGCTGATCAAAATGTACCCAAAGTAGCTCGTCCAATCCTTACAATTTTTTTTTAATTTCATTTGTAAAACACACACAGACACACACACACACACACACACAGAGCATCAAATAATCTCCAAGTTACTATTTCCAGAGCCACCAAAGATTTTTAGGCAGAGGAAGACTCTAAAAGTTGTTATGAAGAGTTTTATTAAGTGGTCCTTCAGTGGCTCAGTCAGTTAAGCATCTGTCTTCAGCTCAGGTCTGATCTCAGGGTCCTGGGATGGAGCCCCAGGCATAGGGCTGTGTGCTCAAAGGGAGCCTGCTTCTCTCTCTCTCTCCCTCTGCCGCTCCCCCTGCCTCTGCTCTTTTGCTCATGCTCACTCGCTCACTCACTCTCTCAAATAAATTAAATCTTTAAGGAAGCAACAACAAAGAGCTATATTAAGCCACAAAGAAGACTATCATCCAGTGATTAGTTTGGATTTTATTATTTGTCTGCAAGGGTCAAATATTTTCTAAAGACTCTGTCCACTGAAAAGTTCATTATATGGTAGAGTTAGAATAGGTTTGTATCATGAGTAGCACAATAAAAGAAATAAAAAGGAAAGTTGCAGAAGACTGCACAAGAACTTAGCTCATGTGACCATAATTAATATTAATAACAATTCTTTGGAGATTATCTTCACATAAAAACTGCCTACCATGTCTGTTTTTTGAACAGTAGCCTGCATTCTCAAACAATTGCAGGAGTCTCTTGTGTATTACCATATGGACAGAGAAGAACTTTCTAAGTCTGTGAAACTTGGAATAAACAAAAAATACATATTTTTTCTATTTTCCATAGGCCTGTTCAGAAAATCAAGGTGAATGAATGTCTCCAGGGAAAAGGGAAACAAAAAAATAACTTACCATTTTGTTTGCATGTAAAACTTATAAAGTGAAAGTTTTATCCCCCTGCAAATAACCTATTTAGTCTGAGGTTACTTATTACAAAGTTATTTATCAAAGTAATTTTTAAATATTTATATAATAGCTATTTACAAATCCAATAATTTGGGCTTTTAATTTTTTAATGCTTCAATAAAAAGTTTATATGTCATTATTAAAATGGAGAAATGATGAATGTACCAGTTGAATTATCCCAAGGATGAAGTTAAGGTATATAGATTTGTAGCCCACCTCCCAGAACAATAAAAAGAAAAAAAAAATTTCACCTACCTATTTTCTTTATTATTTATTCATCATTAAAAATCTCTTATTTTTGTAGTTTCACCTTCCTCCTATCTTCTTGATTTGTTACACGTCCCAAGATCACCAGTTCATTATAATGATTGTATATTAAGTTGATTGTTCCATACAGTCATGCAAGAAAGTATCTTGGTCTTAGTAAGTTATTTCTGGTACAAAATAATGAGGTTTTTCTCCAAGTTTTGTAGATATCTAAACTATTATCATGTTTATTTTAGTTTTGTTTGCACAAATCTATCCTAAACTTTTGGCCTGTCAGCCTACAATAATCCTATTTGTCCTTATTGTTGAGGAGAACAGAGGGAGAAAATTAAGCAGCAATAATAAACCAGAAGACTTAACGGAAGAAATGTACTTGGGGGAGGAGACACGTGAGGCTTCCTAGATTCTACAACATGTGTCACTCTCCACCTAGGCTTTTCCCTTAGCTGTGAGCAAAAGTCTGTCCCTACTAGTCTCAGATCTTGACTTTGGGTGTGGAAACTCATAAGACTGTGATGAAGATTAAGAAATGTTTACTAAACATTTAACACAATGCCTGGTACATTAATAAATACTGAACATATAGAAGCTTTGATTACTCTTTTCCCTAACCTTTGCTTTTAATCTCTTACTTCCTGATTTGGGCTTGAATTTAATAGGTTTTTGTGTTTTGTTTTGTTTTGCCACTTCACCCTGATCCCTCTCTTCCCTGACCTCACTTCCTACTTCATTACATCCCGGATTTGGATTTACCACTTCAGCCCAGCAATGTGAACTTGTTTTCTGACTTTTCCATTGCTCATTTATTCCACCCAAATCTTTGTTTGACTTGGTGACTCCTGAGGCTGTAGTTTGAAAATGCTTTGGAAATTCCTGAGAGAATCTACAAATCACACCCGTGTGGTATATTAAAGGAAGAAGACAAGAAGAGGAGGAGATATTCCTTAAGTAACATAGTTAAGCTTTATGTAAAATTCTAAAATGCATTCAGTTTTACATATTTGCATTCACACACAGAAACCTATGAGCTGTGGTTCATATACATTTTCTTATTCAATCAGCGGTATTGTGGGAATCTCTAGGATATGAATTATTTTACATCGTCCAATTATAGGCCTGTCTGTATTACTTACTGAACTCTATCTGAATATATACAGCCCACATACTGAATAAAATGTCTATAGTCTAGCTCATTAAATGTCTTATAGCAACAGAACACCAAAAATCTAACTCCTTTGACCATTTTCCAACCTACTATTCAAAAGAATGTACTGTTAGAAACCAGAGGGGCCTTTGGGTGGCTCAGTTGGCTAAGCAACTGCCTTTAGCTCAGGTCAAGATCCTGGAGTTGCAGGATCAAATCCCACATCAGGCTCCCTGCTGAGCAGGGAATCTGCTTCTCCCTCTGACTCTACCCCTTCTCATGCTCTCTCTCTCTCTGTCTCTAACTCATTCTCTTTCTCAAATAAATAAAATATTTTAAAAAAGAAAAAGAAAAGAAGAAAAAAACAGAGAGGAATCCATTTTTTTTTCTGCTTTTTAAGATGTCCTCCTAAGAACTTAAACATAAGAGTTCTGGAAAGCAGGAAAAAGTTCAAAACTGAAAAGGCTGATATTGTTTTTGAAAAACTGAATTCACAGTATAAATGATTCCCTTCTCTATCATATTATAAATCTTGCCATATACTCAATAAATGAGTAAAGATTTGAAACTAATCTTCAATGGTAGTTAACAGGTTACTGAATTTGAATGGTATTTTGGAGCTTTAAAAATACGCTTGGCTCTTAAATAATCATTAAAACGGATTGAATAAGTATCAGCATTTTCTGACCTTGTGAAAATAGTGATGCATTGATATAGAAGGCCTAGTTCAGGAATTAGTCTCAGAAATTCCAGAGGTAATGGAAAGTTTCACTTTGAGGTCCACTTCACTTTTGATTCCTGTTGACAACTGCTTCCGACCCTTTGAACTTTGATGCTTCTGGGATTGGTAAAATGGGTGCACTTTTGCTCAGAACCACGGATTGATTGGGTCTCTGAAAAATGAGGTTAATAATGGCACTAGAATTTATATTGTGGTTTTATATGGTGGCTTAGGCCTTGCTATAATTATTTTAAAACATTAAAAACTAATACATCACTATCGAGTGGCAGGCCAGACTCAATGGCAGTCTTGCTTCATGCTGTTTGACAAATGACTAGTCATCCAGACAACATTTCCTCATCGAGTGCCTTTCCCAGTCCTCATTTTGTTGCAAGTCTCTGGTAAAATCAGCAGGTAGCAAGAAAAATAGTACAGAAAGAAAAAAGAATAATTTGGGGACTTGGATGTTTTTTAAAAATCATGATATATTTGTTGTTCAAACCATGTACTGTTCCTTTTTTTTTCTTTTTTGGTAAGCAGATAAGTAATTGATAAATATCAGTGTATTAAAAACAGAAACAAAGCACCTAAAATATGAATCAAATAATTTAATAAACAAAAAATAAGCTAAAGAGAAATGAAGACAAATAGAGTAGACAGAGAAAACAAAAGGGTGACATACAGTGACTTCAGAAATCTCAGTTCATCTCTGAACCAAACTACATGAAAACTGTCTGAAGATTCTAGAGGCTTTGTTTGAGTATCTTTCTCTCTTTGTAAATTGAGTTACTAAACTCTCAAATATTTTAATTGTGTAATATTAGAAAAATTCTGTGTACTGTACACTTAAATATTTTATCAAAATCCTGGATTTATGCTCTTGAGTTTTACAAAGCAAGACAGTTGCTAACAGAGCTAAAGATAAACCAAGAGGGAAAAGATGAAATTGTTTGGTTTCTCCTTTTTACTTATTTTTTTAACAAGACTTCTAAAATAGTACAATGGAATAGATAAAATTATAGCAGGAATACAGAGGCTGAAGATATTTCTAGGGGCACTTCTTAAATGTGTGTGCTTTTGGGAAAATCATAACTGTGGAAACAATACAAATGTTGGGAAATATTCTGGGTGTCAATGAGGGCTTGAGATATATTCCACCATCGTTTTGAAATTTGGTTGTGATATCAATGTTCTTTAGATGCAAAATCTTATTTATATTATTAAAATTTATAAGGGTCCTTTTGATAGATACTGGGAAAAGAAACAGAAAAGTAAACAAATGCATTTTTTGTTGCAAATAAGATTTCAAGGAAGATATGTGGCACACTGTGCTTATTTTGCTTTGTGCTGAAGCTGCAATTTAACCATTAATACCATATAATGCAGATCCATGAGCTGGTGGAAATTTCAGCAAATAACCATATACACTATAAAGCTTTAGACTAGCTAGTCAATTTCAAACATACTGAAGCTGCTTTATGAAAAAAAAAAAGGCAACAAAACAAAAAACCTTAAAAAGTAGAAAAGAACTTCTAATTTCAGTGTAATTTCAAAATCTCTGAAAGGGTACATATCTTAATTCAGAATGGGTTAGCTAGTTCCATTAAAAAAAAAAGATTTTGCTAACTAGTATTCTAAAAGATTGGTCTTACCCAATAAAGTTCGTATATAACAAGTTACTCTTAGTAGATTTAGTTCAATTCGCTCCACCTGTGATCATGTTTCTTATAGTATTGAATAAAAGCAATTAGTACAGGATGGGGGGAAAATCCTTGATTGAATAAGATCTAGAGAAGGGATTTATGACAAGGTTTTCTAAATACCATCACTGCCCCAATTTTTGTGGTATGAAAGTAAATGTTGTGGTGGGGAATCTAATGGTAAACACAATATGTATTATTCACCCATACATCCTTGATGTTGCATTTAGGGAAGCTTACCTTTCATGGTAGCATTTCACCTCAAGATTCTTGACTATTACTTTGGGTACAACTTGTGTTTAACTGCATTGTAGTCCACCTTACAAACTGGGAAACTGAAATCCCTTTTTCGATTAAATTACTAAAATCTCAAATGTTTTAATTTTGCAAGATCAGACAGGAAAACTGGCTCTTAATTGGCTGTTTTTAATTCTTTAGCTCATTAGAAACAGTGGGAATTTTATGTGGGCTGGAATAATGAAAACATTGTGAAAAGAAACTGCCAAGTGTTACTTGTGTGTAATGTAATTCAATTTAATTCTACTGTGAGTTACAGCAGTGGGTACATGGAACTTAAGTTAAAATCAGCATATCTAGGTTATGTGGTATAGCTAGCAATTATTTAATTGGATTACGATTAATTTTTAGTTCATTTTTCAGATGTATTCATTAGAAATATCCCACGTTACTGAGTTCAGTAAAACTTACCTACTTCTGTTAATCCTGAAATTTCAAGCATTATAAAGATTATCTTCTTCTGTAGGAAGTTCTAATGTTGAAATAACATTTTGGAAATGTGTGTAGAAAATGTATTTATAATAGCCCAAAACTGGAAATGATACGAATTACTAGTTACTGGTGAATGAATAAGCAAATTGTGATATATGCAATGGAATGCTTTTCAGCACTAACAAGGGATAAGCCATTAACACATGGAACAACATGAATGAATCTCAAACATTTATGCTAAAACGAAGCCAGACCTAAAAGACTACATTCCATTCATATGAAATTAAAAAGAACCTTATATAGAAAAAGAAAAATATTTCACAGTGACAGAAAACAGATTTGTGTTGCCTAGTGCCAAGTATGGGGATAGAGATTGACCAGAAAGAATTACATAGGAACATTTTGGGTAATGGTGATATCTTATATCTGCACTGTAGTGGTAATGATCTTTTATTTACTTGATCAGAATAGCATTCTTATCTCAAGGGATTATGTATAGATGACATTTGTATGTGTAAAAGACTGTCATTAATTAAGAAAAAGTGAAATATGCTGAGATATATTATTCAACTGATAAAGAACTCATCGAAACAGAAGTGTATAAATAATGTTAAAGAGTGGGGAAGAAGGAACTATAATATATAAACAGCTTTTTATATATTATAATTACTATGGAAATGTAAATATTAAATTAGAGGAGTCTTCTTATGTATAGGAAATTGGCATTTTGATTACATCATCTAATGCCTCCTAGTCTACTTTTGCTTATCTGGAAATAAACTTTTCATTTAGTCCAGAACAATATTTTGTCATTCAACTGAAATGTCAACACTTCAGAAAGATATAAGTTAACAAAAGATTAGTAACATTACCTGTATCTATTTGTTCAAAAATATTATAAAATATATTTGAAAATGCGTAACACTTGTATAAGACAAAAAATTTCATTTCTTTCACCAAATAACTTATTTTTATGGATTCTATGAAAAAAGATGTTTATAGCAATATAATATATGGTAGCATAAAACCTCTACACTTCCAAGGGGCGCCTGGGTGGCTCAGTGGGTTAAAGCCTCTGCCTTTGGCTCAGGTCATGATCTCAGGGTCCTGGGATCAAGCCCCACATCGGGCTCTCTGCTCAGCAGGGAGCCTGCTTCCTCCTCTCTCTCTCTCTGCTTACCTCTCTGCCTACTTGTGATCTCTGTCTGTCAAATAAATAAAATCTTTAAAACAAACAAACAAACAAACAAAAAAACCCTCTGCACTTCCAAAAATATGATACTGAAGTAAGCTGCAGTATATCTGACTGGGAAAATACTGTTAAGCCAGTGAAAATGTAATAAACAGTGTACGATATTATAGGGGATTAAGGAAGGCAATTGTGATGAGCGCCGCATAATGTATGGAAGTGTTGAATCACTCTGGTACACCTGAAACTTTTATAATGTTGTGTGTTAACTAAAATACTTACAAATGTGAAAAAATAGAATATTACAAATGTGGTCGGACTATTGGTATTAAAAATTACTTAAGAAAAATCTCAAAAAGAACCTATCAACAGATGCTAACTTGCTCTTTTCTTTAATATTGGATTTCTGAATCATAAATTGGATGAATTCTAGGAACTTGACTAAGAGGCTCTAAATTCCCACTCAGCAATTGAGAGGCTACATTTCTGCCCTCAGATCTAGAATCTTTTTTTCCTATACATATCAAGAAACTCCTTGGTAGGCTACCTATCTATTTCATATTTAGGAACCCTGTGATAAGCCATTGCTAAAGGACAGACATTACACTCCAATTATCATTCATAAACAGCATGTCATATTATAGTAATTTTACCTTGTCTCTGAGAGTTAAACATCTCTACTTAGCCTCTGCCAACCTGGGATACTATATTTAACTTGATATAAAAGATTCAATTTTTTATACTACTAGTCATGCCACATTTGTAATTTTATCTCCTATTTATTACATTTTCACTGGCTAAATAATATTTTCTTAGATACACTATCACTAATTTAAGTATTCTGCTTTTGGAAATTTAGAGGTTTAGACTACCATATATTATTTTACTTTACAAAGATTTTATAAAAGCTACCATTACATTGCTATACATTGCCTACAAGTACCAGAGTATGGAGTTCTTCAAAGATGCTTGTACTACAACCCCCTCCCATGCACCTCTTAATGTTTTGTAAAAGGATTGTCCCTTTCCCAGATAGGGAGATGAAAGTTTGTTCAGAACAAATCCATTTCCAACATTTCCACCTCCCTGAATATCTATAGAATACCAGAGAAGTTGTGTATAGTTTACCTCAAAAATCCATTCATTATTGGTCCATCCTTCCATTAGCCAATCTAACAAACTACTACCACCACTCTTAAGTCAATATCTGAAATATCAAATCCCAAATCATTACCACCCAAAACAACATATTTGCCCTAAATGATACTTATCCTCCACTCTGGATGATATAAAACTTTTATAAGTGGGCTTTATACTTCTCTAATGGTTATTTGGGGTCTAAATTGTATCTGGAGGCAGTAAAGGGTAAGGTAGGTGAGTCCAGGAGAGAACTGTGATTCCCTAGGTCCAGTCATTTAGAATCATTTATGCAGAGGAAGGCTGATTCCTTCACGATCGATGAGAGATTGCTTCTTATACCAAGGAGGTTCAGAAGGATTTTGAAACTCAAATTTCCCATCAGTGCCCTTCACTTAACCATGAGACTTTATAAGACAGAAGATTTAATTGGAGATTGAATGGTTCTGCCCTTACAGTCAAGCCCAAGTCTTGTCCTCAGTCATATCTGCCCTGGAATTATATAATTTAAGAGACTCCTTCAAAGCTGCCAACAAGACTCAAATTTTACCTTATTTCTGAGTTTATAATTCATTGCCTTCAATTTCTCCCTTACCTTTGGTATTATTTGAAGTCTTCAGAGCAGTTAGCTGGAACCACAATCTTTAACTTAGAAATAAACCCACACATATGTGGTCAATTAATTTACAGCAAAGGAGGCAAGATTATAAAATGGGAAAAGGACAGTCTTTTCCATAAATGGTGTTGGGGAAACTTAACAGCTACATGCAAAAGAATAAAATTGGACCACTATTTTCCATCATATACAAAAATTAACTAAAAGGGATTAAGACTTAGACATAAGACCTGAAACTATAAAACTCGGGGGAGAAAACAGGCAATAAGTTCCTTGACATCTGTCTTAGCAATGTTTTGTGGGTTTGGTTTTGTTTGGTTAGTTCTGATTTCTAAAGTCAGGGAAATGAAAGTAAAAATAAACAAATGAGAATACATCAAACTAAACAGCTTCTTCACAGTAAAGGAAACCATCAACAAAATAAAAAGATAACCTACTGAATTGAAGAAGGTATATGCAAATCATATATACAATTAGGGATTAATATATAACATACATAAAGAATCCATAGCATCCAATAACAACAAACAATCTGATTTTAAAATGGGCAGAGGTTCTGAAGAGATATTTTTCCAAAGGAGACATATTGATGTCCAATGGGCACATGAAAATCTCAATACAAATCAAAACCACAATGAGATATCATCTCCTACCTGTCAGAAAAGCTATTATCAAAAAGAAAGAAGTAACAAATGCTGACATGTATGTGGAGAAAAAAGAACCCTCATGCATTGTTGGTGCAAATGCAAACTAGTCCAGCCTCTCTGGGAAACAGTATGGCGGTCCCTCAAAAAATTAAAAATAGAACTACCATGTGATGCAGCAATTTCATTAGTGGGTATCTCTTCGAAGAAAATGAAAGCTATAATTCAAAAAGACATAGGCATCCCTTTGTTCATTGCAGCATTTGTTCGTGAGTCTTTGGACTTGATGGAAGAAGGAAGCTCAAAAGATAGATGATGATGAGCACCCAGTGATTAAAATAAAAACAGACCAAAAAAGATAGATGATGCATAGGAGAGTAGAGTCTTTGAAAATGAGACTCTAGAGGGTTTAAAGTTGTTTTTAATGATGGTTATATTTGCCAATACAAATAGAAAAGCAGTGTTGTTTGCATTAAATAGAAAACGTAAGTGTAATTCAACTGAAACATTATTAAATTCTAATTAGACTATGTTTTCTGTCAAAGAGAGTTTAAGATTTTCCTTACCTTTATAAAAATAGATACGAAATTTCGAAGACACTATCTGCAAGCTGAAGCTTTGTTCTTGCCACGGTAAGAAAATACCAAAAGATCATTTTAAATGGCCCAACTTTCACACCATAACACAATATGATTTCACATTATCCCTCTTTACTACCTAAAGCTAACTTTTGTAGCAGTAATAGACGTGCCACATTGTTGGGTGCCTGGGTGGCTCAGTGGGTTAAAGCCTCTGCCTTCGGCTCAGGTCATGATCCCAGAGTACTGGGATTGAGCTCTGCATTGGACTCTCTGCTCATCAGGGAGCCTGCTTCCTCCTCTCTCTCTCTGCCTGCCTTTCTGCCTACTTGTGATCTCTGTCTGTCAAATAAATAAATAAAATCTTTAGACATGCCACATTGTAGAAATCTGCCCTACCTTGCAAATGGATTCAAACAGTACACCTACTGTGCTGTGGCCAACAGCAAATCTTACCTGTATCTCACAATCCCCTTCTTATTACCCCTGCACCCTCTACTAAAGGAGAAAGTATTAAAGCACTTTCATATCTAGTCACAGCCAGTCTGTCAATTTGACTATTTATGAATGAGTTCCAAGGAACTGACTAGTATATGACATAGATACCTTAAGCATTTAGGAGAGTTGTACATTCTTTCTCCCCTTAAATGGGATTGCCCTGGCAATGGCTAATTGCTAACAATATCCTTTATATTTTCTAAACTGTGATTTTTCTAAGTCTGAAACATTTTAATATAAACTAACACTCCAATTAGCCAGTTTACTTGAATATATTCAGTCACCCATAATATTGGAAATTTCCTATTTGCTATAAGAGTGTTTATACATTCTGCTAAGAACCTGGTTCCAATGAGTATCCAATTTAAAAAAAAATGTTTATAAGGGAAAAAATGTTTATAAGGAAAAGTAATAATTTTATTTTTTAATCACATTTCATAAAAGAGTACCATAGTCCAAGATTTATATAATAAACACTCTGTGAGTTTTAAAACCTATGAGAAGCTGATACCACACAACCAAATGGGAGAGTCTTAAAGGATCACTCTTCCATATTTTCAGGTACACACACAGATGCATACATACATATTCACACAGAATAAGACTTAGAGCAACAAAATTTTGCCTGACTCAGGTGAAATTATCAAGTTTTATAATCTTGCCTGAGGGAAAACTTTGTTTTATCTTTTTAACTACTTCTGTAAGCAAGATTATACATACAGTAGCAAGGTTGATATATTTTTTGATGTAGCAAACCAGTCACTTAAACATTCAAATCTGTGTTAAGAGTTTTCCCTATAGCATAGGTGTCACTCTGGGAAATACAAATCCCACATGCTTCTACAGAGTGATATTGGGAGATTTCAGACTCACCAGGAGTTATAAAGATCAAAATACCCAACCCTCGAGTCAGACTTTGGCACATCCTGAACTGTCAGCAATTGCCAGTCTAAATTCTGCCATACCTTAGCCATGTGGGATTGTGTTTTTGATTTATAGATAATTTTTTGTCTTCCATCTGATGGTCTCCTCTAGCATCCTGAATCTAGGCAAGTATTTTTTTTTTCCAAATTGTGGAGACAGAGGGGAAATTTTTAAAAAAAGAAAGAAAGAAAGGGAAAAATTGTCTTTGTTTCTTTCTCCTTACTTTCTTCTATTCCTTAGTTTTATTGTGAAGTATTATTTACATACATAAAAGTGTACAAAATTTAAGAGTGCAACTCACTGAATTACCACCAACAATGGAATACCTGTGTAATTACTACCTAGAAAAAGATAGAACATGGCCCCCACTGCCCTGTCTCAACCATTAATTGTTTATTCCCAAAGGTAACTGCTTACAGGATTACCAGCCCTCCCATTCACACTACCTATATTTGAACAGTTATAATACAGTATGCGGTTCTTCTGTTTGTTTTTTACTCAACATTTAGTTTCTGAAATCTATCCATGGTGCTATGCCTAAATGAAATCTGTTTCTTTTCATTTCTGTACAATATTCCATTGTATGAATATAACAATCTATGCATTCTACGCTCAAAGAGTGTCTAGGCTGTTCCCAGTTTGAGGCTATTGTGGATAATGTTGCTGTGAAGCTTTCCTGTGTTTGTCTCTTGGTACACATATTCCTCTTTGGGGTATATACCTAAAAAGTGGAATTGCTGAGTCTTAAGAAAAGCATATAGTAGTTTTCAGAGATGCTGCCAAATTATCAAAATGAGTGAATCAATTTACAATCCCATCAACAGTACTCCAGTAACTCCACATCCTTGCCAACAATTGATACTATTTCTTTACTCATTCTGGTGGTTCTGTTAGTAGTATTCCATTTTTCTTTTAGTTTGTATATCCCTAATAACTAATGAGGTTGCCACATTTTCACCCTTACTGATGTTTGTCTTCCTTTGTGAAGACTCTTGCCAATTTTTCTAATTATTGTCTGTTCTATTCGTACTGATTTACAAAAGTTTTTTTGGTTAGATATGTATATGGCAAAGATCTTCTATTGTGACTTACCTACACTCTTTTAGTGAAATCTTCTGAACTACAGAGTATTACTGTAGTCAAATCTATTGATCTTTTGTACTCTGTTTTAGAAATCTTTTGCTACCATATATCTTATGGATATACTAAAAACATTCTCATATTATTTTCTAGAGGTTTTACTGTTTATATATCTATATATAAGCTATTCAGTATTGATTTCTGTGCATGTTGTAAATTAGGAGACAAGTTTTACTATGTTTTACATGTATATCCAAGTTGACCTAGTAGTACTTTCTGAAAAGACCTCCCTTTCTCTATATATTGCCTTGCCAGCTGGGCATAAATCAAGTGTCTATGCATACATGGATAATTTTCATTGATATGGTCTATCCTTGCATAAATGCCATGCTGTCTTAATTACTGTATACAGCTATAGTCAGCTAGACCGTCTGACTTCAGCTGACTAGTCAGCTTTTTCTTCTTCTTGATCATTGTCTTGGCTATTTTTATTCTTTTGCAATTTCATATAAATTTTATATTCAGCATTTTAGTCTCTCTCTCTTTCTATCTCTCTCACAAAAAGAACCTGAGGATTTTGGATTGACAGTTCAGTGAATCTATAGATCAACTTGAAAAGACTTTTTATATCTTCATAATATGGAGTCTTTGGATCAATAAACATGATATATCCATCCATTTATTTAATATTATTTTTAGTCAAGAAAGTTAATAGAGTTTCATGTAGAGAGCTTTTCCATCTTTATTCCTAGTTGTTTGATATTTCCAATGCTATTGCAAATGGCATATATTTTTAATTCCATATTTTAAGATTTTCTTGCAGTACAATTTGAATATTGAGTCTGTACCATAGTAAACTGACAACTAACATTAATAATAGTAATTTACTTATATTATCTCAGCTTTTCTACATAAATATTCCTACTAGCCCCAATCCACAACTTCTATTTCATTTTTTCCCAATTCTTAAGTTTTTTCTCTTTTTTTTATTGTTGTTGTTGTCATTTGGCTGTTGCACTACACTTTGTACCTTCAATGGAATACAAATGGTAACAACTTGTAGCCTTTAACAGAGTCTCTAAAAAATAATTATTTGGGGGTGCCTGGGTGGCTCAGTTGGTTAAGCATTTGCCTTTTGCTTGGGTCATGATCCCAGGGTTTTGGGATCAAGTTCCACATCAGACTCCTTGCTCAGCAAGGAGCTTCTTTCTCCCTCTGCCTCTGCCACCCTGCTTGTGCTCTCTCTGGCTCTTTTTCTCTCTCAAATAAATAAAATCTTTAAATATATATATATTTATTTATTTTATTAATAAGAATGATGTTTGCTACAGGTTTTCTGAAAAGTGTCTTTGCAAAACTAAGAACAATCTTTTTATTTCTAGTTTGCTGGATTATTTCTAGGTTTGTTTAAAAAAACAAACTGATGCTAAATTTTATCTGTGCCTTATCTGCATCTACCAAAATGATTATAGGATTTCTCTACTTTATAGTGCTGATGCAGTGAATTCCAATGACCTTTTTTTATTGAAAAATATTTGACATACATCACTGTATAAGTTTAAAGCATACAGCAGGATGCACTGATTCACACATATTGTGAAATGATTATCACAATAATCATATAGATACAGGAAAAAGGACATCCTTGTGATGATATCTTTTAAGATGGACTCTCAACTTCTTTTTTTGGTATGATTCATTAGTATTTGCTGTAGCTATGTTGTATATTTTATCTCTAGTACTTATTTATTTTATAAGTGGAAGTTTGTACATTTGACCAAGTTCTTCTAATTCCCCCTCCTACCACCCTGTGCCTCTGGTCCCCACAAATCTGATGTAGTTTTATATGAGGGGTGGTGTGTGTGTGTTGTTGTTGTTGTTATTTTTACATTCCCCATGTAAGTGAGATCATATAATATTTGTCTTTCTTTATTTCACTTATTTCACTTAGCATAATGCCTTAAGATTCCGCCCAAGTTGTCACAAGTGGTAGGATATCCTCATTTTTCATGGATAAACAATATTCCATTGTAGGTATTTTATATATATATAGCACAAATCTCTTACCCATCTATCCATTAGTGGACACTTAGAGTTTTTCCATGTTTTGATTAGTCTAAATAACACTGCTGTGAACATAGGGGTGCAGATATTTTTTCAATATATTCAGGGAATATATTCCCTGAAATGGTATTGTTGGATCTTATGACAATTTTGTTTTTAATTATCTGAGGAATCTCCATACTGTTTTCCATAGTGGCTGCACCAATTTGCAATTCCCTCAACAGTGCAGGAGGGTTTTTTTCCCTCCACATCCTTACAGTATCTGTTATCTCTTATCTTTTTGATGATGTTATCTCTTATCTTTTTGATGATGGCCAATCTAACAGGCATGGGGTAATTACCTCATTGCAATTTTCATTTTCATTTTCATTTTCGTTCCCCTAATGACTAGTGATGTTGAGCATCTTTTCAGTTAGGTCCTTTCTCCAGTTATTATTTAGGTTATTTTTATTTTTTGCTATCAAGTTATATGAGTTCTTTATATATTTTTATAAGAACCCTTATCAGATATTTGGTTTGCAATTTTTTTTTCCATTTTGTATGTTTCACTTTATTCATAGTTGGTTTTGCTGTGTAGAAGCTTTTAAGTTTGATGTAGTCCCACTTGTTTATCTTAGACTTTGCTGCTTGTGCTTTAGGTGTCATATCTAAAAATTAGCCAGACCCCTGTCAAGGAACTTTATTTCTAAGTTTTCTTCTAGGAGTTTCATGGTTTTAGGTATTACATTTAAGTCTTTAACCCATTCAAAGTTAATTTTTATGAGTGGTGTTAAGGTATAGACATTTCATTCTTTTACATGTGAATATCCAATTATTCTAGCACCTCTTATTGAAAAGAATTTTTTTTTCCACTGAGTGTTTTTGCTCCCTTTTCAGATATTAATTGATTGTGGGGCACCTGGAGGGCTCAGTGGGTTAAGATTCTGCCTTTGGCTTATGTCATTATCTCGGGGTCCTGGGATCGAACCCTGTATTGGGCTCTCTGCTGAGCAGGGATCCTGCTTCCTACTCCCCCCACCCCCCCCCGATCTGCCTACTTGTGATCTCTCTCTGTGTGTCAAATAAATAAAATCTTTTAAAAAATAGTTGATTGTACGTACATAGGTTTATTTCTGGGCTCTCAGTTCTGTTCATTGTTCTATTTGTCTGTTTTTATGCCAAAACAGTACCATACTGTTTGAATGACTATGGCTTTATAGTACAGCTTGAAATCAGAAAGTATGATGCTTCCTGCTTTGTTCTTCTTTCTCAAGATTGCTTTGGCTATTTAGGGTCTTTTGTGGTTCCATATCAATTTTAAATGTATTTTTTTCTACTTCTTTAAAAAATGCCATTGGAATCTTGCTAGGAATTGCATTGACTCTATAGAGGGGTTTTCATATTATTGACATTTTAACGGTCTTAATTCTAATCCATGAACATAGGATACCTTTCCATTTCTTTGTGTCTTCTTTGGTTTCTTTCATCAATGTCTTTTAGTTTTCAGAGTACAGATCTTTCATCTTTTTAGTTAAATTTATTCCTCAGTATTTTACTCTTATTGAGGCTATTGTAAATGAAGTTGATTTCCTTATTTTTTGGGAAATTTGTTGTTAATGTATAGAAATGCTACTGATTTTCATATTTTAATTTTGTGTCCTGCAACTTTACTGAAGTCATTGATTAGATCTAATAGTTTTGGGTTGAATATTCAGGATTTTCTATATATAAAATCGTGTCATCTTCAAATAGAGAAATTTTTCTTCTTCCTGTCCAATTTTGAAAGTCTTTATTTCTTCACCTCACCTGATTGCTTTGGTTAGGATTTCTAATATTATGTTGACTGGAAATAATGAGAGTGGTCACTTTTATTTTGTTCCCAATTTCAACCTTTTACCATTCAGTAGGTTGTTAGCTGTAGGCTTGTCATATATGCCCTTTATTATGTTGAGATATGTACTTTCTGTGCCTAATGTGTTGAATTTTTATCATGAACAGATGTTGAATTTTATCAAATGCATTTCTGCATCTATTGAGATAATTACATGATTATTTTGTTTCATTCCATTAATGTTTTGTATCACTTTCATTGATTTGCATATGTTGAACCATCCTTACCTTCCAGGGATAAATTCCACTTTTCTTGGTGAATGATTCTTTTTAATGTGCTGCTGTATTTGGTTTACTACAATTTTACCTAGGATTTTTGCATCTGTATTCATCAGGGATATTGGCCTATGGTTTTCCTTTCCAGTAGCATCCTTTCCTGTTTTTGGTGCAAGATAATGCTGGCCTCCTAAAATAAGTTTGAGAGGATTCCCTCCTCTTCTGTTTTTTGGAAGAGTTTTAAGATTGGTGTTAATTCTTTAAATGTATGGTAAAATTCACCAGTGAACCAATCTGGTCCTGGGCTCTACTTCGTTGCAAGATATTTTATTATTGACTCAATCTCCTTATTAGTGAATGGTGTATTCAGGCTTTCTATTTCTTCTGATTCAGTCCTGGAAAATTATACACATTTCTAAGCATTTTTCCATTTCTTCTAGGTTGTCTAGTTTGTTGGTGAATAGTTGTTCATAGTAGCCTCTTATGATACTGTGAATTTCTCTGGTATCAGTTGTAATGTCTCCTTTTTATTTTTAATTATACTAATTTGGGTTCTTTCTTTTTTTCCCTTGTTTATTCTATTTAAGAGTTTGTCAATTCAGTTTGTCTCTTCAAAGAGTCAACTTTTAGTTTGGTTAATCTTTTCAATTGTTTTGCTTTTCCACATTTAATTTATTTTGGTTCTAATATTTATTCTTTTCTTCTACTACTTTTGGGCTCAGTTTCTTCTTTTCCTAGTTCCTTATGACATAGAGCTAGGTTGTTTATTTGGGTCCCTCTTGCCTCTTCATGGAGGTGTTTATGGATATTAACTTGCCTCTAAGAACTGCTTTTGTTGTATTCCACAAGCTCTGGTATACTGTATTTCCACTTTCATTTGTGTCAAGAAACCTTTTTTATTTCTTCTTTAATATGTTCTTTAGTTCATTGGTTGTTTAAGACAATATTGCTTAATTTCCGTGTGTTCATGAATTCCCAGGTTTCTTCTTGTCTTGATTTCTAGTTTCACGCCATTGTGGTCATAGACGATATTTGGTATAATTTTAATTTTCCTAAATGTTCTAAGACTGGTTTTGTGTTCTAATATATGCTCTATTGCAGAAAATCTTTCTTGTGCACTTGAAAAGATGTGTAGCTGCTGTTTGGATAAAATGTTCACTTTATTTCTGTTAAGTCTATTTAGTCTACAGTGTTTTTCAAGTTCAATGTTTCCTTATTGATTTTCTGTCTTAATGATCTATCCATTGTTAAGAGAGAGATATTGAAGTCTCCACCTACAACTGTATTAATTTTTATTTCTTTTTAACTCTGTTAGTTTCTGCTTTACAGATTTAAATGTTTCAGTGCTGGGCACATAAATATTTGTAATTGTTTTATTTTCTTGATGTGTTGACCCCCCCTATCATTACATAATGATTTTTTTGTTTCTTTTTATCATTTTTAGTTTGAAGTCTTTTTTGTCTGAATTTTGTTATTGTTATCAATGTTGCTTGAAATATTCTTTTTTCTTTTTTTTTCCCAATTTATTTATTTTCAGAAAAACAGTATTCATTATTTTTTCACCACACCCAGTGCTCCATGCAAGCTGTGCCCTCTATAATACCCACCACCTGGTACCCCAACCTCCCACCCCCCCCCCCCGCCACTTCAAACCCCTCAGATTGTTTTTCAGAGTCCATAGTCTCTCATGGTTCACCTCCCCTTCCAATTTACCCAAAAGCACATACCCTCCCCAATGTCCATAACCCTACCCCCCTTCTCCCAACCCCCCTCCCCCCAGCAACCCACAGTTTGTTTTGTGAGATTAAGAGTCACTTATGGTTTGTCTCCCTCCCTATCCCATCTTGTTTCATGGATTCTTCTCCTACCCACTTAAGCCCCCATGTTGCATCACCACTTCCTCATATCAGGGAGATCATATGATAGTTGTCTTTCTCCGCTTGACTTATTTCGCTAAGCACGATACGCTCCAGTTCCATCCATGTTGTCGCAAATGGCAAGATTTCGTTTCTTTTGATGGCTGCATAGTATTCCATTGTGTATATATACCACATCTTCTTGATCCATTCATCTGTTGATGGACATCTAGGTTCTTTCCATAGTTTGGCTATTGTGGACATTGCTGCTATAAACATTCGGGTGCACGTGCCCCTTTGGATCACTACGTTTGTATCTTTAGGGTAAATACCCAGTAGTGCAATTGCTGGGTCATAGGGCAGTTCTATTTTCAACATTTTGAGGAACCTCCATGCTGTTTTCCAGAGTGGTTGCACCAGCTTGCATTCCCACCAACAGTGTAGGAGGGTTCCCCTTTCTCCGCATCCTTGCCAGCATCTGTCATTTCCTGACTTGTTGATTTTAGCCACTCTGACTGGTGTGAAGTGATATCTCATTGTGGTTTTGATTTGTATTTCCCTGATGCCGAGTGATATGAAGCACTTTTTCATGTGTCTGTTGGCCATCTGGATGTCTTCTTTGCAGAAACATCTGTTCATGTCCTCTGCCCATTTCTTGATTGGATTATTTGTTTTTCCTTCAGTCTCATTATATGTGTCTTTAATACTAACGTAAGCCTTTTTTAGATTGCATATTTCTGGATCTTGATTTTTTTTTTGTCCATTCATATATTCTATGTCTTTTCTTGGAAAACTTAATCTGTTCACATTTAAATAAATTGTTAATAGGTAATAACTTACTCTTTCCATTTTTCTCACTGTTTGCTGAATGTTTTATAGATCTGTTTGTCCGTATTTCTTTTTTTTTTTTTTTTTTTTTTTTTTTTTTTTTTTTTAAAGATTTTATTTATTTATTTGAGAGAGAGAGACAGTGAGAGAGAGCACGAGCGAGGAGAAGGTCAGAGAGCGAAGCAGACTCCCCATGGAGCTGGGAGCCCGATGCGGGACTCGATCCCGGGACTCCAGGATCACGCCCTGAGCCGAAGGCAGTCGTTTAACCAACTGAGCCACCCAGGCGTCCCTGTTTGTCCGTATTTCTTATCCTGCAATCTTTTTATATGTTTTGATGTATTTTGGTATCACTATGCTTTCACTTCTTTATCATGTTCTTTTGTATAATTATTACATGATTTTTCTTTGTGGTTACCAGGAGGTCTTTTAAGCTTATGACACACTATTTTAAACTGATAACAACTTCAATAGAATTTATAAACTTTATACTTTTACCTCCCTTCCCCCTCATACTTTAGGTTATTTCTGTTACAACTACATTTTTCAGTATTGTTTAAATAATGATAGACTATTTTAGTTTTTTATTATTATTGTAAATTATTATAGATTATTTTTACTATGTTAGTTTTTTTAACTTTTAGAGTTTTAATTGAATTATATACCACTGGTATCACATTGCAAAATTTAACTATGACTATAAATTTACCATTACATGTGAGACTTACAATATATTTTTTAAGGTTTTTTGGAGGGTTTTTTTTTTTGGTGGGGGGTGTTGGACAGAGAGATAAAGAGAGCACAAGTGGGCAGAGCAGCAGGCAGAGGGAAAGGGAAAAGCAGGCTCTCCCCAAGCAGAAAGCCCTATATGGAGCTGGATCCCAGGACTCTGAGATCATGACCTGAGCCCCCATGTTGCATCACCACTTCCTCCTGCTTAACCAACTGAACCACCCAGGTGCCCATTACAATATACTTTTAAGGTTTTATATTGAGAATTTGTGTTCTTTCACTTCCACTAGGAAAGTTCTCTTTAGCATTTCTTGTAAAGCAGGTCTATTGGTAATAAATTTCATCAGCCTTTGTTTCTGGAAGTCTTTATTCCCCCATTTCTGAAGGAAAACTTCATTGTATATATAATTTTGGATTGGCAGTTATTTTATTTCAATATTTTGAACATGACACTTCATTTCTTCAAAACACAAATTCAGCTGCATCTTATTAGCTCTTAAAATTTAAGGAATTTTGGTATGCAATATTTTTATTATTGTCAACTTTAAAATATTTTTCTCTTGTGATTTTTCTTTGACCCATGGATTCATACAATTGTAATATTGGTTTCCAAGTAAAGGAGTATTTTCTGGTTTTCTCTATCCCACCTACCTCCATATGGCAAGACCCAAGCTCTAATTATTAAAGTTCTGAAAGCTTTCAAAAGCACTATTTACCTTCTCAGTCTTAGCTTCTTCTTGTTAAAGTGGCATTTATATCTCAAGGAAAAGCAGTTCTAGATACCAGGTCATATTTCTGGGTTATCTTCTTCTCTAGGACCTTGGTTTTCTAATTTTTTAATGCTTCTTTAGTTCTGAAATGCATGAGATGTATAATTTGTCTAGTTGCTGTCAGTTATTGTTTTGAATTACCAGAATTGGAAGTCAACAGTCCTATTACTTTTTTTTTAAGATTTTTATTTATTTATTTGATAGACAGAGAGAGATCACAAGTAGGCAGAGAGGCAGGCAGAGAGAGAGGGGGAAGCAGGCTCCCTGCCAAGCAGAAAGCCCGATGTGGGGCTCGATCCCAGGACCCTGAGATTATGACCTGAGCTGAAGGCAGAGGTCTAAACCACTGAGCCACCCAGGTGCCCCAACAGTCCTATTACTTTTAACATTTGATTTCTAAGTGCAGATACCAAATAATTTGGGGGGATTCCACAAGAATATTTGAATTACCCAAGTTGACGATTTTATGCCATGGATAAATAAAATTCAACAAATATTCTTTCATGTTTGTGATAACAACTCTAAGCAGTGTAAAAACTTTATGTAACTTTATACAACTCAACACCAAAAAAACAAATAAGCCTATTAAAAAAATGGACAGAGGACCTGAATAGACCTTTTTCAAAAGGAGATATAGAGATGGCTAAAAGACACGTGAAAATATGCTCAACATCACTGATCATCAGGGAATTTAAATCAAAACCACACTGAGATATCTCATACCAGTCAGAATGGCCAGTATCAAAAAGATAATAACATGTTGGTAAGGATGTGGAGAAAGAGAACTTTGTGAAGTGTTAGTGGAAATGTAAACTGGTATAGCTGCTCTGGAAAACAATATGGAGGTTCCTCCAAAAATTAAAAATAAAAATATCATATGATCCAGTAATTCTACTACTGGGTATTTACCCAAAGAAAATGAAAACACTAATTCAGATCCAGTAATTGCATTGCTGGGTATTTACCCCCAAAATACTAAAACACTAATCCAAAGGGATACATGCACCACAATGTTTGTTATAGCAGTATTTACAATAGCCAAATTATGGGAGCAACCCAACTGTCCATTATGATGATGATGAATGGATAAAGATGTGGCATACACACAAATTTTACATATATATATACATATATATGTATATATATAATGAAATATTACTCAGCCATAAAAAAAATGAAGTCTTGCCATTTAAAACATGGATGGAGCTAGAGAGTATAATGGTAAGTGAAATGTTACTCAGAGAAAAACAGATACTATATGATTTCACTCATATGTAGAATTTAAAAAACAGAACAAACAACCAAAAGAAAAAAAAATGAGAGAGATAAAACAAGAAACAAACTCTTAACTATACAGAACAAACTGATGGTTACTAGAGGGGTGGTGTGTGGGAAATTGAGTAAAATAGGTAAAGACAATTAATAGTAAACTTATCATGATATGCACTGAGTAATGTATAGAACTGCTGAATCACTGCATCATATGTCTGAAGCTAATATAATACTCTATGTTAATTATACTGGAATTTTTTAAAATTAATTTTAAAAACGTATATGTACCCTTATGTTGATTGCATCATTATTTACAATAGCCAAGATATAGAAACAACCCAAATATCCATCAGTAGATGAATAGTTAATGATGATGTGATATCTATATAAAGTAATTATATATATTATGTTATATGTTATATAAAATATATATATATACATAAATATAAAATACCTATGATTCTAGGGAAACTAACCAAAAATTATTTTCAATATTATTTATTGAAGTAGAAATCTGAAAAGTTGTATTAAATATAGACATAATAGTATTAATAGCACCTAACCACTGAATAATGAAGCATTGAAAATAAAGTAGCTATCTGTGGTTATAATAAGAGGGTAATTAATTCTAGGGCTGAACAAGAAGGTAGAAGAAGTATCATTCAAATAAGTTATACTAATTATTTATCATGCTTCTTTTTGGCTGGGTCTTACATAGTATCATAAAAGGGAATTAAATATGAAGTAATATATATAACCAAAATACAGAAATCCATGCCGATGTTGTTAGGTCAAAAGATTTTTCAGTACTTAAAAGCTAATTTGTCATTGACAGTGTAAGACCTCAGATTCTCAATAAATACTTGTTGATGTTATTTTATTCTATTTGCTTCTTTACACAGGTGGAGAGGTCCCATACACAACTCTGGCTACTCGAATGATGATGGGGGCTTGGTGGCTATTTGCACTGATTGTCATCTCATCTTACACAGCAAACCTTGCTGCTTTCCTCACTATTACCCGCATAGAAAGCTCCATCCAGTAAGTAGACAAAGATTTCAGTAGCTACAAGGTTTGAGGAATGATGAGTAGCCAAAACTATTTAAATAAGTATAAAGTATCTGATAATAAATTTACACCCTTCTTTTTTTTTTCCAATTTATTTATTTTCAGAAAAACATTATTCATTATTTTTTCACCACACCCAGTGCTCCATGCAAGCCGTGCCCTCTATAATACCCATCACCTGGTACCCCAACCTCCCACCCCCCCCCGCCACTTCAAACCCCTCAGATTGTTTTTCAGAGTCCATAGTCTCTCATGGTTCACCTCCCCTTCCAATTTACCCAAATTCCCTACTCCTCTCTAACGCCCCTTGTCCTACATGCTATTTGTTATGCTCCACAAATAAGTGAAACCATATGATAATTGACTCTCTCTGCTTGACTTATTTCACTCAGCATAATCTCTTCTTACACCATTCTTTTGAATAAAGGCTTAATTTTGTGATATGCAAGGATCACTATATTGGTAGAACATTTTTTATAAAGTAGAATTCTGGGTATAATTCTAATATTGTTTCCCACATTTTCCTGGAAGAAAAATACATATTTAGTGTTTCAGTTTCCACAAAGTATGACTATGTTTGGGCAATGTTGTAAAAAGGAAGGAAAAGGAGTCATATTAAAATATATATAACAATACCAGTTTCTATCTTGAGTCGGCTCCATTGTGCACTGAGTAAATAGTTGGTTAGACATTAGATGATTGATAAATGACAGGGAAAGAGAGAGAGAGAGAAGGAGGTAAGGGTGTGAGGGAGAGAGGTAAAAGAATCTCTAAAGAAAGAAAACCACATAATGTAATGTTTTTTCATTACATTATAGCTAATGTCATAGCTACTGTGGTAACTATTACTGCTGCTTGTTCAGCTGCAAATGGTGAGTTACCACCAACTTTGGTACACTTACTCAAATCCTAAAAGTTACCGAAGTCAATGCCTCCGTTCATGATGGCCACTTCCACGAGCTCCGAGAGCCCAAAGGCCGATGATCTAGCACAACCAGTTCTGCTTCTGTGGGTTCATGCCTTACGAGCAGCACCACAGTACAACTTCTGCCTGATAAGAACATAATGTTCTGTGTATTGTTTCAGAAACATTTTCCTGAAAATGTTTTATTCGTCCAAAACAAGATAGCATGAATCATCTTAGAATTGAAGAACGTTCACTCTCCACAAAACTGACAATTCAAAATTATGAATAATTAGATTTGTTAAGGAATTCAGTAGGGATTTAATTCATCCTTAATGGAAAACATCAGAGCTCTTCTTCCCTTTAGAAATGTTGTAAATGAAGTCCATTAATAGCCACAAAACTATTATAACACAATACTAAAAATAAAACCAAGAATGAATGATCTATAAAGAAGTAGGATTTTTTTTTCAGTTGCCTGTGGTACACAATTGAAAACCCCAAATTCAACTAATAATCATAACAGACAGTTAATTATTTCACCCAGTTACTAAAAGTAGATGAAGAAACAGAAGTTTGCAAGATAAATTCTCAGACCATATAAACAATAGTGTCAGAGCTAGAAATCTAACCCATGTCAATCCGATACCAATCCATATCTTACCCACTGAAAATTTTCCTATGTAGCATGGTTCTTACAGTTTGTTTGCCTGATCTGCTTCCCTGGGGTTGCAGGCCTCATGGTGTGTTTGTATGCGAACTATTTAATCGTTACCAGCTTTGCCAGCATTAGTTTGTATCTTGACTTTTATGCAATAGCACTGGGATCAGAAGCCTCTATCAAATTTTTACACCCATAAGGTTTCTCTAAAGGTAAAACCTAATGGAAAAAGATCATAATTTCACATGATGTTTCCCACAAGTATAGTTCCACAATCCACAATAACTGAGCATTCATTTCTTAAAAAATTATTTCTTTCTAATGCCAGCTCACATTATTGAAAGCTAACAGTGGGTATAATAAATCTCCCTTTCTTCTAATCTTATCAGTAGACTAATTTTGAAAGGGGAAAAATCAGAGCCAAAGGAGTTAAGAGAAGCCTGATTCTCTCCACAAACTTAAAGATATCTTCTAATTTCATGCCTCAGCTGCATTGGTAAACATAATTGCAGGCAGTGTTTCTTGGAAACATTTAAAGTTCTATTTGCAACTAATGTCAAACTTTCTTGAAAAATCCAAAGTTTAATTTTTCTTAGAAAAGACAAAACCTACAATGCCATCCAATGTCATGCTCCTTAATAATTTATATCCATAAGATTTGCTCACACTAAATGAAACAATGCTTGTCAATGCATCTTTTTCCATTCATTTTTGCTATGTCATTGGCACACATATACCAGGCACATGTTCATTCCCCAAATTCAAAGTTGCTTTTCCAGACCCAGAAGGACAGAGCTAATAGAGAAAAGTCAGTGAGAGAGGAGAAAAGCTGCTACTTCTTTTTTTTTTTTAATTTAATTTTTTTTCAGTGTTCCAAAATTCATTGTTTATCCACAACACCCAGTGCTCCATGCAGTATGTGCCCTCCATAATATCCACCACCAGGCTCACCAACCACCCCCCCTCCTCCCCTCCCAAACCCTCAGTCTGTTTCTCAGAGTCCATAGTCTCTCATGGTTTGTCTCCCCCTCCAATTTCCCCCAACTTACTTCTCCTCTCCATCTCCCAGCGTCTTCCATGTTATTCCTTATGCTCCACAAGTAAGTGAAACCATATGATAATTGACTCTCTCTGCTTGACTTATTTCACTTAGCATGATCTCTTCCAGTTCTGTCCATGTTGATACAAAAGTTGGGTATTCATCCTTTCTGATGGAGGCATACTACTCCATTGTATATATGGACCATATCTTCTTTATCCATTTGTCTGTTGAAGGGCATCTTGGCTCTTTCCACAGTTAGGCAACTGTGGCCATTGCTGCTATAAACATTGGGGTACAGATGGCCCTTCTTTTCACTACATCTGTATTTTGGGGATAAATACCCAGTAGTGCAATTGCAGAGTCATAGGGAAGCTCTATTTTTAATTTCTTAAGGAATCTCCACACTGTTTTCCAAAGTGGCTGCACCAACTTGCATTCCCACCAACAGTATAAGAGGGTTCCCCTTTCTACACATTTGGAGATGTGTTTCCAACACTTGTTTACTGTCTTGTTGATTTTGGCCATTTTGACTGGTGGAAGGTGGTATCTCAGTGTGGTTTGGATTTGAATCTCCCTGATGGCTAATGATGATGAACATTTTTTCATGTGTCTGTTAGCCATTTGTATGTCTTCTTTGGAGAAGTGTTTGTTCATGTCTTCTACCTATTTTTTGATATGATTATCTGTTTTGCACGTGTTGAGTTTGAGGAGTTCTTTATAGATCTTGGATATCAGCCCTTTGTCTGTAGTGGCATTTGCGATTATCTTCTCCCATTCTGTGGGTTGCCTCTTTGTTTTGTTGACTGTTTCCTTTGCTGTGCAGAAGCTTTTTATCTTGATGATGTCCCAAAAGTTCAGTTTCGCTTTTGTTTCCTTTCTCTTTGGAGACATATATTGAAACAAGTAGCTGTGGCTGTTGTCAAAGAGGTTAGTGCCTATGTTCTTCTCTAGGATTTTGATAAATTCCTGCCTCACATTGAGGCCTTTACCCATTTCAAGTTTATCTTTGTGTATGGTGTAAGAGGATGGTTGAGTTTCATTCTTCTATACATAGCTGTCCAATTTTCCCAGCACCATTTATTGAAGAGACTGTCTTTTTCCCACTGTATGTTTTTTCCTGCTTTGTCAAAGATTGACTGTAGAGTTGAAAAAATGCTATCAATGAGATCCGATCTAATCTAAATACTCTAACAGCTAGGGTAACCAAGGTAGAAGATAGAATTAGTGATCTAGAGGACAAACTGATAGAGAAAAAGGATCAGGAAGAAGAGTGAAAGAAACAGCTTGGAAGCCATGAAAACAGAATTAGGGAAATAAATGACGCCATGATGTTCCAGCATCAGAAATATTGGGATCCATGAGGGGGTGGAGAAAAAGAGAAGACTAGAAGATATAGTTGAACAAATTCGGGGTGAAAATTTTCGCAGTCTGGGGAATGGAACCAGTGTTCATGTCCTAGAGGTAGAAAGAACACCTCCCAAGATCAATGAATCTAGAAAGACCTCAAGGCACTTGATTGTGAGACTGACGAATCATAATTTTAGACAAGAGCTTTTCTGAGCAGCTAGGGAGAAGAGATTCCTTACATACAGAGGAAGGTCCATCAGAATAACATCAGACCTGTCCACAGAAACCTGGCAAGCCAGAAAGGGCTGGGAAGACATATTCAGGGCACTAAATGGGAAGAACATGCAGCCAAGAATACTTTATCCAGCAAGGTTGACATTCAAAATGGATGGAGAGATAAAGTACTTCCAAGACTGGCAAGGTTTAGAAGAGTAGATGACCACCAAGCTGCCACTATAAGAAATATTAAGGAGGGTCCTATAAAAGAAGAAAGAACCCAAGAGTGACATGGAACAGAAATATACAGAGACAATCTATAGAAACAAGGACTTCACAGGCAAGATGATGTCAATAAAAATGTATCTTTCAATAATCACTTTCAACGTGAATGGCCTAAACACTCCCATAAAACGGCACAGGGTTGCAGATTGGATAAAATGACAGGACCTATCCGTATGCGGTCTACAAGATACCCATTTGGAACCTCAGGATACATCCAGATTGAAAGTGAAAGGATGGAGAAACATCTTTCATGCCAATGAACCTCAAAAGAAAACTGGGGTAGTGATTCTCATATCAGATAAATTAGATTTTAAACTAAAGACTTTAGTCAGAGACAAGGAAGGACACTAAAATAATTCTTAAAGGGTCTATTCACCAACAAGAGCTAACAATTGTAAATATACCCCCAATACAGGAGCAGCCAACTACATAAGACAACTGTTAATCAAGATAAAGAGACATATTGATATGAATACATTCATAGTAGGGGATATTAACACACCACTCTCAGTAACAGACAGATCATCCAAGCAGAAAATCAATAAAGAAACAAGAGCATTGAATGGGACACATTAGACCGATGGACATCATAGATACATACAGAACATTCCACCCTAAAACAACTGAATACTCATTCTTCTCGAGCACACATGGAACTTTCTCCAGACTAGATCACATACTGGGTCACAAATCAGGGCTCAACTGATACCAAAAGATTGAGATTATTCCCTGCATGTTCTCAGACCACAATGCTTTGAAACTAGAACTCAACCACAAGAAAAAGTTTGGAAGGAATTCAAACACTTGGAAGCTAAAGACCACCCTGCTTAAGAATGTTTGGATCAACCAGGAAATCAAAGAAGAACTTATACAATTCATGAAAACCAATGAGAATGAAGACAATTTGGTCCAAAACCTATGGGATATGGCAAAGGAGGTCCGAAGGGACAAATACATAGCCATCCAAGCCTCCCTCAAGAAAACTGAAAAATCCAGAACACACCAGTTCTCTTTACACCTTAAAGAACTGGAGAATCAACAATAAATTGGGCCAACCCCACACACAAGAATGGAAATAATCAAGATTAAATCAGAGATCAATGAGATAGAAACTAGAGATGGAGTAGAACGCATCAACGAACTAGAAGCTGGTTTTTTGAAGAACCAATAAGATCAATAAACCATTGGCCAAACTAATCCAAAAGAAGAGAGAGAGAGGACCCAAATTAATAAAATTACGGATGAAAAGGGAGAGATCATGACTAACACCAAGGAAATAGAAGCAATCATCAGAAATTATTATCAACAGTTATATGCCAATAAGTTAAAATGGAGACATTCCTGGAAACCTATTAACTTCCAAAACTGAATCGGGAAGAAACTGACAACTTGAATAGAATATCTAGTAAAGAGATTGAGGCGATCAATCAAAACCTCCTAAAAATCAAGATCAAATCAAGATAAAAAATCAAGATCAAAAACCTCCTAAAAAACAAGAGTCCAGGACCTGACAGGTTCCCTGGAAAATTCTACCAAACATTCAAAGAAGAAATAATACCTATTCTCCTGAAGCTGTTTCAAAAAATAGAAACAGAAGGAAAACTTCCAGACTCTTTCTATGAAGACAGCATTACCCTGACTCCAAAATCAAAGACCCTACCAAAAAGGGGAATTTCAGACCAATATTCCTGATGAATATGGATGCCAAGATTCTCAACAAGATCTTAGCTAATAGGATCCAACAGTACATTAAAAAGATTATCCACCATGACCAGGTGGGATTTACTCATGGGATACAAGGGTGGTTCAACATTCGCAAATCAATCAATGTGATAGAACAAATCAATAAGAGAAGAGAGAAGAACCACATGGTCCTCTCAATTGATGCAGAAAAAGCATTTCACAAGATACAGTATCCATTCCTGATTAAAACGCTTCAAAGGATAGGGATAGAGGGAACATTCCTCAACTTCATAAAATCTATCCATGAAAAACCCACAGTAAATATCATCCTCAATGGGGAAAAGCTGATAGCCTTCCCTTTGAGATCAGGAACATGACAAGGATGTCCACTCTCGCCACTGTTGTTCAACATAGTACTAGAAGTCCTAGCAACAGCAATAAGACATCAGTTGTTTTCTTATACACTAACAATGAAAATATAGAAAAGGAAATTGGGAAAAAGCTGCTACTTCTAAATAGATATTGGACAGAAACTTACAGTTTGGTAAGAGAAATCCAATAGATTTATTCTGGGGAAACTGAATACATTTTACAAAATTTACCCCTTTTTCAAAATTAAATATTTATCCACATCTAACCTTCTAGTTGGCACTTGCCATTAATTAAAATTTGAGAGTGGATTTTCCCTGAAAAAGTAATTCCCAAGTTTAATTTTATACCCCTTCAAGGATAACTATGTTCTGTTGCTTGATATGATGTCATATGACAGATGATAATAAGTTGGAATGGGTAATATTGAGGTATACAGTTTAATTTCTACAGGAAAAAATAGGCAATTTCTATAAGACTCTAATGACATTTGGACTTGTTCATTGTGATCGAATGATAATAACATGTAGCTAATTGTTTTTAGATATCTAGCAAATGAAATGTACATTTTCCTACTGGTAACCAGGCTAAAATTGGCAATGATGTTATGGAGTATGTGAAATTTTGAAGGTAATATCAGAGTAAACACTGGGTAATAACATTATGAACATTAGTTCCATTAGTCTTTGTTGTGTTGCAGTTTTCAAAAACCTACTTCTTTTCTACATAAGGTGAAAAGAGCTATGAGGGAAATCACAGTTGTACAATTATAGTCATTAATAACTTTAGAATCAGATTGGTCTTTGGTGGTAAAACTTGAGGTCTTTCAATTCCTGGGGCTATAAGTAAGCTTGGGTCTATTCAAAGGGATCCCAAAATCCCATCATATTTTTATGTTTAAAGCATTCATTCACCAAAATGTTTGAGGTTGGACTAAACAAATATTGACTTCATGTAGTCACTGAATAAACTAATTTAAGATAAATTTCTTTCCAAGTATATGCAAAAAGAGATCCATATTCTGTCTTATCACTGGAGGAAATTCCTTTTTCCTTAGCATTCCTATAACAGGACTTTTGTATCCACATTTGCTCACATTTGGAAAAGAAAAAAAAAATTTAAGCAGTTGTTTTTCTCAGTGCTACACAACAGACTATGAGCTAGCCCTAGGTTTAGAAATCTAAATCTGTCACCAGGTCTTGGTACAGAAAAAATGCTCGAACTGGCAAGTGCTCTCTAATGAAATTCTTTCTTTCTATCCTTTGCCTCTACAAAACTATCTAGCTATATATATATATATATAGCAAGTTCCTATTCAAAGAGATCATTACAATCCTGCTTTTTGAAAATGGAGGTATTTCTAACTATAAAAACTAAATAAATATATTAGCTTCATTCATTTAATTCAACTGAATATATATTTCATATATGTATATATGAATATACATACATATACGTATGTATACACACACACACACACACACACAGAGCATGATAGGTATTGAGTCTAAAAAGATATTTAGATATTATCCCTGAGTCACAATTTAGAGACAGAGCAGTATAGAATTTAATGACATAGGAACTATGATAGATTTATTTGTGAAATGCTGTGTGAACACAGGAAAGGAGTGATTTAATTCAATAACTTGGAGAAGGGGGGAGGAGATGGGGGAAAAAATCTATCAGGCATCAGAGAGGTATTATCTGAGAGTTTGATCTTGAAAGATGAATTTCAAAAGACTGAAGAGGTACCTTACTGGAGAATATTTGCAAAAGCAAGAGAGATATGAAATTCCCAGGAGAGTGTCTAGCAAGAGGCAGATGTTCAAAATCTGTTAATTTCCTTCCTGGATTGAGATAGGTGATGTGAGAGTGGCAGGAAATGAAATAGAAAAGGGAAGCGGAACAAAATCCTGAAAAGCATGGTAACGCTTGTTGAAGAATTTGGAATTTTTCCTGGGGATAATGGAGAGTGACATCACTGAGGGAGACAGCTTTATCTGTGGAGAGGAGCTTGGGTGGTACAGAAAAGATGTAGAAGTGTATGGAAGCTAGTAAGCTTCTATCTAATATAAACCTGAACCATATATCTTCTTGTTTCAGGGCTGTTTAATTTGAAAATACCAAAGGTTTAAAGAAATTTAAGAGAAAAGTGACTTGAGAACATTTGGATCTCTAGGCTAACTTACATTTATAGCAGATGCAGGATTATTGACTAATTTTATTTTTCGAGATTTTTAAAGAGAAACTGTGGTTGACTACCTCATAACTAAAGAGGTACAGAAGAAGAGAGTTACTAATGTGAGAAAATTCTAGAATCACTCTGGTTGGATGACTTTTCAGATGCAATTTTGCAGAAAAGCTGCATCTCAATGTCTGCTATTCATGGATTGTATCCTGCCTGTTCATTATTTTTAGCCTCTAGCCATCAAAAAATAAATCAGACTTATTTTTAGTAAATTCAATACATTTTCAAAGTAATACAGGACTATATTGAGAAAATAGGAAAATACCATGAATTTTGAAGGAGAAAGTATTAATAATCCATAGTTTGTCATATTGCAATATGTTCTATTAATATTTAAACAAGCTTTTTTTTAACAATTTATTTTGAACTAATTATATATACACAGGAAGTTGTGAAGATAGAGCATAGTGAGTTCCCATGTACCCTTCACCTAGTTTCCCCCCCATGGTTACATCTTAAGTAATTATAGTATAATATCAAAATAAGGAAATTGACATGGATACAATCCATGCAAGTAGTTCTATGCCATTTTATTACTTCTACAGAATGTATATCCACCACTGCAATAGATGTAGAACTATCCTAACATTACAAAAATCTCCCTCATTCTACACCCCCTCCTTCTCCACCATCCCCAAACCTAATAGTAACTAATATGTCCTCCATTCCTATGATTTTTATTCTTTCAAGAGTGCTCTGTAAGCTGAATCATACAATATGTGGCCCTTCGAAATAGCCCTTTTCCCCCTTCTCAGCATAATGCCCTTGAGATCTATCCAAGTTGTTGCATGGATCAATAGTTCATTGCTTTTTATTGCCAAGCAGTAATCTCTGGTATGGATGGACCAGTGTGTTTAACAGTTTATCTATTGCATGGAATTGTTGATTCTAAGTTTTTGGCTATTACAAATAAAGTTGCTAAGGACATTTATGTGCATATCTGTTTTTGTATTGATATCTTTTCATTTCTCTGGCATAAATGCCTAAGGGTACAATCCCTAGTCTCCTTGCTGACTGTTTCATTTCTTATTCTTTTCCTCTTACTTCAACTATTACCCTCTCTATCGCATTCTCTTCTCATTCAAGCTTACGATCCAGGGTGACATCCAGGTGGTTACCTTCCTCCATTCTTAAAATTGGTTTGGAAACCTCATTTATTACCACATACAATCAAAATAAAGTGCAACTCCAGAACCCAGCATATGGAACACTTCAAAAGCTGACCCGGGCTCATTTCTTTACTGACACCAACTGTAATCCATTCTCATACTTGTTCATGCTCCAGTGAAGCCACTCTTGGAGGACATTTCATACTTCTATGGAGCTCACGTACTGTTCCCTTTCCTTGAAATGACCCAGATCTCCCTTCTCTTCTGGCATCATCCATTGGCACAAACACAATTAGCCATTGCACGTGTGTCTTCTCTTTGAGAGCATAAATTCTTCAAAGGCAAGGGCTATGCCATATTCACATTTGTGCCCCAGTGTGTCCCAGAATGCCTGGTGCATGGTATTAAGAATAACAGTGCCTAGCATTACTGGGTGCTTTGCTATATGACAGACATCCCCCTAAAAGCTTTTCTTAGATTTTCTAATTTAATCTTCTTAATGGCCCCATAAGAGATGTATTATTCTCATCTCCATTTTGAAGACAATAAACCAAAAGTTAAGGTAGTAAACCCAGGCAATCTGGCACTAAAAACCTTGTCCTAATTGACGGACCATATTATGTACAATTAGCAAATACAATAAACCTTTATCAAATGAAATAAACAAATGAATAAGTGAGTGAATGAAAACCATAGGGTCACTGTAAGTTTTCTGAGAAATAAAGAGTTCTGCAGGGAAGAATCAATGACTGAATTATATTTAGCTAAGTTAGTTTCAGATATTTCTAAGTTATGTGGTATCCTAGAAACAGGCACAGGAGACCATGAATTTAAATAAATCTGCATCCAAATCCTTTGCCACATATTAGCTGAATGATCTTGTCATTTTCCATAATCATTTTAAGCTTTATTCTCCCTAAGGGTAAAAAGATAATGGGTTCAACTTCATAGGTTTAATGTAAAGAATAAATGGGAAACAAAGAGTCATAAATAACATAGTTCCTGGATGCACCCTGCGTTTGCTTCCTTTTTTCTCCTTGTTCTCTAGGAGAGCTTGTGAACTCCTTGGACAGTTCTTCCCTCCACCCTTTTCGGTGGTGCTAATCACTATCACTTTTACTATTTTGTCCACAATTCCATACACTCAGTTATTCCCTCTACCTGCTCCCCTAGCCCTCGAAGTTCCTTGTTATTGCTGCCCTGGCTTCTGGCACAGATGTCCCTGCCCTTCCTCATAGTCCATCTTCCTGGCTGTTGTCTTCTTGTCACACCATTTAATCCTCCAAGCCCCCAAACAGAAAATCTAGCCTTGGGAGTCTGGATGGGCAACACCAGCTTGTCCTACCCCCAGTGGAATCTTTAACCCAGGCTGTCACCGTGTTCATGCCAAAGGCTTCCCCTACCCAAGGAATGCTTCAGGCCATTCCCTACTTCATCCACACAGGACTTTCTCCTCTCTTTCTAGACCTGCACCTTCCATACTACCTTGATGAGTAGTTTCCTGCCCTGTGGGTTATCTTCTTTGCAGAGCTTTTTGAAATTTTGGAAGCTCTTCCTGAATAGAGGGAAAGAAGGTAGGATTAGCATAGGAATGATGTGGCAGGGTAGAGTGTGAGTCCCTTTTTGTTAAAAGAAGAAGGAGAAGGAGGAAGAGGAGGAGGAGAAAAAAAAAAAAAAACTGTCAGGAAGCCTTATCCAAATATAAATATAAATTGGGACCTGGCTGAATAATTCACTGTTCTCACCTTAGCTTGATTAACCATCACTACAGTCAAGGTCTGGCTGCTACTGATAGTGACTGCACTGACCCTGGGTCAGGACATCTGGTTGTCAGGGAAGTTTTCTATTTTAACTCCTCTTTCATCGGGCCCTCTCCTAGCACTGCTCATGTGTTACTTTCTCTGTGTAGCTTTCACCACAGGGCTGGCAACTAGATTAAGTGTCTCTCCTTTTTTTTAACCACTTTGTCTCTACCTGGCTTACACCCTGAGTTACCTCATGCTGGGGCAGTATTCTGCTTGTTTTACCTTCTCAGTTAAAACATATATTCTTGAACGTAGTTTCATCACCTTTGCATCTGTACAGTACCTTCCTTATGTAGTAATTTACTGAGCACATAGTTAGTTGCAGTTCATTAAATAATGAACCAGAAAGGGGTTTCTTAGAATCTGGCCTGAGACTGTGGAACCTCACGACTTGTGTATAAACCTCACAACAAATCAGAAAGAAATAGGAAAGCCATTTTTATGCGCCATTATCCAGAATAAGAGAAGGAGCCCCCAAATGGTGTGCCATTGAGGTTTTCTTAGTGTCTCACCCACTTCGGGCTTCCAGTGGGAGGCTACCTCATAGCTCTCAGCAGGGAATTGCATGCTTTATTAGGAACAGCCAAAATCAAGGTCGCTGAAGTGAGCTGGGCCTGATTCATACCACTTTTATGCTTCAGTTTAGTACGGAATTGTATAGGCTTAGCTTCAGAGTACACAGACACTACAGACAGAGGAAGACATTTATCCCCTTCCTCTATATTGTTTAGTGTTGAAATGGCTTACTTGTCAAAGCACTTAAATACCACAGTGATGGATGTTTTATAAGCATATAGCCATCTAGATATTATAGACCATGATTTTCTCTCTTTTTGAAAAAAATAAAAACTCTCAAAGTTTTTCCAAAGCCACCCTTCAGTGAGCATTTAATTAAAAGTTGTCTCCTACTTTATTTGTGACTCCCAGGGACAAGGCTGTATTAGTATCGCTATAGATTCTTATTTACACTAAGCTCACCGAGATGAAAACTTCCCCAAACTAATAAGTGCCCACAACCCCTAACTTGATCTTCTTCTTGACAAGCAATTATTCTAAGCAAGTCAAGTCCTCCACTCTTTCTTTCTCCCCAGCTTTCATTATTCCAACCCAGAAACCTATTAAGAACTTGAAAATATAAATTACTGTCTCCTATTTCTTGTTGTTTTCCTTCCTTACCTGAAATCAGCTGAATCATTAAATTCTATCTACCACAAGTATGTGGATATGATAAAAGCCCTATGCTCAGGAGTACTTGGCTGAGTCATTTCAGAAGAGCTAGTTGGAGTATGGGGCATGCGATTGTGAAACTAACGTAGGAAGAGTATGAGATAGAAATAGTGACGGTGGGATCAGCAGGCAGGACGGTAGGGCAGAACAATGCTGAAGGAGACTAGAGACCTAGTTCAAGGGTTCTTATTCTTGTTACTAAAGAATAAGGCAAATTTTTAAACCACTTTGTACTTAGCTTCCCGTCTTTAAAAATGTGATCCATTCTTATTCTCACTGCACAAATATTGTTCCACAGTTTGGATTAAATTATTTTCAATATCTCTTCAACTAGACAAGTCTCTATCAACCATACAAATGAGATAGCTTATTAAACAAAGTCCAAGATAACAGACAAAAATATATTCACATATTTTTAAACTTACATTTTTTTTAATTTATTTTATTTTATTTATTCATTTGACACAGAAAGAGAGCACAAACAAGGGGAACAGCAGGCAGAGGGAGAGGGAGAAGCAGGCTCCCCATTGAGCAGGGAGCATGATGTGGGGCTTGATTTCAGCACCCTGGGATCATGACCCGAGTTGAAGACAAACACCTAACTGACTGAGCCACCCAGGTCCCCTTCACATATTATTTTTATAAAAGAAATCCTAGATTGTAAGGCAGAACTGAAAGGAAACTCTTGGCTTACCGTATCTTCTTTTTTTTCTTTCTTTCTTTCTTTCTCTTTCTCTTGTCTTACCTTTCTTTTCCTACCTTCTCCATCACACCAGCAACCTTGACAGGCTGACCTCCACCCTCTACTAAGTGTCTGTTTGACCCCATTAGTTCTCTGATCCTCTTAGCTGCTCCACAAGCTCCTGTCATCTAAAGACATTCAATTTATTTTTAATGACTTTCTCCTTCACTCCTACACACACACCCTAATACAGCCCCTACTTCTCAAACCCTGATCTTTAAACCTAAGGAAAAGTTTTAAAATGGCCAGATACACCAGATCATGGCAAGTGATGGAGAAGATAAAGAACAGATTGTGGGTGGCTTCCTGGGCCACTTTTTCAGAGGAAGACTGCCATTTCCCCAAAGCAATGCTACATAATCCTCAGGATTGCTGCTGAACAGGGCAAGGATTGGGGGTGGGGGTAGGCACACCTTTCCAAAACATTCTGGGCATTTATAATCTGAATGGCTATTAATAAGACCTGACTGTGAACATCAGGACATGCATTTTGTGCACAGTTTGAGTCAAAATTTATCAAAAAAGAAACATATCTAATTGGAAATAGAGCATAAACAATACTTTTTTGGATATATCCACAGATCTATTGCACTGGGAAGAAGAAAAATATATTTTGTATTTGGGAAATTTTAAATTATCAGTAGAAACCTGGTCTCCTGCTCTGTGTTATGAAGAGCCAGGATCTTTGTTTTTAGATAGATTCATTAGAATCTTCCTTGAAACAATGACCTTCCACTTTACTTTGACATTAGTGTTCTACTGGGTCTTCAAACAGGCTATTAAATTTGCCCTGCTATTACTCTTGGTCACTTCTTTCTCTTCACGTATCTCTTTCCACTATGAATAATTTGATAATGTGATTAAAGTTTTTGAACGCCTTAAAAGAACTTACAGGGAGAAAAAATTACAAATTACTATTGATTCCTCATTTGAATCTACATTGTATTTTATTTGGATCATTTTTTGGTGTAGTTGTATTATGTATTATTGTATCAGAGCTTGTTAGCAGGCTATATGTGAGGTTATGATCAATGGTTCAATGTCAACCTTAGAGGGTATATTGAATAAAGTTTTTCCCATAAGTCAGCACTGGCCTTGATTCTAAGGAACATTTTCAGTGTTGATTAGAAGTATAGAATAGGGAGTAAGCTTATTAAACATGCAGATTACCTTATATTGAGTAGGGGTGGTTATTGACTAGAACCACACTGCAAGAATTCATAAAGACTTTGGCAAATTAAACAAGGTGATTATAAGTGAGACGGAGCTTAATAGGGACAAATATGTAATAATTCACTCAGAGATGGAAAAAAGCAGTGTGTCTGTTTATGTGTGTGTATGTGTGTGTATTTATGAAAATTTAAAACTGGAGGTGAAGACAGTTTCAGAATGAATCATCTGTCAATTACAAATTGAAATGAATTGTTGGTGTTTATGAACAAAATAGCCAAAGTCACCTAGCAGTGTAAAAGTTGTTAGGGCTTTTAAAGCACTATCATGACCTATTTATGAGCTCCATAAATTATGCAAAAATTACCATAGGAAAGGAAAAGATGCCTTAGCTAATAACCATGTAAAAAAAAATGAGTAATAGATCCTGTGGGTAAGAACCACAGGAATTTAGTGCTTAACCCAATAAGGAAAAGGTTAAAAGATGAAAATGAAAGTGTTTTATTATATAAAGAAATATTGTACTGGAGGTGATGAGTAGCTATTGTCCATTTTCACTGAGAAGAAAATGAGATGCTTATGTGAAATAGGCAAGTTTTAGGTTAGGCATGAATGAGAACTTTCTGGTGTTAAGTTTCCTAAGTCAGTAAAGTGCCTAAGGAAGAAGAATAAAGTCCATTTTGGAGATTGGTTTTTATACCTTAAGATATAGCATCGAATTATGTGATACCTCCAGGAACTCTCTGATGTTATGATTTTATTAGGGTTCTCTCTTAACACCATTTAGAAATTTTTTTGATCCTCGGGGAAATTCATGGGAATTAGTCAGGTCTTTCCTGTATTTTCAATGATGTAAAAACATAAAAATGTATTATTCTATTGAAGTCTGTTGAAATATTTGAGGATATCATCTTAACAAAAATTTTATAATCAGCTTATAGTCAATAGTGGCATTATGAAATGCTGACCATACAAATTTAGGACAATTCCATATTTGTTCATAGTGTCCTGGGGTAAATAAATATTGCATCTTTTTCATGGTATCTCAGGAAGAAACTGTACATACTATCTTCCTTATACAGATAATTGCAGGCTAATTAAATTCATAGAATACTGGGGCCTTTTGTATGAGATTCATAGAATACTGGGGCCTTTTGTAATGAATTATTGTCTACATATGTATGATGAAATGCTACTTTAGTTAACTAATAAATTATTTAAAATTAGAGAGCAGCTTCATAAATGACAATTCTGTCAGCAGGTAGAAAAATACAGTGTCTTTCACATATCAGGATTTAGGATTCATGATGAGACAAAATTAATTCCTAGCTTATAATGTGGGTCAACAAGTCAGAGAAGTCAACCAGATTTTCCATATTTTCTCACATCTGTATAGCATTGTCATTTTTGAAGAATTTAAGAATCAGTTTTATTATGTCTAACAGCAATAAAAAAGATGAGTGTTTCCATCCTCCTTTGTGGTCTCTAAGATGACCTGTCATATCCACAAGCCAAATCAACTTTTAAACATGCTACAGGAATACAAGTCTCTCCAAGTGCAGAAGATAAGTAGCTTGTGATATCCAGTTTTATCATCTCATCTATATATATATGAATTTTCAATATGGCCTGTGACCATCTTATCTAGAGTGCATGGCAGATGGGGATGCCCCTAATGATTCTATAAGGGGGAAGGTCAGGAAATATTTCTAAATCTCTCAGGAAGACCTTGAGAGTCATCTTGGTGCCCAGTGATCCACCATGTAGGGACAGCATTCAGAAGGGAGAAGTGTCCTCTTCATGAGTACTACTACACTTTTTCTAGACCAAGCACACTTGAAACATAAGCCATAGAAACACTTTTCTAGATGTCTTCTCAGGCACAGAAAACAAAAGCAAAATTAACCCGTTGGGACTATATCAAAAGAAAAATGTTTCTCACAGCAAAGGAAACTGCCAACAAAACAAAGACAACCTACAGAATGGAAGAAGAAACTTGCAAAGGATCTATCTGATAAGGGGTTAATAGCCAAATTATATAAAAAATTTACACAATTTAACACCTAAGTAAATAAATAAATACGTTCTTAAAAGTAAAGATTAAATAAATGTTCTAAAGAAGTTCACAGCACAAAGGCCTGAAGCTGTCTTTTATCTAATTTACTCTGTTGAGGCCCATAAGGGCAGGTTTGAGGGCAGGTGAGGTGTGTAGGACAGAGTATGGAGGAGACAGAACAGAGAAACAGGAAAAGACTGCACCATTCAGGCCCTATTTGAGTGTCCCACGTGGAGCCACCCTTATCCTCTGACCCTCCTCTGTAAATCCTCACTGTTCTTGGTCCTCAAACAGCCTCTTTTATGAAGCACTCTCTCCATCCACGGGGCTTCTCTTGGGAAACTCTCTTTGTGTCCACAAGTAAAAAACCCTAGCTCTCTGCCTTCTCTGGTATGACTCAGAATTGTTGGCCTCAGAATCTCAGCTTCTGCTGTCTTGAGAAGGAAGAAACTCTGACATTCTGAGAGGAAGAACGACAAAATCACTATACTACTCCACCAAAGATTGCTGTGGCTGAGTTCTTTGTGAATTACCCTGCCCCACAAATTATACTTTTAAGCTATACAATCTAATCTTTAATGAGAAAACCATATTTACTCCACAAATATGACTTTGATCTTAATCTTTATAAAAGAAGGAAGTTAACATTATTGGGCTAAAGAACGTTAATCTCTTCCCTGAGCCTGTTTTCAGTAAGTAGTGTCACCCTTCATGCACTTAAAGTAGCTCTTGCTGAGTCTTCAGTAGGGACTGAGCCATTAGCAATCCAAATTGTCTTCTGACAATTAGAGTCTTGTTGCTTCATCCTTGACCCTTGGTCCCTTTATATATAATCAGACTTTCTGTATAAACCTGTATCTGAAAAAGTTTGGAAAACATCACTGAAGAGAAAGAGCTAATAAAATGCAGAAATGTGGTTTCTCAGAAGACTAGTGGTCTTTAGTTAGGCTGCAAATTGGAGAATGGGAAACCTTTCTGTGGTGTTAGTCCATTCTTTTATAAACAGAGCATACACACTTTCCTTCCTCTTTGTGTAAAAACTCAACCCTGGAGAGAAAAAATATATATATATATAGTTTTTGGTAATAATACTCAATATTACCAAAGGTTACTATTCTCTCCCTGTTCTAGTTCTTTTATCTTCCTTAGCTCCTATAATCATGAGTTCTTTTACATTTTTAATCATTTCAGTTAGCAGACTTAGTAGAGCAATTTTTGTCACCATTTCAGCTTGCTTCTGAAATTTTAGTCCGAAATCACTCATCAAAAGAACCACTACTTATTAGCTCCTTTTCTACAATGCTTAGGTAAGTCTCTCTTTCAGGAACACACATTCTACTCTGTACCAGATCCTATGTGACCCAGAAGTATGGACTGTATCTTTAGCTTTTCCAAATACTTTATTACAGTTCCATTTGTTTGGGTTTTCTTTTTATTTTTCCTGCCTCTGAATTTATTTATTTTACCTACATGGCAAAATGTCTTGTTAAGTAATTCACTGGTGGTCTGATAGAGCTTTTGCAGCTGATTTTATTACAGGAGAAATTTCCAAATCGCCCTTAAAAATTAGTTGTTATTTTTAAGTGCAAAATATTGCTGGTCATGATTAGTCATCTACAGAATGGCTGGTAATGTATAATAAAAATCCCATTTTTATCCAATACTAGCTTAATGGGAATGCTGGCTTTCCAAGACAAAAGCATGTTTCTAGTAAAAAAGAATAGCCAAAATATGTGAGCTTCACTGACTGCCCTTTTCCTGGTCTAGGTTCTGAGTTTCAAAGATGAACTTAAAGAAAAATTATGGATATCAGTGGAATGTATACTAGTGAGTTAAACAAAGAAGTAAAATTTCATAACAAAATGCTAAAATGTGAACATATTCTAAGTGTTAGAAGAGCACAAAGAGGCAGCTGAGTTTGACCTTGACTTGAAGGGAAAGAATTCACCAGGTAGACAGGGAGACATCTTGTGCACAGCAAATGCCTACCAAGCAAGGAAAGATGAAATGGTCTGTTTGTCCTATAATGGGAGTATGAATGAGGCACAAGTTTGTTTCTGAGAACAGAAAACAATTTTAAGCCAAATTTTTGCAGGTATTGAATGCTATGGAGTTGGAAGATTTGGGGGGCAATGGGGTATATAGGAAGTATTTAAATAAAACTGGGATAGGATCAGATTTATATATCAGAAAGAACATTTCAGCTGTGTTGTGGGGGATGGATTAGAGATGGGAGAGAATAGAGATAGGGAAAAGGTTTAGAAATAATTCTCCAGGGGCTCCTGGATGGCTCAGTCAGTTAAGTGTCTGACTCTTGATTTCCTCTCAGATCATGACTTCAAGGTCCTGGGATTGAACCCCTCATCCAACTCCAGGCTTAGCAAGGAGCCTGCTTGGCATTCTCTCTCCCTCTCCTTCTGCCTCTGCCCCTTCTCCTGCTTGCACTCTCTCTTTGTGTCTTTCTAAAATAAATAAATAAATAAAACCATTTAAAAACAAGAAAGGAAGATTCTCTAGATAGAAACGCTGAGAGTATTAGCAATGAGAGGACACAGATTCTCTAGATAGAAACGCTGAGAGTATTAGCAATGTAAGATTCGGGAGGTAAAATACACAGAAGTTGGTAAGAGATTAGTTGGGGTAGGGGACTTAAACAGAAAGGCCATGGTGAGGAATCTGAAATGAATTTAATTGGTGGGAAAAATAAGGAAATAGTAATTTAAAAAATTATAACAGAGCATAACAGTAATAATAATAATTATAGTAATAGTGATAATAGTAATAAATAATAAAATTAATAATTGCAACTACCAGTAACAGAGCCCTTATAGATTGTTAAGTATTAAGGTGTCATATATCCATATCTACATCAAACCTCCACATAACTTATTACAAAATTATTATTTTCCCAATTTAATAGAGAAGTGGATTGCAATTTAGAAAAAATCAAATAACTTGTCCAAGGATTGAAACTCCAATCTTTCCATCTTCAAAGTCCAATTTTGTAGAACCTAAGAGGTTGCCCAGTCCTGGCCGTTGGCTGTACCTCTCAGAGGTAGGCCTGCCTTACCCGACCACTGCAGTCCATTTTTCAATACTTATTTCTTCTTCTTAGGTCTCAATAACACTCAATATCAGTCTAGTGGAACTTTATTTGGAATTTTAGTTGTTTTTTTAGGTTTTAAATTTTGGAATACTTTTTCTTTCTTTTTTTTTTTTCTTTTTTCTGGAAAACCTGCCTCTGAACTCACCAAGCTCTTGGTCACAACCACTGAATAGCAGTGGGAACCAGGCAGAATTTTAACATAGTTACTGATGGGCTCTTAGAGCTATAACAATATCTTTTCCTTTGGTAGATGTTGAAATCAGCATCCAGAGGAAGAAACTGTGGGAGAAAGGAAAAAAAAAAGGAAACCTGAACTGAGTTGGAAGACATTTTTAGTACATCCCTGTTTGCTAGTCTCCCTTTTACTGTTAGCCCCTTGGCCTGAAGGAGCTAACACCTATCCTAGCAACCACATTCCATTTCTTTTTACCCTGAAGAAAAATCCCTTCCGATGTGATAACTTAAGTTGCTTTGTTCCATTCCGTTAAAAATGGGACTAGACTTACAATTCCCCAGAGTTAACGCTGACAGCTGTGTGTTGGTGAGCATTACACAAAACTAGACTCAAATGTTTCAAAAGAAGAAAGGAAATGAAGATGGAAAAGACTTATATGTCTTATTTTAAAGTTTATATGGGTAAAATCTATTCTCTTGTGAAAGGAAAATAGGTAAAAATATGAGTGAAAGTTCACTACAGAGGGAAAAGGCATTAGATTTTTAATTAGTTGACAGTTTTAGAAATGTAAGTAAGTAGCAACACATTCAAAGTTAAGACCATTCAATATCATTCATGAATCTCCTCTTCAACAATATAAAGGGATCACCCTGCCACATACCGAATATCCATTAGAAATTATTAAATAGGGCATTATTCAGAGATGGATCATTGTAATAATAATCTCCATATAAGTCAATAGAGGGGTGTAGTTGGTTAAGCATCTGATGCTTGGTTTTTGCTCAGGTCGTGATCTCAGGGTCATGAGATCAAGCAACAAGTCAGGTTCCAGGCTAAGCAGGGAGTCTGCTTGAGGATTCTCTCCCTCTTCCTCTACCCACTCATGCTCTCTCTCTCTCCCTCTTTCACTAAAATAAGTAAATCTTTTTAGAAAACTAAAATAAAATAAAAATAAAACAATGGATAAGTTAGTTGAATACTGATGTGACATGTCCTCTTGTATTCACCCTTAGACACTCTTATTCTCTCCATTTATAGTTGAGGAAATTCAGGTTAACAGGGGTTAACATCACACAGCCCACAAATAATCTATCTGCTTGACTTTAAAATCTAACTTACCCAATGTCAAAGGTACTGCTATCACTAATACCTAATATCAGAGTATCACATGTATCAAAATTAATTTTCTATGTTTGAAGGGTTTTAAGTGTTTGTTTTTCTCATGGAAAGAGTTTGCAATCAGCCTAGATTCACCCAAATTCCTGAAACTGGCTTTATAGAAGTACCCTAAATTACAATTTCTAAGTACATATAATGTTCATGCAAATAAGTAAATACCACTTACCTATCATCTCTCAGTATTTTTTAGTACCCGTGGGTTGCTAGTAGTATAGGACACCAGGAAAAATAAAAGTAGAATTTTGAAAAGATGTTGGGAGAATAAGGCTTAAAGTAGCAAAGCATTTGCTTTCTTTTATTATTCACCACTTATTGCTATAGACACTTTTTTTTTTTAACTCTGTGTGCGTGAATGGGGATGTGGGGTTGGGAGAGGGGGATTCAGGTATAATAGATCTGCAGTGTGATTGTTTGCTGAGTTTTATGTAGTAAATGTGAGTTGTGTGAGATTAAGTGGAGAAATGGAATATATCAGTATGAGTATATTCCAAGTTAACTCCTTTCTAGAATGCTCTAGATTTTCCCATTTCCTCTGTGACCTGGGTATGCATCAGCAATTGTTAAAAAAGAAATGACAACATTTGCCATGGTAAATTAACTTATATATTAGGTACTTATTAATTATTTTAGAATTATTTTGCATTTAAAACTGATTTGGCAAACCAAACAAACAAACAAAAAAAAAACCACAATGATTTCAATGATTTGGCATATCTAAGTAATACTCAGATGTTGAATTTAAGATACAATTTTTTTGAGGAATACCACTTGTAGAAGAATTTACTAGATTTCTTTTAAGGGTTCATACTATAGGCCATTCCTTTTCTGCTGATATTACTCTAAAATCTTATGAAAAATAACAGAATGACCACATAAAATGGTCACTGTCTTTCTGTGTTGGGCTCCTAAAACAACCTTCACTTTCTGTAATAAGCTGTTTGTGCTCACTTCAATTTGCTTCATTTTATTTTTGTCACTTTTGGTACTGTCTCAGTGTACTATAATGGAACAATGCTGAATCAGGCAAGCTGTAATTTTTATTGCAAGCATATCTCAAGGCAAATTTATAAGCTGAACTTGATATCAGAAATGAAGCTGGAGGGAACATGTCTTTGTTCTAAGTTACAAATGCTCTGCTATTCTAAATATGAGGTATGTTGAACATAAAATGCCTTTTTTTTCTGACATCAGGAATTTCACACAGGCCGTATATTAAGAAATTCCTTTAAAATTTTTACCATGTACAAATCAGTTTCACCAACAAAACTATTTGTATGACAATTCTATATTCAAGTTGTAAAGCTGACATTGAAGGTGATGTTATGCCACAGAAAATGATTCTATTAATGATCCTAACATTTGATTTCAATTTTCTTTTCATGAAAAGCTAAGAGGAAGTGTTAATTTATTTAACAGTATTTTACTGGTATGACTATTTGGGCAAACAGATTATATATTTAGAGGTCTGGGCATACAAAAATTTTACCGCTAGGTTATGATCTCACCACCACCAAATTGAAAGTTTTTGAGAGTTATAATACAGATTGATTGCCAAATGTTCTAAACAGCTAGTGGCCAATCCCATCCAGGGAGGATCTCTGATGAAATGTAACATGGCCTTGTCCAGCCATGGGACCTTCTGGTTTTAGAAGGTGCAAGCTCCATACGACTACCTAGCCTAGGCCCTTGTATTAATAGGTATTGAACAAATTGCTATTTGCTACTGCTATTATAACCTGTATTGATAATGTTTCATTTCTTTTTCCTATGTTACCACTTTATATCGTCCTTCAGTAAACAATGGGAAATATGTTAAAATGTTAATGTTTTTAATAGTTTCAATCCCACCACTGGAAACAGCAGTGGATGAGAAGTAAATGATCTTTGGGAACAAAAGTTTTATTGCTATACTGTCAACAAGATAATTGTGAGATATCCCAGGAGAAAGTGCCCTTTTACTCTCCTATGAGGTTGTACCCTAGCTATGTGTAGCTTGATTTTATTCCTGCTTTTGCCCTGTTATTCTTCATACTGTCATTTTATCTTTTTACAAATGGTAGAATTAATTTAATAATTGTAGAATATTCCAGCAAATTTTTCCTTGGAAATAGTAATTTTTTAAAAAATTAAATTTATTTTATTTTTTTTTCAGAAATCCATAATTCATTGTTTATGCACCTCACCCAGTGCTCCATGCAATACGTGCCCTCCTAAATACCCACCACCGGTTGGCTCAGCCAACCCCCCGGCCCCCCTTCCCTCCAAAACCCTCAGTTTGTTTCTCAGAGTCCACAGTCTCTCATGGAAATAGTCATTTTTCAACACATCATTTTAAGCAGAAGTACAGAACAAAAAGGAATCATCATGGTAGTTTCCACAGAGTAAATGATACACATCGACAACATAAAACTCAATAAAATGTAGATTAAATTTTGCTGAAAGTTACTATTAGAAAATGGCATGAATACTCCTCTAGCAAACACAGCCCATAATTTATTGTTTGCAATACAGTTTTGCACATGATAGAAACTGATGACCTGCAAGAATATTCCCAATACCCTTGCCCAATGCTAGTGTTGTTTGCAAAGGCCCCAGGAAATCATTAGCAAACTCCATCTAGAAACAGACCAAAAGGTCAGAAGTATACATAACAGGAGTTTCATGACCCATGGCTGTGGAGGGCTCTGAATATTCTTGTTCAAAATATGGTATAGTGTTTCAAAGCATCTGCTGCCATTCGCAGAGGTTGGTGAACTTGAATATGCCAGTGTCTAATTTGTACAGTATGCCAAAGACACATATTTGTTCTTAAACCTCAGTCATTAGCGTTGAGCAGCTACACAAACTCAAATGAGTTTCAGTGCAGCAGTAATTGGTTCTCCAAGTTAGAAATACAGAGCGGCTCAGAAACTTAAATGTAAGGAAATTGACCACCAATTTAAGATGAATAACCTAGGACAAGTAGATACCATTTATATAACTCAAAGATGGATGTGAAAATCCTGATCATTATCATGCGTAAGAGGGAGCTGAAAATATATTCATCTTTCTGGAAACATGAATTCTATTCTGTTTGAATACAAATAGAAGTCTCTCTCTCTCTCCTCTCTTTCTCTCTCTTTCACACCCACAGACACACACATGCATGTGCACACACACAAACTTAAAGCAAATAAGAGGCAGTATCTTGTAGTAAAAATACTATAGCTTTTGAAGCCTACATTTGAGTCTTATCTCATCCCTCACTGACTGTGCCACACATTTTTTCATACTCTCAATCTGAGTTTTCTCATTGATAAAATGGGTGAAATACTTCTGAGAAATGGGACACTGCTGTGAGACTAATGTATGTCAGTTGCTGGCATGTATATGGTAGCCACTTGTTAAATAGTGACTATCATAAATACTGATTTTTAAATATACACTTCACCTCAAATTGGGTTGTTCATGCACAATGTAATTATTTTAAAAAATATTTAAACATTGCTACCTAAAAGAACATAGGCTTAAGGCTTATAACATGTAGTTGTTTTTTAACTAAATGATTATATGGTTATCCAGCAATCTAATTTAATTTGTTTTTGCCTTGATGGAATTGCTAGATCTAGTTTTAGTTTTGGTTTTTTTCACAGTGAAGGCTCACACACACACACACATACACACACACACACACACACAAGAACCATGAGAAATTTTCATTTTTTTTCAGTAATGATTTAATCTACTTATGATTCATGTGTCATAACCCTAACAGCAATTCTTTTTATATGTTACATTTTAATATTAAGAAACCACAAAATAGGAAAGCAATTTGACATCTGTATTTACATATATTATTCTGTTTCCTATAACTTTATTTCCAATTTCTTACTTGTGTCTCTCTTCTCTCCTAATCATGAAGATCTCTCCAGGACCTCTCCAAGCAAACGGACATCCCTTATGGCACAGTACTGGACTCTGCAGTATATGAACATGTCCGCATGAAGGGAATGAATCCTTTTGAAAGGGATAGCATGTATTCCCAAATGTGGCGGATGATCAACAGAAGCAATGGATCAGAGAATAACGTTCTGGAATCCCAAGCAGGCATTCAAAAGGTACTGGTCATTGTTCTGCTATAATAGTCTAGTCTGCTATTTTGTCTCCTATATTCGAATTGCTACATGGAGTTTGGTTTATTTCTTTTCTAAAATTTTAACTTTGACACAGAGTCTGCAATTAAATTATACCTCGTATTGATTTAAAGAAGATTTTGAGTTGGCAGAGTGCTTAAGCAAAGGGAATTCAAAGCCTTCTGTGCTGTGTCTAATGGATCTGTCTCCAATAGAATTCCAAAACTAGAAAACATAAACTAGTATTTTGTTCAGAACGGTCAGGGACTTATGCACATGAAGACTGAAAAGGTTTTTATGAATCCCATTCCAAATATCATTAGAGTTATCCAATTCTTTCAAATGACTTTGGGGTATTTTCTATACTGCATTTCCTTTTAGATGAAAACTTTACCTTTACTTATGATTATGTGGTGGATAAAAGTTAATGTTGTCAACAAATAAGGTTCCTACAAATGTCTATTTCTATTCCAAAAGTGTAAATCTTTATTTCTAGCTTATTTTAAATAACCATCATTTAGAAGTTATTTTATCAGGGGGGAAAAAAAAAGCTTATGAAGCAGTCCTTTGTGTAAAACATGAAGCTAGTTTTTATTCTGAGCTGTGGTTTATAAACACCTCTACAGAAGTAATTCTTTCTTCCTCAAGTCCCATCAATCTGCACGAGAGAACTGAATGATTTTTGTTTAAAATTATCCCCGTGGTTAGCACAGTGAAAATCACAATGGTTGACATTCAATAAATAATTGTAGGATGAATGAATGAATGCATGCATGAACGTCAATTATAGCCACAAACATGGTATACACTTTTTCTCTGTAACCTTCCACAGCAGAGTAATTTGGATCCTGTGTCTGAGCTTCTTGTTCAGAAGGCAAACTTACTAATACTATGTTGGAGAATGTTTTGATGGCTATAAAAAATATTCTGACACAGGTTCTAGCATTATTCTGTGCCTTTTCATATGATGTCCTTCATCTGCTACTGATGTTATGGTTCCCTAGAGTCAGCCTAGTTGGCATCATTATTTTGAAAACTGAGGATGCTGAGATGAACCTCCTTTAAGTCCTAATGATGCATTAGGATGTGAATTCCTTGAAATGTTAGCAATGGCCTCTAACTCCATCACCCTTATTACATTAACCCCAGTTTCCCAGGACCCAAGTATTGATCTTAAAGTCCACTGGCTTCTAGAAGTTCAACAATTACTAGGAGGATGGGGGGGGGTGAAAGTGGGTGAGTGAGTGGACCTATATGTTGTCTGGAAGAGATGGGAGGGTGAACATTTTAGGCTTTATTAGGTACTCATGGGATGTGAATGAATTTAAGCCTCAGAATAAGAATACTAAGTCATTTTGGGAAGAGTTACTTTCCTTCATATTGTTAATTGTTAAGAAGAATTTTATTTTCTTGGGGATAAATATAGTCACAATTTATATTTTTATTCTATTTTAGAAGCCAAAGCTCTCCATACTTTACAACCTTTTTCTATAGCATATCATTCCAGAGAAAATTCGCTTTTTTTTTTTTAAGATTTTATTTATTTGACAGACAGAGATTACAAGTAGGCAGAGAGGCAGGCCGAGGTGGGGGGGAAGCAGGCTCCCTGCTGAGCAGAGAGCCCAATGCGGGGCTTGATCCCAGGACCCTGAGATCATGACCTGAGCTAAAGGCGGAGGTTTAACGCACTGAGCCACCCAGGGACCCCAGAGAAAACTCACGTTTTTTCTCCATGCAGACATACAAATTCTCAAAAAATATTTTAAAAGATACATATTCACTCATTCATTACTTATTTATTCATTTTTTCATACAATATTTGCTAAGTGCCAATTATATACCAGGCACTGATCGAGAAACTATAGATCACCACAGAGAAATGATCACTGGATCTGTGAAATGTAAAGTCTGGTGAGAAAAGAAAACTAAAATATGTGATTTAAATAAAATGATTTAAATCATGATAAGTGCTATGGAAAAAAACCTTGGGTTCTTTTACAGAAATTAAAGAGAACATCTACTTTCAGAACAGTGATCAAGTATGGTTCCCTGAGGAGATAAAATATTAGTGATGACCTGTCTGATCAGGAGCTGTTTATGTAGAAGAGAGGGTGACAGGGCTTCCAAACCAAGCACAACCTTAGCAGAAGCATGGAGTTACATTCAAGAAACCAGCTGAAAATCAACACGAACTGGAACATGCCTAATGAGAGAACATGGAAGGAGGTTAGAAGGCAGGGGATAGCTCATGAAGGACATTGTTGCCCTTAATTAAAATCTGGATTCTATTTGAATGGCAAACAAACAAATAAACAAACAAAAATTACTAAAATAAGGGAATGTGGTGATTCATTATTACCTTTCAATAGGGATTGGTAAGTGTATACAGAGCTGAAATAGTGAGACCCTAAGAGACTCTTATAAATTTCAGAGGTAGCCAGTCACGTCAACACATGTAGATAAGGTCTTGCTTCATTCTTGTGTTTTTATGCACACACACATACGCACACAGCCCGTATACCTTACAGTGTTTATAGTAATACAAACTGGGTATACTTCCTATATTCTAGCATTTCCAAAATAAAAAATAAATCACAAGGGTATGGAATATCAAATGTCACATAGCAGTGACATTTGATATTTGATTTTTAAATAGTCTTGTATGTATTAAGATATACATACATATCTTCCAAGGTCTTCAGGATTGTTTAAGAAAACCTCTCCTTTTCAAAGCATGTACCTATGGTTTCCTATGTTTTCTGTTTCTTTTTTTCTTACCTTTATGTCTTTTAACCATATAGAATTTAATTTGGCATTTGTGGATATGTAAAAAGAAATTATAGATACCTACCCTAAGAAAATTTCAGTTTGAGATTCTATGAAATAAAAGTGTTTTAAACTAAGCTATTGATAAGTTTGCATTGTGTGCGAAGAAATTTAGTTAATTCTTGTGGGTTTTGCCATTTCTTTCTTTTTAAATATGTAGGCATTCCATCATCTTTCGACCTGGGCTAGTGTTTCTCATGCTGTTATTAAATGTCATACATTAAAAAAAAAAAAAAAGTCTATTATGAAGAACAGAAAGAGCCCTGTTTCCTGGTTCTTCCAATTCTTATGTGTACAACTTTGGGCAAGTCACTTGTCTTCTCTAAGACTCAGTCTCCTCCTCCCTAAGATTGTCACAGTGTGAGAATTAAAAGCCTGCAAAAGACCTTTCAACATGGGCTCGAATACAGTTCATTTTTTAAGCTCAAATGTTTAAATGTAACTAGTTACTCAAAATCTGTGGGCCCCAGGATTTTTATCATGTTGATAAGAATTCCTACTTCACATGTTTTTTGTCATATATATATATATATATGCATATCTATACACATATATATATATACACATATATATACACACATATATATAGGCATCAATAAATAATATGATTAAATAATAACTTCATAAAAAGATCCTTAAGATTACCTGAAAGAATGTAAAGGTGAGCAATTTGTAACGACAAAGCTTTATTATATAGTATCTTCTAAGGTTAAGTTAAAATTGTAACATATTTGAAAAGGTTAATTAATAAAAGAAGTAGAGAAGAATTTCTACTCTTATAATCTACTGATAAAGAGGGCTTATGAGTTTTAAAAAACTGCAAATCGTGTCACCTAGATTTATACCATAGTTATTTAGTTTTCTGATTCACTAGAGGGGCAGTGAAGAATGTTCTTGTGAATTCATAATGGAAAATATCAAAGTGAAATTTGCTTGTTGTATGTATTCTTTCAACCAAAATCAGAGACAGCTGAAAATTGATTTGATCAAAAAATAGGTAATAATAATGAGATGTATTTTGGTTCAGTTTGCAAGGTCTTGGCCAGCTTCTCTTAAAGCACAAAACCAACCAACCAAAAACCGAGAACCTTCTCACCTGCTAAAGCTCACTGGGAGTCTATAAGATTGAGAACTGTAGTACACGAAATGTGGTTGTAGATTCTTGCTTTAGTAACTAGTCTTGCACATCTCACACAGCAGCTTCCTCTTCTCTGTCGTTGGTTTCTAATTTGTTCAGGCAGAAAAGACTTTAGAGGTCTTCTAGGTCAATTTTCCACAAAAGACGAAACTTCTTCTACAATGTCTTTGACACGAGTTCATATATATAGTAACTGCCTCCCAGGAAAACCTGCATCACTGTGCAAACAGTCCTTGCAATCTAATTATAACTTTAAATAGATACCATTAATGTCTCAGTTATATTTGTTCTTAATTGTACTACTAGTCTCATTAAGTTTCTCTTACTTGAAGGTAGAGCTTTATCCCTTCTAACATCATTCTGCTCATACCAAAGAAAGCTGTATAAATGAGGATTAAGTAAATGAGTTCTGATATGCTATTCTTGGGAGACATTCACCTTTATCAGACTAGCCTAATTAAACTAGAACAAATCTGATTCTGTCTTCCTTTTCCCAGGACATTTTGCATAAGCAGAAAAAATGTATATGAAAATATAAGTGAAATATTTAGTGCATTCATTCGACAATCATTTATTGAGCACCTGCTGTGTATCAGTCAGTACTTTGGTCACCGGAGTGAACATGAATGAAAGCAAAATTACTTCATAGAGTTCACATTCTAATGGAGGAAGCAGACAATTAAAAAAAATTAAATATGTTGTATTTCAATAGTGATAAGTGTTAAGGAGAAAAAATAGGAGAGGGAGAAGGGGGACAAGAGGGAGATGATCTGCCTTATTAGATCAGATGGCCAGGGAAGGCTTAAGAAAATGACATTGGAAAAAAGACATGAAGCAGATTCGAGAGAAAGAGTTGTATATCTGGGTGACGTGTTTTCAGACAGAGGGTCAGCCGATGCAAAGGCCCTAAGGTGGAAGTATGCCTGGATGTTCTAAGACTGTGAAGGAAGCTAGTGTAACTCAGAAATAAGGTGTAACATCAGAAGAATAACAAAATCCGAGAAGTAGAGGGCCAGGTGGTAGGGAGAAAGCATATCATACAGGGCCTTGTTACCTACAGCATAATCCTGTGAACTAGCAACATCAGCATCTTTGGAGCTTGTTAGAAATGCAGACTCTTGGGCCCCACCTAAACCCTTCTCAATGTAAATCTTGGTCTAAGAAGATTCCCAGGTGATTCATATGCATGCTAAAGTCTGAAAATGCTAATACAGAGCTGTATAAAACATTCTAAGTGGGCTTTTACTCTGTGGAAGATACAGCACTTAAGAAGGGTTTAAACAGAAAAGTAACATGCTAAAACTCATATTTTAGCAAATCATGGGTAAAAATCTGACTAGGAATGAAGGATCTGTGCATAGTACTGAAACAGAGAAGTCTCTGGTTATTTAGAGGGCAATATTTATTTTCTGATAGCCTATTAAACTCAGATGGTGAAGAACAAATTATTCTAAAACCCCAGCAATGAAGACTACTCAGGAAGAAAAGAAAATCAGGATTGGTAGGATTAAAATCCTAGCCAGAGGATCCCTACGCATAATACTTCAGACTACAGAGCTCAAAGAGGATATAAAAATCCGATGGATACTATGGCAACAGGGAAGTGAGGGATGGTGTTGGCAGCCGCAGTTTTCAATCAGAAAGATAGCATCAATTTGCAAAGCTAATTAGGCCACACAAGTCCCAGAGCAGTATGGAGAAAGGGAAACTGACAAGGTCCAGGTGTGGAGCAAAGCCACTGGGCTCAGGCCCCAGTTCTAATGCCAGCTGGAGAATTGGAGAATTGAAACGAAAACCAAGACAAAAGATTGGTCATGTCAAATGGGCCAGTATCGAGGATTTTTGAGGACTGATGGAGAAAGACAAATTCTAGACCTTATGAAATGATGGGGTAAGCCTACCCTCTTTATTGATCTGTGGCTGAAAAAACTGGGTGGAGTGAAGCTATTGTTTTATTTATTCATTCAACACATATTCAGTGAGCACCTATTTACCAGGCACTGTTCTAGGTATCAGGAATCAAACAGAACAAGGAAAGTCCCTGCCCAAATGGAGATTATTTTGTACTAGAGAGAAAAAAAATAGACAAGCCCATAAATACATGCTCTGAAGAAAAAAAAAATTGAAAAGGTAAGAATGAAAGAAAGCAGAGGAGGAAGAGGGTTGTTGCCATCACATATAAAGTGGTCTCAGAAGGCATCCCTGAGAAAGTGACATTTGAGTAGAGACCTGAAAGACGACAGGTATGACCCATGAAGATGGTGAAGAGACAGTGAGGACAGGAGCTCCAGGCAGAAGGAAAATTACTGCGAAATTCCTGAGGCAGAAGGTAACTTGGCATGATAGAGAAATGTCAAGAACAATGTGGCTGGAGAAGGGTTCATGGGGAGTGGATAGGATATGCAGGGGAGGTAGGAAATAAGATCGCAGTGGGAGTTAGAATGGTGGCCTAAAGATGTTCAAGTACGGGCCCTGCTAAAGTTCCAAATGCATCTTTTTTTTAAATTGAGATATAATCGACATATAGCATTATATTAGTTTCAGGCATACAACATAATGATTCTATGTTTGTGCATATTGCAAAATCACAATAAGTCTAGTTAACATCAGTCACTATTGTTATAAATTTTCTTTTTGTGATGAGAACTTTCAAGACCTATTCTCTTAGCAACTGCTACATATGCAATACAGTATAATTCACTATGTCACCATGCTGTACATTACATCCCCATGACTTATGTATTTTATAACTAGAATTTTGTACCTTTCAATTCATTTACTCATTGTATCTTAATTGGGAAATAGAAAGCATTTGAATATCTTAAATCCACTCAGGAGATTCTGATTCACAGTAAAGGTTGAGAATCACTGATATAATAGCTTGGAGTCACTTAAACGACACTGACTTTTTAATAATTCTGAGGTTTTGAGCAGGAGAGTGACATGAGGTGACTTACTTTTTAAAGCTCCACTTATGGTGTTGTGTGAAAAATAGGGAGAGGTCAAGGCTAGAAACAAGGAGAAGAGTGAGGAGAGACTACTGTTGTAATTCAAGTGAAACATGATGATGGATGGACCAGAGTGCTTATGGTGAAAGTGGTGAGCAGTGATTGAATTTGAATATATTTTGAAAGTCACTCTGACAAAATTTTGTAGAAGACTGAATGTGGGATATGAAAAAAAAAAAAAGAGTTAGAAATGAGCCCAATGTCTCTGGCCTAAGTAGTTGGAAGAATGAAGTTGGCTTTTATTAAGGTTGAGAAAATTATGGGAAGAGCAGATTTGAGAAGCCAAATGAGAATTTGCCTTTGGCACGATAGTTAATATGAAATGTTCATTAATTATCCAAGAAAGATGCCAAGAAAGCTGCTTTCTATATATGAGTTGAGTGTTTAGGAGAAAGTTCTAGCTGGATATTGGAGAATACTAGCATAGAGTCTGATTTTAAAGTCGTAAGACTCAATGATATCACTAAACATGTGTTTATCTATCTTGAAAAGAAAGCTATGTAAAGACTAATCCTGGGACAATGTAGTATTTAGAGAAGCAAGAGTCAAAAAGGTGTAACAGAGTCAGGGAAGGATCAGCCAAGGAAACAGGGATAAAGCCAAGAGTGCTTGTTTGGAAGCCAGTGAAAAAGTGTTTCAAGGAAATTCAAATGGTCAACTCTGTCAAATGATACTCATGGATCAAGTATGGTGAAGACAGAAAATTAATTATTTATTTGGCAACCAGCAGTCTCTGATGACCTTGACAAAAGCAGATTTGGCAGAGGTAAAGGAGAAGAAATTAGAGTTAGATTGGAAAGAAAAAGAATGAGAAGAGAGGCAGTGGAAATTACAAGGCTAAGTACTTTTTATTTACTTTATTTTTTATTTTAATTTTTTTCTATTCAAGTATAATTAACATACAGTATTTTGTTAGTTTCAGGTGTACAATATAATGATTTGACAACTTTATATATTACTCAGTGCTCATCAGAAGTGTACTCTTAATTCCCTTTATCTATTTCACCTGTCCTCTACCCACCTTTCCTCTGGCAACCACCCATTTGTTCTCGATATTTAGGAGTCTTTTTGTTGTTGTTTTTCTTTCTTCTTCGATCATTTGTTTTGTTAGACTGGGCACTTTGTAAAGGTGCTTTGCTGAAAGGAAATGCTGAGTAATAGTGGGGAGGGTTCTAGAGTGGGATGTGAGGTTTGGGAAAATTTTTTTATGAAAAAAGATATATACAATGTCTCTATACTAATGAGATGATACAGTAAATAGGGGGAAATTCATGGTGCAAGAGAGAGACAAGAGAACTGCTGGAGATTTGTTCTTGAGATCTAATGCACAAGTGGGGGGTTGGATTTAGGAGCACAGTCCATCCATAGCAAAAAGAGAGAAGGTAGAACATATGGACATACATGCAGATAAGTTGGAAGATATGGTAGTGGAAGTATATGGAAAATCATTTTTGACTGATTATATTTACTCAGAGAAATAGGAACCAAGGCCATCACCAAAATATATAAGTAATAGGATAAAGATTCTGGAGAATTGAAGAGATAAAAGATAGGAATAGTTGTTCTGGAGAATGGGAGGAACAGTAGATGAGTGAAATATAATGGTATTCCTAGAAAAGACTAACGGCTTGTTTGAAATAGTCATCATGGCTATAAACTAAAACCAATCAGCATAATTATGGGCTTTTTTGTAACATAAACACGGAGTTCACAGAGAAGAGATTTCACCAGAATTGGTATTTATCAAATAAGCATGATAGAAAACAATAAGGTGAGGGAGTTGAGAATATATCCAAAGAAATTGTTATTATGAATGAGGGAATCTCAGCTGAGAGGAGATTGAGGATACCAAGGGGATGACATGTGGAAGCCTGGGTGGCTCAGTCATTTAAGCTGCTGCCTGCAGCTCAGGTCATGAACCCAGTGTCCTGGGATCAAGGCCCACATCAGGCTCTCTGCTCAGTGGAGAGCCTGCTTCTCCTTCTCCTTCTACCTGCTGCTCTGCCTACTTGTGCTCTCTATCTCTCTGTCAAATAAATAAAATCTTGAAGAAAAAAAAAAAAAAAAAGAGGATGACATGAACAATGAACTGTTGGTCTGGGTGGGACGAAAGAACTATAGGAGTCCATGAACCAGAAGGACAGGATTGGAAATAATACAAATTGGTTCCAAGATGACACATTTGAAATTGAAATGATGAAGAGAGTGCTAGTATTGGAAGTGATACAACATGGGAGTGGGTGGCTAAGGTAGGAGGAAAGACATAATCTTTGGAGATGAAGAAGCCAAGTACTGGAAGAGGATGTCTATGTGAATAATCAAATCACCAAGAATAACCACAGAACTAGAATTTGAAAGAGTGACAGAGTACCAAGTGGTAAAATCTTTGAGCAATGTCGGAGTGACACAGAGTCAGCAGATGCCTACAGTAGGAATAAGTGTAGTCTGATAGCATGAGCTTCAAAGCCAAGGCTCTAGAAGTGGTTCAAAGGACAAGAAGGATACCTAACCATGATCCAGCCCCAGTGATATGAATGCTGTAGAAGAGAAAAGTAATTATCATTTGAGAAGAACAAAAGTAATGTAGTATCTGCAGAAGAAAAGCAAGTTCTACTCATCAACAGAAGGGTAAAGGAAGTTTCAAAACAACAAAAAACAGATCGAGGATATAGGCAGGGCTTAGGACAGTGTCTTAAAACCCTGTTGATTCAAGACTACTCCCATCAGAGGGCACCTGGGTGACTCAGTCAGTTAAGCATCCGACTCTTGGTTTCAGCTCTGGTAATGATCTCATTGGTCATGAGAATGAAGCTAGCAGGAACCGAATTACATAAAAGAAAAGAGGCTGTGAGTAGCAAACAATTTTCAACTGTTATGGGTTTACATACAGTAATTCCTGGTCTTATGCATCTCAAATCCATGAACCACAGTGGTCATATTCTCTTTTCCAGTTGTTCCATTCCCCTTCCTCTTTGAACTCTATAGCACCATGTGGCATTGGGTGAAGATGCCAAAGTAGGTGACAGTTTTGAGCAGAGAGAGGATAGGACCTAACTTGGGCTACAGTGAATAACTTGGTAATATACTAAGTATATGACCTTAAAATCATGGTTAGGCCCCATTACAGAAATGAATAATCAGACTGAACACAACTTGGGGAAAATCAAAACAAAATACTAAACAACTTTGGATCTTTGAAAATGCCAGAAGTCCTAGACGGTCATACCACTGAGCTTAGAAGTAACTGTGCATTTGCTACATTTGCCCTTTGCCAGATGATTTCAACAAATAAGATATGGTTTACTTTAGCACTACAGCAGGCATCTGGGAGCTCAGATCCCATTGACATATTTTCCGCTCCCCAAAAATCAAAGGTTTTAAGTCCATGTCAGTTATTACATAGTGCAAGAAGAGAGTCCGTGCGACACTAAACAACAACAACAACAAAACCCACAGTGGCTCAGTCAGTTAAGAGTCTAACTCTTGGTTTCACCTCAGGTCATGATCTCAGGGTCCAGGGATAAAGCCATGTTTTGGGATCCATGCTCAGTGTGGAGTCAGCTTGGATTCTCTCTCTCCCTCTGTACCTCTCCCCACCTAAATTAATAAGTAAAATCTTAACACACACACCCATACACACACACACACACACTCATAGAGATCATTCCCAGAAGTCTTGGCAATGCATTTTTAATGCCTGGGATTGATTGTTTTTATTATTTTCTTAAACATTCTATTTATTTATTTATGTATTTGACAGAGAGAGAGAGAGAGGGAGAGAAAGCAGGAACAGTGGGAGGAGCAAAGAAGGGGGAGGGATAGAGCAGACTCTGCTGAGCCTGGAACCTGACTTGGAGTTCAATTCCATGACCCCAAGATCATAAACTGAATAGAAACCAAGATTGGAGGTCCAACCAACTGAGCTACCCATGCACCCTTTTATTAACATTTTTTAAAACGTATTTTTGTCTCTAATAATCTTCATAGATGTTTGAGTTAAAAATTAGTCTTGATTAACTATGTTCTCAAGGGTAAAGGTGAAGTCCAAACCTATATCCTTCTTAAACAGTCATAAGCATTTTAGCTTGAGTTAGAATGTTAGGTGTTACAACACACAAAGCAAACTGAAAGCTGAAAAGATATTTTCTAGATGCCCAGAAAAAATAGATATAGATATAGACTCTGTAAATCAAAGTGAAAACAATAAAGTGGTGTTTCTTATATATAAAGACGATAGTACTAAGCTGCCATTAACAGAGCATGTAATTTTAAAATTGCTTTTTTATATAGTGATTTAATCCATGATGAAAGCCAGACCTGCTCCAATTCTTCTTTTAATTAGCTACATTCAATTCCAATTCATCTACTCATTCACTCATTCGTTTAATCAACAAACATTTATTTAGTGGTCCTGAGTGAGATGGGCACAGAGGATACAGAAATGGTTTAGCCTAGTGAGTGTGGGGCAGTAAAGTGCAATATAGCAGCTGATCTACAGAGAAATGTACAAGATCCCAAGAGAAAGCAGAGAAAGGGAATTTATCATAGCCTGAGGGATGAGTCTAGTTCAGATCACAGAGGCTTCCAAGAGGAAGTAAGGTTAATCTTAGAGTAAGTAGGATTTAATTAAGTAAAAGAGATATAGGAGTAAGTGGGATAAGGAGACAGCCTGGACGAAAACATGGAGGTAAGAATACGGTACACGCAGGAAATAAAAAGCAGTTACGGTTAGATATAGGTGCTTATACTGGTCAAGTTTTTCTGTAGAAAAAGAACAATTTATATATTCATATATTACATTCATGTATTTGTGTGTGTATATGTGTGGATGTATGTTTATATAAAAAATGAGATTTAGTATAAGGAATTGGCTCGTGCCATTATGGAGGCCGTCATGTCCCACCAATGGCTGTTTATAAGTGGGATATGCAGGAAAGCTGATGATTTAAATTCTAGTGTGATTCTGAAGGCCTGAGAACTAGGAGCTTTACTGGTATAAATCCCAGTTTAAGAGAAGGAGCAGACTGATGCCCCTGCTCAACAGTCAGGCAGAGAGAGAAGGAGAGAAACTTCCTCTACCTTTCTATTCTATTCCACCTGCTCCCTGGGTTAGATAACGCCCACCTACCCTGGGGAAGGCAATCTGCCTTACCCAGTCTACTAATTCAAGTGCTAATGTCTTTGGAAACACACTCATGGGCACACCCAGCAATCACGTTTAACCAGTTTCTGGGAGTCCCATGACCTAGTCAAGCTGACACATAAATTAACTATCCCAGTGCTCTCGTACAGTGAAAAGGGGTAGAGGAGCAGTTTGTGCAGGTGGATCAGAGACACCTGCTGGGACACATATCATCTGAACCTGACACTGGGTGTTAACTGTATAGTTTTAACTAAATGAGCAAGAAGGTGCCAAAAGAATAATGAAAAATATTGGAAAAGAAATGTCTGGACTGGAAAAAAGTTATACTCACTTTGGACCTCAGTTTTCTTCCTTTAACTTAAAAGTTGTGGAAATGAGGGGGGCCTGGGTGGCTCAGTGGGTTAAAGCCCCTGCCTTTGGCTTAGGTCATGATCCTAGCATACTGGGATGGAGTCCCACATCAGGCTTTCTGCTCAGCGGGGAGCCTGCTTCCTCCTCTCTCTCTCTTTCTCTCTCTCTCTCTCTCGCTCTTTCTCTCGCTCTCTGCCTACTTGTGATCTTTGTCTGTCAAACAAATAAATAAAATCTTTTAAAAAAAGGGAGTTGTGGAAATGAAATAGATGAATTCTGAGAATCCTTCTGGAGCTAATATTCAGTAAGTCTTAGGACCCTAATTTCAAACTGCTTAATGGCCACACGAGAGAAGAGCACTTCCCAGGTAACCGCAGAGGCCTCAGCTGTCACTCCTAGTTTAACACACATTCTGTCCCTCAAGCATTCCTTCTACAAAGGAATACCAGCTTTGTAGTTCCCCAGGGTGAAAAATTATAGGTAGGTGCATCTTTGTTTCCTCGAGGGTCCATTAGGTTCACAAACTTCTTTATCTGACAAATAGTGTAAATGGTTCATTGCCTTGGTTTAATTCTTACTCTTGACAATTACTTCCCAAATTGGAAAATGCTCATACATTTTAAGCCTTTCTGTTGGAAAAATACAAAAAAGTTAAAAAGTATAATTCCACAATACTTTTAAAATCAGCTCACTCTATCCATCCAGTTTTACCCTCAGTTAACCTCCATTAAGATGGCAGGGTGCACGTCTTCGTGACTTTCTTTATTTAATGGGCACATATATGCTACAGTTTTTTGTTCGGTCTCCATTTGGACTTTTTTAATAAAATGTTTTCTGCCTTGTCTTTACCAATTTCTGTCATTAACATCTTTCAAGTTAGCATATATATTTATACATCATTGTAATACCTTTAAAATAGTCTATGAACTATATCGTAATTTATCAAATTGTTTAACCTTGATGAGCACTTGGAATTTTTCAAATATTTATCTCCTATAAGCAGCTATGATGAACATTTATTTTTATACATTTATTATTTTCTTTTGTAAATACAGTCATAAAAGTACAAATCTGAGTTAAGGAACATATGCATTTACAAATTTAATAACCACTCTCAAAGTACTGTCTGAAAAATGTACTTTCAATGCAAAAGAGAGTCCTAGTTTCCCACTTGCTTGCCTGGAATTGCCAAAAGTAAATAATACTACTACTCTTTTATATTTTCAGTTTTGCCAAAATGATGAATGAAAAGTCTCTCATTTTTATTTTCACTTTTCTAATTACTAGGTTGTGCATTCAAATGTGGATGACTTCTATACATCATCTTTATAATGCAAAATTATTTCTTTCATCCTTTTTTTTCTTGACTTGTTATTGTCAATTTCAATGCCTCTTTTTAAAAGATGACTTTGGGGTTTTGGGGTTTTAAAAGATGACTTTTTAAAAAAGACTTTGGGGTTTTGGGGTTCACTCTACCTTTAATCCCCCAGACTTTTCTTATCCATGTCCACAGCCGCATTGACACTGTCAGTTAAACAGATGTGCTGGCAAGGGAACACAACTTGGTCAGGCCCTAATATAAATCCACATGCCCAAGTGTACACTTCGTAAGACAACATTTCTTTTGCCAGACAGTAATTTTAGAGAACAGCATTTACTTTGTGAAAAATGGGAAAAGCTAAATGATTTTGTAAATATGCCTCCAAGCTGGCCACTGTTTGCTATCTTCCCTTTTATCTCTAAGAATATTAATATAAATAAGAATTTTATAATACTTAGTGCCCTAGTAACAGATACAGGCTGAGAGGGCTCCCGGTTTTTTAATTGTTTTTCTATAGCGAAGATACTGGACTTTCGTGCTGACTTACTTGTTTCCATTACATTAAGCTGTAGACCTTTCACACATACTTTGAATTTTTAGTTTCTCATCAAACCTTCCTTCCCTCAGTAGGAGAATTAGCAGCCTGTAGAGGTTTTATTTGCATTCCTGTGAGCTCCAGCCCCTGGTTGTCCTTTCATATCTTCAAAGGGCCCTTTCTCTGCTCTCTGATTTATGTGCTCAGTGTTCTACTGTGATTTTCTGCTTCTCAACTGCTGAATTCACTTCTGCTACTAAAGCTTAAATGCCATGATTACTACCGTATCCTCCTGCTTTAACATTTCACAGATTAATTGTCATCTTGAATACTGAAGCTTCTGATTACAAAGTCCTCATTTCTTGTTAAATATCCACAAGACTATTATTTTTCTTATTTTAAATCAGTATGTTTTGGAAACTCCTTTAGGGCTCTGCCACTTGGCACCAACTCAGTCTAAGAGATAATAAAATAAATAAAATTTCAAAGCCTTGATAGTATTTGGGGGCATTAAATATAACATAAAACCATACTCAGGTTTGCTAGAGAATAACCTGCCTTTTCAGTTTTCTCTTTATTTCTTCTATTACATATAATATTAAACACAGGAATTTAAAAGTACAAAATAGGTTTTTAAAACTCCTTAAAAGTAGTGTTTCTCATTTTATGTCTTAAGGAATTAGTTTTTGATACAGTCTGACCCTATCACATTAATCGTTTCCATATTTGACATTCAACATACACATTTTTTATTGAAATTATATATTTATTTATTTTAAATTATAAAATATGTGTAATATAAAATTTACCATCTTAACCATTTTTCTTTGTATGGTTTAGTGGCATTAAGTACATTCACATTATTATACAATCGTCATCATCACGATCCACTTCCAGAACTCTTTTCATCCTGCAAAACTGAAATTCTATATCCATTAAATAAAAGCTTGCTATTCCTCCCTCCCCCAAATTGCTGGAAACCACCATTCTGCTTTCCACTTTTATGAATTTGACTACTTTAGGAACTTTATGGAAATGAAATTGTACAGAAAATGTCTTTTTGTGACTTTCACTTAGCATGCTGTTCTCATTTCCTTCCCTTTTAAGGCTAACTATTTTATTGTATGTATATACCACATTTTGTTCACTATTTATTTGTCGATAGGTACTTAGGTTTCCTTTGCCTTTTGGCTATTGTGAATAACGGGGCCGATGAACATGGTTGTGCAGATATATTTGAATCCCTTTTCTCAATTATTTTAGTAATATACCCAGGAGTGGAATTGCTGCATCATATCGTAATTCTATTTTTAACATTTAAGGAATACATATTGTTTTCCGTATTGGTTGCACCATTTTACATTTCCACCAATAATGCACAAGGGTCTAATTTCTTCACATCCTTAATATCACTTATTCTGATTTTTTTTTTTTTATGGTAGCCATCCTAATAGGTGTTAGGTGATACATATACATTTAAATTCCACTTTAATATTCATTTTTTAAGAGACACTATTTTGGCTAACAAACTCAAATTGCTATAATCTCCATCATTTATTCTGATAGAAATTAGGCTGTGCTTGGTAGTCATTTAAAGCCCAGCATTCATGAGAGGTAGGACCCAATCCAACCCACAAAAATGACTCAACCAAGAGTGGCTCTCAATGGCCAGAGAGACCAATAATTTAACAACCTATTGGAGGTAGCAAGAGAAGCAAATTAGAATGGGAGAAGAGGAATGCATAGTTCAACAAAACAAAACAAATGCTATTCTGACATCCCCAGTTGAGAAGTGTTCATTTTCCTAAACACTCCGAAAATGTGTATCTCTACTACCTGCTCCTATTCCGAGAATTTATCACAGTCATACAGCTGAAAAGGAATGTGGAGACCTTCAGTTTAATCATTTTATCTTATAGATGAGAAAATTATACCTAAAAAGGTTAAGGAATTTACCTCAGGCCACACAACTAATTAGTGTCAAGATTTATAACTACAGCCCACATCTCTTCACTCCTGCTCACTTGTTCTATCACAATTATAGAACTAAAACTCTAATGTCCCCCCAAAGCTAATTAAAATGAGCATCACAATTTTAGTGGTTCTCAAACTTTATAGGATACTAAGAATTACCTAGAGTAGCTGCACAAAATGCTTATTCCCCAACTCTAAACCCAAATATTAAGATTCACTGGGTCAGGGGTCGGACCTCAAGAATTAAAATTTTACCAAGCAGTCCAGGTGTTCCTGATGGCTATTGGCAGAGTATTTTGTGAGAATGGCTCTTCTAGGCATTATGTAAAAGCACTTGAGCTCAAAGTGTGAGCACTGGACTACCTGGGGACCTGTGAGAAATGAAAACTCTTAGATCCCACTCCAGAACACCTAATCAGAGACTCATGGGGGTGGCTGCAATATTGTATATTAACCAGCTCCTCGGGTGATTCTGATGCAACTCAAATTTGAGAACCATTGGCCTATGCTACCGTTTAATATAAGAAAGCCACTTACCTTATTTTATCACCTTCCGACCAGACGTTTAGATAGCCAGAGCTTCGGGTACATCTAGGTAATCTAAAATCTTGTATCATCTTAATCGATACTGCCAGTCTTTTTTATATGTATATATGGTTTTCTGGAACGTTTCAACACTAAGGAACAAAACCTTTGTTATCTTTGTTCCTTATATGCAATTAATCAGGAAGAAGAGGTTAAGTGAGGGGCACATCAAATGGCAAATGTTGCCTCTCCCCTCGTGACAGCATTTAATCTGGGGAAACAAGACAACTCTTATCTGCGTGCTGCACGTCTCTACCTGCATCCTGCCCACCTTAGGTCTAACACTGAACTAATGATCCTTCTGTGTGAGTTGATGCTTATCTTTTTGTGGTTTTTATTGCTGTTAAAAGCACCAGTACGCTCCCTGCCATCCAGGCGAGAAATTGAAGAGTAATTATCATTGCTTTTCGTCTTCTTCCCAGAGCCAATTAATTGTTTTAACTATCAATCCTGGCTCTCCGGTGTCTCTCCCATTCATTGATCCTTTCCTTTTCTACTTCCGGTTTGGCATTTTGTGTCATTTTATTACCCTCCTCGACTCTAGAACCAGGGCTGGCCCCCTCCCACCAATTAATCTCCCCTCTGCATAGTTCTGATAGCAATCTCATCTGTGCCCAAAACCCTGTAAGTGTTCTACTCTGTCTTCATTGCAGTTTGTTAATCCTAGCTTTCAGAAGTCTCTACAATTTGGCATTATCCTTCCCTTCAGTCTTTGTTTATTCATTATTTTTGTTGAAAAGTTGTTTACTAAACACATGTACTAAATATACATTAGGTATCTTCTTTTCTGCTTCATTTATGTGCTTCATATTTCTACCAAACTAAGTTACTGACCTTCTCTTAAATGCCTCAATATTCTTACGTACCAAGTATTACTCATTTCTTTCTTAATTTCTTTAAAAAAAAAATGTTCCTCCCACTGAGTTCCTTTTCTGTCCATTAACTATCCATTTTCAAAATCTCAATAACCAAGAAGCTTTTCTTGATTCTCTTGCCTAAAATATTTCCCTTCTCCATTAAACTCTTTTAATAACTTGTCCATCCCCACATATGATTTCTCCTGAGCATAATAATTGTCCTTGTCTATCTGTTCTTCTAGATTGCATACCACTTGAGGTCAGTAGCCATACCTGACTTGTCAGTTTATCCCTATGTCCCAATAGCAGCTCACATATGTAGAAGTAGTTCTGTAAATATTTAGTGATTTAATATCTCAGTTTCAAGCTTGATTCTTAGTCTTTCTTTCCAGCTTAAATGACTAAGATCCTCTTCGATAGCAGTCAGTTTCAGTTTGCTCATGAATTCAACCTCCCCAATTTCCAAGCCCGAGTCCTCATAGAGAGCTCTTAAAGGGATGAGATATTTTTGCTTTTTTATTAGATTCTAGATAGTACAACTTACTTATTATCTTTAAAAGATCTCAGTAAAATAATTTGTCCTTTAAATAAAATAGATATCACATACTTTTCAAGCTAATTTAAGTGATCTTTCTCATTGTATATGTTTATTTAACTGAGATCTATTACTTTGACCAGAGGAGATTGACCTGTATAATCTCATGTATTAAGGTTGGTAACATGATCAGTTTTATGTACTGTTTTATGCTTTCTGTCTAGAAGGCAAGAAGCAGGCAGGAAATGCTGAGTAGGGCCAGGTTAGGGTCAAGTAAGTTTGGTACTCTCCTCAGATGCATAATTTAAGAGAGAGGCCAAAACATTGTATAATCATTACATATAGACATGGTTCCAAATGTCACTAGCAGATCCAATCTTTATTTAAATTTTTGATATTTTATTCATTATGGACTTTTTATTAATTCTGATTTTTTTAAATATTGCATTAAGATATTACTTAGCTATTCAGTTTGGTGCTCCCTTAAATTTCATACTCAAGCCAAATACTTTAATCACTTCATCCTTGTCTAGGCCCTGAGAAGGAGACAGAAAACAAAATAGGAAAGAAAGAAGGAAAAAAGATTAAAGGCACAAAAGCAGATAGTCATTATTGAATATTCTTAATCTTTAAATTTAAAATGTTATATTGGATAACATACAAAAACAAGCATGATGAATGATTCTGCCAATATTGATATAAATCAATGATGTGTGCTTGTATACAGTAAATACACACACACAGAAGCAAATGTAATCGTTAGCCGATTGCATAGTTCATACCTGAACCATTTTAATGTAATGTGCCCATTGGATAGGCCCAGGAAGGTTGTTTCTGGATTCTTATTTTTTCTATATTTACACTTACTTTTTCCTTGTTGGAATTAGTTAAAAATTTTGTGCAAAGTGTTAGGAGAGCTGGCCTGTTAATCTCTGGCAATTATCAAACCGTGTTCTCTTCCACATTTCTTGAAGAGTCCAAGATAACATATTAGATGTAAGCTGTGGTTGCTTAGACTCTAGAGGGAAATGAAACGGAGTTTGCATCCAAAACTTCCCACCAAACTAGCCATGAAGTCCAATCATGATCCTGAGAAATTATTAGCAAATTTCCCTTAGTGTAGTACATAATTTGTAACTAACCCCAACAGGGGAAAAAATATAAGCTAAAACATGGAAAACTAAAAAGAAATTGGAATCAATATAAATTCAATGAATATCTCTATTTTACGCCCCTGAGCTTCAGTTTGTTACCTGTTTAAAACACACACACACACACACACACACACACACACACACACACTGCTCTTCCCTTCCCTGATAGGCCCACAGAATGCTTCTGTTGATTTTCACCTGGTATGTTAATCTTGAGTGCCCCATTTACACAGCAGTATGTAAATGTGATGGGAAGCTTCTGCCTCAAATTATATCACTGTCAGAAATGTATTGCATTTAATACTTTTGTGTACTTAACTCCACATATAAAATATTTAGCCTACAGGAAGCTTACGAATTACAGTCAAGTGAAATATTGCACTCAAGTTGTGAAGCAAAAGAAGCTTCTATCAGCTTTTCAGCTCAAAATAACAATATACTCCTTTACCATGTTAACACATAAAGGATACAAACATTTATATAATTCTATCAACAGCAATAGTCTTACTTATCATTTCTCCATTTGAGACTTCGTATTAAATAATTATATGCAAATTTAGACAAATTCCTTTTCTACCTTAGGGGAGCTAATTAAGTTTGTCAATCTAGCTGCTTTTCGAAATTGCTTCACATAATATACACAATAATATATAACTCAAATCTCATTTTTCAATGTCGTATTCTTTAGAACTGTCTGCAATCTTTTGTATATATTTTGATAATATAGTATTTGAAAATCAGAAGCTGTGTCTAGAGCCTTAGAATTGCTTTACTGTTTTGTTCTTGTGTTTATCTATACCAGCAAGCACATTTTTTAAGTTGAATGTGTTGTGAGAGGCCTAAATACTCTAACTGGCCAAAAATCTTTATCTACTTGATATTCTCTGCATATCATATACAGTTTTAATATTCAGATTTTCAACTTATTATATCCAGCACTCAACTGTTTCTCTACCTTTCATCTTTTCTTTATTCAATGAGGAGCAGATCCATCTTTTAAATTTCAGAGTCCCGAGGTCTTGAAGTCATTCTTGACTTCTCTCTCTCACTATGTCCGGTAATCAGTAAATCCTACTTTTATTTAAGAACACACACAACTTCTCACCATCTCTGCTGCTATTACTCTAATCCACATTACCGTGATCTCTTTCCTGGATTGTTGTAATGGCTTCCTACCTGATCTCCCGGCTTCTTTAGTTTGCCACAGTCTATTTTCAATAGAGCATTCTAAATGAACCTGTTATTCTTTTATTCAGAACTGTCCAGTGACTCCCCATCTCATTCAAGGCAAGAGCCAAAATTCTTACATTGGCCTACAGGGTGGAACATGATTTGTGCCTTTCCATTTTGTTATCTTTCTGATGACTGGTTCATCTGATCTCTTTGCTTTTTCTTAAACATGCCAAGCACAACCCCCTCTAAAAGCTTTTCACCAGACGAATTCTTTTCCTGGATTGGTCTTCCATAGCTCCCACCCCACCCCCAGAGCTTTGGGATTTATTTCTTTACCAATTTTGAAGGGAATCGCCTTCTCACTGAGACCTTCCCTAACCATTTTTTAAAAATGCAATACCCCTAATACTTTGGCATTTCGTATACTCCTTCACTGCTTTATTTTTTCACCATAACTTACATAACTTTTTAATTAATAATTTACTTACATATTTTATTGATTAGCTGTTTCCTTGCACTAAATGAAAGCTTTATGAAGGCAAGAATCTCTTGTCCTGTTTGTTCACTGATGTATCCCAAGAACCTAGATAGTGCCTCAAACAGAAGGTTCTCAATAAGTACTTGTTGAAAAAATACTTTCTTGCACCTAAAAGATACTGAAAATTATCAAATAAAATTGAATTGGTCAAAAACAAATAGCTTGTATGATTTCCTTTTTATATAATGAAAAATTATTGGCAAAACATTGTAATTATATCAAATTGTCTATCTTTAAATTTTAGAATTCAAAATACACAGTACTGAGAAAGTGGTACTATTTTTTTTTTTCCCAGCCACTGCTTCATTACTCATTTATAATAGTTACCACACTTAAGAAATCATTACTTAGGTCATTTGTGAGGGGATGTTAATTTTATGTAAAATTGTCATTTGTTTGTTTTCTTAACCTATCTTTCTTTAACCAATATGCTTTCTAATAAAATAATATCTCCAATAGATACTTTATTTTATTAAATCTCATATCCAATGAGAACTTTGCTGGGCAGCCTGTGTACCTCTGGAATATTATAGAACCATTTATCAGGTTATCTAGTCGGTTGTCAAGTATCTGAGTCAATATGATCCCATTTCAATCTAAAATCAGCCCAGCAGTAAACCCCAGATGGTTGTAGGCAACAAGGCCTTGAAAACAAAGCCTTCTCACCCAGGCCAATAAGCTGGGTGTCTGAAAGGACATATTTACTCCCAGACCATATTGCCATTTTTCAAAGAAACATATTTTTTAAAATGTTAAGATATGGACCAAGGAAAACAGGATAAAGGATCTAGACAAAAATGCCAAGAGATATGGTGAATGAAAGTGGGCTTATAGAAACCACTGCCAGTGGGAAATGTTGAGTGCATCACAGTTTTGTTGGGTGTTTGGTTCTGTGATTAGGCCTGCCTTCTATTTAGGATTTATAGAAGGGTAACTAGAAAATGCGATTTAGGAGGCTTTTCAAAACTACTTATTGATTGACTAGTGAATCAAAGAGCATTAGAACCAGGAAGGGCCTCAGGAGTGATTGATTCTAACATCCCCTGATGTGTAGAAATCTGTCTTCCCAGTCTTACAAACCTACTCATTTCATTTTTGAACAATCAAGTTATTAAAAGCCGTTCTCACACTATGCCAAAATCTGTCTCCCTATATCATCCACGCACAGCTTCTGGTTGCCCTTTAAACAAGCATAAACCATTCAAATATTTAACATCAACTTTGAATTGTTACTTTCTAAAGTAAGCATTTCTTTCATTGTTTCTTAGATGCCATGTTTTTCTGAAAATTTACTTTGAATAGTAGTAAGTATTCTGAATAATAGTTTTGTTCAATGTCTTTCTTAAATTATTATTACCAAAACTAAACACAATACTTTCAGTACATTGGTCTGACCAACTCAGACATGTATTGCTCTACCTTGAAAACCACACCACAAAGTTAGCATGAACTAAGCTAGTACAGACTCAAATACTTAGATCTTAATAGGATTGTTTATTCACCCAGTTCCTCCAAAAAAAAAATGTATATAGATTTATATCTCTAAAATTGCTCCTTAGTTTTTTCTGTTCTCTCCAGCTTTAGTTATATGCAAATTTGTGAAGTAAAGTAAATATTCATTAAAGTCTTTAAAAGAAAATTGAATTTGAGAATAAGATTAAATATGAGACCAGTTAAGATCCTAAGGTAGACATGAATGCATAAAATAGTAACATTTTGTATAAAATGCTTAATTTATTTTAATACCTATTCCATCTTATTATCCAGGATACCTTATTCTTATTGACAAAAATAATTTAAAACAGTGTTGAATTTATGTATATTTATGTTATATATTAAAATTTATACATGGATACAACTATATTCTCTATAACTTCTAGTCTAATAGTCCTGTCACTAAGAAAATGATATTAATTTGTCATGACTTATTCTTAATGGACACAAGATGCTCCCCATTACCACTATCTTTTCTAAGTATCTAGAAATGGAATATTTCGGCCCCAAAATATTGCCCATGAATCATATTAATGCTTTTTATTTTTTTATCTTTAAAAGATTTTATTTATGGGGCACCTGGGTGGCTCAGTAGGTTAAAGCCTCTGCCTTCAGCTCAGGTCATGATCTAAGGGTCCTGGGATCGAGCCCCGCATCGGGCTCTCTGCTCCACAGGGAGCCTGCTTCCTCCTCTCTCTCTCTCTCTCTCTGCCTACTTGTGATCTCTATCTGTCAAATAAATAAATAAAAATCTTTTTTAAAAATTAAAACATTTTATTTATTTGTTTGTTTTTTATTTTTCAGCATTCCATAATTCATTGTTTATGTACCACACCACTGCTCCATGCAATACATGTCCTCCATAATACTCACCACCAGGCCCTCCCAACCCCCCACCTCACTCCCCTCCAAAGCCCTCAGTTTGTTTCTCAGAGTCCACAGTCTCTCATGGTTTGTCTCCCGCTCCAATTTCCCCTAACTCACTTCACTTCTCCTTCTCCCAGTGTCCTCCATGTTATTCCTTATGCTCACAAGTAAGTGAAACCATATGATAATTGACTCTCTCTGCTTGACTTTTTCACTTAGCATGATCTCTTCCAGTTCTGTCCATGTTGATACAAAAGTTGGGTATTCATCCTTTCTGATGGAGGCATAATACTCCATTGTATATATGGACCATATCTTCTTTATCCATTTGTCTATTGAAGGGCATCTTGGCTCTTTCCACAGTTTAGCCACTGTGACCATTGCTTCTATGAACATTGGAGTGCAGATGGTCCTTCTTTTCACCCTTTTTAGAAAAAACTAAAACACTTTCCCAATTTTCTACAAATATTATTGTTGACATCATTCAGTTCCACCACACTCTGATTTCTCAAATTTTATCAACAGCACTTTCTAAATCAAATCTACATTTGTTCAATGTGTAAGGGTCTCCAGCTTTTGCTGATTATACACACCTAGCAATAAAAATTATTGAGCATATTCCCTAATATAGTTACTTTTCCTTATTTCTAATTATATACATAATCTAAAAAGTAAAATAAGCAATAATTTTAAATTGTACTATTTATTGTAATTTTTTCCCACTAAAAACCAGGTCAGTACTTTAAGTGAGAGCAAAGTAACTGAACATTACTCATGTTTTAAAATCTTAACTCTGATACATAACCATGGGATTATGTTTATATATTCTCTGGATTTAAAAAAATGCCCTCGGGGGCACCTGGATGGTTCAGTGGGTTAAGCCTCTGCCTTTGACTCGGGTCATGATCTTAAGGTCCTGGGATCGAGCCCCACATTGTGCTCTCTGCCTGGCAGGGATCCTGCTTCCCCCTTTCCCTCTGCCTGCCTCTCTACCTACTTTTGATCTCTCTCTCTCTCTCTCTCTGTTAAATAAATAAATAAAATCTTTTAAAAACATGCTCTTCTAAAAACTGAAATGTTTAAATAACTCATTCTAATATATCTTTCCATAGTCATTAAGAAATTACCAAAAGCAACAATTTATTCTATAAGCTTCCTGTGATTTCCATCTCACCAAATAATAATCTCTTGACTTATTAATTTATGTTTTATTTGGTGTTTATTTAGTTTGATTATATGCCTTGAATTGGGCAGGCTTTTGAGAAATATATTAGGTAAGACATAGATTATATTTACAAGGAATTTTAGCTCCTGGTAAGACAAGTCATAAACAAAAGCCCGTGATTCATTGTGAAAAGTGATAATTACAACCAAAGAAAGACACAGATTAAGTTCTATGTGAATTGACAAAAGAAAATATAATTCATTTTTATTTTAATACTTTAAAAATTAAATATTACATAACAGCCTTCCTCATTATTTGCTTGGTTTCTGTGAGATAAAACTGGCTAAAAAGCAAGTCAAGATTTCGTTCACAAATTATATTTGATTGCATGGAATTTGCAAAAATGTGTCTGGAGAGTTGATGCCTCTTGTCACTATTATATCTTGTTTCTACATTAGTTTTGTCATCCATATTAGAAAATTTTAATCCTCATTATTTGTTGACCAAGCACAATGCAGAACAAGCCCATAAAAATTATCTTTTAATCCTATTTACCCCATTGTTTCCACCATTGGTTATATCAGAATTTATTTACTTTCTCTTGTTATTCTTCTCTCATCTCATTTTTCTCTCCATAACACAGTCATTAAATAAATTTTACATATCGATCATTCCTAGGTAAGGTTACTTAAAGGATTTTTTATACTAAAATATTTCTCCAACATGAAATTGTATAAACAGATATTTTTGTTAAACTTCAAGTTTATTTCATTACTATACTTTGTCTTTCTGAAGTTTTTATTTCTTTACTTCTTCATTATACACCCAAATCTCAGTTTATAATACAGTTCTTCAATAAAAAGATCCAGAGATCCTTAGACAAATGGCTGATTTTAAAGCTGGGGCAGGGAAAATAGAAGATCAATCTGTAAAATGCCAAAAAGTAAGGAGGTGCCCAAACACAAAAGGAGACAGGGTATGTCAAAGGGACACAGGAGCCAACCTGAAACATCTTCCAAGTGCCCAAGCTGGAACGATTTAAGAAACAAAATTGATAACATAGTATTGGATAAAACCCAAACTATAAAATAAATGTACAGTCTATAATCATGTAAATCAGTGTATAAACAACTGAAAGGGGGGAAGAAACAAACCTTCATTACATGAGAATTCTGGATAATATATATAGGTGCTACCTCCCTACAGCTTTATTCTCCCCCACTCCCCATTGAGTATGTGCTAGACTTAGTGTCTAGTTTCCAAAGAGAAGTGTGTGGATCAAGAAAAATAGTGAGAAATCTGATAAATATTACCATAAACAAGTGATCAGAAATGTCATCTGGATACCATGTACCCCCCCAATATGATGTGATACAAAGGGTATTCCACTACCATGGTGTTCTTTCTAAAAACCCATGGTCCCAGTCTAATAAGGAGAAAACACATCAGATGAACCAAAATTGAAATACATACTTCAAAATACCTGACCAGCAATACTTAAAACTGTCAAGGTCTTAAAAAACAAGAAAAGATAAATAAATGATCACAGTCCAGAGGAAACTAAAGAATGTTGACAACTAAGTGCAATGTAGTATCTAGGATGAGGTCTTGGAGCAGGGGGTAAAAATAGACTTTAATGGAAAAACTGGTAAAATCTGAATAAAATCTGGGATTTAGCTAATAGAAGTGTACCCATGATGGTTTCTTAGTTTTGACAAATGTACCACAAGATGTTAACATTAAAGTGAATAGGAATATGCTTTACTACTTTTGCAACTTTTTTATAATTCTAAAATTACTCCAGAATACTTTCTTTAAAATATCATAGATGAATTTTGAGATTTCTCTTTTAGGCTTTATTATTTCTGACTGTGGGAGATAAGATCTTAGTTTCTTCCTCGCCACTGCTCCTGCCATGTATACTTACATCTTTTCCATCTACCCAACTTCTTATTGTAGTTTATTCATAACAATATATTGGATATTTGTGTTCAGAGATAATCCACTTAACAAAATTGTAATTATTTTTCCTTTCTTTTCCCTTTTGTCTCCCTGAACTCAATAATATCTCAATTTTTCATATGTCTGATTTCTAGTGTACTTAGAACTTACTCAACCTCAAAATTATCCCCAACTGTTTAAGTCTTCTTTTAAGATGTTTAAATGTGTCTAGTATGCTATTTGTTTCTACCAATTTGGTAAAAGATGTTTTCACAAAATCTTTTTTCATCATTCTTCTCTTTGACCTCAGCCAGCATTAGGTCTCTTATTACCTTTACTTCATATTCTTCCTTGGTTTTTCTCTCTTCTTTGGATGATGTTGAGATCTGCATATGCAAACACATCTTTATGCCATTTATACCTGTTTTGCAGAGTGGTTAGAAGAATCCTTTTCCTTCAGAATTTTTAATCCATTCTTCTGTATCATCTCATATTTCTGTTGAGAAAGCTGAAACACATCTGACTCTTGGTTCTTTATATATGGCCTCTTTCTTTGCTCTGGAAGTTTGTGGTATCATTTTTTGATCTCCCATGTTCTGAAATTTTATTATCATGTGTCCATTTCTAGCTTATGTGCTGGTGACATGATAAGCCCTTTCAAACCTCAAGTTTGTGTTCTTCAGTTCTGAGAGTTCTGGAGTTATTTTTGAGATGGATTCCTTGCTTTCATTTTCTCTGTTTTTATTTTTTCCCAGAATTCCTAATATTCATATTTATTTATTTATTCAGTCTTTGTGTGCTCTTTTTCTCGGAGATTTTCTATACTTCCTAAATTCCTAGTTTTCATTTCTGCTATTACATTTTTTAACTTCCACGGTTCTTTTTTGTTTTCTGATTGTTGCATTTTCAATAGTATCCAATAGTTCATTATTAAAGTATCTCATAGTTCTTTAAATATATAAAGATAATTCTTTTGTTATTATCACTGTTTTTCTAGTTTATTTTTAACATTTTTTTTCCATGTACACATTGTTTCTTTCAAGTAGCGTTTTGCTTTTGACTTTTAGTCACACTCCACATCAGAGACTTTCTTTCACTGTCTGGTAAAATTTGAGTGGTGGCTCATAACTAAAAGTTAGGAACTAAGAAGCTGATTAGAAGCTTTGAGAAACAGCCAGGCATAAGAAGAGAGAAAGGAAAGAGCTCTCCAGGCAAAAATAGAAAAGAATAAACAAAACAAAACAAAAAACAGCTGTGAAAGACCTCACATAGTATTGAACTTGGTCCATTGGAAAAATAGGGTTAAAACTACGACATAATAGCTAGAACATGGTAAGGAAGGGAAGAGATGTAGAGATTAAATTTTACCTTCCAGAAGGAAAGCCTTAGGATAGAGGACTTCATAACTTACAGCTGAAAAATGGAAGCCATCCAGTTAGTCCAGAGGGAAGTCCGGCTGCAGCTGTCTCCCGCACACCCCAACAAAACAGCAATATCCATACTTGCTTTAGGACCTTTTGTGTGAATTCTATTTTTATAAGTAGCTTATAGCTTTACCTTTCACCAAACTGCAAAATCTTCAGTTTAAGTATCTACTTCTGCATTTCATTGGTAAAGAAAGTGAGGCCTTGAGCCATAAACTTATTAGCATTTTTACCACTAAATTTCTCTATTGCCATTTACAGTTACATCGAGAAGATATAAACATGCTGTTCCTAACATCATTTAAAGTTCCCAAGTGAAGGGAACATGATGGCCCGACAGAGAAAAGGGATGCGTTTACCTAATTCAAGGAAATGTCATTGAGAAGTATCATGGACAAAACTTAGCTTAACTCAGTATATTAGATTTTTAAAGGCAGATGGAAGACAATGAAATCCCAGAGACCTTTCCTCAGAAGGCATTTAGTACACAAAGACACTAAATCCCACAGTGTCGGTATGGCTTTTGTTTAAATCATTGTTTAAATCATTCAGAAATTTTCTTGAGAACTATAGAATTATAGAGGTTAACAACATGACTGTAATGATTCTCAGCAAAACACCCCTGAGACAGACTTTAAGTTATAAGGACCCAGTGCTCTCAAGGTACAAGTGCATTCCACCCTGTTCATGGAGAAAGAGAGAGTTAAGTGACTTGGGATTTTTAATTTCTTCAAATGCAAGCTGTGGTTGGTTCCCCTTTCTCAGGGAATGAAAAAAAAAAAAAAAAAAAAACTCAAGTAAAAGAATAAGACTTTACTCTCTATCATGATTCTGCTTTATCCAGTATTTTCTCAAACATTCTGTAGTTATTCACAGACCTTCATGGCATTTACACCCCACCCCGTCTTGCTGGGCCAGTCTTAGGAACTACATCTCTCATTTTTCTAATGCTGCTGTCAGGAAAGTTTCCAAGTAATGCTGTTCTGGAGTTGCTATATGGTGTGTGTAGCACACTTAACTATCTCACGGACCAAAAGACAAGACTTTTAAATATTAACTTTCAAAAAATTAACTAATGGTTCACTTCATGATACCAGCAGTACTAAATCATAAAATAACACGACTCAAAATTGTCCTTAACTTGGGCTCTCCCACGATCCTGACTTCTACATTGCAAAAACATTGTGTACAATAGATATGGGAGACTTTAAAGGACCATTCCATAGGAAATTTCTAAGAATATTACACTTTCCTAAATTGAGCCAGTAGAATGCTTCCCATATTATGCCTGCTTGCTGTTCAAGCTCAGATGTTTCCTCCATCCTTCCCAACCTGGGTCCCAACCTCTTACTTAACCTTCTTTACTTTTCTTCAATTCACTTACAACTATTAAAGTTAACTTATTTTTATATTAACTTCAGACTGTCTGTCTCCTCTCACGAGTATGGGGTGGGGACTCGGGACCTTGTCTTTCTCCTCCATTGTATTCATTGCTCTGTTTCAAGTACCTGGAATAATGCCTGGCAGCACTCAATAAATATTTATTGAGTGAAATATTGTACTACCTTGGATTCGGACTTTGATGACTCATCAGAACTGAACCCCAGCAAAGAGAAGGCTTTTCTCTTGTGTCAATAATTCTTCTCTTGGATTCTGCTAAGAGACAGAGCAAATGTGGGGGAAATTACTGGAGCTAGCAATAACTCCAATAAATAGTCTCCAATTCTGATAGTGTTGATAAAATATATAGTCTTAGTTGCCAGTATTAAACCACAAATTTGCAATATACACATACAATAGAATAAGAAAGTTCAATCCTGTTGTTTCTACCTTTTTCCACTGGAAATGGAAAGAGAAGAAGGGAGTGGGTGAACTTATGAATTCAATAAGGTATGGGGAGCTATGATTTCTTTTGGCTTCACTTTCGGCAGAGAAAGTACTGAAAGAAGAATGAAGGTTGGAGGCATTGCCAATGACAGGGAGGAGGTGGGCCTGGCTGGAATGCTCAGAGCACTGGAGGAGCTTGGGCTATCCCACGCCTCCATGTTCATTTTCAAAGCAATAAGAAAGCAGAAAAGCCCTTTATAACCAGTGTCCTCTTTCTGGCTTAAATGAAAACCTTCTCTGCCCAGCATCTTCTCCTTTCCTAGGAGCTTTGGTCTTGGCCATCTAGCTTCCTGATGCCAGGCTTGGATGGCCACAGAAGCTTAGAGGTCCTTTGTGCCTTCCTGAAGATTTCCAAACAACCCTTTGGAAGTGTTGCACCCTCATTTCTATAATGATCTTCAAGCTTTAATACTGAATATTCACCAAAACTCAGGTGGTCTCTTCATAGCAGTTTCCTGACAGTCACTGCATCCCTTCTCCAGAGTCTCTTCTGGAAACTGAACAGAAGAAATAATACTTTGATGAAATAAAAAACATGCTACTTTTGCTACCAAAATTTCCCAAGGCTCAAATTGTATTTGGATGGTATATATCTTGTGATTCTAAGCTTTTCAATTCAGAGTTGAGGAGCAAAGTGATATCTGTAGCCTGTGGTATAAGGGGAGAGGAAGAAGAGAAGAAAACAAAATAAACCTAAATATTCCATTGCCAAACTTAATAAAGATAGTTTTAAAAAAACCTGAATTTTTTTAATAAATTTTTCTAAGATGTCAACAGAGGCAGATGACTTTAGATAGTTGGTAAACATTGGAAGTATTTTTCAGTTATTTCTCACTGATTGTTATGCATTAACACATTATACACAAAGCCCTGAAGGAACAAGAGGAAAAATGTATTATCCTAGATACCAGTATAAACTAGGTTGTCAGCATGAGTGAGTGGAAATAAAATTGCTAGAAATATTTGTTTATTCAGTTTCAGCCAGTTGACAATAAAATAGAATGTATTAATGTCTCAGTAGACAGTAACTTCAGCCTGTGAGAATATCAGAAGGACTGGGGAGAAGAGGGAGAGCTAAAGCAAGAGAGTGGGAGGGTAGGAGTGGAAGGGGGAGAGAAAATGGGGCAGCACCTTGTGGACTACAGGGAGACAAGAAAGTTAGGACAGTGAAGCATCCAGAAGTCTCAGCTTCTGGACTGACATGTTATTGGGTGACCTTGAAACCAACTTGGTTTTGTTACCAGAACAGGCTACATACATGCCATAACAAGAACCAAACCACGGAAACAAACCAATGTAAAAACTATAAGCTGGTCTTTTAAGTTCTTTAGCCATTAACATTAGTACTTTCATCTACTGACTTCTACATATCTAAGCTCTGGTTTCTTATTTTTACATACCCACAATGTTATATCAAATGCTATTGTGATAGTTTTTGTGTTCGACACACTTCAGAGTAAAACACAAAAAGTTAGAGAATAGATCGCCTGAGTTCTAAGACCAGCTCACCCAGTGATTTGTTTTGTGACTGTTGGGAACCTAGCATTTCTGTTTTCGTTTCCTCATCAGTAAAAATAAACTCATTATGCTTGTTCTCAGATTTTGTAGGATGTATGGAAGATGATATGGAACTTTTTGAGCTCTTTGAAAAATAATTTGTGAAAACTTAAAATAGGAGTAAACACTGAAATATACAAGCATAAAACCATATGTGGGAAGTGATGTGTATTTATAATATATTCTGGTCATCGTGAATTATACATCTTGATGATAATAATAGCAATTATCAATTACTTGTAATCTGATATTTTAGTCCAGAACATTATTTCCTTTTTTAGAAATCAAGAAAGACTTAGGCCCAGAGAGGTTAAATGTCAGATCTGGATTTAAACTCATGGTTATCTGACCCCAGAACACTCTAATGCCACCACTTGGGGTAGGGAGTGAGGGAAACTGCCAGATTCTTATAATGTATTCAGTTTCATACCTAAATTGGTAGATTTCTATCTTATATCATTCAGAAATTGCACTCCGTAGAAGAGTTAATCACTCACTCACTCCTTGATAGATAACTATACCATCCACCCATCCATTTGCTCAACACATTCACTAAGCACCTTCTCTGTGTCAGGCTCTGAGCCAGACCATGGGATACAGTGATAAATAAGATATCAAGGCTCTGCATTCATGGAGCCTAACCTCTAGTGCAGAGGCAGATAGTAAATAATTTGCTAGACAATGAAAATAGCCTAATGGCAATTCCAGTTAAAAGTTAATTAGATTTCTTAAATGCTGTGTGAGAAGGAAATAGAAATTTAAGCTAAGACTGGAAGAAGCCAATCTAGGTTGGATGACCAGGGAAAGCCTTTCTGAGTATGTGACATTTTGCAGCTGAATTTTGGAGGACAGAAATGAGCAGCCAGCGGAAGAACTGGGCCAGAGAGGCAAGCACATGGGCCAGAGAGGCAAGCACATTCGGAGACGGGGAGATCGAGAGACAGGGGAGGGTTTGTCCTATGCTAGGGATAGGAAGGAGGCCAATGTGGCTATAATGTGAGTAAGTGATGGCAAAGTGGAACATGATAAAGTTGGAGAGGTAGGCAGGGGGCAAGTCATAGTAAGGAATTTGAATGCTATTCAAAGAAAGTTGGACAGTTTCCTAATTGTTGCTGGAACGGCTCTGCACATCTTCTCCCAGGAATATGTTCAATGTTGTCCCTTTGGTAGCCTGAAATAAGGTATCATGGAGCACTTACATATCTCTGTAAATTACATGTAAATACACATGTTTACCTATCTATGTAAATTACATGAAAGTTATATGTAAAACTAGATACAGTTATATATCTAGATGGTAGCTACACAATTATATACATAAATAATTATTAATTGAGCCAACAATTACATGCAAGTAGACTTATGCTAAGATGTTATTACTTTAACTTTTTTTTTTTCAAAAAAGAAACAGAGGGGCTTACAATGAAAAAAAAATACACACACAAAAAATTCAATATGAGTAAGTATCAGCTGTGACAAAAAACAGAATTAACAACACAAAAATTTTAAATGAGAACAAAATGAATTGACATGAATTCTCATATTCAGAATACTTTATTCAGGATTTTTGGAGATAGAAGTAAGCTAAGCCTTAATAGTGAATCAGATGTGATAAGTGAAGAAAAGTGGAGAAATCAAGGATTACTGTAGATATGGACATGGTGGGGGGAAGGGAAACAAACAGATGTAGAGGGGTGAATTAAGACCTCTGTTGAGTTGTTTGAGATGCTCACCAGAGCTCCAAGTGTAGAAGCAGCAGTTAGATAGACAAGTCGAGATCCCAAGTTTTGGGCTGGTGAGATGAATTTGGGAATTATCATACTAGAGGAGAATTTAAAGCACAGGTGTGGATGACATGCCCCAAGGAAAGAATGCAGAGGGCCTAGAAGTCAGATGATTTCAGTGTTTCCAGACTAGCTAGAGGAGTTGCAGCAAAGAAGACCAAGGAGGACCCTGTGCATTATGTGTTTTATTTCTAGTGATGCAGTTAGTGCGGTATACTGAAAGTGGACCCCTGCAAAAATTCAAAATAACAAAATCTAGGCCTTATTTAGAGAAGTTATAAAAGTGCTCTGTACATCTTTTTTCTAATCTGTAAAATGGGGATAATTATTCCTACCTAATAGGATATACATAGGGTAAACAGAATTTACAAAGTTAGGAGTGCTTTGTGATCTAAGGTTGCAATGGAGTCATGTGTGGGCTTTTCTATTAGAATACAATTAGAGGACCATGTTGACAATGATCTTCCTCACTTTTATATTTAGTTTTATTATATTCTATAAAGAGTAATGTTAATATACTCAAAACAGTCTTGAGATTCTGGCTGTTGTTTGATGTTCTGGCTGGCCAAAATAATTGTCTCCTCTCAGATATATTACAGGAAAAAACTAGAGAATGAATATTCCTAATAAGAAAAAAATGAATTCAAAAATCATGTTTCCACGGGTCTTCCTAGTTCTGCTTTCAACAGATCCTAAAAGAAGTGAGAGACACAGGGCTTTGCCATGGCACACAGCTAAACTGCTATTAGCAAGACAACCCAGTTCTCAAAATTCAGCTTCTAGAATCAATAGAGAAAATTAATATTATTCTTGCTTGTTATATTCTATTTTATATGTTCAGCATTTTAGAGGTTTGTTATTGTTTTTAAAGTAAATGGAACTCCTACAATAGATTAGGGATTCCTATTTTAGGTCAATGCTATTATACACATTTTTGATGGGGAGCAGGAGCATAATCTACCTGCTTTCATCCAAGATCCTGAGGTTTCAAGTTTCTAAAAAGTTTAATATTCCCCATTTATATACCCGAAAGTATTTTTAACTTGGTGCTGCATTTATCCAATAAATTTTGACCAATTTTCAAAAATTAATTGGATTTTAAAAATTATTTTCTTTCATCAAATGATAGTGTTTATAGAATGACTTTTGCTCTGAAACTCTAAACTATAGTTTACAGTACGTTGCTCTGAAACATACACTTGTAGTGAGATGTACCTAAGGTGAATGTAACAGAGTGATGACTCCCCTTCTTTTGTATTTACTCTGTTTCAGACCACATGCTAAGTGTTATCAATGTATTACCTTCATGATATTCACAGACTCTAATGAATTAAGCACGTCTGTCACCCAGTCATAAGAGTGAACTTCAGAACAGCCATGTGACTTGCCTAAGGTCACATAGCCAGAAAGTGCTAAAACTGAACTTGAAACCCACGCAGTAGCACCTTGGAGCCCCATTCCCCACCCCACCCCCTTTGGCCTCTTGAATTCTGAGGACTTAGTCTTTTAAACAGCCATAGTAGAACTATCTGGAATGCCAAAACTGAACCTTTAACTAGCACAATAATATTCTTTCTAAATATAAAGAGACTACTGAATTTATTTTGAGGATCATTTTGAAAATTGTTGGTAATTTCAAGACTTGGCAACACTAGTATAGCAGAAACTTTTTAAAGAAAAGAATGAGTTATTCAAAAAATGAACTGACCTACAAGAAGTACACATTAGTAAATGTTTTAAAATGGAGGCACTTGGATGGAAATAGCACTGGACAGGGAACCATATCATGTGAGGTTGATTCCCAGTTATAGTGGTAAATTTCCTTCCTGACCTTGAGCAAGGTTCTTTACATTTTTAAAACCTCAGTTTCTTATATGTGAGTTAAAAATCAGAGAAAAAAGTTCCTTTATGCCAAGGGCATATTTGTTATGGAAGAGATATTATATGTGGCAATATTTTGAGCAACTTGAGAACAGTCCTCAATAAAGATAAAAGAGTAATAGTATGTAAAATAATCGAAGCCATAATAAGAACAATTCCATGTCCTTATATAACACAGTTCTCAATAGGATTGACTGTCATTGTCACAGCCATATTTTTTAAAAAAGCAAAACTATTCAATTCTAATAATGCACTAAAGCCCATTTCCAAACTCACAGTATGTCCATTTTGTAGCAAATATTCTACCTCATTGCTGGTATTCCTTTAGACAAATATAATAGAACTAATGTATTGAAACATGGCCTTCATTTATTTTCTGATTAATCTTTGTTATGCTTGACAGTGAATCACATCATTAAAGTACCATATCTGGATTGTGACCTTGATTTCTTGATTTAGGGTAGTAAAAAGAGCAAAATATTTTTTCACAAAGTCTAGGTAGGAAAAATGAGTTATTATAAATATGATATGCCAAGTCCCTTGAAATTCATATGAACTTTTAAAATAGCTTTCTTGTCAAATAAAAGATCAACCAAAAATCAATAGATTAAACAACACAATATTAAAAATCTGTTTTTTTCTCTCTCTTGATCAAATACAGTTGGTCATCTTGGAGAACAGCTGAGCTATAGTGTCACCGAAACATGTCAAATCAACATCACGATATTTTTATTAAGGGGGAAAAGGGTAGAGAACTGAACCAATAGAAAAGAGAAGTTGTACTAGCTTTTACTTACACTGAAGAACATGATCATGATGAAAAGAATCAAATTTGAGAAAATTAGCACAATAACCATAAGCAGAAAACATCCCCAGATGAAAGAACAAGAATTTATAATTGGAAGGGGAGTTGAACCATGAGAGACTATGGACTCTGAAAAACAATCTGAGGGGTTTGAAGTGGCGGGGGGGTGGGAGGTTGGGGTACCAGGTGGTGGGTATTATAGAGGGCACAGCTTGCATGGAGCACTGGGTGTGGTGAAAAAATAATGAATACTGTTTTTCTGAAAATAAATAAATTGGAAAAAAAAGAATTTATAAATATAAAGCATGTAAGAATACATAAACAGAAGTGACCATTATCACTGACATTGTTAAAACACATTTTCACACAAGCCTTCATATTTCAAACATTTATCGAGGTTACGTGTTTGAAACATCATCATTGCATTTCATATGTCATACTTCATATGCTATATGCTAAATCAGTAAAGGAATTGTTCAAAACTTACATTCAAATTTAAGCTACCAGACTTTTAAAAAATCAGTGTTCAGTGCCCATTGGTCAGATTTCCATGTTGGGGAGAAAGTTTAGAGTAAGTACATCCACAAGTAGGGATTTTCATGTGTGCTCCACAGAGTCTTATTCATTCAAAGGAGTGTTTTCTCACACTGAATTAATGTTCTTGTTCATATGGGGGAGGGAGACTTTCTGCCAAACAAATTAATGTAATTAGGGAAACCAAAAGGTGTCAACCTATTGTTAGACCTACTTCAGTTTTAAGTAAAGACTATGAGGGATTTTATTTTGTTATTCCTCCTGGAAGAACAATATTAATAATGCAATGTGGTAGGACGAGTACAAGTTTTAAATCAGACTGACCTGTGGTCAAACTACATACCCACCTTTACTTGCTCTGCAACCCACCTGAATAAATTATTCAATTCCCTGAACCTTGTGCATTAAATCAGAGTAACACCTACCTCATAGACTGTTGTGAAGATACAATGAGAAAATACCTCACCTGCTAGCTCCTTTCTTCACTCATCCTTTATTTCCCTGGCTCTTTCTAAGGTTTGGAACTCTAAAAAGATTTCTGTACATTTTATAAAGAAAAGATACAAATACTCCTGTGATAGCAAAGTACTTTCACAATCTGATAGATCTAAGGCAAAGGCTATAAAAGTAGATGTTCTTAGAGCAGAATTTCAGATAGCTTTTGCTAATATTAAGCTTATACTTGGATTTTACAGAGATCACTACTTAAAAAGGCTGCCCAGGACACTTTGATCATCAATATTTATGAGAAAGTTCATTCTTATGAGGTATTGAAAATAAAGTTCCTTATAACTTGTGTTCACGTCTTTTTTCTGCCCTCTGGGGCATTCCGACATTTGAAGAATATGAAGCCTACGTTAGAAGCCTACATTAAGACTTCTCACCAGCCTGAAATTCCCAAGCTCACAAGACTTTTATCAAATGACATAATTTCTAGAACTTTCATCATTTGAGACACTCTTCAGCAGATATGCTCTACTAAATCTAGTAATTCTTAAACAGAACTGAATATCATATTCCAAAAAGTCTTACCAATGCTGAATAATCATAAACATGTTATTGTTATGAACATTTATTGCACGTTTGTTATATGCCATGCACTGTCTAAGATATTTGAAATGCACACTTTTTAATGTACTATTTTGTTCAAATTTTATATTTAGTCATCCGACAAAGTGGTAACTAGCAAGTACAGTGAGCTCCTATGGCATAATGGCTAAGGGTTTTGTCTCTAGAGACAGACTTGCTAGATTCAAAAGCAGACTCTGGATTTGAATGCTATTTACTAGTTCTGTGACTTAGGGAAAAAGTAGAGTAAATGGGCCCAAAGTGAGATGAGCTTGGAATATTTAGGGAAAGCAAACCATCCCGGAAAAGACTCAACAAGGTCAGTGGGTGATTCAGAATTAAGCAGGAGCCAGAAGACATGGAGCTTGAAGACATGAAGACAAGGCAAAGTCATGAGAGGCACAAAGAAACAAAGCACTTTGCATGAGGTGACAGAACTAATACCAGTTTTCTCTGACTGAACTCCACAGCTCTTAATCATTATGTTGCTTGTTATGAACAACATATTTTACTTGTATTAGAATTCTATCAATAGCTTTTTAAGGTGACAGATGGTGACTAGACCTATTGTGGTGACCATTTGCAGTATATACAAATGTCAAATCACTATGTTGTACTCCTGAAGCTAATGGAATATTCTATATCAATTATACATCAATTTTAAAAAATTCTGTCATATTTTTTGGAAGTCACAACACAGTGATGACTTATATTGAGCTTCTTGTCAGCTAAAGTATTTAAGTGTGTTTTTTAATGGAAATTCTTGTTAATTTGATTCTAGGCTCTTCTGTTTCTCATAATTGATTTTTGAGGAGGTTTACATTTATGCTTTTTATTTTTGTTAAAAGAAAATTCAGAAAGCTTTACTTGATATGAATATTTTATTGAGCAAGAGGGTTTGCAAACGGACAGACTTTAAACCCAAAACTGTTATGAAGCTCAGAAGCATTACATTGCAGGATGGCTTAAAAAGTGAAAAAGAAGTTATTTAATTTTTACAATGATTGGTTGTTAGAAGGAGGATTACCAGACAGCAGAGGATTACTTAAAAGTGATTATCTTAAGTGGGTAGGAGAAGAATCCATGAAACAAGATGGGATAGGGAGGGAGACAAACCATAAGTGACTCTTAATCTCACGAAACAAACTGTGGGTTGCTGGGGGGAGGGGGGTTGGGAGAAGGGGGGTAGGGTTATGGACATTGGGGAGGGTATGTGCTTTTGGGTAAATTGGAAGGGGAGATGACCCATGAGAGACTATGGACTCTGAAAAACAATCTGAGGGGTTTGAAGTGGCGGGGGGGTGGGAGGTTGGGGTACCAGGTGGTGGGTATTATAGAGGGCACAGCTTGCATGGAGCACTGGGTGTGGTGAAAAAATAATGAATACTGTTTTTCTGAAAATAAATAAATTGGAAAAAAAAGATTTAAAAAAAAGTGATTATCTTATATCCTTTTAGGACAATGACTTAAATTTCATTTATGGTTATCAGAGGTATTTGCAAGAAGTTACCTAAATTAAGCTTCACTTTTGTTCATGGAATAAGCTAGACTGTGTTTTCCTTGTGTGGCTTAACTGGTTTTGTCTGAGAGGATTGTCAAGCTTGGTCTCCATCTTATTTTATTTTAATATATTTCATCTTGCTCTCTTCGATCTTGAAAAGATTGAAATTGACTATTCCTCTCAGCTCTGTGTATTCTAATAAACTTGCTTCCACACCTCCTTGCAAAATCCTAATAAACAATCTGAGGGCTTGGGAGGGGTGGGGGGTGGGGCGTGGGTGAGCCTGGTGGTGGGTGTTGTGGAGGGCACATATTGCATGGAGCACTGGGTCTGGTGCATAAACAATGAATTCTGGAACACTGAAAAAGAAATTTAAAAAATAAAAAATAAATGGTGGGCTAGAAAAGAGGACAAAATAGTTTGTCTTGGCTGACAGAAATGCCTGCAGGTTGTTGTGAGTCCACTAAATTCTCTTTAAGGAAGGGTAACCCAGGTTAAGAAAACACTTTCATTCTTAAAACCTCTCATCCACGAATTTACTAAGGGACGTTTGTCTAAGGATCTACAACATCCTCAAGAATGCTTAGTACATTTTTTGAAGGAAATTAGTTATTTTGGCATGATGTGTTTATCAAGCACAAGGAAATTATAAGTATTAATAGCATGGTTATTCAACTATAGATTGTAGTTATTATCCGCTTGAAAAATGATCCAGTGTTCATCTGTCTCACCTCTTATGAAACCAATATTAACCCATATAAATTCCTGAAATATTAACTATGATGTTTCTGTGACTTTATCTAGTAGATATAGGATGTTCGGATATAATATATGAACTCTTATTACAGTGTAAGGTTTAGCCTTACTCTCAGTCTGTCTTGAGCTAAAAAATTCCCTTGTATTGATTTTATTCTTTCATTTCTATATTGAATTACTACTATTAATAAAGAATGTAGAAGAAAAAAAGAAAGAAAAAGAAACTGTAAATCTACTCAATTACTTTTTCTTGTTCATCATGACATCATCTGCCAAGAACAGAACCTAGCTCTTTTTTGTTCCTTTATTGCAAACTTGATTATAAAAGTCTTTTTTTCCCCTCCTTTAGCTTTTATCCCAATTCTCATTATGTTTTGGATTTTAGCCCACTTGAGAATAGTCTTAGAAGTTCAAATCTTTCCTTTCTCTCTGCCTTTGACTAAATGCCCTTTTGGTTTTTTTGTTTTGTTTTGTTTTGGTTTTTTTTAAAGATTTTATTTATTTATTTGACAGAGAGAGATCACAAGCAGGCTGAGAGGCAGGCAGAGAGAGAGGAGGAGGCAGGCTCCCCGCCGAGCAGAGAGCCCGATGCGGGCCTAGATCCCAGGACCCTGAGATCATGACCCGAGCCGAAGGCAGTGGCTTAACCCACTGAGCCACCCAGGCGCCCCCTTTTGTTTTTTTTTTTCTACACATATATTTTAAACATAGACTTCATGACTATACTATGCTGTTGTATTGTTTTCTTTACATGTTCTCCCTATTTTCTTCTTTAATTAACAGAGTGTCTCTGTTTGTATTATACGAATGAATGTTTTTAGAATCTCTTATTCTTCTTGAGTGATCTTTTATATAATTATTGGTCTTGTGTTTTTTAGTTTTCTCTGAGCATTTAAAAATATGCTTTTTATATTTTTATGTTTATGGAGTAAATGATGTGATGTTAGGGATTTACTTCAAAATACCCTGGGAGGTGGAATAGGTAAGGGGAGACTCAAATGGTAGAATCGATAAATAAAGTTGGCCACCTGTTGATAATTGTTGAAGGTGAATGATAAGTATATGCTGGCTCATTATACTATTTTCTCTATTTATGCATAAGTTTGACAATTTCCTGTGATGAAAAATTAAAAACAGACCATAGAAATTATAAATTAATACCAGCTTTCTAGGGAGCACTAGCAGAATTTCTAATAATGTATACATTTAAACCGACAATTTCATGTCTAGAAAGCATGGACATGAGTCAGTATTTTTCTTACATGGTGTATCTCATATTATTCACATAGTAGTGAAAAATGCAAATAATGCAAACATCCAACCGTAACAGACTATTTTAATAAACCTTGGTACTTACGATAGAATATATTGAATCACTAAAAACAAATAGGTAGATTTTGGTAAGTATATGCAAATTTTTAAGTCTTTATTAGATTTTATATATATTTTATATATGTATTCTTAACCGTAAACTCATCTGTTTCTTAGTTTTCTGCATGGTATGTCTTGTTGCATGCAGTATTGGTCCTCTTCTTTTAAACCTGTTTCCCTCACTTCGATCCTAAGTTGTGACCACCTCCCTTTATAAAAATAAGCATTCAGCTATAAGGACAAAGTAGATATTCATCATTACTGAATATACTATACAGTTCCATACAAAAGTAAACTTGGTCCAGCTGTCCTAGTGTTGAAAATGTTTATTACATAGCTTTATTTCTTAAAAAATTGTTTTTGAGTTCCAGGAAAAAACCTACAACTAATTATAAATTGAATGAGACATAGCAATAGTATGTTAAAAAAAAAATTCTCATTCTTGCAAAGCAAAGCTCTATCTGAAAGGAAACATGACCATGAAATTCTCTGTAGGCTTGTTTTACTTTAGACTTTCAGCGTCTTAGTGCATAGATTAGCTTATATATTTGAAGGAAAATGTACCCTAAGGAAAAGCTTTGATTATGTTGAATTAAACAGATTTATTTTTATCTATTAGATTTAGGTTAGTCAAATTTACCATTTATTATAATACATTTCTTATAATATTAACAAGTGTGTTTAAGATATGTTATATTTTAACATTGTGACACTGATTTCAAATCCATGAAATAAACGGTGAAAAAGCAAAAAATGAAAAAATATATACATAAGTCCATCTAATCGGGGGAAATTTTCTGAGGCTTGCTGCCACAGAGAGAATAAATCATATCACACTTACATAAAATTTTACAATGCTTAATAAATATATAGAAACCTAACCTACTCAGCTACTATCTTTTCAGAAAATAATTTAAATATAGAAAATGTTAGCAAGCCAGATAGACTAATCCTGGAGATAGGGCTTTTTTTTTTTTAATCTGTATAAATTTAAAACTGTTCCATAAAAAATTGTCAGTCTAAACTTCCTTGACTTTGCTTTGCATGACTGACATTCTTTAAGGGAAAAAATGAACACTTGGTACAAGATTGCACCTGATGGTTGTCCTTTTATTTGTTTCTGTTGTTTCCTTTCCTTTCCTGTACTTGAAAGGTTTATTCTATTATATAGGTTCAGTGTTCTTCTTTAGACAAAAGAACTTAAGTAAGAAGTAAAGTTAGAGTTGCACTGAATGAACTTTCCAGCATTCAACATAGATATTTGTCAAAAGTAGTATGACATTTGGCAAGGTAATTGACAGTAGCATTGACTTGATAGTCTTAACGTGTCGACAGCACACAAAAAGCTCAAAATCTGCTATTTAATAAGTGGATGGTACCCCCAGGCTAAAGAATAATGAGTGTACTTTTGGGGGCATCTTCTCTTTATTTAACCTGCCATTCTGTACTGTATGTATTAGAAGTAGACACCACAGATGTCTGGTCAGAAAATACAGCTCTTATAAATCAGTGTCTTTCTGCATAACAAAGATGATGTAGCTTTTGCAGCAAGTAAATGGGGGATGGATAAGGGCTTGTGAACCTGATACAGTAGAACTTCAGGAAAATACAGCTACCAAATTACAAGCATATGCTTCTGTTGCCTTAATTTATATCTAAACCAATTTATAACTGTTCATCTTATCATCTAGATTTTAGCATCCTATAAGAATATTTAAGTCAAATACATATTTTACTTTATCTCTTAAAATGATAAAATATGTAAATACATGCATTCTAAAATGGAAATATTATATAGTTTTTACAATAAGTCTAAGAGTTGATGCTGATATATAACATACCTAATTGTAAACTGCACAAGGATTACTTAATGCAGATCCCTCTATAATGCATCCATGGCCTGAGATTTAAAATGCATTATTTATTTAATTATTTTTATTCATTTACTTTAAGAGTATTATATTTAAATGTTCTTGAATTTAAATGATTAAAAGGAAACAAGTGATACTGGGGAACTCTAGAACTTCATATAAATGTTTCTCTATTGAGAGATGCTATTTCATAAATAATTTCTTGAAGTTAAATAACAGCAATAAGGATTATGAATAATCTTTAAGAAATGAGTCATTGAATTAATATCCTAGTTGTGAATGCTGTGCTATAGTTTTACAAAATGTCACCATTGGGAGAAACTGGGCAAAGTATACAAAGGATCTATCTGTATTATTTCTTATAGCTGCATGTGAATCTACAATTATCTACAAAAATTTTAATTAAAAAGAAAAAATCTACATTTTTAGTTGGTATAATCTTAAATTTTCAGGTAACAAAATATGGTCAATCTTTCTCACCTCTATTTTATAAACAAACAACTCTATTTCATTAAAAATAAAAGGAAAAAATTTTAAATGTGAACCAAATTTGAGGGTAAATCAATGCCTAACAAAATCAATAGGAAAATATTAGGGAGTAATCAAGTTACTCAACGAAAATTATAATTCACATTCATAAAAGAAGAAAAAATCTTTTTAAGCATATAGTGACTACTGCTATTATATCCTAGCATACAACTGTCCTTTTTCTTCACTGATATCACTCCCTTGCCTTGACACTAAGCTTTACTCACAGAATTTTTAGGGATCAATTTACCTATGAGCAGTTACCTATAGCATCAGCTTAAAATGCTCCTTCACACAATCACACTCATAATATTGCCCTTTTTAGGACTGACATTATCACTTTAAAACACCCTATTAGGGGTAAATACCCAGTAGTGCAATGGCAGGGTTATAGGGAAGTTCTATTTTTAATTTCTTGAGGAATCTCCACACTGTTCTCCAAAGAGGCCGCACCAACTTGCATTCCCACCAACAGTGTAAGAGGGTTCCCCTTTCTCCACATCCCCTCCAACACATGTTGTTTCCTGTCTTGCTAATTTTGGCCATTCTAACTGGTGTAAGGTGATATCTCAATGTGGTTTTAATTTGAATCTCCCTGAGGGCTAGTGATGATGAACATTTTTTTATGTATCTGACAGCCATTTGTATGTCTTCATTGGAGAAGTGTCTGTTCATATCTTCTGCCCATTTTTTGATATGATTGTCTGTTTTGTGTGTGTGGAGTTTGAGGAGTTCTTTATAGATCCTGGATACTGTCATTTGCAAATATCTTCTCCCATTCCGTGGGTTGCCTCTTTGTTTTCTTGACTATTTCCTTTGCTGTGTAGAAGCTTTTGATTTTGATGAAGTCCCAAAAGTTTATTTTTGCTTTTGTTTCCTTTGCCTTTGGAGACATATCTTGAAAGAAGTTGCTGTGGCTGATATCGAAGAAATTACTGCCTATGTTCTCCTCTAGGATTCTGATGGATTCCTGTCTCACATTGAGGTGTTTTATCCATTTTGAGTTTATCTTTGTGTATGGTGTAAGAGAATGGTCGAGTTTCATTCTTCTACATATAGCTGCCCAGTTTTCCCAGCACCATTTATTGAGGAGACTGTCTTTTTTCCACTGTATATTTTTTCCTGTTTTGTCAAAGATTATTTGCCCATAGAGTTGAGGGTCCATATCTGGGCTCTCTACACTGTTCCACTGGTCGTTGTGTCTGTTTTTATGCCAGTACCATGCTGTCTTAGTGATCACAGCTTCGTAGTAAAGCTTGAAATCAAGTAGTGCAATGCCCCCAGCTTTATTTTTGTTTTTCAAAATTTCCTTAGTGATTCAGGGTCTTTTCTGATTCCATACAAATTTTTGGACTATTTGCTCCAGGTCTTTGAAGAATACCAGTGGAATTTGGATCGGAATGGCATTAAAAGTATAGATTGCTCTAGGCAATATAGACATTTTAACAATGTTTATTCTTCCGATCCAAGAGCATGGAATGGTCTTCCATCTCTTTGTGTCTTCTTCAATTTCTTTCATGAGTGTCTGTAGCTCCTCGAATACAGATCCTTTACCTCTTTGGCTAGGTTTATTCCCAGGTATCTTATGGTTCTTGGTGCTATAGTAAATGGAATCTATTCTCTAATTTTACCCCAAAGATACAGATGTAGTGAAAAGAAGGGCCATCTGTACCCCAATGTTTATAGCAGCAATGGCCATGGTCGCCAAACTGTGGAAATAACCAAGATGCCCTTCAACGGATGAATGAATAAGGAAGATGTGGTCCATATACACGATGGAGTATTCTGCCTCCATCAGAAAGGATGAATACCCAACTTTTGTAGCAACATGGACAGGACTGGAAGAGATTATGCTAAGTGAAATAAGTCAAGCAGAGAGAGTCAATTATCATATGGTTTCACTTATTTGTGGAACATAACAAATAGCATGGAGGACAAGGGGAGATGGAGAGGAGAAGGGAGTTGGGGGAAATTGGAAGGGGAGGTGAACCATGAGAGACTATGGACTCTGAAAAACAATCTGAGGGGTTTGAAGTGGCAGGGGGGTGGGAGGTTGGGGTACCAGGTGGTGGGTATTAGAGAGGGCACGGATTGCATGGAGCACTGGGTGTGGTGCAAAAATAATGAATACTGTTATGCTGCAAATAAAACAAACAAACAAACAAAAAAAAACACCCTATTAGTTAAAAGAAGCAAGCCTTGCTGGCTTACCCCAGCTCATCTCAGAGCTCAATATAGTGGTGAGGGGCTTTGCTGCACACAGTCATTCAGGGAACCAGGTTTTTTTCCTTCAGCTGATTTATCTTTTTTCTAGGGCACAAGTATCCTCTTTATTCCCACACCTAGCTGAAAAGGGAATGGTGGGAAGGGAGGTAGTCAAGAAGATTTGGGAGGCAAACCTGACAGTGGTGTAAATTGCTTCCAACCATATCAACATGGCAAGAACTCAGTATTATGGGACTCACCAAGGGAGGTTAGACAATATACTTGAGCTCTGTGCCTCAGAGGAAATGGAACCAGATTTGGGGGGAAGGGAGAACAAATAAGAGTTTCATCTGCATTTTTTATAGGTTAAAATCTCAGTTGGCTTTTTTTTTTCAGTTAGTTTTTGATGGAATTCTGTATCTCTGCAATGTACACAATTGCTCTAGAAATTCAGACATAAGATATTGATTAACAGATATTTATTGGAAAAATGACACTTCCTTCTGACATGTGAATAACCCATACCAATCTGTACTAGCGTTGATGATTCTCTGCCTTATTTCAGGAACCACTTTATCTACCTTTCTTTATATTTGCCTGACATGTGATGGTCAATTCTTTTTGCTCATGTAACCAAAGAACTCTTTTATATATGCTATATCATAGCAAAAACACACATTTATACATAGGTATATGTTGCTATATTCATTATCTTGTGAATTTTTCTAGTTCATTAATGTGGTTCAACCGAACTAGGCACTCTTTTTACAGCACATTTAAAATTAAACTGACTGTGTATTTTCAAAGACATAATGGAAATAGCACCCATTATCGTAGCCTCCCCCTGCTGAAAACTGTTCTCAGACTTGGCAATTCTCATTGATCTAGACATGTTGCCTCTCAGGTTGGGTGTGGCTAACAATGGATACAATATTGATGATTCCTGCAGGACTATAGTTCATTTGATTTGTTCCCTATCGTTCCTGACAGGGAGTGTCAAAGGAATTCAGCTTAGGACCCAGTGATGAGATGAATTTAAGACTACCTGTAGCAGCTCTGGTCTGTTATCAGTTCACAGGATTCTTAGAGCACTTCTCTTAAGTTCTGATTTTCAGAGCGGATCCCACTTCTTGGTCGTGCATTTTCTCTGTATGCTTGAGTGTTGGGGATAGAGATGGCAGCATAGGAGAAAGGTTAAGTACCTAGATTCTAAAGTTGGACTGCTTGGGTTCAGATCTCAGCTTTTGCCCTTTAGCTGGGTGACTTGGGCAAGGTATATAATGTCTGATGTACCTCAACTTCCTCATGTGAAATGTGGAAATACATATTAATACCCAGTTCATAGAGTTGTTAAGAGGTTTAAGTGAGTTATCATTTGTGTATTTGTTAAATAATTGGAGCTTCTTTCTTATTGATTTACCTCATATTAAACCCAAGCAGAAGATAGAGGGTATAACTAATATCCTCTCAACTACTTGTTTTACTTTTAGAAGAGCGTCCTTCTGACCAGTACATAGTTTCCTTGCAATTCATGATGCACTTGAAAGAATACATATTCACTATCTAATTCTGGATATTTTTTTAATGGAATAAAAATATTTTTTAGATTTTTATTCAAAATTTAATATCACACAAAAACTTATGGACATATTTATAGCAATTTCAATCATAGTAGTGAAAAACTTAAACAACCCAAATACCCATCTTTTAGAGAATGGGAAAAGAAAAAAACAAACCCAAGTAAATAACAGAATAATACTCAGTGGCCAAAAGAAACAAATTATTTATACATACAACATGCCATACCATAGCTAAATCTCAAAAGAGCTTGGGACACCTGGGTGGCACAGTCGGTCAAGTGTCCAGCTCTTGGTTTCAGCTTAGATCATGACCTCAATGTCCTGCAATCAGCCCCACATTGGGCTCCCTTCTCAGTAGAGAGTCTGCTTGTCTCCCTCTCTGCCCCTGCCTCTGCTCATGATCTCTCTCTCTCTAAAATATATAAATCTTAAAAAAAAAAAAAACAGACTCAAAGTTCACATATATATGACTCTATTTATAATACATTCTAGGAAAATGCAAAACCAAAGTGAGATATCAGTAGTTGCTAAAAACTAGAGGTGAGAGGAAGGGATCAACTACAAGGGAGTAAGAGAATCTTTGAAGGTGATAGAAATTTTTTATAGCTTGATTGTGGTCATGATTACATGATTGTATGCACTATTAAGACTCATCAAACTGTACAATTAAGAAGGGTGACTTTTATTTTATATAAATTATACATTAATAAACCTGACTTGGAATATTTTAATACTTGCTTATGCTTTCTACCTCAACTTTCAAGGTTAGATAGATTCAAGGTTAGATAATCAGAAGTATATTTAAGAAATATCTGCAAATGTCTCTTCCCTTCTCAATCACTGTAAAGTGTGATGTGCAGAGCAGCAGAAGCTGAGGCATTTAGAAATATTTTCCTGTCCCCTCTTCTTGCTACCCGATGTAGACCTTCAGAGTCAGAATACCTAAGGGTAGCACCTGGGAATCTGTGTTCCAACGAACTCTTTTAAAAAGAGTTTGTTAGTTTTAAAGGCAATATTGTTTTATAATAAAATTAAGAAGTATGGTCATCTTTCTAACAATAAGTACACACTTCACTTATGGTATATTTAAATCTGATATCTTTGTTTCTCCATTTTCTTATGCACACAGTAACTTACTGGTTGTTACCCTGTTGCATTATACTATCATATTATTAACCAACTCTTAAACAAGTTGAAGTTTTAGCATGGGTTGTATACAAGACCAGTGCATTTCATAACTTTGATCCAAGGCAATAACAATTAAATTTCCAACTTCTCTACCAAAAAGTTGGAAAAGATATCTTCTGACATCAGATGAAATTTATATCCAAATTTTACAAATATTAAAATGGAAAAAGTAAAGTGTTAATCGGCCTTAGAAGCATGGACATAGATGCATACCTCTCTTAAAATCCCCTTACATAGGATAAGATGAAATGATTATCACCTCTGAAGAAAAACAAAACATAGGACAAGTAGATAATGTAAGATATACATGCATTATCTATAAATAAATAAAAGGGGCAGGCCTAAGAGATTCTCTTTCACTCTTCCGGAGCCAAATACCCTGTGAGCACCAGTGGATGTAACTTATTTTTTTTTTTTTTTTATTTGACAGACAGAGATTATAAGTAGGCAGAGAGGCAGGCAGAGAGAGAGAGAGAGGAAGAAGCAGGCTCCCGGCTGAGCAGAGAGCCCAATGCGGGGCTCAATGTGAGGCTGGATCCCAGCACCCTGGGATTATGACCTGAGCTGAAGGCAGAGGCTTTAACCCACTGAGCCACCCAGGCACCCCGGATATAACTTTTACCTGTAATTAACTGAGTGGTCCATCCTTCTCCAATGGAAAACCTTCTCATGGAGGTCAATGCAATGTTCCCAGCCTTTGCTGGTGGATCTTGGAGGCAGTCCAAACTAATTCTATGAACAGTTAAAATATGTTGGAATTTAAATGTTGCATAGGCTGTCTATGAACCACCTTCTGGAAATTAGCCTTTACTGTGCTTCATTATACCAATTTATAGTACTGACAACAAACTGCCGTTCACAGAAATTAACTCATTCACTTACTAAATCCTTTATTTATTCACATATCTTGGTGAATTACCAAAGCATGAGTCTGTGAATCAGAAAGAAATAGATTTAATCTATTTCTTCTTTGTGACTTGGGACTATGTACTTAACCTCCTCCAGATTCAGTTTCCCCACATGCAGAACAGAAACCTGTTCCAACTATGGTCATTGTGAAAATTAATTGACATAATGGAAAACCTAAAGTGGTGTTATTATATTTTATTATTTAATAAATCTATATTAAGAATCTCATTTGCGTCAGCTACTATATTCCCTAGAAAGAGGAAGGCACACAAAATAAGAGATAATCTTTCCCCAAAGGAGTTCCCATGGATCTCAAATAGGGATGGATTGCCTCTCTAGGAAGGAGAACTTAACAATTCTCTAGGAATTGTTAAAGCTGTGCTGTGGATATTATTATCTGTTAAAAAGATGAGGGTGCTGCTGACACTCTATGCTCAGGGATTCTAAAGCTTCTAAAATGCACATGACAGTCTGAGCAACAACAACAACAAATTATCTCCCCCAAAATGCCAGTACCACCCCTGGAAGTGTCTGGAAGATTCACTCTCCCCAGAGCGGATTTCTGTGAATGACTGGTAGGTGTGAGAGTATGAAAGCCCAAGCAGGACAAGCTCTGAAGCACTCCGTCTTACCTGGAGTGCCCTTGCAGGATGGAGCTTGAAGCTCCTCTCTTCCAGCCTTTGCCCTAGATCCCACCCACACTTCCCTCTCCCCTTCCTGGTCCTGCTTGCATTACTGCCTTGGCAATTTATTATGCAGACACTTCCTTAATCAATCACTTGCACATGAAACTTTGTCTCAGTTAAGCCCTCTGGGGAATCCTAAGATACCTACAATTTCCTTTCCACACACATCCTTTGGCTCCCCCTCCAAATTACATCGCAAATTCACCCATTTATTACCATAGCTAGTGCTGCAGTCAGGTCGAAGCTACCATCATTTTATCTGGACCCCCACAGTTGCCTTTTAACTACCCCAATCCATTTTCTGCATCTCCTGAGTGATTTTTTTTTTTTAATGTAAACCAGATTATGTCATGCTCCCACTTAAAAATCTTACAGTTAGTTCCTTTTGCTCTTAGAACAAAATCCAAGCACCTTACTAAATTTATTGCTTACATTATCAGGTCCCTACCTCCTTCTTCAAAGATGTTTCCTCGTACATTCTGTCTTTGCTGATGTTGCTTTAGCCACGCTGGTGTTTATTTTTTTTCTTTCATGCGTATTTCACCTTTCAGACTTGTGCTTTGCTGTTCTCTCCAGTTGCACTGCTCTCCCGGATTTTCTCCTCATTCTCCTCAATTCAAATAGTTCTTCAAAGAAACCCACTCTGACTACTCAATCCAAAATAGAATTGTGTATCCTCTAGTCACTTTCTATCATTTATTACTGCACTTATTTTCTCTAGATTTGTTATGTGAAATTTACTTGTTTATTTGTTTGCTTGTATATTTTCTCTCTGTGGCATCAGAATATAAATTCTTGAGACAAGAGACCTTGTCTGTATTGTATCATCAATGTCTACAGTACCTGGCCCATAAACGTTTTTGTTAAATAAATGAAATATGAATGATTTCCCATGTATGTGATGAGGAAATAGGTTCCAAATATTAAGTCAGTTGTCCAAGGTCACATGAGAGTAAATGGCAGAAGTAGAACTCAGTGGAGCTCCTTATCACATTACACTGCTTCCCTGTGTTTCTGAAGTTTGTTTGGCTCAAGAGCTCTGATCATTTCCAGTCTCACAGACCCTGCCCCCAGGCCCATGGAACATTTCCTTTAGCATCAACACAACAACTGTGCTCAAATGGGATTTCTTTGTTGCTGAGATTGGAGAAAGAGAAAAATAGCAAAGGTAAGTAAAACAGTTGGAGAAAAGTGGAAGAAAGTATTGGCACAGAGAATTTGGTGAAGAGGCTATTGAGGAAAATGCTTTGAAGAATATAGTTTACTTTAAAAAGCATGAATTAGGTAATGCAAAAGACTATACTATGGATAATAAGATACACATTCAACAAAGTAGAGAAAATCAGATGTAAACAGTTTTAAAGCAAATAGAAATTAAGGTATGCCCCAAAAAGTACAAATAAAGTAATATGGGAGTTTAAAGGAGGAAACTATCAAAAAGATATTTTGGATATCTTTGGAATATCAAAAATATTTTGGATATTTTGAAAATATCAAAAAGAATTAAGAGTATTTGCAGAAAAATTAATTATAATACAATTAAAATTAAAGAATAGAGTTAATATATTATATAAAATATACAATAGATATGTTATGGTTTTCTTTGATATTCTGGGAGCCTGCTTTTGGCAGCTGTAGATGTCTGAGCATGAAGTAAACGGTCCCTGAATTCTCCTCATCATGGATTCACATAGATTTATGGAATGTCAAATGGGAGACACAGCATGCCAAAAGAAAACTGCTTTCCTCTCTTTCTGCCTTTCTTTCATTCATCCACTTTTTTAAATTAATTTTTTAAATTTTTATTATGTTATGTTAGTCACCATACCGTACATCATTAGTTTTTGATGCAGGGTTCCATGATTCATTGTTTGCGTGCAACACCCAGTGCTCCATGCAATACGTGCCTGCCTTAATACCCATCACTGGGCTAACGCATCCTCCTACCCCTTTCACCTCTAAAACCCTCAGTTTCTTTCCCAGGGTCCATAGTCTCTCATGTTTTGTCTCCCCCTCTGATTTCCCCCAAACATTCAAAGAAGAAATAATACCTATTCTCCTGAAACTGTTTCAAAAAATAGAAACAGAAGGAAAACTTCCAGACGCTTTCCATGAGACCAACATTACCGTGATCTCAAAACCAGGCAAAGACCCCATTCATTCACTCTCTCATTCATTCATTTTTTTCATTGTTTTAACAGCTATTTATTAAATACCCAACAGAGAGAGTGAGAGAGAGTGTATGATCTTATCTAGGATATCAAGAGATTCTTTGAAGAAATTTAAGCTGAGTTCAAAAAGAGGAGTAGGAATTAACTAGTGCTACTGTTTAGTATGCCTTGAGTAGACTAAAGTAAAAAAAAAGAAAAGAAAGAAAATAGAAATAAAATGGGGAGGTGTGCCTAGGAGGCTCAGTCAGTTATGTGACCAACTCTTAATTTCCACTCAGGTCATGATCTAGGATCATTGGATCAAACGCCACCTGGGGCTACACACTAAACATGGAGCCTGATAGTTATTTTCTCTCTCCCCCTCCCTTTGCCCTTCCTCCTGCCCCCCACTTATGCATTCTCTCTCTCTCTCTGTCTCCGTCTCTCAAAATAAAATAAATAAGCCTTAAAAAAAAGTGAGAAAGAAGATGGGGAAGGAATATTTCAAGCAGATGGCAGGGATGAAGGTCCTGAAAAAAGGAGCATGAAATATGCCTTCTTTCCCAAATTTCACCTTGACATGTCATCTCTAACAATAATATACAATTTGTTTTCTTCTGGCACTCTCCCCATGATATCTGTGAAAGATATTTATATAATTTGTATAACACATGTAATTATGCACATTATTACATAATTAATGTAATTATAATGTAACCTTCACTTAAGTAGTCTAGGTTGACATTAAAGAGAACTTGGACATATTATTTCAAGAATCATATAGGAGGGGCGCCTGGGTGGCTCAGTGGGTTAAGCCGCTGCCTTCGGCTCAGGTCATGATCTCAGGGTCCTGGGATCGAGTCCCGCATCGGGCTCTCTGCTCAGCAGGGAGCCTGCTTCCCCCCCACTCTCTCTGCCTGCCTCTCTGCCTACTTGTGATCTCTCTCTGTCAAATAAATAAATAAAATCTTTAAAAAAAAAAAAAAAAGAATCATATAGGAAAAGTTGTGCCCTTCAGAGCTCCAGTCTCAAATTTTAAAGCCTTAAGTTGAAGATTTCATGAGGATTTCCAGGTAGTCATTCAGACTAGCAAAGTTTAAGAACATCACATCATGTGTAACACAATTTTGCTTATCTTAAACTTATTACGGAAGAAATGTTTAAGTCAAGTTCAAAATAAACTTATTTTTCAAAACTAGTTGGGGGTTTTTGTTGGTTTTCTGTTTGTTTTACTTCTGAGGAAAAGCAATGATTAGCTCAATATAGAATGGTATAAAATGAAAAGTTAAAGGAAAACTTAACAAGAGACTCAAAAGGGAATGACTCAATGTGTTACAAGACAAGGGTCAACGAGGTTGACAATAAGGAGGCAACAAGCGAATTTTCAAGGAATCTATGTTAAGAACTTGTTAAACTTCGAGATTGCCGGTGAACGGACAAAAGGATAGTGGAAGGATCAGGCTTACTAGCAGAAAAGATTTTATGGTATTTGGAAGTAGAAAGATTTTTAAAGCTAATTTTAAGTGAATTAAACATCAAAGAGCCAGTAAGAAACCAACAGTTGTTGCTTGGCTTTCCTGTCTGGTAAAAGCTCAAGTTACAGTTTTTGGAAGATCATTTGACCTGGGCTATGAAATGGGATGTTTTCATCTTACTCAGAACTTATTCATGTGTCAAATTTTAGAAAATGGTAAAAAGATGTTGATAAAAATCTTGAAACACTTGATACATATGTAAAAAATGCAAAAACTGGTAAAAATTCATATTCTCGAAGATTGTAATGATTTAGAAGACAAGATATGAAGCTTTTCATTTAGCCTATTAAGGTAATGTTAAGGTAAGTAAAATTAGTTTAGGTGTGTGAGCTTTTGCTGTAACACTTTCCACAATATGCCCTGAGTTCCACTATGGGCCTTATGGGTAAGAATTTGCTTTTCAATCATTTTCTTCCCTTTTTAGATGTATATATAATTCAGTATAATTTTAGAGACCTCATTATATTATCATTTTGTCCTCTTTGTCCCATTTTTTTTAAATTTACATCTTTCCTCTTTGAATACAAATAATAATGAGTCTGCCAGCCATCTGACTGACATATATCTAACATCTTATTTTAACTAGATCTGAAAAAAAATGCAACAATTCTAATGACGTGTGCATGGTAAATATGATAGATAGACTCGTTTTAGGAGAAGAGAGTTTCAAGTGGAATTAATGTACTCAGCACCTGGTTTGCATGGGCTACAGCTCAGGCACATCACCGTACCTACGGTAGCATTCCAATGAACATAATCCCTTTCCAGACCAGATTACGGAGAGAGCGGATGGCATGTTGGATCCTGAGATATTACAGCCCACCATACATTTATTAAATTGGAGCCTTTCACTTGTTTTCTCAGAACAGTAGCACTGTACAAATTTTCAGTACCTCCGAGTCCTAATGTTTCATGAGGAAATATATTTTTGCCTCTAGAATGTAAGCTCCAGCAAAGTCTCAGCTCCTGGTTGGTTTTGTTCACCGGTGTTTCTCAGGTACCTAGAACCATCCTCAGCACCTCACAGGACACGCCCTGAGCATGCATGTGTGCATCAATAAATCACGTCATAGGCAGGTCTGCTGTCGCAAGGCAGGAATGTGCTCGACTGACTCCGTGTTTCTATTTCTCTTTTCAACCTCTATGGTTATGCTCATATCACCACACCCTTTATCAATAGGCTCCTGTTGCTCAATTCTTTTATGGTAAGACTGGAATTTTGAAGTACCTTTTCTTATTTCCCTTCTATGTGAGACAAGAGAAGGAAAACCAGTGTTGATTGAGTGCCCATTAAGTGCTGGGCACAGTGTTGGATGTGGGAACGTGTGCGATTACATTATACTGGGCAGACTGAAGTTGGTCCGATGCACCCCAACACTATCTTCCCTCTATCTTCAGAACAAAGCTACCCGTAATTGGGTCAGCTGCAAAAAATTGCTGCAAGGTAGCCATGCATCTAATTTAAGGATAAAGCCTAATTTGAAAAATGAGCAGGACATCTATGGGAATCCTTCTGCCAGATCTTGCTTAAGAAAGCAGAAACCATCTTTTACATTTCTGCTGCTGGACTCCTTTATTTTTCTAAAGGAGATGCAGTTCCCCTTTATGTGATTTCTAAGAACAAGGGTGCTAACTTTGTAGTATTATGCTACATAGGAAACTATATATCTCCTTCTGAACAAAACACACTCTTTCGGGAGTTTTACAACATTCATGTAGCACTGGACTAGAGCAGGTTAGAGTTCCATGTGTAGAGAAGGCATTGTGGAAACAGTTCAGGGTTTGAAGCCAAACACATACAGATTCGAATTCCAACTCTACCAGCTAAACTTACACACTGAGCCTTATTTACCTATAAAGGAGGAGAATTTTTTCATAACTAATTGCAAGAATTGGAGATATCATAGGCAGCCCCTATGAACATAGCAGGTACCCCATCAATGATACAGTACCAATTGGAAGAGGGTCAGAGTAGGAAATGGTAATATTTCATCTTCAAATTTATACTGCCCTCTTCACCATATGTACAAAATGAGGACTTTTGTATTATGTCTTAAATTCATAGAGCCGACTTAATGCCTACCTTTCTTCCAAGGCTTAAGTCAGATTGTACTTTCTGGGGCTACACCACCCAACATCACACATTCTTCCTATAGTGGGAACTTCATTGCCACTGCATGTCAGCCTGTGCTAAATAGCAATTGTGTTCGTTATTCACTCTATGACTTCGAGCAAGTCACTTCAAGTTTCTGAGCTTTAATTTCCTTCTTATTAAAATGATTGTGGGGTCGTATTGAGAATTAAGTAAGATAAAACGTGCAAGATGTTACAGACTTTTAAGTGCCATGCTAGTTGTCCTATCTACAGTTATGTAACAAATCAACCACCAGAAATCAGTGGGTTAAAACAATAATGATTCTATATTTCTCTCAGTTCTGAAGTCTGGGCTGTGATCAGCCGGGCAGTCCTTTCAGCTCCAAGAGGTGTCTGAGGCTGGCTCATTCCCTCACCAGTCTGGTGTGTTAGCTGACGTGGCTGGAACAGCCGGCCTCCGCTGAGTGTGTCAATTACAAATGTCCTTTCTGTATGGTGGCTATGGGATCCAAGGAGCATGTTTCAAGAAGACAACCTCATCATGCCTCTGCTTGCGTCATGCTTATTAATGTTGTATTAATCAGAGCAAGCTACAGGGCTAGTCCCCCAATCAGTGTGTGAGGTGAACACACATGGACATGAACCCTGGGAGCTATTCTATATTAGTAACCACAGGTGTGACAGTGGACACACCAACATAAGCAGTAATCTCACTTCACTCCTATCGTTTTTTATATGCAGGCTTCACATTCTCCCCCGCCTCCCCCCGCCTTTTTTTTTTTTTTTTTTTAACACGTATGGTGTGTCTCCTCATCTCTTTCTGAGATTTTAAGTTCTTGGGTGAGTGTGACTCTGCTCTAGTGTTATTTTCTAGTCCTACAAATCTCCTTCTACTTAAGAAAGCAGAAACCATCCTTTACATTTCTGCTGCTGGACTCCTGTATTTTTCTAAGGTGGATGCAGTTTCCCTTTATGTGATTTCTTTATGGTATTTTACAGTATGTTGGCTTTGGCAACTTTGCATACTCTTTGCAAATTCTTTCCAAGTCTGCCACTCATCAGCTATGCAATCTTAGTCAAGGTACCTAGCTTCTCTGAGCCCACAAAATGGAGGTAATAATAATCTCTTCCCTTACGTGCTTGTTATGATGATTAAATGAGTTTAATATAAGGGGGAAAGAACAATTCCTGGCCCAGAATAAGCTTTGAACTTAGTGGTATAATTTTTTTTTTAATACAAGGATAACCTGATGTACTTGCTGTATTTGGGTCCAGTTTCTCATCCCTGAGCCCCATCCCAACACCTCATGAAAGGATGGACTTCTGGAGTACTTAATACAAAAATAGTTTACAGCCTCAAAAAAACATGAGAAACATTTAGAGATAAAATAAAATCAATTCTATTTTGAACATCACATTCTGATAATATAGTTAAGGCCTTGCTTAATATATCTGTTCAACATTTTTCCCACTTAAAAAAGGAGGAAACTATTTTGTTTATATCCCTAAGCTTTTTGAGTTTGAGTAGTCTTCCTTGGTAATTTGAGTTCAATATGTATTAAAGTAGTTATGCTAAGATATTGTACTTGAGAAGCTAATGACATTTACTAAATTTTTTAATAGATTTCACTTACCTATAATGCCCCATGATACAAAGTGAGCAAGAATATTTTAACATTGTTTACATGTAAAAATTTTCATGTGTGTATCAAGACCTAAGGATGCTCTGAATTATATTCAAGTTATTCCTGCCACTGTGCCACCCTGTCTAGAATTTAACAGGATTACTTTTGAGCAAGGGTATGCAGCCAGCAGCATCAAGCTATTAATTTTCTACTCACATTCCCTCTTCTCCACCCAATGAATTTTATTGCCTTTGGGTAACAACACTTGTACCCTCTAGTTCACACCACTTCTTTCCTCCTCACACCCACAAACAGACGTCTGCTGACAAAAGAAAATAGCTTCTCTTTGAAAGAAGATAGGAGAGATTAGACCACAAGTTGTCACTATGGTGAGGGTCAGAACAATTAAGAAGTTGAAATATTAGATATATTTATTTTGTAAGTAATATCTTAATTAACATTTGGTCTTTTTTCAAATTACATCCTACGTACTTAAAATCCTTTAAAAAGTATTGCTTTGCTCTTTTGTATTAAGATTCACTAAATTCTCCCCACATTTTTCACATATAGGGAATATTGCCCCTGTGAGGTATAACTCCCATGTGAGGAGTTTGCAAACACATTTGCCTTCCTTGACTTTTTAATGGACCTGTATTGTTAGTCATTTGATATATGTTTATTTTTCATTTGTAATCTTGATTGAAGCATTTTCATTTGTAATCTTGATCGAAGCATTTTCTTTAAGACATGTGTTTTCTGGAAACAAAAGGACACGTAAAGGGTGCAGGGGTGGCTCAGTTATGTAAGTGTCCAACTCTTGGTTTTGGCACAGGTCACAATCTCAAGGTTGTGGGACCCAGCCCCCCTCGGGCTCTGCGCTGGATGTGGAACTGCTCAAGATTCTCTCTCTTCCCCCTTTGCCCCTCTACCACTTGCGTGCCTCCCTCTCTCTCTCTCTCAAAAAATAAAAAATACATAAAGAAAAAGAAAAAGAACATGTATGTGTTTCAGTGTTCAACAGACATTCATGTGATCCATGCATGGGTTAGAAGACAGAACAGGTGGAAAAGTGGCAAGGAAAGAAGAGAGACATAATGTTCCTGATGACTAGAGTATGAAAAAGAAAGAAAAATGATGAAACAGAAAGATTATTTCTGTTTTTTTAAAATGATCTAGCAAAAATAGTTTAAAAGTATATTCACATTGTCTAGGCTTATGTTATTACTATACAAGAAAAAGCATATAAATCAGAAGATTGTTTGTATTTCCCTCTAAAATACATTACTTAACCATTATTTGATATAGTATATACAATGAACCTGTGCTATTTCTGTGCTAATTTTAAACATTTATCTAATGGATACTGTTTGCTGGTTATACACACTCTTAAATATCTTAAAGCCTGGTACGACAGACAGAAATACAAATGAGTAAGTGGCAAAAACAGTTACAGATCTCTGGATGAGTGCCTGTGCTTTGCAGAGTGAGGTGGGCAGCAGAGATTTGTCATGAAAACATTTGGAGAAGACAAAACACTTTAAAATTCAAAGGTAGTCCCTAAATTTACCTTTTGGTTAAGGGATCCTTTTAGCACAAAAATAGGAAAAATAGAAGAGAAAAGTGTTGAGTTAAGCAAAGAGAAAGCAAGATGATCATTTTCCCCTGATTAAATCAAGATCTATAACATTAAAGACAAGAACTAAAAATACACTTTTCACACATTTATCAAGGTATATTTGAAATGTTACCAGGAAATGTTTTCTAATTTTGTGGAGAAAAAAACCCAGTTACAAAAAGCCTAATTTGGTGCATCTTGATCCATCCAACAATCTTCATGTGGCTCCTTCCCACTTGCCATCCCCACCACCCCCCACCCCCGCGGGAATTATTGGGTATGAAATGATAGGGAAAAAACCAGAGTCCCTGCCCTCATAGAACTTGGAGTGAGCCTGAACCAAATATTCACCTCAAGTCTTTTGTAGTCCCTTTACAAAATCCAATGCTTTACGAAATCCAGTGGCACAGACCATAAAAGCTCCTATGTGCTTTATAAACTGTGCAAGCAGTCTTGTCAGCTTTCTGGAGATGTCCTAATATCATTAGGAAGCGAATTTGCATTTAATATCTACTTAACTCAGGTCATATTGTTTTCTGTTTTGACTTTAACAAGAAAATGTGATTGGTAATAACAATAAAATGGGCACAATTATTTAGAAGGGAGTGTTTATGCCAAGAAAATTACAGAGGCAGATAGAGATTTGCACGGAGATGGCGTTTTTCCAGTGATCACTCTCTGGATGTCTGTGGAGCGGGTTTGATTCAGGGCTGGCTGCTGTTTGAGAGCTCCTTTCCCTGCAAAGAGAAAGTCTGGTGCTACATGGAAGGATGTTTGATCTGCTCCTCTGTGGTTTCATCGTAACTGCCATGGCAACACCAGCAGGGCTAGCCCACGCTGCTGTCAACATTCAGGAGAAGGTCTGTCTTACTTTCGCAGGACTGCTCCTACACATGCTAGAGAGCATTCCCAATTCGTCAGATGGGTATATTTTTTTAAATGCTTTCCTGGGGAAGCAAAGTGAGTATTTTGAGAGACAATCATGATCGTTTTTTAGCCTGCTGCATGAATTTCGATTGCCTTGTCCAAGGAGCATTTCCAGGTTTTATGGGACCTTGAAGCTCCTACAATTGGAGAAGGAAATGGTACTTTAAAAGAGAATACAAAATTACAGTTTCAGAATTAGATACAAAATGAATATTTACTAGAATAAAAAAAAGTTACATCCCATTACAAATTTAAGAGAGCTGATAAACACCATAGGTATCATTAAAACCCAGAAAAATAACCTTGCGTTGCTTTAATTAACTGTCAGAGACACTTCTGTAATAGTTTTTCCCTATAATTTCCTGCATATATATTCATTGATTTCCTTTTTACAGAGGACTTTGTAAGATCATTTTCTGTAGAGAGATTAGAAGATAACTCAGTCTTTCTACTAGCGTGTTGATCGAAATCATTTTTTTTAATTAGCGACTTTCTGAAATAGTTTCTTTCAGCTTCATGACTCCTTATTGATTATGACATAAAAATTCTTTGAACAGTTGCAAACTTGGGGAAATCCTTTGTCAAGTTTATTTCATATACGAACTGTCAGACTTCACAGACTGGTTTTTGGCTCTGAGAGTTCCACCCTGGTTTCCTCCTCGACCACTCACACTGCACAGGGTCAAGTGCCAGGGGACACCATCATGTCATAGTACACCGTCTATCCCTGCACCTTTCTGTCAGAAAGCTTAACATGTCAGCCACATAGTTGGAGTATTTCAGGCCTGACAGCTATAACATAGCCATCTATGAAAATGAGTGTGTATCACCTAAATTTTTATTGCTATGTTTGTTTATTTAAATTATACCAAAGTCAACTTCCTCTTAGCCTAAAGCAAGAGGCACCCAGGGTGCTCCATTGTGCCCTGACCAAGGAAAGTCATTATAGAAAGCCACAGGGGTCCAGACTGATTGATAAAATGTATTAATTTTGCTGAACGAGTAAGGGATCCTGACCCTTGAGCTCCGCTAGCTTCACTGTGAATCTGCTTCTGCTTGTGATAAACAACCTTTGCACACCAGACTCCCTTAGACTCAGTCTGGCCCAAAAGAGAGCCAGCATCTTGTAAGATTCACTAAACATTCCGCTCAGGCATCCCAGCGCCAGCCCACCTTTATTTCCCTTAGCTGTGTTTCCTCTTTATCAGACCAAGGACCGACAGATCTTGAGGCAGATAAGACAGAGGAGCTGAAAAAATGTGCATGCGTCATTTGGACCCTCTCCAGTGCTCTGATCTTTGTTCTTGATATCAAGGCTTTCCAAAAATTATTTTGGAGAATGGGCTAAGCTTACATCTCTGAGATTTCAGCTGTGTTTCTTCTTTTTTTTACTTTATTTTCGTGGAAGACACATAACAGAACTGAGATGCACAGTGAATATGAAAGAGAATGAGTGCCGGTGACTTCAGTGAATATTGATCAAAACACTCCTTCTCTGGTGTGTGTGATGGTGAGACTTTTCAGGGAAGTGCTGCCAACGTTTACTCAGCACAGTCTCTAGAATGTTAAATGAAACATAATACAGCCTTATCACCAAGATGTTGGAATATGCAGAAGGTGGCGGGAAGCTTTCATTCAACCATCAAACTGACTCTTCTATTCTCCTTCCCAGTTTTGCACCATGCTAATAGGTGTGGTAAGAGTGTGGTAATATGATGAGGTAAGAGTATCCACTGACTGCACAGTTATTGTTTCCTTCGGAGCATTTTGAGAAAGAGCCCCTATTTTCTTTCCAGCTTGTACTGCAGTCACATTAATTAACTGTAGTATGGAGTAAAGCTTACAAGATAGATGTGAGCCAGTTTACTATTCTGTTACACAAGGCACAAATGTTTTAGGCAGCTTTTACTTTCACTTGTAGTAACGCCATATTTTAAATGGAACATCACTACTTTCCTTGGCACATTTTAAAAACCCTCTGCATAGCACTGAGTGGTTAACTATGAGAAAGCCAGCAGTGAGGAAAGTGAGCTACGTGTCTAATAAACCAGAATTCAACATATAGCCAGAGCCTCTGGGTTCTAGTCAGGGGTCAATCCAATATATCCATAAATATGTTATAATAAATCTGGAAATATAAAAGATATTAAATTGGCCATGTAATGAAAGGTCAGCATTACAGAGTAATAGAAGCAATCCTATTAACTCTGTTTTTGTTGTCTAATTTGTTTATGTTGGAAAAGACCAAATGTCCAACCTACTTGTTTATAGATGAGGAAACAGGCATCAAAAAAAAGTGAAATGAACAGTCCTGAGCCTACAACCTTCTAGTGATCAGGACTAAATTCTACATCTACTTTAAGTCTAAGACTTTTACCCCTGAAATATCTTTATCAATTCTGCCATGATGACTAACTTTATGGGAAATGACAACTCAGCTTATGAATTAGACTGAGCAGGGCATCTGATTTCCGCAGAAATTCCCGTTTGCAGTTGGCACCATATTTTCTGTTGCTCATAGTGGATGAATATAGAAATATCAACTCTTGAAAGCTCTGAGATTTGGTGGTTGAAATTTTCCATAAAACCCTACATAACTCCTCTGCATTTTTTTGAGCTACTGGTATTGGTTTCCCCTCGGCTGCTTTTACCAAGTCATCACAAGCAGTGGCTTTAAACAACACACAAAATGTGTTATCTCATAATTCTGTAGAGTGGGAGTTTGACATAGGTCTTACAGACTAAAATTAAAATGTCAGGCGGGTGTATTCTTCCTGGAGTTTCTTGGGAAGAGTCCATTCCCTTGTCTTTTCTGGATTCTAGAAGCCACCTACATTTCTTGGCTAATAGCCTCTTCTTCCATTAGCATAATGTCTTCCAATCTCTGTCAGTCTCTAACTCTCCTAACTCCCTCTTTTAAAAAAAAAAAGGGGGGGGGAGAGAGAGAGACTCTTGTGATTACATTAGTTTCAACTGGATAATCCCAGATCATCTCCTCATCTCAGAATCCTAACACTCTCATCTACAGAATCTGTCATGTGAAGCAGCATGTTTGCCGGTTCCAGAAATTAGCATGTTGTCATGTTTCTTTTTCTGCGGAAGGGGACATTATTCTGCTTATCACACTGCCCACTTAACTAAAAATTACTGTTTAAATTGTTCATTATATTTTGCTTTAGTTTTCAGTTTCTTTGGGTTTATCAGAAATAGAATCAATAAGTAGTTGTTTTTCCAGAAGCTTGTTCCAAATAAATATTTATAGTTTTCACCACTTAAAAGGTAGATTTACTACTCTTACTAAAAATAAGAGTATCATACTCTATTCTTATAATGGAGGCCTCACTTTCTATACACTTATTTTTGGGGTTTTTGTTTTTTGTCATGGCCAGCACGACGAATCGATCAGGGTAACAGTGAGGGCTAAGAGGATGATGAAAAAAAGTTAAGAGACAAAGAGATGGGGGCAGGAGGGACACTGAAGATGATGTCCAACAGTGCCAAATTTATTCCACATCTTACAAGCATTTATAAGGCAGACCAGAGAATAGGAGGAGTAATACATCAGTACCTAGTCAGATGACCGCAAGGTCCTATGACAAGTTTACATTAACTACAAGCAAACCTCATGATGCCAGGTAGTCTCGGCTAAAGCCATTAGCAAGACAATCAACCAGGGAGTGGGTTATGGGAGGTACGGAACAACAAGGACTAATTAAGAACTCAGGACTCTGGCCACATTGTTCCCTACTGCAGGGAGAGTGTGTGGGAAGTCATGACACATAGCACAGACCCTTTCTCAGTGCACTCAACTTTCTTGTCCTTAACCTTGTCAAGGTGTCCAGACTTTGAAGGAGACACAAGTCAGGGCCTGGTTTGGTCCTCGACTCCAACTGTGCCGTGGCCTCCAACAGTTTTTGTTTGTTTAAATATTTTATTTATTTATTTGAGTGAGAGAGCAAACAAGAGAGAGAGGGCATGAGAAGGGGGGAGGCAGAGAGGAGAGAGAAATAGACTCCCTGCTGAGCAGGGAGCCTGATGCAGGGCTCCATCTCAGGATCCTGGATAATGACCTGAGCCAAAGGCAGATGCTTAATTGACTGAGCCACCCACGTGCCCCTGTATGTTTACTTTTTGTAGCAAAAAAATAAGGAGAAAAAAATTAAAAGAAATGAAATCATGAGATAATGCTTAGCTTGTAAGAATAGAGAACTCCTAGATTCTTCAAAGGGTAACAGAAACAACTCCCCGCCAAATTAGAAAAGCATTTATATGATACTGTATCAGTTACTTAGAACTGCCATAACAGATTACCACAAACATGCTACCTCAGAACAACAGGAATTTATTCTGTCATTGTTCTGGAAGCCAGAAATGTGAAATCAAGTTGCTGGAGTCTCCCAGGAAGAATCTTTCCTTGCCTCCTCCAGTCTGTGCTGGCTCCCGGCCCTTGGCTTGTGGCACCGCTCCAGTCGCTAACCCCAGCTTCTCATTACTTTCTTTGTGTTGCCTTGTGTCCTTTTTTGTCTCTTATAGGACTCTGTAATTGGATTTAGAATGCATCCTTACCTTAATTACACCTGCAAAGACCACATTTCCGAGTAAGATCACATTCTGGGGTTCCGGATAGACATGAATTTTAGGAGAATACTATTCAACCCACTGCAGATATAAATACATATTAAAGATTTATTCTTTAGAATTAACTGGTATGTGGGTTTTTTTTCCCCACTTGTCCTTGCTTTAAAAGGTTAATAACAAATAATTAACCCTCTTCTTCCTCAATACTATGGGCCCTTCTCCTATCAGTTATTAATATTGGCCTTGTTCTTAGAAATTCTGTCAATGCTAAGTAATAATAAGAAGAAGGAAGATAATAATGATTTTCATTGGATGTTTTTTACTATTTTCCTGGTGTAGTTCTTGATACTTTACATTCAACTCCACGACAACCAGGTGGTTTTATTATTCTTCTCTTACAACGAAAAAAATGCTGTTCAAAAAAGTTCAATAATTTGGCCAACATTACACATGTAGGAGGTGGAAGAGGTCAGAATCAGACCTTAATAACAGAATATTTCTTCTTTTCCAGTCCTGCAGAATCCTCATCACAAGGTCCATTCTGTCTCCATTTGTTTCCCAAACACAATCATTCTTCTTCATTTCACACTTTTGAATTCACCTCCAGGCTTATGCACCAGCAACTGACCGTTAATACATAGCCTTCAAACTTTATGCAAGCAATCTATAGCAACTACTACAGCTTCTAGAGTCTGAAGAGTAGTGATAAAAAGGAGAAAACAAACCAACCAACAAACAACATGTCCATAAACCATGTTATTGGATTTGGGAACCACAGGAAGCAGATGGGAAATGCTGAAACATTTCTTGAGATATTGAGAAAAAACATTGTCTATTAAATTAGAAAGGATTTTGGGATTCTGGTCTTAGATCACAAATGAAACAAAAACAGTTTCAGGAAAACACAACTGTTTGTGAGTAAAGAAAATTATCCAAAAATTCCTTGACTTCCTATATGACCTCACTTTAGAAAAAAAACGTGCTTTTTTTTTTCCCAATTTATTTATTTTCAGAAAAACAGTATTCATTATTTTTTCACCACACCCAGTGCTCCATGCAAGCTGTGCCCTCTATAATACCCACCACCTGGTACCCCAACCTCCCACCCCCCCACCACTTCAAACCCCTCAGACTGTTTTTCAGAGTCCATAGTCTCTCATGGTTCACCTCCCCTTCCAATTTACCCAAATTCCCTACTCCTCTCTAACGCCCCTTGTCCTCCATGCTATAGAAGGTGCTTGGGGCATCCTGGGTGTCTCTGTCAGTGAAGCATCCAACTTCAGCTCAGGTCAGGATCTCAGGGCCCTGGGATAGAGACCCCTACTATCCCTCCCACACCTCTGCCTTAGCAGGGAGTCTGCTTGTCCCTCTCCCAGACCCTCAGCCCCTTTCCCCCAACACCATGCTTGCTCTCTCTCACTCTCTCAAATATGTAAATACAAAATCTTAAAAAAAAAAAAAAAAGAAAGAAAGAAAAAGAAAAGAAAAAATAGGTGTTTGACCTTTAAAGGCTCTTTATCTTGTGAGGTAATTTTGTAAGTAAATAAACTAATGAAAATAGAAAATAATATTGTTACCATGTTTGTTGCTAGACAAAACTGGAAAAAAATAAACCTCTCAAATACTTATCCTTAAATGAGAAGGTATTTGGAGTGTTGATAGGATCAGCAACTGGACAGCTCTACCTTTGGTTAGCATTTCATTTAAAAAGAACTTTTTAAATGTTTCTTCTTTTCTTATTTTATATTTCTCCCATTGGTTCAAAATTTTACCCATTTATATAAGGAATTCTTCCTTTTTTTTTAAATGACCTATTATTTTCTAATTATAAGTTTGTCCTCATTTTGTAAGAGAATACAATAAAACAAGGAGTCAGGGAATATGTGTGGAATATCCATCTTTATTTACTGAATAAATAAAAGGTTCTCTTGCTTAAATCGTTCATCTAGGACTCAATCCTGAATCCTCCATTCATTTTTCACCCTGTCCCTTGGTGATTTCAGAACAACCCATGAGTATTACTAACATCTGTTGAATGGCTGATAGCCAAAGCCTGTCCTCCAGCAGAGATCTTACTCCTGAGGATCTTACTTATATAAAACCACCCATTATACTGGACCATTTGGACCACCTCCATGTCCTTGGTCATCTTAATTGCCACATATCCAAACCTAAACATATCGCCCTTTACCCCAAACCTGACCCTCTTGTAGATGGTACCTCTAACCTCCCTTTCAAACAGTTCAGACATATGGGGGTCATCCCAGGTGTTTTCTTCATAGTCAGGACTTAACTGGTCACCAAGTCTGGAGAAATCTGTCTTCTAAACATTTCCCATTCCATTCTGCTTATCTTCATTTCCTCTGTTCATCTACATTGTAATAGCTCTATGCCTAAACTCCGGTTTCCATTGTCATATGGTTTCATAAAACTGAAATCTTTCAGTGGTTTGCCCTAATTTTCAACCTTAGATCAATAATAATGATGATTGATTGCCATTTTTTTGTTTATTATATCTCAAATACTATTCTAGACACACAACATTCATATCTTTGCATTAGCTCTCATCTGACATTAATTTCATAAGATGGATATTACTCTAATTTTATAAATGGAAAAACTGATGTTCAGAAAGCCCAGATGACTTGCCCAAGACTAGTAAGCCCAGCTAGTGTTGAGCCAGCGTTCAATCCTAGAAAGACCTGGCTGTGAAGCCTTCTGTTCTATCGAATTTGTTGCTGAATTAATATTCATGAAACTAGCACATGAGGCTCTTTGAAGATCTAGAACACCAGCTGCTGAGTATTTGCCAAGGTATTTGGTATTTCCTTTTCTTTCTTTCTTCTCTTTTTTAACTTCATACTCATGTACATTTTTTATAATTATACAAGAATACATTCAGGTTTTTAATTTTTCAAATAAAGAAAAAATAATTAGAATAAATTATCCTTCTTCTACACAGTCTCAGTCTCTGCCCAAGAAAGCTAATCACCTTTCACACTATGTTTTGACTATGAATCCATTTGATCTAAAGATTTGTGTCTCCTCTGCTCTGAGACATTTCCTTCTATTATTTCTTTTTATTAACTCTGATCTCTCCCTCTGGAACTCCTATAGAACAATCTCTATGCCACAGTCTGTTCTGAAGATTTGGTAAAGCTGATGGAACTACACTTAAAGTTGTGCAAAATTACATACATAGGATTACAAAGGAAGCAGATTCTATTAAAATTCAGTTATCAAAATACTATAAAGTATGATATGTAATTTTATTCTTTATGAGCGTACCCATAAAATTATCTAACAACAGATTTAATAGGTATCTAAATTCTGAAGTAGTGATGAACAGAAATTATATTTTGAGATACCTGCAGCAATATGTACTGTCATGTGAAAAATACCTGTAATTTCCAATGGTAGTAATGTCATTTGTTCTGCCAATACTGCTGTGATTTTTTTCCTCTACTTTCCTAATTGAAGAAAATATTACATTTCAGTTAGAGTTTATTGGGAAAAAAGTGTATTTCTTTTCCTTTCCAAGGACACCTTGAAATCTATTCAACCTTATATTATTGTTACTGGGATTTTAGAATTTTTTACTATCGTCAATGTTTCTTAACATTTTCTCTCATACTTTCGAACTCTTCTGTCTTTTTATACTGTGTCCTAGGATTGACTGTCTATTTAGATATTTTATTCCACGGTGAAGGGAATTTATCATATTCATTATAATCCTTTTTTTCTATTTTTTATGCCCTGCTAAAATTTCATGTCTAAAGTAATGAGGAAATTACAGGTGAATGCATTTAATCACCCAAAGTTTCCAAAAGAGAGAGAGAGAGAGAAACTGCAGTGAGGTGCACATAGACTCTTTAATTGGAATGGTATTAAGGAACATTTTGCATATCAGTAAAAGTGGTTATTGGATAATCATTCTTTGTAAAAGATTAAATAAAGCCAGAGAAGATCCTAAAATCCAGAAACTATAATCCTAATTTAACCTTTGCTATTATTTTGTTTAGTCTGTGAAACAATTCAGTAATTGTTTAAATTGGAAATGATAATATCTCTATGAAACTCCATGAAACTCATGAGTACTACAAACAAATAAAAAAATCACCAAGTACTCTGCAATAGAATTATACTGGTATGTTATGCAGCAAATGGTTAAGAGGTGATTTCTCCAAATAGAAACTTCAGCCTCATGGAGGAGAAAAGAGATGGGGTGGGGGGAGGAAGAAGTAGGTTAGGAAGAGAGAGATGTTGCTTTTAAAGAGTAGACTAAAAAGCATTTACCAAACTAAATAAAATGCTCGCAGTCAGATTAGAATCTCATTTGCCTTTGTAATGACAAGTTCTTTATATGTGTTCATTATGTTTTAAATGTTTGCATTGCCTTTAATTCTCATGATATCATATAGAAGTACAAAAGACAAGGGAGCAGAGCTATGGTTAACCTGTCAGCCAGTGTTGACAGTCAACCTAGCTGATCACCTGTGTGCCTTCTAAATGACAGGTGACTGACTACTCTTCATATCATTCTGCTTTACTGTAACTATTCAAGGAAGAAGCAACCAGTGTCCATTTTTTTTTCTGTTGCCACCAGCTAAGGCTCTCATTCTGATACATACCTAGCCATCCTTCCATGTCCACACAACCCTATAGCAGTTGCTTATGGTATCTCTTAGAACAAACCTGTGGCAGGTATCTTGAGATATAATCAAATGTTTAACTTTTCATAGATGCATATAATTATTTTTGCCTTCTTTTCACTCATCACATAACGTTTTCACAACTGGAACAAGTTCAGCTGTCTGTGATTTCGGAGCAAAGCCCAGCATGACATTTACTTGCAGCATAAGTTTGGGGAAAATATTGACTGGCTCTAAGCTTCACTCAGTTCCAATATGTGTAAAACGAGAATTCCAGTGACTAGGATACAGTAAGAACTAAGCAAAAATGTCTGTATTATTATTATTCCTCTACCTGGTCATTCTCTTGAGAACTTAATCTCAAGTTCAGTGACTTAATCTGGAGTTCTTTTTCCTTGTACACCTTTTACTGCCCTGAAGTTTGCACCGCTAACTTTCTCAATTCTTTCTGGTAAATAATATAACGATAAAATATTCTCCTAATATTCTAAGATTCCTTTGTTATTGTGTCACCTATATTTCCATTTTAAGACCATATACAATGCGATAAATTGTGCAGATCATCATTTGCTATTCAGAGGGACGTTAATATCAAAGACTTCTACCTACTACTTTATTGATCACCTGTAATGTGGCAGACACTGCCCTAGCTGTTTGTTTTCCTTGCCTTATCACCAAGGTTCAAAATCTACAAGGAGGGTATCATGACACTTATTTTACAAATAAAAAGACTGAAGTCCCAGGTAGTTAAAGAAATGATGGGTGTTCTTTCAACATCTGTGTGGCAGCACTGAGTTTGAGATGAGATCTATCTCCAAAATCTACACCCTTCCCACTCATTACTTTTGTGTTCATTATCTAGGTCAGTATTGAGCCATTCGAGGTTAATAGGCCCTAATAAATGTAATTTCTAGAAATATTTTAAAAGAGTATGTTTACTGTATAGTAAATTCTCCTTAGTATACTAAGGAAATTTAGGACACTACTAACACTCCTCTTACCCCAGTTTGGATCTCCTAAAATATAAAGGAGATTGAAGAAGGCCCAAGTTAATATTCTAAGACGTTTTTCTAGATGGAAGTTAAAATTGCACTTGTTTTGTTTTTATAGTCTTAAGTGGTACTCAGTGTTTTGTTTAATAAGTATCCAATTTGACATGTCAGTTAGGTATTATTGCTGGTGAAAAAAAGTGATTTGTCTCATTTTTGGATATTAGTCTCAGATTTAATATATCGCATGGACATTTATGAAGCTGTTGTACACACAACATAATTAATTGAATATTGATCTGGTATTGCTAGTGTATTTAGTTTAAAAACATATCTGTCTCAGTATTTAATATGCTTGGTTTGATATTCAGCATTTTGGTTCACTGTTTAAGTGTATAATTTGATAAGAAATATATTGCTCATGGCTATGCAGAAAATTATAAGAGATTATTAGTAAACAGTGAACAGATGTATTATTATTCAGAAATACATATATTTACAGTAGTAATCTAAAGTGAAAATGTGTTTCAAAGAGATGTTTGTTTTGTTTAGGTATACACAGGTTTCTTAGCTTCATTTAATTAAACAACAAAGAAGAGTAGGCATAGAAGGCCTCCCAAAGTCAACTGTTTTTTTAAACAAATGAAATAGTCATCTACTTTATTGAACCTCTTCTTATGTAATAGGAACTAATTTATGTATTCCTGATCAGCTGTCACTTGAAGTAAACATATTTCTATTTGTGGTTTCTGTGTGTTTCCATCTTGAAAATCTACAGCTCTAAAACATCATGATGAATGTTTTCTGATCATGTTGATAGGAAAACAGGATGCAAGAAACTCACTAGCTTCTCCAAGGAAGCAATAGGAGTCGATATATTTTAAGCTTAAGTATAAGATTGTTTTGCCTGACTCACCCATAGAATGAATTTTAATGCTCACTTGCTTGCTTGTGGTTTCTCTTTCCTAGGAAGGAACTTCCTGTAATTCCCTCACAGCCATATTCATTGTTCATCATCCTTATGAAAGCAGTCACTCTAGTAAATCTATCACACAACGCAGCAATCCCAAGATACTCTTCATTGTCTATTCTCTATTGGCTTCCAAATTTCTTACCTTGTAGGTTTGGCTGCTTCTTCCACTGTTTTGAAACCAAATATGTCTTTCTGCTTCAGTGAAAGTCCTTGCATAAGTACTTATTCTTTACAACCATATTTTAGTCACTTAGTTATATTCTTGTTATATTCTGTGTTTTGAACCTAAATTTCCTCTCTTGCGTTACAATATTTTTTGCCTACTTTCCCTTCAAAGAGAGAAATCCCTGAATTAAAAGACAACAACAACAACAAAAACAAAAACAAAAAACCTATTTCATTGGAAGCCTTCTAGTAGTTAGCCCAGACTAATGGACTAAAGCTTATTCCTTACTAATACTGATAGGAAAGACTAAAAAGCATGGATGGTTAACTGTGAAAAGACGATTGATTATTATGTGCTAGATACATTCTCTTGTATGACCTACCTGACGACTGAGTTAAGGATTATCATCAACTCTGTGGAAACTGAATCTCATGAAAGTTACCAGAGTCCAATGAGAGGAATATCAGGTTTCACATTTCCTGCCAAGTGGTCTCACTCTAGACTATTTTCTCAGGTATCAAACAATATTATTTATTTTTATAGCTTCCACTCTACATTATTCCACAACCTTATGAAATTATTTAATCCCTACCAGCTGCCATCTCTCATTCTTTCTCTCTTTCCCTCATGTACTTGTTCTTTTTCATCCTTCCTCCCTAATTCAACCTTTTCAATGTTTATTTTGCTCTGCTTAGCACAGAGGGATATTTTTCTTAAATTGTAGTCTCTAAGAGGTTTATAATTAGTTTCTTATTGAGACAATAATAAATAATAGCCTTTCTCTCTTTTAAGTTGCTGCTCTGTTGCTTCTTTTCAACCTAATTTCTCCTGATTACTCTTGCTTATTTAAAGATCTAACCTAATCCTAAGCATTTTTTCTTGTATGGGCATAATTTTAATTATTATTTACATTTGCATTTTAATATTGGACTTTAAACATTTTTGCTGTTCCTACTAAAATGCATTCTCCTTGAAGGCAGGGTAATATTATGCACCTCTAGATACAAGCTAAATCTAACTTCTGTCTTCTATATCTTCTTTAATAGTTCCCTAGTTTTTGTTTATGTCTTATTCAGAAAAAATAATGAAGACTTGTGTGTTTGCATGTATATATGTGTGTTTAGAGAAAAGATGCAGCAAAACTGGATGAAATGTAGCTTCGCAATGAGTATATATTTTATTTGTCTTTTTTTATTTATATTTTCTGAAGGTATAGAACAAGACTCACTCCAATCTGTCACTAAATAACTCTAAACCTTTCTGATCATTTTCATTTCTCAATGACTATATATATAATTTTGACTATAAAAATCATACTGGGTTAAACATTGCTACAAAATGTTATTCCTAATTTAATTCCAGGATTTTCATGATACTATTTTTTTTCCACTTCTGATCTACAACCTTACAGACTATTGTTACACAGTCCATGTTCAGCAAATATTATTGGATTGGATTGAAAGTGAATTGCCTGCATCATTCTGTTTAAGAGTTCAGCATCTATTCCACAAGAAAACTCAACAGCAATAGATCTGGAAAAGAAAAAAAAATTAAAGTTGTGTCACTAATGGGCACTTGTATGAGTAAGAAGAGTTAAAAGTGTTTCACCTAAAATGCAGAGTTAGACCAGTCCCTTCAGGTGTACTTCAGGTAAAAAGATTACAAGTAAATTGCAGGCATTTCTTTAAGTGAAAAAAGCTTTTAGATGATTACATAAGTCTCATGAAACTAATTTTATCATCATTGAAACTCCATGTAATTTTCTCCTAAGTAAATTTCACTTCCACTTAAGATTGTGATAAAATAATCCTAAAACTATGGCTTCTGTTTGCTTCCATCAGTCTGCTGGGAAACAATGTGATTATCGACATAAAAAAGAAAGTTAAACTCCAATTCCAGTATTAGCCGAGTATCTTGCATCAGACTAACTCTCTCACAAAAGCTGACAGAAACTGTAAAGGATATGACCTTTGAAAGAAGGCAACTGAACAAAAAGAGATTCACATTTATATGGCTTTCTCCCTGAGCACATTTCCAGGGCAGCTAAAACTCAAGAAAAAAGTTTCAGTTTTATAGGCTTGCAGTGTCATAAGATGGAATTCAGGGCTGCCAAGATAGCTGAAAATTAAGAGGGAATCTCAGAGAAGAGCCACAGAAGGAAGAACCACAATATCTACATACAAACAAAGGGGCAACCCACGGAGTGGAAGAAGATATTCGCAAATGACAGTGCAGACAAAGGGCTGATATCCAAGATCTATAAAGAACTCCTCAAACTCAACACACACAAAACAGTTAATCACGCCAAAAAATGATCAGAAGACATGAACAGACACTTCTCCAAAGAGAACATACAAATGGCTAATAAACACATGAAAAAATGTTCATCATCATTAGCTATCAGGGAGATTCAAATCAAAACCGTGTTGAGATACCACCTTACACCAGTTAGAATGACCAAAATTAACAAGACAGTAAACAACAAGTGTTGGAGAGGATGTGGAGAAAAGGAAACCCTCTTACACTGTTGGTAGGAATGCAATTTGGTGCAGCCACTTTAGAAAACAGTGTGGAGATTCCTTAAGAAATTAAAAATAGAGCTTCCTTATGACCCTGCAATTGCACTATTGGGTATTTACCCCAAAGATACAGATGTAGTGAAAAGAAGGGCCATCTGTACCCCAATGTTCATAGCAGCAATGGCCACAGTGACCAAACTGTGGAAAGAGACAAGATGCCCTTCAACAGATGAATGGATAAAGAAGATATGGTCCACATGTACAATGGAGTATTATGCCTCCATCAGAAAGGATGAATACCCACTTTTGTATTAACATGGACGGGACTGGAAGAGATTATGCTGAGTGAAAAAAGTCAAGCAGAGAGAGTCAGTTATCACCCAGCAGTTCCAATCTTAGGTATTTACCCAGGAGAGATTCAAACTGTCATTCACAAAAGACATACAATCATGTTTACAGCAGCTTTATTGTAATAGCCCCAAGCAGGAAGCAATCCAAATATCCAACAACAGGACAATAGGCAAACAAGTTGTGATCTATTCAGGCCACAATATTACAAGAAATAATCAATCAAAGAACTATTTATCACAAACAAACATGGATATATCTCAAAAGCACTGTATTGTTGAAAGAAGCCAGAGACAGAAGAGTACAACCCTTTGGTTTATTTGTATGAATTTCAAGAACTGGCAAAGCTAATCTATTATGATGATACAAATCCAAACAGTGGTGAAGTTTGACTGGAAGAGGGCAAAGAAGGGGCACCTGGGAGACTCCGTTTGATTCACCAGTTGGCTCTTGATTTCAGCTCAGGTCATGATCTCAGGGTCCTGGGATGGAGCCCATGTCAGGCTTGGCACTCAGCAAGGAGTGTGCTTGAGGGTTCTCTCTCTCTCTTCCTCTCTCCCTGTCTCCCCCCCACCCCCATTTGTGTATATTCTCTCTCTCTCAAATAAATAAGTAAATCTTTAAAACCATATGGTTTCACTTACTTGTGGAGCATAAGGAATAACACAGAGAACACTGGGAGATGAAGAAGAGAAGTGAGTTGGGGGAAATCGGAGGGGGAGACAAACCATGAGAGACTGTGGACTCTGAGAAACAAACTGAGGGTTTTGGAAAGGATGGGGGTTTGGGGGTTGGGTGAGCCTGGTGGTGGGTATTAAGGAGGGCACATACTGCATGGAGCACTGGGTGTGGTGCATAAACAATGACTCTTGGAACACTGAAAAATAAATTAAATTGAAATAAAATTAAATAAAAGAAAAAATCTTTTAATTTTTTTTTAAAGAGGGCAAGGAAAATTCCTAGGGTGATGGAAATGTTCTATAGCTTAATTGGGATGGTGGATTCACATGTGTATTTTTAATCAAAACGTACTCAATTAGCCATTTAAGATTTGTGTTTTTCATGATATGTATTTTTATGTCAATAAAAATGTTAGAGTTGTTTGTACTATGGTATTTGGATTGGATTTGGGTTAAATATAGTATGATTTTGGTTTGGATAGGATTAAATGATTTGGATTAAATCTAACATAGCCAGATTGTAAGAATTAAAGACAGAGAATATACCTATTCTAGGGAGTTCTTGACTCAGCACCCCCCAACATGCACATCATTCTGTCATCATATTATCATACCATAGAAATGTGGGTGTCCTAGAACATGTCGCATTTTCATGCCTTTTTCTTCATTTCTATTCCTTAAGCTTATTTCCTTTCCTCCTTCTTTACGTTTTTCATAAATTGGGAACTGCTCCAAACACTGAGGACCATTTTTAGCTAAGGCATCCCTGTAACACCGATCCCAGTGCTGAATTGTTTTTACATGCTGGTAGTTTCCAAAAGTTCATCTACAAGAAAGAACAGTAATTGAATCTGTACAAGATTAAACCAACCAAAACATGAGTTTTGGCTTTTTTTTTTAAGCTTCAGTGAAACTTCAAAAGTATTTCTTATAAAATGCTTACCTAGATTCTGTTTCATTTCTGACCTAAATTTGTGTTCTTTCTTTGTTTGCCTCTCTGTAAATCTTTATGATGATAATTTTTTCATCAAGCCACTTTATAGAGTTTGATCCAAATTGATGAAAAAACGCTCTGCCTTCTCTTAAAAAAAACTCTATTCTTTTTTGGGTAACCAAATTGTTAAGAATAAGCCTGTTATATTACAGCTTTATTTTTCTCACTGCTGGCCCAAGAGGTTGGTGTGATACCGAGTTGTGACAACTGATCACCATATAAAATTCCTTTTTAATGCTCTTCTATAATGTGTAATAGACTGTGAACTACCATCATCTTGAAATGTCATCATGTTTCAACAACATTACAAAGAAATAATGTGAAAATGCTGAATTTAGTAATTTAAAATCTGCCATGAGCAGTGAGTGATATCACCAGCACCAAGTCTTAATCTAAGAGTTAGTTTACTCATTTTCCACTTCATTTTATAAGAAAATCTTCCCATTTGGTTTTTAGGGAGGATTGTGACATTACACAGGACTTTTTAGTATTAAGTAATAGCCAAGTGCTACATTTTTTCCTTAACTCTCAAATAAATATTCCTTCTTGAAGCAACTAATTCAGTTAAGTATTGTCTGTACAGTGAGTCTAGAAAAAAATTCTCTGCCTTCAAGGTGATTTTGATGAAATTGGGAATCATAAGGAGTTAAGTAGAAATCTGAGGCCATCTATGGTTAAATGCCAAAAATGGCTGTTTCCCTAGTGATTTTAGGAGGATGCAAAGTCATACTCCTTCATAGAAGCAAATACTTTCCTATTACTGGTATCATTATTATAGACACCAGCCATATGGTTATTTACATGTAAGTGAATTAAAATTAAATAAAATTTAAAATTCAGTTTCTTAGTCAGACTAGCCACAATTCAAGTGCTCAGTAGCCATATGTGGCTTGTGTGACTACCATATTGGACAATAGAGATGTAGAACACTGCCAATATTTCAAAGCATTCTATTGAACAGTGATGTCTGAGTCATACCTATAACTTGATGAGTCTGGAGTTATACACTTCACAGAAGATGTTGTAATGTAATAATTTTTTTTTTGTAATGTAATAATGTTAAATTACTTGTACACCTTTATCTTGAGAGAACACTATGATCTATTTGTATATGGCAGAAATTTTGAGCTGTGACAACTTTCTGTCCTTATTTGGTCCTTCTCATCAATGTTGGAGAATTAGAATATAGTAATTGTTGAATGAATAGGGAGTTCAAAGTATGCTGGTCTTAGTGACCTAAAGAAAGGAAATGAAGCAATTTTACATAAATAAGAAGTATGTATCAGGTGCTTGCTCCTGATAATATTCCTAAGCTAGGCATAGGGGAGGCAATGGGACTTGGGTGAGGATGCATTCCCAGCCCTCCAGGAGTTTCCAGTTCCATGGGCTTGAGCAAAATAAAGAGGCAATTATAATCCAGTGCGCTAAAGGACTGTTACAGGAATACATACAAGGTGTAATGAGGTCATATAGGAGCGACACTAACCTAAGCCTGGAAGTCAGAAACTTCCAGGAATAAGTGACATCTAAATTGATCTCAATTTTTTTTCCCAATTTATTTATTTTCAGAAAAACAGTATTCATTATTTTTTCACCACACCCAGTACTCCATGCAAGCTGTGCCCTCTATAATACCCACCACCTGGTACCCCAACCTCCCACCCCCCCGCCACTTCAAACCCCTCAGATTATTTTTCAGAGTCCATAGTCTCTCATGGTTCATCTCCCCTTCCAATTTACCCAAAAGCACATACCCTCCCCAATGTCCATAACCCTACCCCCCTTCTCCCAACCCCCCTCCCCCCAGCAACCCACAGTTTGTTTTGTGAGATTAAGAGTCACTTATGGTTTGTCTCCCTCCCTATCCCATCTTGTTTCATGGATTCTTCTCCTACCCACTTAAGCCCCCATGTTGCATCACCACTTCCTCATATCAGGGAGATCATATGATAGTTGTCTCTCTCCGCTTGACTTATTTCGCTAAGCATGATACGCTCTAGTTCCATCCATGTTGTCGCAAATGGCAAGATTTTGTTTCTTTTGATGGCTGCATAGTATTCCATTGTGTATATATACCACATTTTGAAGGGATTAGTACAAGTTAAAGCAGTTAGGACAGAGTAAGACTGAAAGAAAAGAGTGGATAGGAAAACATTCCCAGCAAAAGAAAATGAGTATGAATGAACCACGGGCAAGAAAGCATATAAGCCAGTTAAGAAACTACAAGCATTAGAAATCAGAGCTGAATCCCAAAAAATGAACCCAATTGGAGATAAAGTTGACTTGTTACGAAAGTTGGGATGCACATTTTAGGATTTATTTTATTTTACAATGTAGTTTCAAAAGTAAATTGTCTACCTAATGTACTTTCAGAACATGTACACACATACTGGATGAGAGCATGGTTTGGGAAGGAAAGTGTGGACATAGAGTTGGCAAGACCTAGCAATTCTAGCAAATGCATGTTGGATTTCTTCCAAACCTATGCCTTTATCATTTTGTATTAGTATACAAAATGTATATTTGTATATACAAATGTACATTTGTATATAGTTCTGATCTTTTATCAACATGTTGTTTAAAGTTAAGTGTATGTCTATAGCTCCCCCTTCATGAATAGAAATAAATCAGTTATTAAAGGAGAGCGACTGGAGTATGTATTTATGAGTACCCTAGTACTTAAAAATGTATAAATCATCATACATTTCAAAGGCTAGTGTTTTACTATATATGTTAATGATGCCATTTAAAAATTCTAAACATAAAAAAATTCAGGTTTTTTTAATTCAGTATTTTTTACTGAATACCTAAAAATGGTAAACGTGACTATATGTAAGTTAGATCTCAATAAACCTGACTTTTAAAAAAGACTTCTTTAATTACATATTTATACATGTATATAATTTTCATAAAAGTATAAATGTAACTACACGTGTCATTTTTAGAACATTTTTACTTTTCAGCTTGACTTTCTCCCATTCTTCTCTCCTTCTCTACCTCCACCCATAAATTTTTCTACCCTTGACAAATAAACATGATATGTTGTATCATTCCATATTTTTCTCTAAACACTTCTATTAATATAGTATGTTATATATTGTCCCACATAGTTATATAATTTGGGGGTCATTGTTGATTTTAAAATGAGATTGCATTATAAATAATTTCTGCACCTTGCTCTTTTTCATTCTGCAAGTATATTATAGACATCCTTCCATGAGGGGCACCTGGGTGGCTCAGTCAGCTGGGTGACCAACTTTTGATTTTGTCTCAAGTCATGATCTCAGGATCATGAGATTGAGCCCCACATTAGGCTCTGTGCTCAGCACAGAGTCTACTTGAGATTCTCTCTTTCCCTCTGCTGCTGCCCCTCACCACTCTTACTCTCTCTGTATAATTTACCACATGCCACACCTTTTTCTAAGCACTTTGTATGTTATTAGTTTACTGAATACTCAACTTTGAGCAGGACCTCTTATTAATTTTTGATTTACATGCTACGACTGAGGCTGAGAGGCTCAGTAGTTCCCTCTCTAAATAAATAAATAAATAAAATCTTAGAAAAAAAAATAAATTCTTCCGTGATAACTTGGATTTCTCTAATAGATTCCTCTTAATGTTTCCATAGTGTTTCATGGAAGAAATGCATCATCATTCTATGATTAATGAACATTACAACTTTTTTTTTAATTTGATGCCACAATAAATAATACATGGAGAACCCTTGTACATTAATCTAAAATTTCTATTTCTCTTGGATACATTCCTGGGAATGAAATTTCTGGGCTGAAGTCATCTATATTTTTTCAATTTGAACAGATGTTACTTTTGAAATAGGCCATGACATTTTCTCATTTCCACTAGTAATGTATAAGAACACACTTTTTGATGTATCTCTGCCAGCAATATATGTTACATGTTTTCAGAGCAATAGATATAAAGTAGTAGCCTATTATTATTTTATTTTGTATTATCCTAATCACTAATGAGTTTGGGTGTTTTAATATGATTGTTGCACATCTTTGTTCTATTTAGAATTTCTTCTTCAGATGCTTTATCTATTATTCTTTTGCATCCTCTATTCTAATAGAGGATGCTTAGTTAGAGGAACACCTGCATATTTATAAATGTTAACTCTTTGTCTCCTGTGTGCCAACTTCTTTTTTTTTTTTTTGTAAATCCATTGGTCTTCACTTTGTACATATATCTCTTGCCATACAAAGGTACTTTACATTGTTTCATGTAAAAAAATTTGCTTTGCCTATATATTTTCTGGATTTCATAAGTTACTTATAAAGTCTTTCTTTACATGTATTGCATATGCTCCCCTAGTTTTTCTTACAGGGATATTGCTATTTTATTTTGAACTTACTTCAAATGGAAATTATTTTGGGAGGAGCTAGAAAAAAGTTTGATTTTATTTTCTCACAAATAGCTAATTATGCCAACAATATTAACTAATATACTGACCAAATTTTAGAAAGACAACCCAGAACACAGCTACACTACATCAAAAACATAGTAATATGTATGTGATAAAGAATTATATACATGCATTATTACTTTGACATAAAAACATGAAACTAGCCATTTATTTGGAATTATGTATTATTCATTTCTTATTAAAAAATGCTATTGTTTAAACAAAACAATAGGACTAGTTAGCTGTCAAATAGTAATAATTATATACCATATTTTATATATAAATATTTACATATCACTATAGTGTTATTAATTAAATGATATGTGTAATAAAATATAACAATATTTTAATAAGGTTTCTTTTTGTCCTCTAACAAAGCAGTTATTTTTACCCTTTAAATTCTGTATTAAATTTTAGGCTATATTTAAGATGCATTATGATAAGACATTTTAAAAGGGAAATAAATACAAAAATACTAATTAAACATAAGTAAATTTAAACATATAATTAAACACTAAGTATATTTAATAACAACAATGGCACGTTTCTTTCTGTCCCATAATACTATATAATAATTTTACTCTTTCTATCTCCCTTTCCAAAAATACTTCTCTATATCGCCTGCAATCTTGAGAACATCCTTCTTTTATACAGTGGTGAAACCAAATATAATTAAACATAAAATTCACTTTGACTTGTAACCCTGTGCTTGACTTGTAACCCAGAATGACACTGATTCTGGTGTCATTCCAGTGTGATATCAAGCTAAATATGCTCTTAACAAAATGTCTGAGCACACGAACTTACTTATTGGCAATAGCAGATATGTTAACTTGTAGGAATTATGTTCTAGCTTCCCATACACCTTGGCTCTACAAGCTTGCTTTGAAAACACCAGCTTTTCGCCAATCATAACCTTTGCATCTATAAATCTATGTGGATGTCCATCATTTTTAAACACTCTGAAGTACATGAGATGTCATCCTAAGTTAAAGTTCTATTTCTTAACAAAATGATTTTAAAGCACAGAGGTAATTTGAATGTGTGAAATCAATGCTGAATTCCAGAAGTTACAGTTTTCATAAGGAGATTGAAAAAATCCTCTCTAACTTGGCTGCCTTTTCTGTTTCCTGGTAATTTTCCGTTTTTTTATTATTATTCTGAAGTGGTCTTGTTTCAAAAAACGTGTCATTTTTTCCGTATGAGTTTTTGTCATAATCTACACATAAAATGGATCAACTCAGGTGCAGTCAGTTCATCTTTTTCCACACACTGTGGTTTCTTTTTAAAAAATCATCAGTTTTGGAACAAATACATAAATTTCTGTTTTACTGAAATCATTTGCTTCACTATTATCATCAATATATTTCCAAATTAGAGAAAAACATTCATTGTTCTTGTTTCACATTTTGAAAATGTGATTTTATAGCAATCCAATATTTGAAAAATTAATATCTCCTTCCATTTCTATTAAGTAAACTCTCACAAATGCATCTCACATTTTGACAAAACCGAAAAGTGATCAAAATTTTAAATAAAGAAAGCTTCACTATCCCAGATAAGCAAATCATGCCCCTTTCTCTGTGTTATATACAAGGTGTACAGAATATTTTGAAGATAAGATCTTTTAATTTTCTTTGATAAGTTTACCTACTGAATGAAATTTGACAAAATTTACATTTGCAATATGTGCAGAATATGCAGATAGATGATTTAAGTTCTCTGTATTTGGACAAATTATCAGTTGACTTTTGTTCTATGCTTTACACAGTTTTATTAAAATCTTCATAGAAATCAAGAAGATGATTTGACACTACATTTGAATTCAATAAGCCAACATATAGTACATCCTTGGTTTCGAATGTAGAGTTCACTAATTCCTCAGTTGCATATCACACTGAGCTCTCATTACTACACGTGCTCTCCTTAACGCCCATCACCCAGTTACCTCCACACACACATCACCCCTCCAGAAACCCTCGATTTCTTTACCATAGTTAAGAGTCTCTCATGTTACTACATTTTTTAAATCAAAATATCTAAGACCTAGGGTGAACATTTTTTTGTCATTGTCATTATGGGATACCTCACTTTATTATAGAAAACATGATCATTCAGGTTAATTCTGAAAGAATCAGCTGTACACTATAAAGGATCAACTCATTTGTTAACAAAATTTCATCTTTTTGTTTACCACAGCATATTTTATTTGAAACCTCAGAATCAAAGCCACTTTATACCAGTTAAGATACCACCTTACACCAGTTAGAATGGCAAAAATTAACAAGGCAGGAAACAACAAGTATTGGCAAGGATGTGGAGGAGAAAGGGGAACCCTCTTAAGCTGTCAGTGGAAATGCAAGCTGGTACAACCACTCTGGAAAACAGTATGGAGGTTCCTCAAGATGTTAAAAATAGAACTATCCTATGACCCAGCAATTGCACTACTAGCTATTTACCCCAAGATACAGATGTAGTTAAAAGGGCACATGTACCCCAATGTTCATAGCAGCAATGCCCACAATAGCCAAACTGGAAAAAAACAAGATGCCCTTCAACAGATGAATGGATAAAGAAGATATGGGCAGCATCTCTTCCTGCCCATGGGTCCTGCCCCTGTGCTTTAATAAACCGCCATTTTGCACCAAAGAGGTCTCAAGAATTCATTCTTGGTCATCCACTCTGGACCTCACCCCACCAAACCTCACATATATTCTAGAACTTCATCATTTGATGCCCAAACATGGGACTGTGAGTCTTTACATTTGGACTCTGAGCTTTGGTGCAACATTGTGTCATGGGGGCTCCAGCCCCCATGTCAGTCCTCCTCTTCCACAACCTCTAATGCAAAGCATGATGATTTCACCTCCATCGCTGAGTTTTTTAAAGACATCAACATGGAAAGCAGTATCCTCTCTCAGGAAATTCTCAAGATTGCTGAATCACATCTGGAGAAGGGGGACCATGAGGAAACGGTTTCTGCCATCAGTAATGCATTGAGGAACACTAAGAATGTCGGAGTGAACTGTGACTGGGGCACCTGGGTCAGGGAAGTCCAGCTTCATCAGTGTCCTGTAGGGGATGGGGCATGAGGAAGAAAAGGTTGCTCTGACTGGGGTATGGGAAACAACCCTCAGGAGAACTCCATATAACCATCCAAAATTTCCCAATATGACATTATGGGACCTGCCTGGTATAGAGATCTTTCCAACAGAGAATTATCTGGAGAAAATGAAATTGAGTGAGTATGACATGCTTATTATTCTCTCTGATGGACGTGTTACACTAAATGTTGTGCAACTGGCTACAGCAATTAGAAAAATTGGGAAGAAGTTCCGCTTCATTGAAACTAAAGTGGCCAGTGATTTACGTAATTTACAGATGTGTAAACCCAAGACATTCCATAAGGATACAACCCTGCAAATGACCCATGATGACTGTGTGAGATGCCTGCTAAAAAACAATTGAGTGACCTTCAAATCTTAGTCTCCAACATCAGTGTGTCTGCCTATGATTTCCAAAGCCTGGAGACCACCCTTCTGAGAAACTTCTCAGTCCACAGTCTCCACATGTTCAGGCAATACACCCTTAATGCTACCTAGGCTGTTACTGACCAAAAGAAGAATTATCTGAAACAGATCTGGCTGGAGGCCATGAAGACTGGAGCATCAGCTACAGTCCCTGTGCCTTTTGAGGGTTTGATCAGTGACAAGGATATGGAGGAGCTAGAGGAAACCTTAAACCTCTACCTGACTGACTTTGGGGTGGATGACCCATCCCTGGAAAATATGACCAAGGACTTACATGTGTCAATGGAGAAACTCAAGAGAAGCATTAAGTCTCTCTGTCTACTATCAATTTAGAAGAATGTAAGTCTTCACAGGAAAAATTGTTTAGTTATATGGAAAAATTTGCTCTATAGCTAGAGGACTCAGTGGCACTGAATTTTGCTTTCCAACCACTTTCTCCTTGCAGAATTATTTCCTTGAGACTGCGGTGAGTGATACTAAAGTTCCTAAAAATGAAGAGGTTTTTTGTTTGTTTGTTTGTTTTAAGGACCCCATAGGTTCTGGGCAAACTTATCTCCTTAAGTATGTTGAGAATGAAAAGGGGAAAAGTGGGGCAGAGAGCTTCTGAATAATTCTCAGTGCTGGCACACAACTGGTGCCTGGAAAGATGACCTAGGGCTTCCCTGATGCTATCCTGACCTACAGCCCTCAGGGGGCACTACAGAGGTTTCCATAACTCACTCTTGAACCAATCACCAACGTAATGACTATTATTTGACAGTAAAACAATCAGTTCTGAAGAATCCTTCCTTCCTATGATCCTTCTTGGGAAAACAAAGGACAAGAATCTGAATCTTCTGGTTAGAGGCAAGAGTAAGTCTTTGTGTGATAATTACTTCATACCCAGCACTCGTCTTACTACTGACATACTTGTAAAAAATGGCTATGTACACAGTAAGTCCTGAAAGCTGAATTTGTAAATAAATGCCTCCATAGTAAAAAAAAAAAAAAAAAAAGATGTATTTATATATACAATGGAATATTACTCAACCATCAGAAAGGATGAACACTCACTATTTGCATCGACATGGATTAATTGGAGGGAATTATGCCAAATGAAAAAATTCAAACAGAGAAAGACAATTATCAAATGGTTTTACTCCTATGTGGAACATAAGGAATAGTTAAAAGGACCACAGGGTAAGGGAGGGAAAACTGAATGGGAAGGTATCAGAGAGGGAGAGAAACCATGAAAGACTCTGGACTCTGGGAACCAAACTGAGGGTTACAGAAGGAAGGGAGTGGGGGGATGGGGTAACTGGATGATGGGTATTAAGGAGGGCACGAGTAGTGATGAGCACTGGGTGTTACATGCAACTGATCAATCATTGAACACTACAGTCAAAAACTAATGATGTACTATATGCTGGATGCTTGAACATAATAAATAAATAAATAAATAAATAAATAAATAAACAAACAAACCATTTTAAAAAGAAAAAGAAACCTCAGAATCAGGAAACAGAGAGCTATGAGGGGAACAATATGATAATGTGTGTTTGTTCACTGTGGTATGCCCAAACTTATTTAGTCGCTGCTACCTTCAACTGAGCATGGGCGCCTTTTAGGAGACCTACAAACTTTTGATCGATTTAGTACCATTATCTGTCTCAGCCACAACTTGTAAGATTCAGTCTCTGTTATGTGCTTTCTCACTTCCTTTTCCATCATGCTCAATTCCAAATTCTTTTCTCCGTATTATGCAGTATGCTGCTTTGGTTATGCACCTCACTACTCCAGTTATTTGTGTCCTACCATCTGTAATAAAACACAGTCACTGAGCTTTCTTTTTCATAGATGTTTGGATCATGCTGGTATTAGTATTACAATCACTCTCATCTTCATCATCTGTACTCTTAGAAAAAATCATCTCAGTATTCACAATGTTAAAAATTAAATTAACATCATCTTGATGCCAAGAACAACAATCAATCCACAGGCAGAGGACTGTTAGCAATCATGATGACCGTGCACTTAAGTTGCGCACTTACATCTCAGCACTTGCAATGATAAAACAATGAATGACTGATGATCGCGAACAGCAAGTCACAATTGCTAACGTGCGTGGTCAGGGGGAGAAATGTTGACGGCAACTACAGAAGGCAGATAAGCCATGTCATATCCACCTACTACAAAAATTGTCACTCTCAGTCTCTATCTTTCAAGTTGTGGTATGGATTTTGTACCCCACCACTAATAACAACCTTCTGCACCCATTGCCAAACACCTGGAAGTTCTCCTTGATGTAGAGGTTCCAGTGCTATGACTCAGGCCTCCCAGCCCAATTGGGACAGTTGTCATCCTAGTCTTTCCATTTGAGCCTGTGGGACATATGAGCACTTTCTCCTTCAATTCATCTGTTCAATTTCTTGGTTGAGAAATTGAGGTAGGTGTATCAGCTGGTAGCCGCATAGATCTTTTTAGATTCACAACTGAATCTGCTTAAAGACACTGTTTTTTGTTGTTTTTTTTTTTTTTTTTTAAGTTAGAATCTTACTAATACCACAATGCTATTTTCCCAGAATATGTTCTACTTGTTCTGATTCATCTTTCTAAGTGTGGCACTTACTCTGTGAGTTGTCATTTTTCTTTGTTAGTTTATGGGAACTCAACTCTGATTGTTGGGTTATCCTAGGGGTTCTCTCCTTGTGGGCTAGTGGTATAGAAAAAAGTGATTCATATATCTCCCCCCTGAGGAAATTGGAGGAAGTTGGGGCTCTCCTAGTCTTCTTGTCTGTCCCAGGGTCCATGAGGGGAGATCTTTGCCCACCTATTCAATTCCTTTCTAGTCAATTTAAAGGCAACAGAAGAGACATATTCATGGGAACAAATATCTAAGGAAGGAGAGCAGAAATATTTTGAGATCCAAATTGTGAAACAAGCATTCCCCCAAACTTTCCTGGAGGAGCAACTGTTTTTGGTTTTTTGTTTTGATTTGTTTTGTTTTTTGGGAGGTTTGTTTTGTTTTGTTTTGTTTTTAGGCATTCACCCTCCCTGAAGGAGAGATTTACCAGTTTTTTTCCCCACACAGAACTATCCAGAACTCCAGGCCTTGCTATCTTTCTGTATTCTAGACCCTAACAGCCATTTATTTCAAGAGAAAGTTGTCAGTAGAGGGTAAGTTAGTTCTGCTTAGTTGTCCACATTCCCAAAATGCTTTAATAAACTTTACAAAAATGGTATTCCAATAGGGTCAAAAAATAGAGGCAAAGATAAAAGAGGTAGATATACTGCTTCTTTTAGAGGTTAAAAGAAAATATTTTATAAATAACAAATATTTATTTTTAAAACATTCATATCTTCCTTGTGAAATTTGTGTCCTATGATGACTATCTTGCTGCACAAATTCAAATTTCAAAATAATAGCAGGTAAAATACGGTAGGCCAACAATTAAGATAGCAGTAAACAAAGCCATATATATTTTAAAAGTCAGTCTTAAGCACTAAAGTATGGACTTGAGCATGATTTACTTTGCTAGATAAATTCAGAAGAATTGATGAATGATGCTAAATTATTAATTTGTTCAAAGTGGGAGAGGCCACCACCTACAACCATATGTCATAAATATTAAAGCCATCCCATCTTAAGGACTTATGTGGGCAATGAATTATAAGGACCACTGTAGATCGATTCTGGGTTAATCATAACTCTTTGTGCCTGTAATTCACTATCACTTTATCCCCTCCTGACCATTAGTTTAAATTGTAAAGAAGTTGGCAGCTTAGTGTGCAAAGTTAGAATTTATTTCTCCCACGTTATTCTCAGGCCTTTTGGGTTTTATTTTGTGAGCAAAAATAGTAAATTTCCATACTGCAATCTTTACTTGAATTTTATAAAGTTTTGCTTTGGTTTTAATCCTGAAAACCTGAAACAGATAGCAATGGTCACAAAACCAGCAGGCTTCAGGGGTCCAAAAATCATATAAATCAGATATTCATTCATTCCAATTTTTTTTGAGTTAAAACAAGTTTTATTTTTTCTTCCCGATTTTTATTTAAATTCCAGTTAGTTAACATACACTGTAATATTAGTTTCAGGTGTAGGATTTAGTGATTTATCACATACATACGTGCTCATCACACGTGCCCTCCTTATACCCATCATACATGTAGCCCATCCTCCCACCTTCCTCCCCTCCAGCAACCCTCAGTTTGTTCTCTGTAGGTAAGTCTGTTTTATGGTTTGCTTCTCTTTTTTCTGCCCCTATGTTCATCTGTTTTGTTTCTTAAATTCCACATATGAGTGACATCCTATGGTATCTGTCTTTCTCTGGCTGACTTATTTCACTTAGCACTATACTCCTTAGCTCCATCTATGTCATTGCAAATGGCCAGATTTCATTCTTTTTTATGGCTGAGTAATAAGCAACTTGTTTTTTAAAAGCTTAACTTTAATTTATTTTAATAAGGTGATCACATTGCATTTAAAAAGTTGCATTCTTCTCTTTGGCTCTTGCCTTATAGTATGTTGCATTATTTTTATTTATATAAATATTATTTTTCAGACTAGATTCGGTATACCTTAAAGGCAAAGACTACCATATTTCACATATTTTTATATTCCTATAGCGAGTATCTCCCAGAATTTGATCTTTAGTGCAGTGAAAAAAGCCTAGAAGATGACGTTGAGTTCAAGCTTCAAATCTACCACTAGTCATTGATAGGACTTAGAACAGATTCTATTACCATATCTGTGAGTTAGGCATCAAAATATCAGCTGCCCCACAGTATTGTAAAGAGCAAATAAATTTATGTGTAAAGGGCATTTTTTAAGAATGGAAAAAATGCTTTATAAATGTTAGCTATTATCATGAGGAAGAAATGGAGGACAGAAGCAGGATAATCTTTCTTCAGTGAAGGGATATCTCATCTTACTCTTCTGTTTAAATGTCATCTTTCTATAATTGTCCCACTGGGGTTTTTTTTAGTAAAAAAAGGATTATCATTGATGTATCTCTGCAGCTATAGATTTTGAAGTGAGCTTTTAAGGAATTTGCTAAATTAAAGATTTGTGTGAGAAAGAATGTGGCTTCTCAATTAAAACCAAAGTCCTTGGGATAATTTTAATGAAAGTCTTTTTGTCTGTGGTGTAGGCTTCTGCAATTTTCTCAGAAGATGCTTGCCTAATGAATTGAAAAGAAAAATGCTTTTAGCATTAGGTTATGATAGAGGTGTCAGAGCAGGGGTATTCAGGACAAGAGGATTCCACAAAGGAAAGGAAATATGATGTAATCCATAACAAGGTGAGGAGCACAGGTGCAGGTTTTGAAAATACATTTTCCTATCCTTCGCTTACTTGGCAGGAAATGCAAATATTTAAGAAAACAATATTGAATGTTTATAGCTATTCACCTGATGGAAAATTACAGAAAACTAGAAGCTTAAAAGAGTGTGCATGAACAAAAAAAAAAAAAAAAAAAAAAAAGTTTCCAAAGAGTATCTGTGTTTAATCAAGCACTAGAGATAAGGAATGTAAGTACTTGGGGGTTTTTTGTGCAACTATTTCATTTACCAAAATATTCAAGCAGGCTGTCCTGATTCCTCCAATGAAAATTAAGTTTCCCTTTCTTTAAACCACTTTAACATTTTAAGCTTTTTGTATGGTACTTACCATAATGTGTTTTATGTTATAGCAAGTAGTACTTGACTTACCTCCACTACTGAGTTGTAAGCATCTTGAGGGAAGGAACCCAAGTCTTACCTTTATGTTCCTTACAGATCCCTTTAGGATCTTCAGATTAATGCATAATGATTGCGGGTAAAATGGAATTCAAAGAAAGATTCCTGTAATTATATTGTGGAAATGAAACAAAAACTTAAGTTATCTCAGCAATGATAAATCCATCAAGGCTACTGGCATCTCAGCTCTATTATAAGGACACAGGTGTTAAGCATTAGCAACTACCATCATCCATTAATCACCACAGCATTCTGGTATCTCTATTTTAGGAACTAGATATTGATAATATTGGAGGTAGATGCCATTTTGGAATTCTTTGTTTTTCTCATAAATGGAGGCTGCAATATGATGACATAAAGCTTCTGGTGTACTTTTGTCCTCTGTTTAACCTGCTAGAAGCACTCAGTTGGCATGGAATCCACTGTTAATAAGTTAATGGCCCACAATGTAGCTCCTTTTTTTTTTAATATTTTATTTATTTATTTGACAGACAGAGATCACAAGGAGGCAGAAAGACAGGCAGAGAGAAAGGAGGAAGCAGGCTCCCCGCTGAGCAGAGAGCCCGATGCAGGGCTCGATCCCAGAACTCTGGGATCATGACCTGAGCCGAAGGCAGAGGCTTAACCCACTGAGCCACCCAGGGGCCCCCACAATGTAGCTCCTTATCCAAACATGACTTCAAGAGCAAAGACTAGTTGCAATTTTTAAATAATATCCCTCACCTACTCAGATGGATTGAAAATTTCAAACCTTCAATTGTTCTTCTGTTGGAGAGTGATGTTAGGTTTTATTGATGAGTATTTTCTAGATAGTTTTAATCTAATAGTTAAAAACTATCCAAAAGACAATGATTGTATATTTTAGTTGTTGGAGGAAAAAAGAAAAACCAGGGATATTTTTAAAAGCTAAAATAGTTTGGGTTATTATGCAACATTTCATTGTTAGTGCTACAGGCTATAATCATACTATTTTAATGGTTCTCCTTTTAAAAATGAATTCATAATGCTTTGTAACATTAGAATTATTAGAAACATGTATATAATGGCAATGATGATGTTAATATACATTTAAATAGAGCTTTACAGTTCACAAAGCAGTAACAGCAATGCTAGAACACTTTGCTAACAGCAAAGCAATATGTCCCCAACTGGGAAGGTCCCTTGAGGGCTATAGAAGTCCAAGGGGATCCAGAAGTCCAGAGTGGCTGTTTGAAAGAAGAGAATAGCAAAAAACCAAAGTAGGTTTTTAGAGGAAGCTTCAGGGTCACTGCTATCTCTCCGTTACTATAGGTTGAGACTCAAGAGGCTAAAAGCAAATATGAAAGTTAGTGATTAAGGGTAACAGAATATGCCACCCCAAAATATGCTATTTTGGTATATTGATTATTTTGAGCTGGAAGCACTTGAAAAACAGCAAATGCAGGGAGAGGCTTTCTCTAAATAACCCTTATTGACCTAAACATAAATCCTCTAAAAGGAACTCAAGTGTCATAAATCCCCTCCCTGGGAGTTTCATCAACAGGGAATGACCCTCATCCCAGGAGAAGAGACTAGAAGTGAGGCACACATCCAGACAAACTTTGTCACAAAAAAACACAACTCCCATGTATTCTACCAAAGGCCATCATCTTTCATAAATATGATTTACTCTCCCCTAAGAGGCCTACTTCCCTCATCCCTTAACTTTCCAAACTAGATGGCTTTTAATCATGAACTTTAAAGCCACTTCTTTGAATTACTCATTTTTCCCAGGGTATCTCCCATGTATACATGAGGCATACATGTTGATAAAAATTTTATATATGATTACAGATAGAGGAAGTAGTATCAGCAGCATGAGGGAATAGGAGGTCCTCTCACAGAACAACAATTTGACAGCCATCCAGGAACAAAATACCTTTTGTGAGAACTTCGGAATCCTAGTTATGAAATCCAGGCAGAATCTAAGACTGAATAAGAGTGTTTTCAAGAGGCGCATCTGGGTGGCTCAGTCACTTAAGCATCCAACTGCTGATTTCAACACAGGTCATGATCTCAGGGTCTTGAAATCAAGCCCCACATCGGGCTCCATGCAGGGCATTGAACCTCCTTAAGAATCTCTCTCTCCCTCTCATTCTACTCCTCCTTCCCCCTTTCTCTCTCTCTCTTTAAAAAAAAAAAAAAAAAAAGAATGATTTTAAAAGCAAGCTATATCTCAGTGCTTGGTCAGCCATTGGTTGTCCCATCTACATTCCTGCTGAAAGCAGCCTATACCCTGAGGACTTGATTCCAAGGCTATAAATGTACAAAAGAATTATGCCCATTCTTACCACTTCCATTCAACATAGTACCAGAAGTCCCAGACAGAGCAATTAGACAAGAAAAAGAAATAAAAATATCCAAATCAGAAAAGAAGAAATCAAATTATCTCTCTTTGCAGATGATAAGATCATATATGCAGAAAATCTTAAAGACTAAACAAACAAACAAACAAACAAAAAAACCCTTCTAGAACTGATAAGTAAACTCAGTTAAGTAGCAGAATACAAAATCAGCATACAAAAATCAGTAGCATTGCTATGCACAAACAATGAACTCTCTGAAAAGAAATTTTTCTCTTTACCCTCATCAGATTTACCAGGAAATTTCTTTCTCCTCAAATAAATAAACAAACTAACTAACAAATGGGATATTTGATTTAATTTTAGTTCTGTTTATTTTTATGAACTCATTAAATTCTATATTTATAGATAATATTTTTTAAAGATCTATTTATCTGAGATAGAGGAAAAAGAGAATGTGTGCACTGGAGTTGGGGGGGAGGGATAGAGGGAGAAAATCCCCAAGCCGACTTCCCGATGATCAGGGAGCACTATGTAGCCCTGAACTCATGACCTCTGAGATCACCACCTGAGCTAAAACCAAGAATTGGGCACTCAACCAACTGAGCCACCTGGTTCCCCTATATAATATTTTTTAATTAATTTTATTAAGATTGCTTTTTATTTTTGATACCTTTGTAGTTTAGGGGAAGAAGTCACACTTTTAAATAAAAGACAATCATTAAAAGGTAAACAACTCAGAATGAAGTTATGTTCCCTAAATAATGTTAGAGAAGATTGTATAATTCTTTGTTCTTCATTGCAATGCCCACCAAAAGGTGGGCAAAATATGCAAAATTGCCATAGACCACACTTGGCAACAGATTACTTCAGAATAACAGAAGTTAGGAAATGTATCTTGCCAACAGGGTAGTGTTGATTATTTTCCTTCATTGTGACTTGGACTTGCAGCATTCATTTGGAACATAGGTAACATTCAAGGAGATCATACCTATATTGTGTGGGTACAGAAGTCTACCTAGCTTAGAAGCCTAGTAACCTAAAGGAGCCAGTATCTCTTGTAACAACTTCAAAAGTAAGAGACACCTGGGTAGCTCAGTGGGTTAAGCCTCTGCCTTCGCCTCAGGTCATGATCTCAGGGTGCTGGGATGGAGCCCCACATTGAGCTCTCTGCTCAGCAAGGAGGCTGCTTCCTCCTCTTTCTCCGCCTGTCTCTCTGCTTACTTGTGATCTCTCTTTCTGTCAAATAAATGGATAAAATCTTAAGAGGACAAAAAAAAAAAAAAAAGCTTTACTTCCAGGTCCCCAAAGACAGCAATCTAATTACCGGAATGACTACACTCAGAGAAGCTCAAAGACATGACTTCTTTCCATACATTTATTGTTTTCCCAGTCCAGGTGACATTTACTACTCAAGGGTCATTTTACTATAAACTATGTTGCCTGGAAACATATTTGACATTCTAACTTTTTCACATTTCCATAAGAGAGCTATAAATTAACCAAATGCCAAATTCTCAAAAAATAGATATTTAAAAAGATAGGTCCTATGACCTTTTATCCAATTAAATATACACCACTGTAATATGTCTTACCCTAACTGTATAACTTAAAATTCCAAACTTAAATCCTATTTTCTTTTTTGATTCTCCATATTTAACAGGTAAAATATGGAAATTATGCTTTTGTGTGGGATGCAGCCGTGTTGGAATACGTGGCTATCAATGATCCAGATTGCTCATTTTACACCATCGGGAACACGGTTGCTGATCGAGGATATGGAATCGCACTGCAACATGGCAGTCCTTACAGGGATGTTTTTTCACAAAGGTAAGATTTGTGTGTGCTCCAAATAAGGAGAGACAAAAAAAAAAAAAAAAAGCAGAAAAAGAAAATCCCTTGGTTATGCGTGTAGTTTTTATTATATTTTATTTTCTTTGTTTAGAAAAGCATAGTAAAAAACAATAAAAGATTATAAATGTTATTTAGTAAGACATTCAATTCCTAACGCATGTACTGAAATATTGTTTTTCCATAAAAAGGGAAAAATAGTGCTATATAAACTGGTTTTACTTTTTAAAAATTGATATACAAAAGGAAGTAGTATGTTAATAATTTCTTTAGAACTTAATTAGCAGTTTACTTTCTAAATTTTAAATATCATAGAAAAATTAGTTCATTTCAAGAACATCAAAGCATAAAATAAACTTCAGGTCCAAGTCAAAGTTCTGATGTACTGAGGCACATAATGATAGGAATGTTTCCTTCTGAATTTTGCAAAGGAAAAAGATAAGAATTTTGGAGTCCTGGGGCACCTGAGTGGCTCAGTGGGTTAAGCCTCTGCCTTGGGCTCAGGTTGTGATCCCAGCGTCCTGAGATCAAGCCACGCATCAGGCTCTGTTCAGCAGGAAGCCTGCTTCCCTCCTCTCTCTGCCTGCCTCTGCCTACTTGTGATCTCTCTCTCTCTGTCAAATAAATAGATAAATAATCTTAAAAAAAAAAAAGAGTTTTAAAGTTTTTCATGTAGTGTCAAAGTACATGAGACTTCGTCATGGAATTAAGGGGATGGTTTATTAAGAAATTATACCCCTCCTCAGATGAGAATTTTCTTATATGATTTTTTTAAGAAAAAAAGGTTTTGAAATGTACACTTTAGATGAACAATGTATATGAAAGACTTGGGCTGGGGCACCTGGGTAGCTCACTGGGTTAAGGCCTCTGCCTTCGGCTCAGGTCATGGTCCCAGAGTCCTGGGATCGAGCCCCGCATCGGGCTCTCTGCTCAGTGGGGAGCTTGCTTCCTCTTCTCTCTCTCCCTGCCTCTCTGCTTACTTGTGATCTCTGTCTGTCAAAAATATAAACAAAAAATCTTTAAAAAAATAAAAAATAAATAAATTTTTTAAAAAAACAAAAGAGAGACTTGGGCCTGTGAGGCACTCCCAAAGATCACTGCATTTCATTCTATCTACTACCAAACAAGTGTGGGCCTAAGGGAGAGCAGTATCTTTCAGGCAGGAGTATATTTCATTTCACAGTGATAATGTATTTTGTTTATTTTCTAGAAATTTTTCTATCTATTTTCTAAAAGCTAATGCCAGATCAAGAGGTCAGTACCAGGTAACAGTAAGCCCCAAATTTCAAACTATTTGAGCTGCATTCCTCCAAATTTTAAGATAGCAAAAAGTTAGGTATTTTGTGTTAAACAAAACAAAAATAAAAACAAACAAAAAACAAACACCTAAATTCTGGACTACATCCAGAATTTATGTTAAAACTCTTCCATGAATTAGCAAAAAAATCTAGGCCTCTCTGCTTGTCTACAAAAGTGGAAGTTAGATTAACCCCAAGGTCTTATATTAGTTGGCCTTTCTGTGTAGCAAATAACCCCAAAACATCCATGCCTTTTTTGCATTCGTGAAGCGTACGTAGGGCTGTGACTTGGCGAAGTTGTGCGGCAAGCTGCAGGTCACCTACCGGTCTTCCTGGGCCGCTTCTCATTCCAGGGCCAGGCTGGAAAAGCGGCCCTGAGACAAGCTGTCCTCAAGGCAGTGAGAAGTTACAGAAGAGGCTGCCAGAAGCCTGCAGTGTTTCTTGTGCTTCTGGCAAGGATGTGACATATGTCACATCTGCCCACAAACCACTAATGAAAGGGAGTCTCATGGTCAAGCCCAAATCAATAGAGCGAGGAACTGTAATGCACATAAAGGGAAGAAGGGAGCAAATAATTATGAATGATAATACAACTTACCAGTGGTCCCTTATGGATCTAAAAAAAATCTAAAAATGACAAAAATAGGGGGACCTTGGTGGCTCAGTTGGTTAAGCATCTGCCTTCAGCTCAGGTCATGATCTGTCCTGGGATGAAGCTCCCTCCTCAGCTTCATCCCCCCTCAGCAGGAAGCCTGCTTCTCCCTCTGCCTGCCACTCCCCTAGCTTGGGCTTGCGTTCTTTCTCCTTGATGAATAAATGCATGAATTCTTTTAAAAATAAATAAATAAATAAATGGAATTTAAAAATCTAAAATGACAAAAAATGAAACAAGCATAAATTGGGAAGTAAAGTATCATTCAAAATCATTCAAAACACACTTATTGAGGAGTATGTTCTAAGAGGAACAAACTGGAAAATCAGTTATGCTTTAAAGAATTTACCTGGTAGTAATTTACCTGGAAGACACTTGCAGTCTAGTTGCAGATATGTGGCCCATGCACATGAAGCAATGAATAATGCAGACATTTCTATAAATGTGTGCTGATATTTATGTATATACAAAATCAGTATGATTTATTTATATTGGGTTAAATTGTGTAGTTGAGATATTAAAAGAATTGAATACTGAATGGAATAAAGAGTTAAAGGAAACATGAATGAAAGCTCTCCAGAGAAAGTGAGTCCTGAATTTGATCTTGAAGGATGAGTAGAGAATAGTCAAGCTGAAAGGATAAAAGAGATAAATCTTGGAGAAATGATGAAGACGGCAGGATTGAAGTAGGAGAAAGCAGAACACGTCGAAGAGCAATATGAGTGGCAAGTTAATTTGAGGGGAAATTTAGTTTGGGAATCATACAGTAAGCCACCAATACCTGTGAGAACTTATTTCCATTCTGGAGCCCAGGAGTAAAATTAGAAGACAGTATTTAAGGGAGGGTTAATCTAGCTTTGAGAAGAAAGATGGATTAAGATTGGCAATGACTAGAGCAAACCTAGAAGCGTAAGAGAAGGAAGACTGAGTTCAGAACTGGGCAATGGGGAATGAGAAGGAAGGAACAGACAGAGGAGTCACTTCTAGACAAAGAAGCACAGCATTGATTTCATTAACTTAGAGGTTGGGTGGAAAGCATAATAGAATGAAGGGCATGTCAAGGTCCATGGAGACAGACCAGCAGAAAAGTCTAATGGATACTGAACATAAACCATGTTGTTGAAACAAGGATTCTTTATTCCTTAGTTGTGGTTAATTGGGTTTTGCTTCACTACAGATTTTTGTTGTTGTCGTTTCCAGACCTGATTTCTAGATCTTATATGCAAAAGAAGAACCCAATAAAATCAATACGCAGATGTAGTAGCAATTAAAGAAACGTTTAATAAATCACATGAAGTGTTCCCTGTGGTGCTCTACCTAAGAGAGATTTTAATTCTGAGGAAGTCCACTCCAGTGAACTGCTGAAAAATAATATTAAACATTGAGCATTCTTTTTCCTTTGATTTGCATTATGGATGCAATTTAAATTGTCCCTCTCTGTGGAGTTCCTTAATAATGACATCTACATCCTGGTTCCCTGGACACCTGGAAGAAGAGAGATCCAGGAAAGAAACGTGATCTGGCAATTGTTGATACACAACTCATCTTGTTCCACACGAGTGCCGCAGTCATTACCCAGATTCTCCTCCCAAATTCAGAAAATATCAGCTTTCATTTTCCTGTGCTATAGCTATTAGGGAAAAGAGATCTCTTTTTTATTAACTGATTTTAAAAAAATATACAGACCATAAAATTTAATCATTGTAGTACACCTTAGAAATTACCATAAATAACTTTAATACATCAACTTATCCTAGGCCCTTGATTATACTAGATCACTGATTGCTACTGTAATTGCATTTGATGAAAATGAAAGTATTCAGGGTGATTTTTTAAATTAAAGATTCTATTTATTTATTTAGAGAGAGCAGGAACGGGGGAAGAGCAAAGGGAGAGAGAGAATCTCAAGCAGACTCTGTGCTGAGTATAGTCCAGTGCCTGACTCAGTCTCACAATCCAGAGATCATGACCTGAGCCAAAACGAAGAGTCAGATGCCTAACCGACTGAGCCACCCAGGTGCCCCCATGGGATTTTTATGTAGTAATCACTCATTATTTCTCAGGTGACTATTTATCTATACCACAACTTAAAAGACATTAAAATATTTAAATATGTAATAAATATTAATACATAAAGTAAATGTTATGTGTGGATATAGTAGCTATCTGCTCAGTATCTTATATGCTTGTATACTTTAATGACACTCCAAAACAATTATATGAAATGCTTACATTTGCCTATTATGCAGTTGCATATTAGAGCACAACTATTATACTACAAATGTATACACTGAGTAGAGGGCCTGAGCTTTGGCAAGCATTAGGTTAGGCATCAGAAACATGGGCTGTAGGGATATATTCACTTTTACACTTCTGTACGCAGGGATGACTTTTAAAGACCAGTAAGTGCTATAGTATATATAATCATAGATTTGGATGGAGGAATTTTGTTTCTTTGGTCTGTGTAAATACTAGGTAACTTGGCAGCAGAAGTTAAAGTATTTCTACAATCTCATCCGATAGGTCAGAGTTCTACTGTGGTAAGTAATGTTTGCAGTGAATTCTCCAGCATGGTTCATTAAATGTTTATGTGGCCCTTGTCTTGTAATAGTTCTTTGTTTTCAAAAATTATTTAGTCAAAAGTTGTTACATAATAAAAAAACATTTAAGAGTAGAAGAGAGCTGAATTTTTCAGTGATATCATTATGCATTTTTTAAATTTTTAAATTTTTTTATAAACATATAATGTATTATTAGCCCCAGGGGTACAGGTCTGTGAATTGCCAGGTTTACACACTTCACAGCATTCACCATAGCACATACCCTTCCTAATGTCCATAACCCCACCACCCTCTCCCTACCCCCTTTCCCCCACCCCCCTCAGTTTGTTTTGTGACATTAAGAGTCTCTTATGGTTTGTCTCCCCCTGATCTTGTTTCATTTTTTCTTTTCCTACCCCCTACACCTCCCACGTTGCATCTCCACTTCCTCATACCAGGGAGATCATATGATAGTTGTCTTTCTCCAGTTGACTTATTTCAGTAAGCTCATTATGCTTTTAATAAAATAAACTCCTGTGTTGATTTTAGAATCTTAACTATTCATAAACTAAAAATGTGATAAAAAAAAATTTATTGAGCATTCTTAAATCTTAGTGGATATCAAGGAATAATTAATTCATGAGTTTAAATTTATACTTCATCAATAAAAAAGTCCCTTTTTGCTTATTGGCTTCTGTCCTTAATCTTCAAGAATGAACCACCTAGTCACGAAAACAAGGGAATACTTCAAACTGAATGGATTCATGTTGGATTCATGATATTGGTACAGTTGCAAAAATAGTATTTCAATTTAGTCACAGATTTTCAGAATTTTTAAAAATGGAATGATCAGTACTTCCCTTATTATCAAGGATAGAACTAGTCCAAAGGGATAAATTACTTAGAATCACAAAAAACAATAAAAGTGGAAAAATTTCAAGAGTTCATTCCATGTTGTTTTCTCATCATCATGCACCCTGTCTTCTCACAGCTTTCTTTTAAAGGCATATATGAATCATATTAAACAGACTATATTGGGTGCCTGGATGGCTTAGTTGGTTGATCATCTGCCTTTGGCTCATGTCATGATCTCAGAGCCCTAGGATCAAGTCCCAGGAGGGGCTCCCAGCTTGGCAGGGAGTCTGTTTCTCCCTCTGCCCCTACCCGCCCACATTCATGCTCTCCCACTTGCTCTCCCCTTCTCTTTCTCTCAAAAATAAATAAATAAAATCTTTAAAAAAAAAAAAAAATTATATCATGTTTACTGTGTGCCCGATTTTGAGTTCTTACATTTAATAGTCTATGAGGGAGGTCCTATTTTTACCCTCATTTTATAGACAAAGAAACTGAGACACAATGAGGTAATTTGTCCCAGTTCACAAAGCTACTGAGTATTAGAGCTGAGACTCAAATCCAGACAGTATGGTTCCAAAAATTGTCATACACTTTTAACAATCTGTATTTCAAATAAATACTTGGGGATTGCCCTTCTCTCTCTCTCCCCCTCCCACTCCCTCTTAGGGGCACAGAATAGAATTAATCGTAATCCTTGACATATGAAATACTTTCATTTTTGGTCCACAAATGAATACTTTTATTTTATTACTTTTAAATTCCTTGAATATGGTCTGTTCTGTTGTTGTTTCTTCCCTTTGCATGGTTAACTGTTAGAATACCTATGCTCTACTTTGTTTTTGAATTTCCAAGGCCCTAATTTCCAGAATAACCTGTATGGGCCAGGCATGCGTTTTTTGTTGTTTTTTTTTTTTTTAATTGAAGTATAGTTTAGTTGACATATAATGTTATATTAGTTTCAGATGTATTAATAAGGATTTAGTGTTTATTTACATTATAAAATGCTTACCACAGTGAGTATAATTACCATCTGTCACCATACAGTTATTACAATATTATTCACTATATTTCCTATGCTACTACATTTATATCCCCATGACTTATTTATTTTATATCTGAAAGATTGTGCCTTTCTATCCTCTCTACCTGTTTGTCCCATCCCTCCACCTACCTCCCCTCTAATAATCACCAATTCCGTGTATTTATGCATCTGTTTCTGTTTTGTCTTGTTTGTTTTTTAGATTCCACATATAAGTGAAGGCATATGGCATTTTTCTCTCTCTGTCTGAGTTACCTCTCTTTGATTAATAGGTCCATCTCTAGGTCCATCCACGTTGTCACAAATGGCAAGATTTCATTAGTTTTTTATGGCTGGGTAATATCCCATTATATAAATGCCCCATCTTTACCTTTTCATCTGTCAGTGGACACTTAGGTTGCTTCCACATCTTGACTATTTTAAATAATGCTGTAATGAACATAGGGGTGTGTTTTTGAATTAATGGTTTCAGTTTATTTGGTTAAATATCCAGAAGTGGAATTGCTAGATTATAGGGTATTTCTATTTTTAATTTTTTGAGGATCCCCCATGCTGTTTTCCATAGTGGCTGTGCTAACTTACATTCCCACCAACAGTGCATGAGAATTCCCTTTTCTCCACGTCCTCTTTGGCTTTTGTTATTTCTTGACATTTTGCTACTGGCCTCTCTGATAGGTGTGAAGTGATATTTCATTGTGGTTTTGGTTTGCATTTCCCTGATGATGAGTGATGTTGAGAACATTTTCTTATCCGTTGGCCATCTGTATGTCTTTTTTTTTTTTTTTTTTTAAGGTTCTATTCATCCATTTGACAGGCAGAGATCACAAGTAGGCAGAGAGGCAGGAGAGAGACAGAGGTGGAAGCAGGCTCCATGCTGAGTAGAGAGCCCCACGCGGGGCTTGATCCCAGGACCCTGGGATCATGACCTGAGCTGAAGGCAGAGGCTTTAACCCACTGAGCCACCCAGGCACCCCATGTATGTCTTCTTTAAAACAAAAAGTTTCCGTTCAGGTTCTCAGCCCATTTTTTAATCAAATTATTTGGTGTTGAGTTGTGTGGGTTCTTTGCATATTTTCAATATTCACCCCTTGTCAGCTCTATCATTGGCAAATATCTTTTCCCATTTAGTAGACTGCCTTTTTGTTTTGTTGATAATTTCCTTCACTGCAAAGTCTTTTAGTTTACTATAGTTCCAATTGTTTATTTTCACTTTTGTTGCCCTTGCTTGAGGAGACATATAAAAAAAAAATTGCTAAGACTGATGTCCAAGAGTTTACTGCCTATGTTTTTCTTTCAGGATTTTTGTGATTTCTCACATTTAAGTTTCTCATCCATTTTGAGTTTATTTTTGTTTATGGTATGAGAAAATGGTCAAGATTCATTGTTATGCATGTAGCTATCCAGTGTTCCCTGCACCATTTATTGCCCGGGGGTGTGGGGGGAAACGTAGCCTTCTTTTCCCCCTCTCTTCCTTCTGTGTGAAACCTACCCCAACAAATGCAGTCCAAAATGCTTCCATACTTATGGAACACAGCTGTTCTCCTTTGGTACTGCAGATATGCTCTTCTCCTCAGCCACACCCAAGCTCTAGCAGAGCTCAGCCGTCAACTCAGCAATATTTGGTATAAGCTTCAGATGGTGAAGAGTTTTCCCCCGAATTATGTATTGTACCTCAATAGCTAATACTTTAAATGGCTACTGACATGCGTCTGTAAGTTAAGTCTTTGGATGTGGTTAAATTGTTTGTCTTTAAAAGAAAGAAAACTTTTCTGCTGATTAAAAAAAAAAAAAAAACTTGTATATTCCCATTGTATATGCTTTCCCCTTTTGTAGATTAATTGACCAGACAAGCACAAGCATTGTTCTGTATGTCTATTTGAGTGCCAGCACCATACTGTTTTGATTACTATAGGCCTACAGTATAGTTTGAGATCTGGGCGTGTGAAACCTCCAGGCTCGTTCTTTTTTCTCAAGACTGGTTTAGCTATTTGGGGTCTTTCGTGATGCCTTACAAGTTTTAACATTATTTGTTCTGTGAAAAATGCTCTCGGCATTTTGGTAGAGTTTACATCGAATCTATATACTCTTTAGGGTATAGTATGAATATTTTAACAATATTAATTTTCCAATCCATGTTCGTGGTATATCTTTCTGTATGTGCCATCTTTAGTCTTCGATTTCTTTCATCAATGTCTTACAGTTTTCAGAGTATAGGTCTTTCACCTCCTTGGTTAAATTTATTTCTAGGTATTTACTCTTCTATTAGCCCCTGTAAATAGAATTGTTTTCTTAATTTATTTTTTGCTAGTTCATTATTAGTGTATAGAAATGCGAAATATTTTTGTATGTTTATTTTGTATCCTCTGACTGCATTTACTAGTTCTAATCAGTTTTTTGGTGGAATCTTTAGGGTCTCCTGTAAATAGTTTTATGTCATCTGCTATACCAATTTGAAGGCTTCTTTTGTCTTTTCCTTGTCTGATTATTGTCTGGATTCAGAAAAAGCACATGAGATCTTTTCCTCTATCTCTGTCTTCAGACTTCTTACAGTTTATTCTTGGGTCCTGCCTAATGTTGGTAAGCCCCTTGAGTTCAGATGTGCATCTCTACATCTCTAGTGGCTACCTCTGTGCCAGCACAGAGTAAGCATTCAATAAATATTTGATGAAAAAAGATCTACCCAACTTTTAGATCAAAAATCATCCCATTTACTTATATCCCAATAAATTAAATACCTATTCTTTGTGCTTGTTAGTAAAAAAAGAAAAAGTCTTCTATTTTCTTTTACATGACAATTTTTTCTTTCTTGGTTCTCCCATCTTTTTTATATAATGAATAATAAAAACTCAGGAAAAAAAAAGAAAAACACAGCACATGTCTACCTTTCTTTCCAGCTCCCTGCTGTAAGAACTTTTATGCTTTCATGCCCAAAAGGAAGGTAGGAAAGATTCCTTTAACTTGAAAGCACAGAGCCCTAATCCTTTTACTCACCAATAAGAATGAAGTACTGTGAAACCACTTTCTTGCCTCTTCAGGAAGTGAAAGAAACGGATTGCCCAGTTAGCAGTTCCAAATTCAGTCAACAACTGGCTTGACCTCTGCTCTCAGTCAGCTGGAAGGAGCTCTCATGTAGATGCTTATAAACAGAAGTTAAATAATTGTTTTCTCTTTAGACATACAAAATACATACAGTCCCTCCGCTCTGAGAACAGGAGTGACATTATCAAGATACTTATGTAAACATTAAGCAATATGAACTTATCCATTAAACTGGTTTGGATAATAAATGCTGGAAACATTTTGAGGAAAGGAAGTCATTGCTGAGTAGAATAGAAAGATTTTCTCAGACTTTAGCTAGAAAGCTTCAGGTAAGTAGAATTTGGATATTGGTCCAGGTAAGGTGCTCAGGAAAACACAAGGAAATCATCAAAACAAAAAGTTACCTTGTGTTGAAAGGACAATGAGAAGGAACTATGTGGCAAGTGAATATAGGTAGAGAAGCTAAAATTAAATGTGACCTGGGTACTGATAGCTGCTACTTATTAGGTACCCACGGTGCTGAACATCTGAAATATTTCATGTAGTACTTGCCACAAGTCTGTAAAGTGGTCACTTATTCATTTTGTTTTAAAAATTTAAGGAAACTGAGACTCAGAGCTAAGTATCTTACCAAAGTCACACAGTAATGACAAGTGGAGCTAGGACTCAAACCCAAACGGGGTTTGTGTCCTGGCTCAGGACCCCACACCAGCTTTGCGAGGCTCTGAGGAGAACATTGGACATAGGAGCATTTGAGGAATCCAAGGTACTGGGTTAAACAAGACAGACTTTAATTGAGAAAAGCCATTACAAGGCCCTTGTGGTATTCCCAACTGTGAAGTGGTGAGAAAGTTCTCAATGAGATTGAGAAATTATTAGAAAAAAGGTACCATTTGAAGAGGGATAGAGAGGATTTGGTGGCAATCAGAGGATCCAGGAAGCTGTGGGGGAAAGGATGTTCAGATTCAAGTGCTCACAACAGCTTTCTCTTGCATTCTCCTTCCAACTCTCATTTTTTTTTCCTTTTTGGTCATTTTTGCAAGTGTTGCATCAGCTCAATTTCACCTCCAGGGAGAAAAACAACTGGAAAATGATTTCTAGAAAAGTGGTGATGATCTTTTAAAAATGTAATTCATTGGGATACCTGGGTGGCTCAGTTGATTAATCCACTGCCTTCGGCTCAGGTCATGATCCCAGAGTCCTGGGATCCAGTCCCACATGGGGCTCCTTGCTCGGCTGGGAGCCTGTTTTTCCCTCTGCCTTCTCTGCCTGCCTCTCCACCTGCGTGTGTGCGCTCTCTCTTTCTCTCTCTCTCTGATAAAAAATAAATAAAATCTTTTTAAAAAAAATGTAATTCACTACCCAGGGGTTATTTATTTCAAATGATTTTTCAGCTTACAGACTTTTGTTCCATAGTTGCTCAAATTACATTAAGGTATCCCTAGTGGTATTCTTCTGTCTCACACATCAGATACTATTTTTAAAAATAAATAAGTAAATAGATTTTACAAAGCACACACGCGCACACACACACACCACTGAAATCTTTTGGTTTTCTGTTCTGATCAAGAAAACAAGATAGTTTAGATGGTCATATTTATATAAAATAGTAAAGAAAAAATGTTTCAGGACTTGAAAAAGAAAGCAAGAGGATATGAAAGATTCACTTTCAAATAGAGACTGGAGTAAAATAAAATAATATATATTTGTGTATATTTTTTTATTTAATTTTTTTTTAAGATTTTATTTATTTGACAGAGAGAGAAAGATGACCAGTAGGCAGAGAGTCAGGCGGGGGCAGGGAGAGGGGGAAGCAGGCTCCCCGCTGAACAGAGAGCCCGATGCGGGACTCCATTCCAGGACCCTGGGATCATGACCCGAGCCGAAGGCAGTGGCCTAATCCACTGAGCCACCCAGGTGCCCCTATATTTTTATTTAAAATAACGTTCTTAACCTATAAAGTGTTAAAGGAAATTATCTTCTTTTTTCGTATCATATACATATATTAAATAAGGATTAGCTTCTGGAAGCCATTAAGTAATATATCATTCCTATTTCAGAGTGGTTCCTTTTAAAACATTTGTTTTAAAATTCCAATTTTAGAATTTTGAATTTAGGGAACTATGACAAAAGAGAAAAAAAAAATGAAGTAGCTTATTAAGCAGGCATTTTTTTCTGTTTCCTGAATCCTCATGAAGCTATTCTTATGCCTAATATTCTGTGGATTTTACCCATCACCCTGACTGCTGCTTCTAATGGAGAACCTACATAATTTGCATTTGTTTCAGCATTCAGTCTAATTAAATGGGAGTATAAGTACAATTGGTGATATTTCAAATATTTCAAAAATATTTATCAAATGGGCACTATATGATTGGATTTGAGATTAGTTCTATTAATCTTGTAAAGCAGTAGCCAAATTTTACAAAAATTGCCAGGCTTTGCTGTCAAGGGGCAGACAGCATTCTCAATGCCGAACACAATCCCAACCATCAGACAATGCAACCCCATGGAGCAGATTTCAAAGTGTTAAAAGATTCTGTTTTCCTTGCACTTGCATCACACAGCATTGGGGGAATACTTCATCCAAGGTACAAGAGTACCTTTTATAAACAAACATCTTTATTAGATTTTCTGGAAAAAAGTACTGAGGTACAGGGAAGATAAATGACTAGTGCGAAGTGCGGAGCAGTATTTCAGCTGAGTAATGAGCCCATGACAGTAGACCAAGCCGCCTGGCAAGAAGTTGGATCGGCCTTTCATTATTTTACAAGATTTGGGCTGTTTCTAGAGCTTAGTAAGTATGATTTCATTCAAAAAGTGGTTGTTTTACAAAAAAACATGGTTATGATAGTGGTATAAAGTAGGTGTGACTGAAGGCTGAGTTTTGTTTTGTTTTATTTTTAAGCTTTTATTTATTTGTCAGAGAGAGAGAGGGAAAGAGAGCGAGCACAGGCAGACAGAATGGCAGGCAGAGGCAGAGGGAGAAGCAGGCTCCCTGCTGAGCAAGGAGCCCGATGTGGGACTCGATCCCAGGATGCTGGGATCATGACCTGAGACGGAGGCAACTGCTTAACCAACTGAGCCACCCAGGCGTCCCTGAAGGCTGAGTTTTTAACAAAACTTTTCAGAGCTTAAAACTGCAAGTGTGCATTGCACTTGAAAATACACATGCGCACACACAAACATGCCTAAGAGTCAATTATAAGCTTCTCTCAAAAATACTATAGAATTCTATTCTAATTCTATTTTACTTAAATTGCATTTTTCTATCCAAAACATTCGTCTTTACTCATGGGACTTAGCCCAACCTGCTTTTTAAAGGGAAAATTTGATGGCTTTGAGGATAATCAGAGAATGTGGCTCTTTTTTAATAGACTCTTAAAATACTGTAAGAAGGGTAACAGCATGGGAATAAGCACTGGGCTTGCATGGTAATTATGTCGATAGAGGGAACAACCATAGATGATGAGACAAGAATGTGACTTTGGCATGCATTTAGATGAATTCCCTAATTTTACAAATGTAAAACCGAGAAGGGAAGTGGGGTCTCCTGCCCAGAGTTTAAACTTAGGTCAAAAAACAAACAAACAACTTAGGTCAGAACACGCTCTGGGGATCTCAAATCCAGGTTTCCAGTCCAGGGTTCCTCCTGTCCTGCCGTTTTCTTTGTTTAAAAAAATCAGTTTTGTATCCCTAGAATTTACTAGTAAAATAAATTTTTCAGAAGCGTAGTTATGTCTACTATAAAGGAAAGGAGTATCAGCAAATAATGTTTAACAGCGTCATAAACGTAACTAGAACATCTGTTTAAAAATTATTACTTTGTAGACATACAGAAAAAGTAACACAAATAATGGATAAGGTGCTGTGGATTGTGTTATCCCTGAACTTATAGAGAAATTGTCCTGTAGCTTAAAATAATAGTTAATAACCACTGAAGACTTCCTATGTGCCAGGTACTGTTCCAAGTGCCCTCACCGTGTTAAGTCATTTAATCTTCACAATAAACCATTGAGGTAAATACTATGAATAGTCACATTTTACAGAGGAGGAAACTGAGTCAAGGAAATATTTTCAGGTTTCAAGGTCATAAAGCTAATAAGTAGTAGAGCCAGGTTTGAACCCATGCTGTCCAACACAATGCCACCAGAGATCCTAATACCGTAGGTCTAAGCACATGCGCCTGTGTGCACCGGAATAATAAGCATCCAAATAGTCTTCATGCCTGTGGAAGCAGCCACCTTCCTGCACACTAAAATGGGTACGGGTGATTTCCAGAGATTAAACAGCATGCCAACAGAAAAAGTCCTCCTTGAGCGGGGGAAGATCCATTTGAAACTGAAGCTGTCTTGTCAGCTGATCAGAAGGAAACAATAAAAGTATTAAAAGCAGAAGACTATGAAGGATACTATAGTTATTTTCCCTCTCTTATCTTCTTTTGTCACAAATGGCTTAAGACTCTACTAGGCCAAAACTTCAATTCCTCCTTCATAGAAGTTTTCATTCTACATGACTTTTTGTTTGGTGGGCTCCGTAATCACCTCTTACTATCCCATTTCACAGTTCTTTGAGCAGCTCAAATAAAACTAACATCGTAGTTGGTCAGATTGTCTATTCACATATCAAATGTTCACTAATATGAAATAGAAATGACTATTTCTAGAACTAAAGTATGGCTAAATTTAAAAAACATGATTTCCATATGGAATGACATTTATGAGTTCATGTAGTCCAGAATGACAAATCTAATGGAGGCACTAATGATTTTTATCTTAATGAACACAATTTCCTGCTTTAGCACAACTTCAAAAAGAGTTAGATAGATATACCTCAAAGTGTACATTCTTTTCCTTAATAATCCATTTTACAACTGTCATTGTATGAAGCTATTTATGTTTGAAATAATGTTAATAACTACTGAAAATCATTGAAATCCAACGTTTTTATTTTATATATAACTGACCTCAGTGTATGTATATAAAAATTGTGCCTTCCTTTTTTTAAATTTATTTTTTATTTATTTTCGACATAACAGTATTCATTATTTTTTCACCACACCCAGTGCTCCATGCAATCCGTGCCCTCTATAATACCCACCACCTGGTACCCCAACCTCCCATCCACCCGCCAATTCAGACCCCTCAGATTGTTTTTCAGAGTCCATAGTCTCTCATGGTTCACCTCCCCTTCCAATTACCCGCAAATCCCTTCTCCTCTCTAACTCCCCATGTCCTCCATGCTACATGATATTCTTTTTTTAAGATTTATTTATCTTTTTAATTTAATTTAATTTAATTTTTTTCAGTGTTCCAAAATTCATTGTTTATGCACCACACCCAGTGCTCCCTGCAATATTCTTACCAATATTTCAGGGGTCAGACGTGGAGATAAGATGGGAGGAATCAGCAAACTGAAGAAAACATGATAGGCTTCCTGTTCTGATAAGGTTTTCTCTCTCTTTCCAAAATAATATTCTCTATAGGTACATTTTTGTTCTTAGGATTTTTATCAATTTTCTGGGGGCTTTTTTGCAGCAATTAACCAAGATAGCTCTAGCATTCCCCATAAAAATAAGCATGGTCCTTCTAAGCAAACTCTCATGGTCTTTGAATTTTACTAATATGAATTTCTTCTTTTCTATTTTTTCAGCAACCAGAGAAATTTGCCAAACAAATTACCTCCCAACCAGAATGTATTCAGTAGAGTGGCAGTGAATACTTCTTTAAGATTGTTGAGATAGAAGAGCATAAAACCCGGGGTTCCTGAATATTAAGCTAAGCATTGTGGATTTAGGACATGGGAAGTCACTGAAGAATTTGGGAAGACAAGTCATAATCAGTAGTATGCTTTTTGGCCAGTCTGGAAGAATGTATACAATGAAGTAAAGGAGGAATTGACTAGGAGGGAGGCTACCAGTTAGGAAGCCATTATCATATCCATGACATAAACTCCAAGAAGGCAGGGGTTCTTCTCTGCTTTATTCAGAGATATAATACAAGCCTCTAGAAGAAAGCCTATCACATAGTAGATATTTGAAAAGTATTAACTGAATGAATGGATGAATGAATCTTTTAGAAAAAGTGAAATGCCTGAAGTAGACTGAAGACAGTGGAAATGAAGGGAAGAAGAAGGATATGGTAAAGGTAACGTTGGCCATTAACTAGACAGAGAGAGGGGGCAAAGGAGGACTGAACATAAATGAAATCATTAGCCTTGCTGGCTGGGAAATGGGGAAATCACAGAAGAGAAGCCAGGAGGGGAAGCTGGCTTGAGAGTAAAACCAGTTGTACTGATGAACTAATTTTAAGCTAATTTCGGGCTTGACATGTTGAGTTTGAGGCACCAGAAGATTATGTTTTTATATAGGGAAATGTACAGACAATGACGGACAAATGATAATGCAGGATGGAAACTTGAGGGAGAGGGTAGAGAGATGGATATAGACTTGGGCACATTCTCCATTAAGATAATGAAAACAGAGATGTAGCTTATGGAAAGAGCATAGACATAAATAAGAAAAGGTTGAAGCAAATTGCTTTCAAATGTCCCTTTTTTTCCTTTCCTCTCCTTTCCATTCCACAGTCACAAACATAATTGAATCTTAGCATATTGTGCCTAGGAACACAGTTACTCCTTTCTTTTTAAACCTACTCAAATCTTACACAGGTTCCAGCTGTGGGTTCCAGCTCATAATCCATCCTCAGCATAAGTCCTCCCTAGCAAATTCAGCTCTTATCAGACCCTTCATCCTGCTTCTGTATTTTATCTTTTCTGTACCACATATGTCACTTTTGTGTTCATTTATTGTGTTTATACATTGACATTTCCAATATGTTCTAAATTCTTAGCTTGAAAAGAATAGCAAAACCTCTTATTCCTTCTTTTTCTAATCTTCTACGAATAGGAAATAGATCCTTATTAGGTATTCAATAAATTCTTATTAAATAATGTTTGAGGGGGAAAGAATCCTATTCTCACTTGTGATTACTAAGGCAAGCAATGTATTAGAGAGTAGGATTCATGTTTATTTATTCAGTCAATAAATATTTGTTGAGAAACTTAGTGCCCCATACAGTTCTGTTTTTCTAGATTAAAAAAATAGCAGGCAAGTTTGACAAGGTTATTGCTTTCCTGGAGTTTACATTATACTACAGAGTTTGAGGAGAAAACATAATAAATTAGACAACAAATAGGGTAATTTCACATTGGAAAACATGCTATGAAGAAAACATACCTGGGACAGAGAATAAAAACAGATTTTTGTTGAGATGGGTCACAGAAGATATTTCTGAGGAAGCAAACTTCGATTACAACCTTGAATGTAAAATGTGCAGGAAGAGTATTCCATGTATAAACAAGAAATGCAAAGGCTCTGAAGTGAGAACCGGCTTGGAGTATTTAAAGAAGGGCAAGGAGTTCAGCATGGCAGGACAAACAGACAAGAGGGTAGTAGGAAAGGAAATTAAAGAGTCAGGCCCAGATGTATTACAGAACCTAGAAAAGCATAATAAGAACTACAGTTTGTTTGTTTGTTTCCAAAAAACAAAGGCAAGCTATTGCAAGTTTTAAAAAGAGGAGTGTTTCTTACCTCTAGCTGTTCAGGTAAAGAAGGAAATACGGTAGAAAGAGGGAGAGCAACAGAGGCAGTGAGCAAGAGTAGGAAGAGTAGGAAGATCAGTTAGGAAGCTAGTACAGTAATCCAGGAGAGAGGCAGCAATGGCGAGGTGGAGGGTGATAAAATTAAGATGGTAAGAAGTGACAGGTTCCAATCTATCATAGCTATAAAACTAATAGGACTAGCAAATGGTATGGTCATGGTGGCTGAGGTAAACAGAGGAACCAAGATAACCTTTTCTTCTGAACAACTAAGTGTACAGTGGTTGGTTCCACTGCCTGAGTTGGTCAAGCAGGGCCAGAAGTAGGTTACAAGCCAGAGGAATTAAGACTTTGGCCTTGGGTTTGATAAACTCACATTTTTATTAGAAACTTAAATATATAAATGTAAAATTTAGGAGAGAAAACAAAATACTATGAATTACAATTTGATAGGTAGGAGGTTATAGAAGACATAGTTATAAAAGACGTAGGCCCTGGTTGAAGGACTCTGACCAAACACCAAGTTCCTTCCACGTCTCTACCCATCCATCCTTGGTGAGTGAGATAGGACTGTCCTCAGGCTGACCTGCCTTGTCACAGAGGATGCTTATAGCAGCAGCAGGGGTAACGTGCTCCCCTGTTTCCTTTCAAGGGAAGAAAATGAGAACTTTCTCCTCTCAAGCATGAATACAAATCTATCCCTTTGGGTTAATTAGCTCATGGTAGGTCATGTGTTTACCACAGGACTGTGCAGATGCCCACAAGAATATATATTTATAGCTTAGACTCCCTGTCTAATGGGATGGACGAGACACTGAAGAGTCAACTAGAATGTCCCTGACAACAAATCTGAAGAAAGAATTAATAGGTATTAGAGAATGTAAGGAATAAAGAAGAATGAATTAATAATACTCAGTATAAAACAATAATTTATTGCACATTTATTTGTGTTACTTCTCTAAAGGTTTTCCATGGACTAACTCCTTTAATCCTCACAACACCCTAAGAGAAATGTGCTATTAAGTAAACTGCTCAAGTTACAGTTAATAAATGGCTAAACTGGGATTTCAACCTTCACTCCAGAGATCACTCTCTTAACCAATACACTCCCACTAAAGGGGGAAAACTGAAAGAGAGATGATAGCAAATACTCCGTTGAAAAGTTGTAAATAGGAGCGTGGGAAGGGGACGGTATGGGAAGGGAGCGCATGCTGTTGGTTTTGCCTGTGCCGACTTTGTAGTGACATCAAGAGGAGGTGTGTCTGAAAACTGTTGGAAATATGAGACAGGGGAGTGGGTTAGACAGGGGAGAGAGGTACAGATGTAGGATTTATCATTACAAAGCAACAAGGGGTGGGGGAAATCAAGAGAAAATATGTGCAGCAAAAAGAGAGCCCAGCACCAAGGACTGGAATTAGAGGAAATACAGGAAGAGCCACTAGGACAGAAGGGACTGGAAGAGTGCACGGGTAACGATAGTAAATTACTCAATTTTTCTATCCTCGAGATCTAGAGCCATCCTCGCCACAGAGCTGGTGCTTGACAGCTATTTCTCTTATTGTTGTTTATCTGGTTTTTGTGACAGCAATGTCTTAAAAGAATTCATGAACGGCTCCTCCAAACTCCCCCCAGCTATCCTGCGGCTGACTCGACCTCCGTGGTTCTCAAACTTGAGCAAGCATCAGCATTCCCGGCAGGAAGGCTGAAACACAGATCGCTAGGCCCCAGCCCCAGAGTTGCTGATTATGTGAACGTGATCTGTTTTTCAAACAAGTTCCAGATGAGGCTGGGTGCTGCTGATTGGGAGTCTGCATTCGGAGAGCTGCCGCTCTAACACGCGCTCCTGACTCCCTTCCTGTTCACGCTTGCGCTCTCCCTGGCGCCTGTTTTCTGCTTCTTGCCCTGGTCTTCAGTATTTTGATCTTCCCCTTCATCACGTACAGATCATTCCCTATCTATATCACCTTATTTAATCTTACAAAACATCATTAAAGGAAAGATTATTGTGCCTCTTCTATAGATTAAGAAATGAAGGTTCGGAAAGCATAAGGGAAAAAACACTTAAGTGTTGATTCTATAAAACTAAATTATACAGGGGTAAGGAGTGAAAGTTATTAAGTCCCTTCACACTTCATCTTCAATTGCACTTGTTTGATTTCTTCTGCCTCATCAGCCCAGACATCTTCTTCAACAGCCAACAGCACTTTTCATAACTTTCGAATCATAATCTTTTGAATCCTTTTGTGGTGGTAGTTGTTCTTTCTGTCCTCTTAGAATCCTTGCAATTAAATCTGTTCGTTTTTCCATCAGGTTTTCCATGACCTGATGAAGTCTCGCACAGTTCTTTGCCTATAGGGACTTCAAAAAATGGTATTAACTGGTGTATTAAATAGAAGTCTTCCAGATTGTTAGCTAAACCTACCTTCGACTTAGCCATTTTCCCTATTCCAGTAAAATATCATTATTTAACAAAATAATCCCCTAAAAGGGATTGTTGTCCCGTGACAATTGATTTCATTGTCACAAAATCTTCTTTGGTTTTCATGGAAGGTGAAGAAAAATTTACTAATAAATTTTGTTTGTTTTGGCTTGGTTTTGCTTAAAAAAGGAATCAAGTTTCCTCCTGTATTCTCAGGGCTCTATTTTTAATGGTTTTTTTTTTTTCCCCTTTACCTTACATTATAAAGTCTATAGGACTTTTGTTAACTTAAAATCAGAGAACAATAGATTCTTGAAACTCAGTGATAATTTGTCATTTGTTTTCTAGCCATCATTATCCAAGTTACTGTGAGGAAACACCACACCGGAGAGGAGAACTAATGAGCTATAATCACATAGTTATACCTGGCAGAGTTTGTATTACAGAAAAGTCCATATTTCCCTACTATCAGTCTTATGTTACTTCCTTCTATCTCATAGATTAATAACCCTAAAATCCTAGAGCAGCTCCTAAATTCTAAGATGTCCAAAATTGAAGGAGATATGTGAATTTTTTTTTAGATGCCAGGTATATTTTTTTCTAAATATTTTATTTATTTATTTATTTATTTATTTATTTATTTATTTTAGAGAGAGAGAAAAAGCACAAGCAGAGGCAGAGGCAGGGGGAGAAGCAAGACTCTGCAAGGAGCAGAGATTACCCCCACACACACCCTTCCCTGACTCGGGACTCTATCCCAGGACCCCAGGATCATGACCTGTGCTGAAGACAGACACTTAACCAACTGAGCCAGCCAGATGTGCAGTATATGAATTTTGAATCAGACATTATAACAACAGAAAGATAAAAAGAAAAGCTAAAAGACCCCCTGAGACTTTTTTTTTCTGCCTCTCCCTACCCACCTCATTTTGCTACACTACCCCACGAGCTGCATCCCAAGGCATTGGTCTGCTCCTGGTGCCTTCTTCTGCCTCAGGGCCTTTATTCTTGCATTCACGTTTCCTCTGGCTAACTTCTGCTCAACTTCCCGCCTCAGTCTAAACAGTCTTCCCCAGAAGGTGAAATCCAGTCACTGTTATTGCCAGCTGCCAATGCCTTTCCACAGATACCAGGTCCAAGAAGGCTGTTAAGTGAGAAAGGAAATAAAAATAAGGACAATGTAGTCAGATGTTAACTCAATGAATTCAGTTCAAAGAACTATATTTTGTTCTGACTTGTTATCCATCTTACATTTGGAGAATTAAGTATCTTTTCATTCAGGAAATTAGCACAGATTGCTTAATGTCCTTCCTTCAGGAAATAAAAATTGAGCCATCTTGATCAAAACCCCTAAATATGTTTTTCTCTTCCTAAATTCTGAAAGTCCTGGAATTGCATATCCCTTGTTCAGAATTACTGTGAAGAAGTGGAAAGGGGAGGAATCAAGAAACATGGGTATGTAAGCAATTTGCTGGAGAAGACCCTCTCTCTTGCTTCCTTCTTTAAGCAAGTAAGTGCTTGGTGTAGAGTTTGAAACACTGGGGTTTCTAAGCTGATGCCCTTGACTCTGCTTTCACATTCTTTGCATTAGAAAAAATAAGTCCTTTGGGATGGTTTATGCAAAATTCTATGTCCTACTTTAAGAACTTTTTTGACCTTCTGTGCATGTAGAAAAATGTAAAAAATAAATGAGAAAGTGGCATATTCAAAGAGAAGCTTTTAAACGAATGTTCTAGCAAAGCTTTTCTGTGTTATCATTGGTTAAAATAAAAAGTAACAAATCGAAAGCTTTAAAAGGAGTCATCCCTTGAAGCCTTTTTTATATATAATGCCAAAAATGTCTATTCTGAAACAAAGGCTGGTCGAGCCTGCTTACTCATTACAAGAATGGTCAGACCCTGTGTCTTATTCCGATGGGAAGGTGACCATCTGAGGTCTCAAATAGCCATTGTGACCACCATCTGTAAAATCATTTCTCTGAAAACTGGCTACCTCTAGGACACAGATTCTGCATAATCTTACAAAAGATAGGTAGAGAATCCCTTTAGGAAAGATTTAAGTAACAGACCATTGCATATCACTTTCAGAGTTTCTCACATACTTTGCCAACACTGAAAATCTATCTTAACAACCAATTGATGTGTTCCCACAGCTTAGAATATTCCTTTTTTCTCCACCAAAAATGACCTCATGTGCAAAACCAGTATTACAAGCAGCACAAGGGATCCATTCTCTTGATAACTCAGGATTTCAAATTCAGAACTGTTGAATTGCACAGGAATTGTTCCAAAAGGATTTGGTCACTTGGTGCAGCTTATACTGTACACAACAGATAGGTTCCACAATGAAACACCTGGTAAAGAGTGTATTTGCATTCGTAAGCTTTCCTGCCTTCTCCAGTTTTACCCTCTGGAAATCCACGCAGCTGCTCTTAGGCAGAACATGTAATGTGGGGCCTTACATCACCTCAATATTCCCACTTGTATACCTGTTTTGAAACAGTCACACTACAGAGCTAATACGAAAAATAAGTTTAAAAATGTAGTAAAAATTTTATAGTCAACCTCAAAGGAAAATTTATACTGAAACCAGTGTAATCAACCAGATACAATGTACTTATTATGTTTCAAGTTAGTGCAAATAGACTTGAAAAGGGAAGGGAAAAAAAATGAGGCAAGACTTCATCTCACTCAACAGGTATTTTTTTACCACATACTATGTGCTGGACTGTCTGTCAGTCAGTGGCTTTAGAGCAGTGAACCACATACAACCCCAGCCTTCACCCTGCTTAGTCTCTGGGAGGAAAGATAAACGAATGAATAGGTGACTTTCTATTCTGTGCAAGATGTGTTTAGGGAGCACAGGGAATCAGTGTGGAACTCATAAGAAAAGTACCGGGAAGGCTTCCTAGTGGAATGGATCTGAACAATTTAACAGTTGAAGTTGATTGCTGTTATGGGCTGAATTGTGTCCCCCAAAATTCATATGCTGCAGTTCTAACCCGCAGTACCTCCAAATGTGAATTGGAGACAGGGTCTTTAATGAAGCAATTAAGATTAAATGAGGTCAGTAGGGAAAGCCCGATTCAGTCCGATTCATGTCCTCATAAGACGAGAAAATAGGACTCAGACACACACAGGAAAGACCATGTGAGGACACAGGGAGAGGACAGCCATCTACAAGCCAAGGGGAGAGGGGTTGCAGGAGAAATAAGCCCAGCCCTGCTGACCTCTTGATCAATGACATGTAGCCTTCAGAACCATGAGGAAATAAATTTCTGTTGTTTAAGCCACCCAGTCTGTGGTACTTTGCTATGGCCCCTCTTACAGACTCATTCAGTCAATAAAGTACTTTCTCAACAGAAGGCACAGGAGGAGAAGTCACCATGTGGCTCTGAGTATGAAGCAGGAAGTGGCAGCAAAAGAGGCTAGGGAGGAACACAGAGCCTTCCTGCAGGATACCAGGTCACCACATTCACACTTGACCCTGAGGGCAAGAGGGCACCGTCAGAGATTTAAGTGAGATTATGCAGTAAAAGTTTACATTATATAAAGTTTTCTCTGCCTGTAGTGTTGATTATCAATTATCTTAAAGCAAGACTTTAGTAGCTGAGAGACCAATCAGAAATTTATGGCAATAATCCAGATGAGAGATGACAGCAACCTAAAATACAGTGGAAATGAGAAAAAAAAAAAGTAAACTTGAGCACTGGGTGTGGTGAAAAAATAATGAATACTGTTTTTCTGAAAATAAATAAATTGGGAAAAAAAAAGTAAACTTGAGACACGAAAGAACAATGTGGAACAAAATAAACAAAAAAGGCTGTAGAACAGAAGATGAAAACAAAGTTGTTCGGGCCATCTCTGAGCCTCCCCCACACTGTCACATTTCTATCCCAGTGGTTAGCCTTATCAAAGTAGTCACATTTATAATGGCAGAGAAAGCAAACTCCATTTTTATTAGCTAATATATTTGGCAACATCTCCTAAGGCACCTGCCAACACCAGTGTATCTCAGGCTTATCCTCTTGAACTCTGAGACTCAAGAACAGTAAATTTATTCACACTTCTAAAAAGACTATGGATTGAGGCATATTCTCTAATACCTATATTTATAACACTCCCCAGAAGTGTTCTATTTTGTATGTGTGAAAATTGCCAACAGACTACTCACAGACCCTCTTAACTTGTACCTCCAGCCTTGACATCCCTGAGGAAGAATAAACTGCTTGCTAAATATAGTTAGCTAAGAGAAAGCAGTGGGAGAGGAAACAAGAAGGAGGAAGGAGGGGAGATGGAGGGAAAGAGAGAGAGATTGTTTTTTTCTCCCACTAGTTTGACTGCTTAGCCAATCTTTTTCTCTAAAGAATCTACTTGTAGTGCAAAAGAATGAGTTTCCTCTCTTGGATGAGAGTCCAGTCCCTGCTGAATCCATATGAAGTCAATGTGTCTGGTTTCGTTAGGCCCTCTGCTCACCGGCAAGCAGGGGTTAGCAAGGAATACGGAAAGTCGATGAGTCTCACACATGAGAAAACTCTATTTGCCATCTATGCCATGTTCAAATAATGGGAGGATTTATTTTCATTATCCCTCTCTTCAAAGCACTCCATTTTAAATGTCAGTGTGCTTTTCAAAAATAAGGACAGGTTTCAGCAAATTGCCAATCAAGATTTATTCTTCTATGTCCCGGGTGTTTCTTCATAAGTGGATTTATTGTAGCCCAGATGTCTGTCCATCCAGAAGCCAGATTTTCATGTTTTACATTTAGTGATCACATCCTCTCTCTTATCATATTTCCCAACTGCCGGCTAGTGCCTTTGTCTTCTTTTTAAACACCGTGTGACTTCCCAAACCAGAAAGTTTTTAAGGGAACATCACTTGGTTGTGCTTCCTGCAGAAGCCCAAGCACAAAGAGAAATGATAAAGGTCCAGCCCCTGCTTTATTCATAAAACACTTTGCAAAGTGCATTTAGTAATTTGCCATTGTAACCACTGACACCCAGAGCTTTCAGGGCCGAGTTCTGACACTGTATTTAGTTCATTCTTTGACTGCTCAGCTAAAACTTCCATTTGTATGCATTTATTCCGCTTCACACATTATGTTATCAGTCACTTTCAATATTTCAAAGTCACAGCAGGCTTTTTCTGACACACATTTGTCAGAATGAACTGCCTTGATTGCTATTATTATAGACTACAGTGCCTGAGTAAAGAGAAAAAGCATATGTAGTACCAGAATATTAAAACTGCCTGATAAAACAATAGATACAAGAGAATAAAAATAGAATAAATGCATATAAATGGATGCTTTAGAAGACCAGCAAAATGTAGGATTACAAAATAGGCATAGAGAATTCAAAAACCCATGAAGAAAAATGTAATATATATATATTTTTTTGCCGAAGATAAGGAGCCAACTGAAAATTCCACTGCCCCTAGTGTCAGCAAATAAGTTTATATTGCATGCTTCCTTTCCAGTAATCAGAGATTTAAGTAGCCTCTGCTAATGGATGCTGTCATTGAATTCTAGCATGAAATCCACAACTGAACAACAGTGAATATAGTAAAAACACAGGCTTTGACAAAAATAAACTTAATGAAAGCTCTAAGGAAATAATCAGAACTTCAGACCCATTACACCTTTTTTCTTGAGCTTGTCACCCAACAGAAGACCTGTGTCCCGTTAGCCAGCTCTTTGCTCCACCTTTTGAACATAACCTTATTTCTGAACTGCACACTCAGGAAGCATCAGAAAAATTTATTTTAGAGTCAGAGTACATTAGTGTTGATAGGGATGGATCTCCTTTAGAATTATTTAAATCTCAAGTCTTGCATAAAGCATAAGATAAGAAAATGAAATAAACCATAATAATTAGTTTGATAAATCTCTTCTTAAAAATAAATTAATAAAATATATAATCTAAAGCATTTTTATTAATGTCATAGGTGAGAAAAACAGAAAAAGCATAGTTGTATTGTTCTTTTCTTTGGGGCACTTATGTAACTTTGTAATTTTTTTCTCAGCCCATATATTCCTCAACATATTTTTCTAAAATAATACTCAAGAAATTATGGAGGATGTTGAAAACCTCTAACAGACCCACAGTTTGGAAGATATTATAAAGCCCTTTCTCTAAAAGCCAAAAGATTGAAGTCATATACTTACTTACTTACTTTACTTACTTATTTACTCTGTCTCCAGAAATAAGATTTAATTCCCTCTAAAGAAATTATTTTCAATGTGAATATTCTTAAAGCTCTCCAATGAGGGATTGTTGCTTTAATTTTACATGAATCCTCATAATGAAATGTCAAAATTACATTTGGAGAACTCTAGGCAGATCAGATTTTTCTAAGTTACTCGTCATCTCACCTACTCATTGTTATGAACTTTTTACAAATATTTAATAGTTTTTGGTATTTATTGATTCTTCATGGACCATCTGATCATTAACATAACTCTAGATTTATAGGCAAAAAAGTCATTACAGTGAAATATATATGGATGGAATTCAGAAAAATTTGAGGCATGTTTATTAGCATAACTTCAATACTTATAAACAAGTTTTCTATTAAAAGAATACTCTGTAGAATATTAAAATAACTCTTGAGTTTTTTTGTTATAAAATCATTGTGACTCAGAAGGTATGCAAAATGTATCACAAAAATATTTTAAATACATATCTTCACTGCATCCAAAGAAATTTAAAACATTAAGAATTTTACTAAAATATAAATTTTATTTTAGAAGAACAAAAATAATTGTTTCTAGGAGTCAGTTACTGCTCTCTGAGGAAAAAAAGAATTGTTTACTGGAGTCAGTAGTCATTCTAAGGAAGTGTTTTTCTTCCTAATTAATGTGTTAGAAGAGATAAATATACTCTAGCTATGTGAGGACAATTTAAATTTATTTTTCATTGAAGAAGTAAGTATTTCAAACTTAATTGTATTTCCCAGTGTTTGGAGACATTAAAAATAACAAATGCCATAAAGTGTGAGGATTCGAGGACAAAAAAAAACCTAATATGTATTAAGCAATTTACTTATATTAATTAACCCAGTTAGTATTTTTGAAAAACCCTGTGTCAGCTTAGAATTACTATAGATAATTATGTTTAAGTTGCCAAATAAAATAAATTCAAGCTGTTCACTAACATATAAGTACCTTTATTAAGTAAAGTATATGTAGAGTAGATTACGTCGTGGAAATTGTAAAATAAATCACCAAAAAACCAGAACTGATATTTTTAGCAGATTTTCTTTTTTTTTTTTAAAGATTTTTTTTATTTGACAGACAAGTAGGCAGAGAAGCAGGCAGAGAGAGAGAGAGGAGGAGGCAGTCTCCCCGCTGAGCAGAGAGCCTGATGTGGGGCTCAATCCCAGGACCCTGGGATCATGATCTGAGCCAAAGGCAGAGGCTTTAACCCACTGAGCCACCCAGGTGCCCCAGCAGATTTTCTCATTACAAAATTAAATTCCTCATCTGCATATACACAACACACTTTACACAAACTCATATACCCTCTTTCACACACACACACACACACACACACACACGTGCACACATATGCGCACACACAAACACCCAGCTCAATCATTCACACTCTCAGTCATGCACTTCCATCCCCATATTTGATTGATAATTACCATACCCAGAATGCCAAAGAGACAACCAATTCTAGCTGACATTTCAATAAAATATCCCACAAGAAGGTCAGTGTTTCTTGGACCTCCTTTTTATACTACCCACTGTTTCGGAAAAGCTTACACAATCAAGTTCTTCGTTTAGATAGTTTTAAAAGTGTGACTTTTCTCATAGATGTTTTATTGCCCTGGGTTGGGGGGAGGTATCAGTATTGTATCAATTGTTATGTTTTGGGCCTGTGATGTGTATAGGAGTCTATATCTGAGTAACTCTACCTATCTATAAATTGATGAGATACTTCTTTAAGGATAAATTTTTACTTAGCTAGTCCTACCTTCAGGTAAAATCTCATTCATATTTTTATCCTTTCTCTCCCATTCACTTCCCATATCCTTTCATTCCCACTAGAATGTAGGCCTAGAAGAATAGAGACGTCTGTTTATTTTTTGATTTATTCACTATTGTAGTCTTAGCATGTGCCTCCCACTAACACTCTTTTGAATGAATGAATAAATATCTGAATTTCTGCTCTTTTCCTCTAAGTATTATTATTTTGGGTAGAAATACCACTAAGTCCTAAACATTCCAAGTTTAATTTTATATGGCTTTTCACCATATTCTGATATTTCATTAACTCCAGCTTATATGTATTAAATGCTTTTATATCCTGATAAAGAATAAGTCTTCTTATAAGTTCTGCTAACATTTAATTTTACTGTTCTTAATAATATTGTAACAGGAATGTGACTATCAACCAGAATTTGTAAAATACTATCATCATCTTTCTGGAGTCAAATGTTAACCAAGCTCTTCAGTTCAGTATTTTGTAGACTTCATACATTTGATATAGCCAACCAATCTTTATGGTTTGTAATATGATGCATGTCAAAACATGTTCTTGGTCATTTTCCTTGAGATAACCTCACTTAGAAAGTACTACGTATCTAGTAAACTTTTGAAAGTATTTATGGAATAGAATTGACCCTTGCATGTGGCTATGCAGTTGTAAGATTCACTTTGGTGTTAAATTTAGCAAACTACTAAAGACTTAGATAAACAAACAAACAAACAATATTACCCAGCACTCATATTCAGAAAGCAAAATGTTTCTAGTTAAGTCTTTCCTTGGGGGACTATCTGGAAACTACACTGAAGGCAGAAATCTATACTTGGATTGCCTAAGGTACAAATTTCTTGTAGAACCTAATACAGCTGCCAATTTACTTTTGAGGGCAATCAGGATGTTCATTAGTAATTGAGTTGAAGCAGAGAGGAACTTCATTTGTACTGAGTCAGTGACCTGAATCGTTTTCAAAATGAGTATTGAGCTGAAATGGACCATTCATTCCTACTTCCTTTGGGATCCTGTACGAAAAGGTTATTGCTCTTACCTTCTACTAATAGTGAATGGGGATCTTCAGAAGTGGAAAACAAGGCTTTATGTTTACCACTTGTATCTTAGGGTGATATCTATATGTGGTTTTTGATTACTCTTGGAGCATAAGATAAACCTTATCATTTTGAACTTGAACCTATTGAACTGATTCTAACACCTTCAGTAGGTAGGTAATTGAAACATGATGATGGTACGCTGTGGTGAATCAAAGTTTTCAGAAGTGGAGAAGGGAGACAAAAATTAAATAGATGTATCTGGCACCTGGTCAATAGAAGTTGGTATAAAATTACAAAAACGTTAGCAAATTTTAAAGTGGTGTTTTACTGAATTTTGAAATAATACCACTCTAATAATTTTAATAGCAAAAACCTATATAGGGCCTACTATAGCAGGTACTATTCTAAGACCTTCACATGTTTTACCATGTTTATCTTCACAACTATCTTATTTGCAGGAGAAAAAATACTGGAGATTACAAAGAGGCTACATTACCTGCAGGAGATCCTGGGAGTAGCAAGTGGTGGATCTGGATTCAGACCTTGAAAGTCTGGCTCCAGTGTCCACGCTTTTACCTGCTAGACTCTATGACCAGTCTGGAGGGCTAGTGAGATGGACCACCTAGATTACAGTGCCTTCAGATTCTGAGTTACCTCTAGGGAAAGAATTAGTCGTAAGGGATGAGGATGTTCACCTGAATAGCATCCTCGCCATCAGGGGGCAAGAGCAATTTTAGTATTTCATGATGCCCCATCTTTTTTTTTTTTAATAAAGATTTTATTTATTTATTCAACAGAGATCACAAGCAGGCAGAGAGGCAGGCAGAGAGAGAGGAAGGGAAGCAGGCTCCCTGCTGAGCAGAGAACCCGATGCGGGTCATCTTGCCCCATCTTGAGTGAGTTTTTCTTGGATAGAAAAACTGAACAAAGCAAGTAAAATAACTGTTTTTACCCAGAATTTGTGCAAGAACGTGGGAACACATGTTAAAGCTCTGTTACTAGTTAACGCAGACGCACAATGGATCAGATATCCTCCACACTCCTACGGAGACACGGGGGCACTGGAGTATGCCCTGTAACGGGGGCCGAGCAGGTGTAAAGCTGCACCCGCCTGGCATCAGTAGCAGCACTGGCAGCAGGAAGACGTTCTTGAAGACGCACAGCAACTGGGACCCCAGCCCTGGCAGCAAGAACAGGGTGAAGGAAGCACATTCTTTAGACGTCCATGGTTCTACAGGCCATAGGATCGGGCAAAATGTGCCAAGAACTGGAGACCTGGAGGAAAAGGGCCACATGGCAGCTCAAAGTCCAAGAGGTCTTAAACAACTTTCACAGGCGATTCCCAAAACTAACTGAAAAGAAACAAAGAAGCTGGAGGATGAACGAGATGAATCCTGCTTGAATCCAAAAAGGTCATCACAGCTTCCTCGCTGGGTGTAAGGGAAGTAAGGTGGACGGATATAAGCTGAAAACAACTGACTCATATTAACCCACAAATCATTAATAATCTTTTTTGTATATTTGGGGGATATGGTTATCCTACTTATTTATTTATCGATTTATTTAATTAATTATTTAATAAAAAATATTATACACACTGAGATTCAATTTGTCAGATAGAAAGTTTTGATTTGAAAAGAAAAAATTTTACTTGATAGATGTCATACTTTAAGAAGGGGTGATGACTGCAAGCTTGCATTCCATTTTTTAGACTTTTTAGAGTTTGCGTTTTGCCATAAATTTCTCTGCACTAGATGATTGGCAGACGAGAGTAAGACATCAGGAAGAGGAGATATAAAGTAGGCAGATTGCAGACCTAAACACAGCTGAGTCATCAGGGAGAATTTCTATTCCTTCCTCATTCTCTTTTAAATTTTAAATTAGACTTTACTGTTAAAAGGACTCAGTACTAGGGATGTAAGAGCTAGTTCTCAAATTGAAAATCTTGTCAAGATATGAAATTTGACCTTTTGTACTATATGATTTTAAATTAAAGTTTTAATGGCCTCTTTTCATAATAGAATCTCTGATTTACTAAAAAAGCAGCTTTAATATATGATTCATTATTTCACATTTACATTATCTGCATTGTTACGATAATGGTGTCAAAAATAAAGCATTATCAGTGATTTTTTTTTCTTTTTTCTGATCTATAGTTGGAGGTCTTTCTAACCAAAAAAAAAAAAAAAAAAACTCTGAATAATTAGAGTTGAATTTTAGAACATTATCCATATGGATTATTTCTAACAAAGGGTATTCTCATGTGAGAAGCAGGGGAATCCTATATTTCCAGCTGCATTTACTCAGTGTTTTAATGTCAGTTAGACTGCTATCCCAGTCAAAATAGCTTCTATATATGTAAAATTATGGTTATTTCTCAAATTATACTGTTTTTTTTTCTTCAAGTGAAACTACATTTAAATAGTGTTATTTTGACTTACCAGTAGACACATGTAGTCACCTAAAGTAGTTTTATATTCCAAGACAGTGCTTTAAGGAAAAAGAACATTTTCCATAATTTTGTAGTGAGGAAGAAAAAAAGTAAAAGGGAGACTATTTAACTCAAGTGAATGTTTGTATTAGAAATGACAGTATTAGAAATGATTGTATTAGAAATGATTGTGGGGGTGCCTGGGTGGCTGAGTGGGTTAAGCCTCTGCCTTCAGCTCAGGTCATGATCTCAGAGTCCTGGGATCGAGCCCCACATTGGGTTCTCTACTCAGCAGGGATCCTGCTTCCCCCTCTCTCTCTGCCTCCCTTTCTGCCGACTTGTGATCTCTCTCTGTGTTAAAAAGAAGGAGAAGGAGAAGGAGAAGGAGAAGGAGAAGAAGAAGAAGAAGAAGAAGAAGAAGAAGAAGAAGAAGAAATAAAGAAATGATTGCGGACGAAATAATTTATTTTATTATTTTGGTTGGAGTTCCTATGAAGAAATGTGACGTGCACCAACCCCTCAATGTGTAAGCAATAGTTCTAAGAGATGTAATGATCAAATTTTTAAATTAAGACTATGTCAAGAATTACGAAGGGTCTGAGACTTTATACTACTTGCAGGTACAAGCCTAGCCTGCCGTAGTTTCACAGATGCTGGCAGAAGACGCAAGACTTGTGGATCAGAAGTGAAGGATTTTATTACTCACGGTGGGATGAACAGCACAAGCTACATGCTTTCGAGTTTTCCCTGCTCCCAAGTCCAATGGAACTAGTACAGAGGCAGACCCACATGAATCCTTCTCAAAGTGGGGTTAGGAAGTCCTGGTGTTACACAGGGTCTGCTAGAAAACCTGCCCAAACTTTGCTCAAGATGGAGGCATTAACTCTATTATCCAGTCAGGAAAAAGATCTTCCTCTCCCCCCCAAGCCTGTTTGCTAGACAATCATCCTGGACAAGAGCCGAGGACAGAAGCTGTTAACAAGGCGTGTGGAAACAAATGGAGAATTTCTCCTCACCAAACTATTACAATAGTGTAAAATATTGTCTTGTAGTAGAACCTCAGTATTTACAATTCTGTATTTGAGAATTCATTTATCACTGACATTTATTTGTGACCCTCAAATCAATGCTGGCGGAACTTTCAGACATTTGCAGACGTGTGCGGAGCTGCCTGGCCACTCGAGCTCCTTTGTTGGAGCCAAACAAAGAATTCACGGCCTTCTTGTTTTAGCTCGCACACAGGTGCTTTTTCTGTCATCTTCTATGTATCATGTTGTTTGCATTTTTGTGTTCTTTGGTGGGGGGGAAGGGGTATTTTGCTATTTAAAATGGTTCCAAATACTGCTGACACGCTGTCTAGTTTTCCTAAGTGTAGGAAGGCTGTGGTGCATCCTAAGGAGAAAATGGTGGTGTTAAACAAGCTTCATTCAGGCTCAAGTTACAAGGCTACTGGCCGTGAGTTGAAAGTCAGTGAATCAAAGGACGCTTGGGTGGCTTAGTCAGTCAAGCCTTAGACTCAGGTCATGATCCTAAGGTCCTTTTGGGGGGGGTCCCAGCTCAGTGGGGAGTCTGCCTCTCCCTCTGCCTCTGCCCCAGCTCATGTTCTCTCTCTCTCTCTCAAATTTATTATATATAAAATCTTTTTTTAAAAAGTTAGTGAAGCAGGGCACCTGGGTGGCTCAGTGGGTTAAGCCTCTGCCTTCAGCTCAGGTCATGATCTCAGGGTCCTGCGATCGAGCCCTGCATCGGGCTCTCTGCTTAGCAGGAAGCCTGCTTCTCCCTATCTCTCTGCTTGACTCTCTGCCTACTTGTGATCTCTGTCTGTCAAATAAATCTTTTTTTAAAAAAAGTTAGTGAATCAAAAATATACATTATGTACAATGTCATTAAAAAGAAACAGTTATAAAATAAGGTTACGTGTTGATATGTTTAGGAAAACGTGATTACTAAAGACTCACAGGAACGTGACCCCAAATTTCCCCTAGGAGCAATGATTCAGTAGGCACAAATTCGGTGTATGCAGCAAATCTACACAGCATCGCTGCCATGAATAATGAGAATCAACTGTAATGATAGCAACCCGGCTTCCGCTCTTGTTCCCTCATGACCTGTCAGCAACAAAACAGCAAGAGTGAGCCTTATAAAACTTAAGTGTAATGATGGCTCAGCTCTGCTCCGAGATCTCCAATGACCTTCCTGTCTCGGAATTTAAAAAAAAAAAAAAAAAAAAAAAGTGGTCTTAATGGTTCTACAGGATCTGAGCTCCCCTCTTGCCTCTGTGGCCTCTGGTCTCAGCTTCCTCCACTGTCTCTCCCTCTTCTTCTCTGACCACCCTGGCTTCCTTGCTATTTATGGAACACTCCAGTCCTGCCTCAAGGCCCCTGCCTTTATTTTTCCTCTACATACAGAGCTCTCTTTCTTTTTCCAGATATCTCAATGACTTATTTCCTCATCTCTTTGCTAAACTGTCTTTGCTAAAAGGTCTGTGCTAAACTGTCCCTTTCTCATGGAGGCTATCACTGACCAAACTATTAAAGTCTCAAACCTGTCCCTCCCAACCCTCAGACACCCTGTCACCCATCCCTGATTTGTTGTTTTCCATAATATCACCACCACCTGACATAGCATAAATAGTATCTATATGTTTATCTGTATCCTTCCCACAATATGAAGGGATTATTGCTGTTTTATTGATAACCATATACCCAGAACCTAGAAGAGTACCTGCCTGATAATAGATTTTTAATAGATATTGGTTGAATAAATGAAATTTCCAAACCCCTTGGACTTTTCAGTGACTTTTCTTTGCAGTACTATAAACTCTACCTGAATCTGCTTCCAAAGAAAGCTCCTGAGAACATTTCTTCAAAACAAATAACTAAGCATTGAGAGAGACAGAGCTTGAAAATCAGGTTCAGCAAGGCTAGAAAGCTTACAAGGAAAAGGTAGAAGAGTATTTTCAAGCTGTCTTGGAAAGAGAGGAGTGGAAAATCTTTTCATTTTTTTCCATTGACAATGTTTTCAGTAGCCTGAGAGTTGATATTAGCCTATCAAAATAACAATGACATTTTTCAAAACCCTGCTTACTTACAAATGTGCTGTATCTCTATAATTTCTTAAAAGAGTGCTTTTTCTTTAGAAAACAAAACAATTAGAGTCTAGCTAAACTGCCCACAGAACATGAATGGTTTCATTTAACTAGCTGAGAACACATGGCTTGTTTAATTCCTAAAGAAAGAAGCAATCTCCATTAATAGAAGGCAGGTCCCCTGCAAGCATGTCTCTCTCTGTACCTAAATGGATAGCAAGAGAACTCACTGTGCTGTAACGTGTTGCCACAGACAACCACAGATACATGGAACAAACACCAAGCAAACTTTAAACAGACCATTTTGTTTGGTGTTAACTCTGATTCCAAGTTTCACCATCAGGTGGTTTCCTCATGCTGTTTTAATCCAAATTTCTCCAAGCCTCACTAACTGGGAAGTGCAAACAGGGCCACATCATCTCTCAAACATTCAGATTCACTGGCTCATTCCCTATAGAACAGCCTCCCTTCAGGGTTTCACATCATTATTATACGTGGGTTATTTCGGGTGCACATGAAGAATTCTCTCAAGATTTTCTACCTGCTCATGTCCATCAAAACCACCTGAGAGAAGCATCTTCACTGCTTAAGATCCATCATAAAAACACACACCCACGTCAAGGGCACAGACCACTGAGAGCCAGAGCAGAGCCAGTTTTCCCACAGTCTTCCATAGGCCCAAGCCATGCTACAGCCCAAGTGAGAATTCTACTCTCCTGAGCTAGGTCAGACTTGGACCCTTTGTGAGAGCAGCACTTCGGACTGCTGCTGGCAACCTTTCTGTGTGAAGACCTCAAGTAGGAATACACTTTGGCAAAGTCAGAAGCACACATACATACAAACATACATACATGTATATAACTATAAAATGGCCCTAGGGTAAGAGCCATAAGATACAAGATGCTACTGGAATATGGAGGTGATAGAGGACTTTATACGGGAAGACCTCATGGTTGAAGGTGGCTTTACATAGACCTTAGTCCATGGGCAGTCCATATGTATCATGATTCTTACCATTTTTTTTTTTTTTTTTTGCTACTGTCTTTTTTTTTTTTCCCAATTTATTTATTTTCAGAAAAACAGTATTCATTATTTTTTCACCACACCCAGTGCTCCATGCAAGCTGTGCCCTCTATAATACCCACCACCTGGTACCCCAACCTCCCACACCCCCGCCACTTCAAACCCCTCAGACTGTTTTTCAGAGTCCATAGTCTCTCATGGTTCACCTCCCCTTCCAATTTACCCAAATTCCCTACTACTCTCTAACGCCCCTTGATTCTTACCATTTAATCCATGGTTACAAAATACTTTTCTTCAATTCTCCTGATTCCTGGATTTCAAGGAGGCAATCAAAAACTTTAATATATTACTGGACTCACTTGAAAATTTTTCTCATATAGAAAGTAGTTACATATGGTGTCTCAATGAGAAGATATGGAGTCTATGCTTTGGTTTATGCTATTTGGAGTAGACTTTTTCATACGTCACCTAGTTTAAGAATATGTTTCTGCTCAAAAATATCCTGCATTTGTAGAACCCATTCTAGTGCTATAGAGAACAATAATGAAAGGTAAAGAAAAAAACAATTGGGGTGGGTTGTGAGTCAGTGATTACTAATTTATTTATAGTGATCAAAGATATAGACTCTCTAAATGACATATTAACAAAAAAATGAAGGCAGTGAAGGAGCAAGCCATTCAGGTATCTGGGGAAGAACATTCGAGGTAGAAGGACTAGTCATGCAAAGTGCCTGAGTTGGGGAGTGATTGGCGTGCACAAGGTAAAGGAAGGAAGTAGAACAAAATGAACAAGAGGGACACTGGTAGAAGTTGAAGTCAAAGAGGTAGTGTGGGATCAGATCATACACGACTTTATGAGGACTTTGTCAGGACTTCACTTTTAATTTAAGTGAAACAGAAAGACATTAAATAGTTCTGAGCAGAAAAATGGAGCTATCTGAATACAGGCTTAAAAACCTCACAGTGAATGCTTTGGTGTGAGCAAACTAAAGTGGACAAACTTGAAGGAGGGAGACCTACTTGGAGGCTCCTGCAATACATAGTGGTGATTTGTCCATAATGGTAGAAGGGAGGGATATGTGAAGTGGTCAGTTCTGAATAAATAAGAGAATTTGCTGAGTGGTTATGGGATTTGAAAGAAAGAGAGGAGTCAAACATGAGCCTGAGGCTGTTGGTATGAAAAACTGGAAAAATAGAGTTGTCATTTAATGAGATGGTAGACCCACAGGAAGAATACGGTAGGGTGGGTGGGGATGTAAAAATTGGAAGATCGGATCTGGAAAATGAGATGTCTCAGGTTTGGGAGTTTACCTGATTTGGGTTAGATCACCTTGCTCTGCAGCTGGTTAGCTATACAGTCTCTGACATTAACTCAGTTCTTCTGAGCCTCAGTTTCCTTATCTGTGTCATGAGGATAACAGAACCCAATGTGTAGGGTAGAGTTGGGAGGATTCAAAATAGGGGCAGTGTCAAGTATATAAAACAAAGTTGTAATAGAAGTTAAAATGAAACAACACTAAGTATATAAGTGACTAATAAGTGGTATTTATCCTAATCTTCTTCATGAGATTAGGTGTGAGGTTTCTTCGAGCATTATGAGAACTATTTGCAGAAAACTTTCCAAGATTGGGTTTTTTTTTTCCCCAATTTATTTATTTTCAGAAAAACATTATTCATTATTTTTTCACCACACCCAGTGCTCCATGCAAGCTGTGCCCTCTATAATTACCCACCACCTGGTACCCCAACCTCCCACCCCCCCGCCACTTCAAACCCCTCAGACTGTTTTTCAGAGTCCATAGTCTCTCATGGTTCACCTCCCCTTCCAATTTACCCAAATTCCCTACTACTCTCTAACGCCCCTTGTCCTCCATGCTATTGGTTATGCTCCACAAATGAGTGAAACCATATGATAATTGACTCTCTCTGCTTGACTGATTTCACTGATTTCAGCATAATCTCTTCCAGTCCCGTCCATGTTGCTACAAAAGTTGGATATTCGTCCTTTCTGATGGAGGCATAATACTCCATAGTGTATATGGACCACATCTTCCTTATCCATTCATCCGTTGAAGGGCATCTTGGTTCTTTCCATAGTTTGGCGACTGTGGCCATTGCTGCTATAAACATTGGGGTACAGATGGCCCTTCTTTTCACGACATCTGTATCTTTGGGGTAAATACCCAGGAGTGCAATTGCAGGGTCGTAGGGAAGCTCTATTTTTAATTTCTTGAGGAATCTCCACACTGTTCTCCAAAGAGGCTGCACCAACTTGCATTCCCACCAACAGTGTAAGAGGGTTTCCCCTTTCTCCACATCCTCTCCAACACATGTTGTTTCCTGTTTTGTTAATTTTGGCCATTCTAACTGGTGTAAGGTGATATCTCAATGTGGTTTTAATTTGAATCTCCCTGAGGGCTAATGATGATGAGCATTTTTTCATGTGTCTGATAGCCATTTGTATTTCTTGATTGGAGAAGTGTCTGTTCATATCTTCTGCCCATTTTTTGATGTGTTTGTCTGTTTCGTGTGGGTTGAGTTTGAGGAGTTCATTATAGATCCTGGATATCAAGATTGGGTTTTAAAGAGATGGATTCTATCTAAACACATAAGAAAGGGGATCCTCATCCCATATCATCCAGTTGCTATGGTGAACATAGAAACAGTTTCTATGTTCACCATAGCAACTGGTCCTTTACTTTTTAACTCCTTTTCTGGTTTTACTATTGTCAGTATTCTATGCTCTTTCACAGATGTTTTATTGTTTTTTCATCCCTTAAGCCAGAAAGCAAAAGCATCAACCAGTTTGGTGGAGACTTACGTACAAACTGGCAGATACTCTGTTGGTTTTATTCTTTTGGAATTTATGTAATGCCTCAGATCATCAAGCCATCAAAATACTATTCTTATTTATATGCCTCATGTTGTTCTCCAAAATTACTAATTCTTACTCTGCTTTCTAAACACCTTATTTACTCCTATCAGATTATTATTACAAGTGGTGTAGTGCCTGGTATAACTGGCCTGCATTAAAGACCAAACAGACATCTTTGTTCTCAGAACAGACTGACCTGATGTATTCCCCTGGGGGGCAACAGCAGGGTTTGATTCCAGCCAATCATTCCACCGCCAGCATCAGGGCCTGTGAGCTTGCCTACCGTTCCTAGACACAGGTTTCTTCAAATTGCCCTTCACTCTGTCTTTTCTTCAGTCGTCCTTCCTGCTTGTTGATGTGACATGCTTCAGCCCACTTAGAGGTAGGGCTTTTATATACACTCGTCTCCCATTCTTGTCACAAATCTGGTCCACAGACAGCAATAAGGATTGTTTCACTTCCGGTGTGCTCTGTCTCCTCAAAACAGGTTATTTGTTGTTACACTTGGCACCTCGGGCAGGTCCCATTAAAATACATTTTAAAGCCTATTTTGATAACTCGGTTCTGAGTTTCACACTTACTGAGTTGTTTGAAGGTAGCACATCTTTGTGTATCTTCTTGGAAAATACCCCTCTTAAATTCCCGGCACCATTTACCACCATGGCCACACTGATTCCAACGCTGACTCCACTTTTGGAGGACATTCAGTATTCCTGAAGAAACCCTGAATTGCCATGTCATCATATTTTTTGCTACTGCCTTCTTAAAATATCTCGATTCCTCACCCATGTGAAATTTTACTCATTTTCCGAGATTCAGTTCTAATATCGCTTCTTCCTTGAAGTCACTTCATTCTACGCTGACTCATCCCTACTGCATTCGTCACTGGAAATCTTATAACAGAGTACTTGTGTGCATGTCCTCAATTGACCATAAGACCCTGTGGGGCAGGCACAATAAATGGCTTATATTTTTCTTCCCCAAATGCCTTGAAAGTAATAAATGGTCTGCAAGTGTCTGTTGAAATAATACACTTCTTTTCTTAATATTGTCATTTTTTTTTATCTGCTATGTCTTCATTGTCAGCATTGTTCTAGCATAACTGACAGTCCAAGTCAGTTTTATGCTGCTGAATGGTTTTATTAATTCAACATATTGGAGTTTTTATACAACTTCTAATGAATTTGGACTTAGGAATGTATGGATTAATTTGTAATTCCTTTCACAGAGGAGCTTACAATATAGAAGGAAAAACTGGCAAGTAAATAATTAATATATGATGTGACATGTGCTGACAACTGATAAGTAAATAATTAAAATATTATGCATCATGTATATTGGGATGGTAGTGATAGTTTTCAGAGTGGTATTTAAGCGCCTAAAGAGTTTCCGAGGAAGATGGCCTTGGATGTTTTATGTGGGGTTTGGCCAACTGAGCAATAAAATAAATATTTTAAGCACCTAAAACAGTGCTTTGCATATGTAAGGCACTCAGTCAACATTGTTTGTTGAATTAATTATATGGTAGCAGCTAGAATGGCCATTAAAGGACATCACCCAGGCTTGGCTACTAGGGAGGGACCATAAATACACTATGATGTTGATACAATTTTCCTGCCTCACTGTAGACCACAGCTTTCAGTAACTTGTATCCTCATCGGAGGACTCCCTGGGTCTCACATAAATAAGGTGATGAAAAGAATGAGACCAAGTAATTTTCCAGATTATTAAGATGGCTTCCTAACAGTAGTTTCAAGAATCTTCCTTAAAAAACATAGCTACCTTTAAGAATGGACCTATAACATTAATTTAAGAAGGAAACAAAACCATTATGAATTTTATTTTTAATTAGAACACTTCTTCAAATGATTGTCAAATTTTAGGTTGGTATCAGATGCTATAATTTTAATTATAATGAAATAAAAACTTTTCATTCATCCATTAGTAATTTACTTGCTAATTAAACAAACATCTATTGAAAGCCTATTAGGTGATGGTTTCTTTCCTAGGATCCAGAGATACAAAGACAAATAAGATGATTCTTCTCTCCAACTGGTTTATTTCAGCTAAGAAATAAATAATTAGAATAATTCAGTAAATCACAGGAAAGGTTAAGTTTGAGGTATATTTTGGTTTTTAAAAAGAACAGAGAAAAAGATCTAAATCAGACTGGAAAGCAAAGGGGGCTTCTTGAAAGAATGGTGTGTTGAAACTGATTTTGAAAGGCAAAGGCTAACATGGCATAACTATAAGAGAGTAGAAGCATTTGACCAAATGCATGTAGATTCACATAACAGATTTTCTTCTTTCTTTCTTTCTTTCTTTCTTTCTTTCTTTCTTTCTTTCTTTCTTAATTTATGCTCTTTCTGGTCTTAGTGATAACCAGGAGGTAACACCTTTGTAGAGGGCTTATCTCCACTGCCTTTGAAGAAGCATAATTCTAACATGAAGTACCTTTTATGGGCTTACATGATCAAAAGAGAAGTCTGCGGAGAGGGATTAGTAGAGAGCAGTGGTTTTAAGGGTCGCAAGTCCCAGGTTAAATCATCTTGTCTTGTCACAAATGTGTCATGAAAACAAATGAGTGTTAGTTCTATTTCCAAAAAAATGTATGCTTTTATCAGGGTTTTCATGAATATACTGATTAAAGTTTTAGCCTTAAAATTTACAAGTTCTCATATAAATATCATAAGAGCTTTTATTCTCTGATAAAGATGAGATCAAGCAACTGAATTTATTGAGCCACAGAACCGTCGTTTCTTTTGTTTAAATTCACCATGTGACCCAACACTTAACAGAATACAGGGTAGGACCAACACAGTACCTTGAGATGCATGCCAACAATTTCTTACTGAGAAATTGAACAACAGTGGTCCACTGTAGCACTATTTCTTTTCAAGATGATCAGTGTAGCATGCCTTTAACCTTTATTGTCTTTAAGATGTTTCTTTAAACTTTGGGTGCTTTAAAAATTAGCATTTTGTCTTCATACAATCCAAGGACACAAAGATTGTTATGTACTAACTATGGCTAAAAGCTTCCTGTTGTTTTAGGTTTTCTGTCACCTTCAAGTAATCTGACCTACTTTTCATATACCTAAAACTTTCCCTTCAAATATTCTATCCTTCCCTGTCTTTACAGACTATTTTAATCTGGGATGATCATTATGAAAATGTATTCCTTTAATGGGTCTTTATACTATGATGCCATTAGGCATTACTGAGATGTGCATATCTTCTTCTACATTTGATGACCTTTGAGTTCTTTTATCTGATTTTCATATTGCATCTTTTTCTTTGCTATCTGACGGTTTGCTCTCAATTCTGTAATTGCTATCATCGTCTCTCCCTCAGTGCTCCCTTTTATGAAATGCTGTTTCAAGTGAAACTTGTTTAAGCAGATATTAATTGAGAATATACTATGTATTAATCACTCTACTAACTGTGAGGAGTTAAATGTTAAACAAAATAAGGTCTCAGCCTTTAAAGAACCATCAAGAAAAAAAGAAATAGAGGTATTAAAAAGTGATTACAATTCTGTGTTAATTGTGACGAATAGGATTTTATTCTATGGACAACGTGTTTCACTTTTCCCTGGCTTTGCCCCTGTGGTATGGCCTGAGGTAGGATTGACGGGCTCAGCATCAGTGGATTAGGTCAGAATTCAGAACAGAGCTGTTTGTAATGCATCTTTCATGAAGAAAAATATATGTTATAAAATACAAACACATTTGTAAAAATTTTGTCTAAAATAAGAAGAAATTACTCTTAGTAAGACCAAGGACATTATCCTAGTATGTGAGTTTTGCATATTTACTTGTGACATCTGTTTTAGCCAGTTAGGTTTTATTTTGCTAACTTTCTGTTTCTGTAGCAAATATAAAATGGTTTAAGTGTTTAATGAATTACATCCTTATGAGTGAAATGTTAATACATTTACTATGAGAATTTATGTTGTATCATGTCATATTACATTTTGTTATAGTACATCATGTTTTATCACTACTACCTTTGCATTATTAGTTAGTATTTTCTAATGAAAATATTAAAAAATAGTATTATATATACAGATAGCCTTTGAATTAATGTGAGGTCATATTTCTTAATATGCTTTCTGGATGAGGTAGTTTGTGCTTATGATGGAATTTTGTATGTAAACCTTATAATCATGCATGGAAAATATGTCCCTGAGCATTAAATAGTCAACTTACCAAAAATTTCTAGTAGCAAACACATTTATTGTCTTTTCATATTTAACATTCTTAGCACAGTGCATAGTATAGTAAATATTGGTTACTCAGTATTATTATCATTATCATTAAAAATAATATGCCACCAGATTTATTTTGGAACTACTGAAATTCCTACATTCAGGAAAAAATTTTTAGTGATACACATGAAATTAATTACACTAATGTCAGTAAAGTAAGAAAATAAACTGTAATATAGTCAGTCTTTCAGCTTGCTGAATTTCAATTTAACCTCAAGGTCAGACTTCTGTCTATTTTGCCCATTCCCTTCCATAATACTCGCATAACATACTCCCAAGTACATCTTTTGCTTCATGTAATGATTTTAAAGGGACTAGATAGAGAAGGTACACATCTGTTTCTCCAGGTCATATGTATAGTAGGAAGTCATTCTTTCTCAAAATTTTTATATTTGCACTCCATATTTCTTCCACTGGAATTCTACTTTTCCTGAACCACCTCTTTTACACGTGCTCATAAGAAAATCATACTATAAAATCTGAAGATGCTTTGGGACTGGAACTTTTCAAAGCACTAGTTACTAATTGGCTATTGTGACTATTTTCAAATCCCATTGATATACCTTGAAACATCTACTTTCTAGAAGTATAACTTTTGATGAACTCCCCAGGATAAATTAGTGGGAAAATGTGACCTTAGTGATTAGAGTCATACAGAGTTTTTGCATATAAAGAAGGAAAGTTTGCCCAAAGTAATGATTTTTCACTTTTACAACAATTATCATTAAGTCATTCTTCCCCTGAGCCAGTTACAGTTCTGGAACAATTATTTTTTGGAGCCAATGATGTTATGATTTTGTACTTCTCAGCATTGATATCTGATTATTTCAGGAGACCATTTCTATGAACCCTGAAACTTAAGGTGATACTAAGCTGAATTTAAGGAAACTAAAATCTTATAATAAATTCATGTCTTTTAGCTTACTGTTTCCTATACAACAACAGGGACCCAAGAGAGACTAGCAAAAGATATATGGCCTCTAACATATTGGTGAAGAGAACAGCAACCATCAGTAGTGGCCAAGCCATAACCAAACCTTACTTGCCCCTCATAAAAAATCCTGACCCCATAAAACCTAGCTGTATGATTTATCAAAACAAAAACTTCGAATGTCCAGATGTTGAATTACTTGTTTGTATAATAAGTGGGCTACATAGATACATACTTTCACACAATATTCAGAAGAGTTCTAGGATATATCAGTGTCTGCCCCACTGACACAAGATAGAAGCAAGGAAAGGTACGGTGTATTACTCAGGATTTTCCAGAGAAACAGAACTAATTGTGTGTGTGTGTGTGTGTGTGTGTGTGTGTGTAGAAAGTGGGGGAGGGGAGAGAGAGAAATGAGGAATTAGCCCTCACAATTATGGAAACTGAGGAGTCCCAGTATCTGCCATTTCAAGCTGTAGATCCAGGAAAGCCAGTGTAAAACTCAGTCCAAGTTCAAAGGCCTGAGAACTAGGGAAGACATAAATTTCAGTCCAATGCCAGGCAAGGATGAGAGTCCCCTGCTCAAGCAATGAGGTAGGAAACAAGGCAAATTCCTTTCATTTGCTTTTTTGTTCTATTCAAACCTCCAGTGCATTGGATGATGCCTACCCACATTGGGGACGGCAGTCTACTTTACTAGAGTCCACCGATTCAAAGGCTAATATCATCCAGAAACACACAGAGATACTGAGAAATGACGTTCAATCTGACTCTGTGGCCAGTCAAGTTGACAGATAAAATTAATCACTAGAGATGGCTACACCAAGTTCTAGGCATTCATCCCCATGTTTCTACTAAAAACAAGTCTATTCATATTTATTTTAGATGTACTTATTTTCCAAATAGGTTTCATTTTAAATGATACTAATATCATTTGAAAATCACCGAGTCCATCCAATGCCACCATGTTTTAGAAGAAACAATATGAAAAAAATCACTATGAATCAAAACCTTTCAGGCAAATCAAGCTTTGATGAAAGCAGTCCCATGTATATTTATCTTATAATCAAATATCCTGTGAGAGTGTGTATGAATTTACAAGTACTAAGACCTGAGAGGCATCAATAAGATAGGAAAACAAGGTAGTTTTGTTTTGATTTTGGGTCTGGTTTTGTTCTAGAAACTTACAGGGAGGGAATCAAAGTGTCTAAGGAAAATATACCCCAAATCTGAAACTATGCTTTGGTGTAACTTAACAGGGAAGATGCTGAGACTTTGGCAAGAAGGCATAATAGAATTGGGTCCAGAGTGCCCCTCTGTGTTTCACTGAGGCAAGGCAGAAAACACTGAGTAGAACGATTTTTTAAAACTCTGTATGTTGGGGCACCTGGGAGGAGTTCAGTGCGTTAAGCATTGGCCCTTGGCTCAGGATCAATTCCCACATTGGGCTCCCTGCTTGGAAGGGAGCCTGCTTTTCCCTCTCCTCCCCACTTGTGCTCTCTCTGTCTCACTATCTCTGTTGCTATCTTTCTTTCAAATAAATAAATAAAATTTTTAAAAATAATAGTAAATAAATAAATAAATAAATCCTCCATATTGAAGAGAAAGGTCTGGGTCCAAACTTTAGACTTAGACAATTTGGTGTGTATGGAAGGATTTTTCCGTAATTCTGACAGCCTAGAAAAGTTAAATGTGTTATCCAAAAGACATTTACCCCCATGTGAAACATTCAGAAATTTTAAGACATGAGCTCTGCATCGACTGTATGGTATTGAGCCCATTGTAAACTTGGCCAGCGTCTGCCTGGGACAGTACAGTGGAAAGAATCCTACACTGATTTGCTTGAATAAACTGTTGAGAGACCATTAGCAGAGCTTTGATGATTAAAATCAACCTACATTAATTTTCTAAACTTTATTCAGTTAAAAAAATAAATTATTACCTGATGTTATAACTCATAATAAATACCATTGTCCAAAGAAAGAAAGAAAGAAAGACCTACACTAAGAATACCTGGGTATGCATTTAGCCACTGCTTTGGACTGGTTGTGGGGTCTTGATACATCATTTAATCTCTCTGAGACTCGGTTTCCCCAACTGTAAAATTATAGTAATAATTTCTTTCTATCTCACAGAGATGTTTGGCAAAGTTCAATGAGATTAGGAACACGAAAGCTAACTGTGAATACAAAGCACTATGTACATTAGCTCTTATTAAGATTATCAGAGCAGTACCATCCTTAAATGTAAGCAGGAGAGACTCCTGCCCTGAGTTCTGCTCTTTCAAGTTCCCCTCCTGGCCTTCTTTGTGCTCCTTCCTTTCTAACCCACTGGGGAGTTTTCAGAGTCCAATAGTCATGTCCACCATGAACCAGTGCAGAGGCAGAGGGAGAGGGAAAAGCAGGCTCCCTGAGATGCGGGGGCTCCATGACAAGACCCTGAGGTCCTGACAGGAGACGAAGGCAGATGCTTTTAACCAACTGAGCCATCCCGGCGCCCCTCCTTTCAGCTTTGATGACAAATATGAGGAGACTGAAGTGCACTACACACCAGCATTTGCACCATTGGTGCCTGGGCAAACAGCAGCAACACCCATCTACCTGTATTCATCATCCAGACTCTAACATGAGATAGTAAACAAACCAGGATGTCTGTTCAGCAGCTTCCTTCTTAAAAGTTGGGACTATCATTTTTATTCTTCAGTACTTCCCTACATCAGGAAGTCCTGTATGTACTACAAGCACCCAAGGAAAGCAGAAAATCTACTATAAATATTTTATGTTCAGCAAAAATATTTTAGTTATCTATTATTTAAGTTAACTTAAAGGATTATGTCAAAACCTTACATACCTTCCCATCTCCCTGCGAAAACATCACCATAACTGCTGTATCCTGTATTTGCACAGAGCCTTTTTATTCCAAGATTTTGCTTTCACACCCCTTTTCTCATTTTTTGCACCGTGATAGCCCTATGTTGAGGAACTCTTACCATAAATATCTCAGTCACCTTACTCTTGTCATTAACCATCTTCTATTTTCTTTTTATCCATTATTCTTTGACAGCTGAGCCATTCCAAATAATTCTTTTCTTTCCTTTTTATAAATTTACATATTTTTATATGTAAAATATATCTCTGTCTCTAGACAAAGAGTGTGTGCATGCACATATAAATGCAAGTTGTTAGAAGAACAGAGAGAGAGGAAGAGAATCCCAAGCAGACTCCTGCTAAGTGCAGAACCCAACAAGGGGCTCCATCTCAAGACCCTGAGACAATGACCTGAGCTGAAATCAAGACTGGGTTACTTAACCGACTGAGCCACCCAGATGTCCCGCCCCAAATAATTCTGATGAATATAAACAGATATTTTTGTGTCCAAACCCCAAAGCTGTCCTGTAAGTAAGTCCAAGCCATACATGAAACAAGCCACAGACATTCGACTCAAAATAGCCTTGGATATGCAATAATCCCCAGCGGGTTGCAAACTCAAATGACATCAAAGAGTAGCAGTTAAAATTTATAAAGCACACTATAAAATCCTAGGCTCTTCCTAGGCTCTTTTTATGTGATCACACTCTGCCTAGTTACACTGCTTTTTAAAATTCTGTGAGTAATACACACCCTTCAGAGCACCAACTAGTAACCCTAGTAACCCTACCCCCCCAGCTGTCCTTGTTCCAGCTTTTCTTCTACACCTTCTGCTTCAACCCTGGATTTGTTTTCAAACTCTTGGCTTTTGAATTTATCTCCCATTTGGGTGCCAGAATTCCTCCTTGGAGTCATGGAATATTTGGCTTCTATAGCTTTGACACTTTCACTCTACCTTTCCAATGGAGTTTGCAGGTGTCCTCTAGCTATGTTCCTGCTTTTGCTCCTAGCTGTTGCCCTCTGAAGTACAGACTCAAAATTAATTTTATCTGTCTTAGCTATAGGCACCTATGGTGGGTCTGCCCTTCGCTCTGATCCCTGTCCTCCACCCACACTTGCGAGAGAGAGAGATCATTACAAACCTAATTAAAATATATCACTAATTTAAGTGTTCAAGTTTATTTTTGATTACTCATATTTAAATGCCAGGCCATGTTTGAATTATGTATTTTAGTGTATAGCAGTGAAATACAATGGTCTACAATCTCCAAGATTGATCCTTCTTTTTTTATTTTTATTTATTTATTTGACAGAGAGAGAGCGAGAGAAGGAATACAAGCAGGCAGAGTGGGAGAGGGAGAAGCGGGCTTCCCATTGAGCAGGCAGCCCAGTGCATGGCTTGATCTCAGGACACTGAGATCAGGATCTGAGCTGAAGGGAGATGCTTAATGACTTAGCCATCTCGGCACCCCAGATCCTTTTTCTTTAAAAGAGAAAAAAATCCTGGGCACAAAATTTGCTCCATTTCAGACTTCAAACCCTTCTTCTGTAATCAGTGATCAGTATGAATGTGTAAGAACTCATTAACATTTCATTCCCTGTTTCGAGTTGAATTTAAACTCTCCCATCATGGATTATAAACAGAGTGATCACATTTGACCTTTCAGGGTAAAAAAATGAGAGTTTTTTTTTCAAATTCCTTTAAATATTATGAGGCACAATAGGTCACCTTACTGTTATCTTTTCTTATATAAGAAATTTAGTTCACTTCAAGAAAAAAGTTCAAATGATGTCTTGATAATCTTTAAAGAAAGATTATAATCCCATTAGGGATCTAAAAACTGAATTTGCAAGTTTTAAAAAATATTCAGCTATATACCCTATCTCCTACATAATTAGAGTTTTTTATGCTGAAGACTTCTCAAGCAATATTGAGGATAGATGGTTGGATGGAGGGACAGATCCATAGATTTATCTCAGTTTGTCAGTATATTTATTACTTCACATGGGACTTATCTATCACCTTATTATGAATGATAACAAGGGGCCTTATATACATGAAATATAAGTAATAAAGTCAAAGTGATTTTTTAAAGATTTTATTTATTTATTTGAGAGAGAGAGAGCATGGGCAGGGGTAGAGGCAGAGGGAGAGAGAAAGAGAAAAGCAGGCTCCCCGCAGAATAAGGAGCCCAATGTAGAACTCGATCCCAGGACCCTAGGATCATAACCTGAGCTGAAGGCAGATGCTTAACTGACTGAGCCACCCAAGAGCCCCGTAAAAGAGATTTTTGACGAGTTTTTCACCTTTTTTAAGCATCTCCAATAACGTGGACCTATTGCATGCTGTGTGTGTGTGTGAGTGTGTGTGTGAGTGAATATTTTCCTCCTATAGACCAAGGGCACTAAATTGCTTAGAGAAGGAAATGAAGTCTAGAGTAACTTGGAAAAGACCTTGACTTAAATAACTAAAATTATATCACATTACCTAATAGTTTTTTAACGGACAGCCTGTCACCTGATAATCACTTAAGCATAATAATAATTTGTGGCTAGCAGTTATTAAGAGTATCTTATACCATAAAAGTAAATTTTCCATAAGAATTTTAATCATGAAAAGTATCTGGCTTTTGAAGTTATACTGATAGGTGAGATTTATTGAGCACTTACTATGTATTAGATACTCTTCTAAGTGCTTCTTCTGTAGGAATTTAATTTGCACAGCCACCCTCTGAAATAAGTATTATTACTACCCTCTCTTCTCATGGATAAGGATAGCAATAGTACTGGTCTCAGAGGATGGCTCAGTGGAGCCACAGCTCAAACATCTAACTACTCTGCTCTGCCATTTCTCAGGAGTCATGAAAGAATTCATTTTGACTACTTTTCACTGTTGGGGGGGCTCTTGGGGGGACACCTCTCCAACTTCTTATAAAGTATTACTCACTCAGCTTCTAAGTATTATACACTTGTTCTTGTATTACATGTCATTTTTTCAAGGTTAAATTGCAAAGTAAAAACAGTATTGTACAAGCAATAATAATGGCTTATGCTTTCCACCCCAAAGCATTTCCTGACCAGAGGTTGGAATATTTTGCACGCATCACTGAAAAATAGCTCCCTTCAATTGAACAATGCTAATGTTTATTAGCACTTAATAGCTTAAGACAGGACAGTATTTTGAAATTCAAGAGTAATTTGAAGTAGGTTGTGAATGCAACACAGAAGAGTTACTGTATTTCAAAATAAATTGTTCAGCACCCTGCACACCACAGTTCATCAGTATTGATTGCCACTAATGCTAGAGCAATTCAACAGACCAATGGAACTTCTATTCTTATGCATGAAAATGGTTCTTGAAAACCTGTGACTTTGGACAAATCAATTAACTCTCTATGTTCACCAATCACCTAATGCCAAGAAATGTGTTGAGTAAACTCATGTTTGTAAAAGTATAAAATTCTTAAGTGTGTGCTAAAATGGAAATGTGAATGCTTATTAACGTCAAGAACCAAATGACAACAACAACAGAAAATCCTATCCTTAATAGAACTTACATTTCAGTGAGGAGAGGAAACAAAGAAATTTTGAATGGCACAAATAAGTAAATTATATAAAATATTAGAAGATAAAATGCTGTGTAAAGGAGGCGTAAAAAGTAGGGTGATAGGGAGTAGGGGAGGTAGTTTGCAATTTTAAAAATGGTAGTCAGGGAAGGTCTTTTTGATATGACGGCATGTGAATGAAGACGAAGGAAATGAGGGGGTGAGCCTTGCAGATATCTGGGGGACGCCCCAGAGGACTCACCCAGTGAGGTGGGAGTATACCAGTGTGCCAAAGAAATGGCAAAGGGACCAGCACAGCTGGAATGGAGAGGGCGAAGAAGGAGAAAAGGAGAGGAAAAGGTCAGAGAGGCAATCATGGGCCAGAGAATGTGAGGCTTTGTAGGCCACTGGAAGAACACTGAATTTTATGCTGAATGACACGAGGAGCCATTGCAAGGTTTTTCTCCCCATCTGTAAAGCCACGGGGTAGATCCCTAAGCTGGATGGAATAGTATTTCGCCTTGTGGTGGAATAGCAATAAGAGTTGTGTTGAGTTTCCTTTACCCAGTCATGTATTTCCAGCCTAATCTCTGTGCTACTAGCTCCAATGACACTGTTCTATTATCTGTTCCTCTAAGCACATGATGCTGTCTCAGATGCTTCCATATCGGGAACTATTGCTGTTCATCTACCCGAACTGCTCTCTCAACAGTGCCTTGTACATGTAGAAACTTTCTTCTGCTTCTTCCTGTATGTCTCCCACTGCTACTTGATGTTTTCTGGAATTAATCAATAATTCTATATCCCTGGCAATATAAGAAGCATTATAAATATGTTATCTCATTCAGTCTTTATAATAACCTTGAAAGGTAGATTATTTTATCCTAATTTTGCAACATAATTTAATACATTGACTCAGTAATTCAATATCTTGGCACCTTGTAGAAAATGTGCAATGGTTTGTCCTTCAATAATGGAGAGGTAGTGTGTTAGTTTACTCGAGCTGCCATACAAAGTACCACATACAAAGCCACACAGGGTGGCTTAAGCAACAGAAATTTATTTTCTTACAGTTTGGGAAGTTAAAAGTTCAAGATCAAGGTGTTGATAGGGTTGGTTTCTTCTAATGCCTCTCTCCTTGGCTTGTAGATAACTGTCTTCTCCCTGTGTCTTCATCTGGTTTTTCCCTCTGTGACATCTGTCCTAACTTCATCTTCTTATAAGAATATCAGTCATATTAGATTAGGTTTTATCCTAATGACTTCATTTTAACTTAATTACCTCTTTAAAGATCCTACTTCCAAGTACAGTCACAATCTATGGTGTTGGGGGTTGGGACTTCAACATATGAACCTGTTATACTATAGAGTTAGTATAAGAAATATGATCACTTACTCTTGCTGTAAGACCATGACTTAGTGATTTAGCCTGTTATCTCATCTGTATGATGGATAGAATAATGTTACTTTGATGATTAAACATGATCTTTCCATTCTTTATTCTTTCATTTAAAAAATGCTTGTGAGGTTACTACTCTCTTCCACCTGTTGAGTTAGATACATAGATACAAATATCAGGACCTGCTTTAAGGAGCCTCTGGGAGTGCTCGCTTCGGCAGCACATATACTAAAAAAAAAAAAAAAAAAAGGAGCCTCAGGGAAAGAATCCAATTGCACCATAATACCTGCCATATAATAAGCACTTAATAAATAGTTTGGGGATAAATGCATGATAAACAAGTAAGTTGGTATAACAAAGGTAATTATTCAATTGTCCCAAGTCTTCCCGAACTTGAGAAAAGTTTTTGAGTGATTCTTCACTGATCTGTAAACTGATCATGAAAATATGAATCAGACTCATCAATTTAGCATTTCTTCCTTGTCCCCCTGCACAAGAAATTCAAAATGAAGTTATCTCATATAAATGTAATCTTAAAAACAAAACACATGGATTTCTTTTAAAAGATTAAAATTCAGAATTTCTGATTTTGGATAAAGAAATAAAAGTAACTGTTTCTTGACATGAAATGAACTCTCCCTCCCCCTTTTCTAAATAAGCATATTTTTAAAAATCTAACTAAACATTGTATTTCACCATTGCAAATATGAAAAATATGAAAAACACCAGAACAACAAAAATAACTACCCAATAACCTCAAAAATAATTGATAATACTTGAATTTATTTCATTCTGGAATGTGTATGCATGTGTGTGTGTACATAACTATAATTCTCCATTAATTCTCCATATAATTTTATATCTTGCTATTCTTTAGTACCACAGAATAAGCATATTTTATGTTATAAATTCTTTGCAAACACTTTAAAGCCTGTATCAATTCTTTCAGTGACTAGACCAAACTTCATGTAAGCATTCCTCCTTGTGCTTTTATAAAAATCATTGATCATATGATATGGTCCCATTTATGTTATAGGTATGCATATATACAATAGACATTCTTGTAATTAATGCCTACAGGCTAATAAAAAACAAATAGTTCGATACTGTACCTTCTGAGGAAGGGTAGGGATGAAGGGGCTTTTGAGAAGAAACCCTATAACTCTTTGCTATATATACTGCATTATTTAAGGACTATACTTTATTTCTGTAACTTAAAATATCTTAAAATAACAACACTGCAGCGATCACATTTGTGTATAAAAACTCTTCCTAAATTTCAAACTATTATCTCAGCATAGAATCCCAGAAAGGTATTACTAAACCAGAAAGTCTGCACATTTTGAAGCCTTATGATAAAAACTGGCAAATTACTTTCCTAATGAGCTGTCATGAGTAAGTTCTTGAGGAAAATAGTAAACAATTGAACCAGAAAGAAATATTCTCATCGTAAATTTAAATGAGCTTGACTCATTAAAGTTCAATTCTAAATACATGCCCTTAACTCTTTCCAGTCTTTTCTCTCACTGGGAAAGTTAAATTAGATCATCATTCCAATAGAATGTGCTAAGTATGTACAATAGGCCTTCATTTTTAAAATGTCACAATGTGTGCTTGTAAGAGCTTTTTATAAAAATATGTATTTAACCTATTTGGCTTTTTTTTGACCTGGTTGACTTTTTAATAAGCCTGTGAAATTTTTTTCCAATTACAAAAAACTTGTTCAATAACTTTTAATATCAAGTTATTTTATTAGTTTCAAATGTTAATACAAGTGGGTATAATCTTTAATTTGCCCCCAAATATCTGTTTTCATAGGTGCTTTAACTGCTTATTTTAAAATTTCTAAAATATAACTTAATGATTGTCTTTAAATGCTGATAATGGCAGTTTATGAGGATAGATTTTACTAAGAGCATGAAATAACTAAATGGGTTTTTTTTGTTTGTTTTCTCAAAAGATAATTATCAGAAAATTCAAACCATTTTATGAGTGTTTTGTTTTTGCTTTAATGTGGTCAATAGGTCTGGATACAGAAGCTTAAAAAAAGTCCAGAAAATAGTTAAAAAAAAAATATATATATATATATTTTAACTATTTTCTGGGCATATATATATATGCCCAGAAAATAGTTAAAATGTATATATGTGTGTGTGTATATATATATATATAACATTTTAAATGTTAAACCAAGGAGGGTAGCAAGGTATAGTGAAGACAGTTTGGCTACCAACAAACACGAGTGCAAATCCCAGCTTTGTGACCTAAAACAAGTTATTTAATTTTGCTAAGTTTTGGTATTTCTCATCTCTTAAATAAGTAAAGAAAATCATTGCCACGATTTTTCCATTGTCATTTATACATCTTTAATAAATTAATAAATAGATATTATTGTTAGGTCTGAATCCAAAAAAATGTGTGCCATTTAATTTTTTTAAATAAAAAATAAATCCTTATAGCTATCTCCTGAACTTGATGCCTTTGATTACATACTAGAAATTATTTTCATTTGCATATAAGGATATGTATAAATAAATTAAATAGATGAAATATAATATATTTTATTACATCTTATCTTATATGAGATATATATAACAGAATATATCTCCCAGAATATTAAAATGAGAATGTATGTATGGGTCCATATATATATATATATATATATATACACACACACATGAATGAGGTGTATCTTATTTAACTTTATATATTGATATCAAATACAAATACATATATTAAAATATAAAGATTTTTATTAACATGTAAACTGTGTGTATGATTATAACAGCTCTGCCTGTGGGGCTGTCCTATCAGATACAAGCCACCAAATGGTGGCCTCATGGGGTGGAGGCCAGTGGTGCTGGAGGTGGAAGAATTCACCCAAAGCAGAACAAAGGAGACGGAAGTTTACTGAATATACCGCAAGGGAGCTGCAGGCAGAACAGTGAGGGAGAGTATGTCTGCAGGAGGCAGAGGTGGGGAGCTGTAGTTAAAGGGGGAAGGTGAGGAGGTATGGGAACATATGGAATTTTCATTTTTTGTACCTGTATCCAGATGTAAGTAATGCATTGGTCAGTTAGGGCTTGTGGCTATTCTGAGGTGGGTCGCCTAATGGCCTGCTTATTTTCAGCCGGGGGCTGGAGTCACTGTGGGCCCTTCTACCTTACTTAGGTTTCTATTCCTCAAGTTGATTGTCTAAAAGTGGCCTCTACACTGACTGTATTCATTCACTCAGCAAATACTCATTGATACTTACTACATCCCCAGTATTGTTCTAGAAACTGTGCATAAAGAAGTGAAAAAAAGAGACAAAAATTCTTACCTTCACAAAACATACATTCAGATGAGGAGGAAAGGCAATGAGAAGAATAAGAAGACAAATGAGTAAAACATACAGTATGTTAATAGGTAGTAGACGCTAAGAAAAAAAAAAAAGACCCAAAAAAGGTGGGGGGGGGATAAAAAGCTAGGGGGTGGGTTGCACAATTAGAATAGGGATCAGGGAAGAAGTCCTTACCAAGATGTCATTTAAGTCATGATCTGGAGAGTGAAGGAGCAAGCCACATGGATAGCTAAGAATTCTCCAGATAGAAGAGCAAATGCAAAAGTACGGTGGTAAGGACATGCCTGGAAGAGGGGCTCCAAACTCCCTCCTGGAGGTATTGTGAGAATTCAGAGTTTAGTACATGTAACACACCAAAGAAAGTATCTGCTGCATAAGAAGAACTCAGTAAAGTTTAGTTATTATCCATTAATCATTTAGCATTAGTCATTTTATTTAATAATAATTAAATAATACTTTGGTATTTGTTTTGAGTTTTCAGCTTTTATTCAAAGACTGGAATCCCATATACTCATATACTCAATCACATGCCATATAAGCCACTGTGTAAACTATTTCTGGTTTTCGTCATATGGAATGTAGTGACATATTCTCATAAGACACGTTCCATCTCTCCTACTACATTTACAGTTCTTGATTCTTCCTATATCCCACACAGTAATACCTTACAAATGATAAATATTCATTGAGTTTTCTTCATTGAATGAGGGAATGAACATGTTACTTTTTCAGTACCTACTGTTTTTGCAGATTGGCCTCATTCACTAAACCATAGTTAACTCTGTTTTCTGATGCAGATTATAATTTTCATGTCCTCATTAACCCATTTATTAATCTTTACAATTGTCTACAAGTGGTCTTTACTTAGGGCAATATAAATATGGTGAAAAGATGCTTTTCATTTAGAGAGAACAGTTATAAGTTAGACAGCTCATTCGTAATTATTAGTTGAATTAAGAATCAATCCATCTGTCCCCGAGTTTGACTATTTCTTTTGAATAGGCATGTGAAAGGTTTCAAAGGTTGATTTTGCATTAACAAGAAATTCTGAAAGTATAGTCCTGAATATGTGTAACATTTTGAGGTAGAGTACCTATTTTTATTACCTTTCAGACACAAAAGAAAACTCACAAGGCCAAAATTAGTGTTGCATTTAGAAACCGTATAATTTACAACATTGTCTGGATTAAGTACACTGAACATTTGTTTGACATCTTTGACATCTGCTTCGCCCAACTAGACCCTCTTAATATAATGTTGGAATCCAAAAGACAGAGATAGATCTGTTTGACTCAAATGAAAATTAGTTGAAGAATTATGACCCGAAAACTAGATAGTCCCTAAGGGTAGTTCTGTAAAATTACCAAGCTGTTTTGCTTTCTACTTAAAGTGTTAGACACCAGAAAGTCTTCACTTTTTATAGCAAAAAGCTGGAAAACGGCCTAAGTAATTTTTTCAGGAGAATATATACATTTTTTAATGGTACTCTTCTGCTCATGGTTAAGAGTAGTAGCCGATATTTTTCTGTGCCTAAAATTCCACAATAAAAAATTGAAATGTTGTGGCAAATTATTATTAATACTATATTGCTCTATAAAACAAACAGAGATTTAATTTTTTTGTCATTGGTCAAGGTAATATGCAAGTATGGTAACAGGACCAACCAATCATTTGGGGACCATAAGAACCTGAAAAAATATTGTGGAATTACCTCCCTGCTACACAGGAAAACTTCTTCTTAAATATGTATGCTAAGTAGAAAACAGCTGTAAGTCAGCCTTTAAGAGATAATCAATCCCAGCAGATCCAAGAAATAGGTTTTTAAAAAGACAGGAAATATGATTGGAAAACAGAGAGCAAAGAACTGTATAGATCGAGGCTAGAAATGCCCTAAGAAAGATAAGAGAAGCCCCGGGAGAATTTAGTCAAAAGGAAGAGGAACTTTGGAGAAAGAAGGAAAAGAGTAGGGCTGAAATTCAAATATCTCAAAGAGAAGAAACAATTCACAAGACATTTGATTCTGTGTTCACCAATCACTATACACATCTTTCATCTTTGTACTCAGCCCATCATCCTTCCTCTGAATTGCACTTGCTTCTCTGTGATACTGTTCTCCCATACACTGATATGTGCTCATTCCCATTTAAACCTGCCCGAGTCCCTGGAACATACCCCCATCAACTTCTTCGCTTGTCCCTTCCCTAGAACCCATGGAGTCTTCTACTTTATTATCATCAAGGTCCCATCTATCTTTATCTTTCACTTCAGTAGGTCTGCCACCTCCTCACACTGATTAAAAGCTTACTTCCTATATATGACACCTCTTTCTCTGAAATTCTCTTAGGTACAGTCCTAATCCTCTACAAATCTTCCACTAACTTACCTCCTTGGCTTTGACAATTTTTGAAATCCATGACCTTAAAATACAAATACCTCGTTTTACTGTTTCTTGCCAGGACTTATCACCTTCCCAACATTCCTCCATATTCTAAAGTTCATGGCTATATTACTGAATCAGAATTTTTCTTTCTCCTCATCCATTTTTTTATATGACATTAATGTTAATAATCCATCAAACAGTCTTTAGAGTAACTTCATCTCCTTATATCTGATGACCTCCCTTTTCATTTCACCTCAAGTACTCACACATACATGATAGACTCATGAATTTGTAATGAAATGCTCACCTCCAATGATATTGTGTGACAGTAATGTCAAAAATGGAGATTGACTGAGTGCTATGGAAGGGTAGTGGAGGTTGGAAATACCTTGATGCAGTTTTCCTAGATGAGGCATTCAGCCTCAAGTTTCTGTTTTTTTAAACTCATACAGAATTTACCTAACAGTCATTTTGTGTGAGACTGCAAAACATTGACACAATCCAAATAGAGTGAATCAAAATACATGAAGAGTAATTTATATTGAGAAGCGTAGAACTAAGAAGCCAGAATACATATATCCAGTTGTCAAAGCACATTTACTTCTGTACAAGTCAAATAATTACTTCAAGTATACTTTTATATATGTCAGAGTAATCAGAAGAAGGAAATGAACAGTACTGACTCCACAATGGAATTAAGATAGCTTAGTACACCCAACTTCAGCCGTGTTATGTAGGTGGGGTAATGTCATTTTAGATTCTGCTGAGAGTCATTAATATGTTATCATTCTTTCCCTCTATTTCTGTATTTATGTATGTCAGTTTTTCAGCAGATGGTTACGAGAGAAGGGATCAAACCATAGGCAGCCAGAGAGCACTAGATGAGGAGAGAAGGGTCCAAGTTGCCATTACCTAAAGGGGCATCCTTTCCAAGTCATTAAACCTCTCCAGCCACTAAGCTTGTCTTTAAGTGTAAGAAGGTGTTAATGCCATCTTCCTCTTTACTGGTTATGTGGCCATTGAAAATGCCCCATAATTACAAAACTCCATAAAACGGGTGTATCCATATCTGTTTGAACACACTCCATGCCAGAGAACATACTGAGATTTCTAAGACGGCACTCTAATGTCACAAAGAATATACTTCTACATTGCTTCCTGAAGGTCGGCTCCTTATAGAAATCAATAACTATCACCATTCAGTGCGAATGCTGACCAAATTCTTGTCAAAGGCAATGTATTCCAGACATTTTCCTCAGCTCATGGAGCAGAACCTATGTACAATCTACAGGCTAACCACATCTCCACCCTTCTACATTGTCCAAGCTTTACCTCAGCTGGCACTGATCTTGCCCACTTCCAACCTTGAATCTCAACTTATTCTCTTCACTTAGCTGGGTTTCTCTTTCCAACTACCGTTCCACTTCTGCATGAGCTGTCCCATTCCCTCACCTCACACTCAGCTTCTTCCACCCTCAATAACCAACTTTATCAGCCCATCATCCTTCCTCTGAATTGCACTTGCTTCTCTGTGATACTGTTCTCCCATACATTCTCAAATGTCTCTATGCAAAAATAAAAATGACTTCCTCATTGTCTCCCTCAATACTCTCTTTCTAGTACTCATGCTATTTGACATCGCTGTAGGATGTGATATTTCTTGAAGCTTTCTCAACCCCATTTACAACAATGAATAAAACTGAACTGACATTCACATAGAAGAATGAACAAGACTAAAAATCTCTGAAATTGTCTTAAAATGCTGGTGAAAGCTTTCAAATAATTGCCAAGTTCCAAATTTACTTTTCATATCGAATTTGAAAGACGTGCAATTCTTTCCCTTATCTCCCGTTAAAATCCTCAACATCTCAGGGTCCTCCTCAAATGTCAGCTTCATCCACAAAGATTTTCCTGTCGCCATTAGTCACTCCCTCTCCTATGATTCCAAATTTTTACTTTTTTACAACATATATCATATCCAGAATTGTAGTATTTTACTTATGTATAAAACTGCCTTCACAAGCTTACGCAGAGTTCATGCAAACAAAACTCTTTCCATACTTGAATATTCAAGAATGGATTTTTAAAGAAAAAACTAATGCCAGAGTTCATTAATCCACTGTGTCTTCTTCTTTAAAGATACGAATCTTAACAATGAACAATGGTTTTGCAAATATTAAGCAACTCAGTTCTCAGTATCTGAAGAAACTGGGTATATGGAGTTTGGAGGTAGGATTTTAATCTGACCATTTTATGAAAGCACATACAAGTGTTTCTGGAATTTTTTATGAGTTCATGACTAATTAAATAATTGTTGCCATAATCAATAAGAATAATTTTCTGAGCAGTAGCTTAGCTTGCTGGCTATTAGTCCTAAAATCCTTTATACTCTCTGGTTGAAGAAAGTATATTGATAGGCTCATTATTCTGATTCTTGTGGACAAGAGAGAGTTTATGGGCTTGATATAATGTTTAAGAACTCGGGTTATAACCTAGTGCCAAAAGACAGACATAGCAAGTGACTATCACATTCACTTGAGACTTCAGGAATTTGAATTCGTTTACACCTAAGTGCTTTCCTTGGAAGTCAAGATGGATTTCTCCAATGCAAGAAATCAATTACTACCCATATTTGAATTTACTGTCAAAGGGAAGATACAGTGACATATGTTGTAGAATATGAGTCAATTACTTCAAAAAGAAACAGCTTTCTTCTATTTTCCATTTTAACAATTGCCATGTTTATTTATCCTAGATCTATGCTTATTATAAAAGTTTACAAAATATTTTTGGTCCCTGTACTTTTAAAACTCTTAATTATGACTCTCTTGTACATATCCCAAGAAAAGCAATTAGTCAAATTTTCCAAGTTCACTTTTTGACTTTTTGCCATATGCTTTTATAATCTACCATATGAATTATTTCTTGTCTCTTCCTTCCAAATGATTATATAAATCACTTTGCATTTCTAAATGCGGTTTTGTTTTATTATATTAAATTAGATATTTATACACACAGCCCATCAATATGTAGAATTAGTACATGTAACTAACAAACAAGCGTGTTCAAGCTTACTGATGTAATATTTTTAACAGACCATAACAACAGCTTGTCTCTGCAGGATTTAGTAAACTGTATTTATCCACAGTGTCTGAGAAAACAGAAGAGACTCCATTATATATTTATTATTTTTATAATAAGTACATGAAAATAAACACATAAAAGTAAATACAGGTTCTATTTACACTCACAGAAGTGAAATGTGTGAACTGGAAAAATAACTTGAAGTTTCATTCAAAACAAAGGCACTTTTAGGGCACCTGGGTGGTTCAGTTGGTTGAGCATCTGATTCTTGGTTTCATTTAGGTCATGATTTCGCCGTTGTAGGATTAGGTCCCATGCCAGGCTCTGTGCTCAGTGCAGAGTCTGCTTCAGATTCTTTCTACCTCTCTCTACCTCTCTCTCACTCAATCTCTCTCTCTCTCAAATAAAATCTTCTTTTTTAATAAGGCACTTTTGTTTTTAGGTTCTGAATCAGTCTGTTAGGAAAGCCAAATTATGCTTAAAGACTGAACAATGATAGACTAACATTATAAAAAAGTTGTAATGTTTAATCATAGCAAATTCCAATCTCATTAAGAATAAGCTAAGCTTCAGGCACCTGGGTGGCTCAATGGGTTAAAGCCTCTGCCTTCAGCTCAGGTCACGATCCCAGGGTCCTGGGATCGAGCCCCACATCAGGCTCTCTGCTCGGTGGGGAGCCTGCTTGCCCCCCTCTCTCTGCCTCCTTGTGATCTCTGTCTGTCAAATAAATATATAAAATCTTTAAAAAAAAAAAAAAAAAAGCATTTGCCTTCAGCTCTGGTCATAATCCCAGGGTCCTGGGATGGAGGCCCACATCAGGCTCCCTGCTCGGTGGGAAGCCTGCTTCTCCCTCTCCTGCTCCGCCCTGCTTGTGTTCACTCTGTGTGTGTCTGTGTCTCTCTCTGTCAAATAAATAAATAAAATCATAAAAAAAAAAAAAGAATAAACTAAGTTTCAGTTTTTCATTTTAAAGTTTCTATTTATCATTTAAGGCAGTTTGTGTTACTCTGTTTAACAACAAAAGTACTCATCACCAGGTTATTTAAGGATCACATACTATGTGCTAAGAGAATCCTATTAACAGAAGTAATATGACATAATCAGTCAACAGCAAATACTTGGGCAGCAAACAAAGCTGGGTTCAAGCCCTGTTCTGTCACTTATGTGACTGTAGGGAAATTTTTAGAGTCCAAAGGCCTTGGAAGGATTAATTACCTCATTTACAAATAAAGGACCATAAGAGCTTTTACTTTTGTGGTGGTTATGAAAATTACATAAGAAAGAAGGTAGAGTGATAAATAGAGTGACCCTCATGTGAATATTAGCTTATCAACTTGTCAACATCTGTCACCATTGTCAATCTGTTGCTATCTACTACTATTATTACTGTCATTTATTATTATTAATGTGGTATCAATGAAGAAACGTCGCATTATAAGAAATACTGCAAAAAAAAAAAAGAAATACTGCAATAAATATTTGAAAGTATAACAAGACATGCGGTCATTGCAGGCAGTATTTGAGAAGCCCACTCACAAAACAATTGTAAAGAGAATTAATTTTTAAAAATATATGTATGTTTAGATCAAAGAAAATACAGTTAAAGCATTTGGAGTGAGTTCAATTGTTTGGACAAAATAAAAACAATTCAACATATAATTTGGACATGTTAAAATTAATTGAATTGTTAATCATGATGTAACCATTTTGGGGGTGCCTGGATGGCACAGTCAGTTGAGCAATCTGACTCTTGCTTTTGGCTTGGGTCATGGAACTGACCCCGATCTCGGGCTCTGGGCTGAGCGGGGAATCTGCTTGATATTCTTTCCCACCCCCTCTCATCTTCCCCTCTATTCTCTCGGTCTCGCATGCACTCTCTCGCGTTCCCAAATTAATTAATTAATTAATTAATAATAAATAAACGAAATCTTTTAAAAACATTAATGTAACCATTTTTATGGGTTAATTAAGATATTTGCTACCTTTAAGGAGGGAGATGTATATGTTTTCTCAACGTTTCTTAAGAACTGAAATTATGAGAAGTAAACAGGGCTGACCATTTATTGTGCAAGAACTGTGCAGGCCATTGATTCCTCAGGAGAGTCCCGTAAGGTAGTACTGCCTCTCTTTTGCAAATGAAAGCCTGAGACTCAAAATGGCCAAGTTGCTTGCCCAGATGTCACACAACTGGTCAGTTGAAGAAGCTGGAATTAAAATCCAGGTTTTCCTAAGCCACAGCACTTTACACTGCTGTGTTTGGTAACGTAACTCCGAAGGTGAAAACCCTGGGTGTGAGAAATTAAAGCCCTAAAATAATGAAAAGGTAAAGAAATGAAGGCTTTTGTGTCTTAGGTAAATTATTTTTCTTAAAAATTGGTTATAATTAATTAAGTCAAGTTCAAGCCACTACATGATATTCAAACTTTATCTCTTTTGATGTGCTACAGAACGCTGTGAACCAGGAGTCCAGCATTATTAATACCCACTAAGTATGCATTCTGAAGTGTGACATATCTGCTCAGAACCTAGACTTCTCACCAACTTACATTCTGTGACTTTCTAGATATAAGGCCTTATTTTACTGTATTCAATGTATCAGGCAGAAATTTATGATGCAGTGGAGATAAGAGATTTTCAGCAGCAAAACTCTAGAAAATCAACAGGACTAGGTATACAAGTTTTTTTTTTTTAATTCTCCAAAACTGATTGAAAGTCTGTGCTCTTATTATAATTCTCTAGTGTCTCACTTTGCATGTGGATAACTGAACACTCTTTCTAAGTGTGTGGCATTATGAATGACTCTAATACTGAATGGGTTTTTCCTGGACTTTCTCAGATGGGCAAGTGGAGAGATTTCTACATATAAATTACCATATTGTACATTTTGTCACGGCCATATAGAAGTAAACCCATCCCAACCTTGAATGGATTTTTTGGCAATTTTTCATTAATAATCCCTGAGGAAGTTCCACTATAAAGAATTCACTCTTGAATATTTCAATGAACCCAACTAATTGTCGTTTTTTAAAATCACCTTAGAGAACTTCTGAATAAGAAGGATGGCCATTGTAATCTGGGAATGCCACGGGTAGCCTCGTAAAGAGTAGCTCTTTCCATACCTCATCATTCATTCTGCAAGCTACATTAACACTGTCTTTGCAAAGGCTTATTAGAGTTGAAAAGGAGATAACTCTGGGAAGAAAATATTTTTGAAGCAACTCCTCTATTCTTTTTCTCACCCCATGCTCGATGCCCCTCAGGCAAATATATCTAAGAGTTCAGCACATGATCTGAGGATAGAAAATAGTCTTGCTGCTTAAGCAAATGAGGCATTAAGTCGGCTTTGTATTCCTGTGGGCTCTCAGAGTTCACACTGACAGCGTGGTGCTGCCTGCAGCTTGGGATGGGGGTAGAAAGGATGGTTTGGGAGGAGATTGCGTGGGTGCGCCATAATGAATCTGTTTCATCTTTGAATGACTCCATATGCTCTTGTAAAGCTACCAATTCTTTCTCTCGCTTTTTTCTTCTCCTTTTAATGCCAAGATGAATTGATCCTGGATTGCTGTTCCAAACGCTGACACCACTGAATATGAAGGTGTCATTGTAAAATGAACCATAGCAAATTCCTAATAAGCAACCTTCACAGAGAGTTATAGATTTTGACATTTAGATATAGACTTATCCCCACTAAAGGAAGCTTCCTTCAGTGAATGCATGCTAAGAGGAATAAGAAATAAAAAGTAATTTGATTGGTATTAAATATATTTTATCCCTTGCTACATTGAGCAGTGATACCACATGCCTTCTCTACTTCCGTCTACCAGGAAAATTGGAAAAGGAATGATCTGAGATCAAGAACTTTATTTCTGAAAAAGTATGAATGGTCTTAGAGCTAAAGCTTACAATGATATCTGGAGGAGATTGAAGATCTGATTTCCATAGGAACATCCTTGAAATCAGTTGTGTCTAGAAGAAAGAAATTACAAACCCTTTAAGAGCACATACTAGAAAAATAATAACTAAAAGTCACCAAGGAAGTCATTTCAGACTGATTCCTTTTATAAAAATCAATTTATCCCGAGAACTCACTTTCTAGATTAGAATGAGTAATGCTTAGCAAACAACTTTATATTTTGTGACTTGATTTAAAAAAGAGAATACAGGAATTTGATCCATGATGATTCTTTTTTTTTTTTTTTTAAAGATTTTATTTATTTAGTTGAGAGAGAGAGAGACAGTGAGAGAGAGCACTAGCGAGGAGAAGGTCAGAGAGCGAAGCAGACTCCCCATGGAGCCGGGAGCCCGATGCGGGACTCGATCCCGGGACTCCAGGATCACGCCCTGAGCCGAAGGCAGTCGTCCAACCAACTGAGCCACCCAGGCGTCCCTCATGATGATTCTTATAATGTTTATTTTCTTGAACACAGAAAAGATAAATTTTCCAAATTTACCATTTTATTAAATTCAAGATTATTAACTGTTTTCTCTTTACGAGTTCTGAATAAAAATCCTCAATGGGTTTTACTTTCAAAACTATAAAAACTCCGCAAATTTAAGACATTTTGTTAATTTATATTCCACAAAAGCAACTTGAATATTTAGATGATGCATTAAGGAGTCTGATGTAAAATTTGGTCTTAAATTTCTAACCGCACAAAGCCTCTATATGGAGCTCATTAACTTTATTCTTTTTTTGACTTTATTCTTTACTAGATTATTCCCAAAGAACGGTTATTCTGAGCCTCGCTGATGCTTTATTAGACATTTTATTATTAAATTCTTATTTCTCCAAATGATTACTGAGAACATAAACATTGCAGAAAGTTTTACCTCTAGATAGATTTTGCTCAATATAATTGAACTTATTATATATAAACTGACTTCTTGTGAACAGATTCCATTCACCAAGGATGCCTAGATTTAAAGGAATCCTGCCTTCAGTTCTTCATAAAACATTTAATTCTTTTCCATAGTAATTGCTGATTTGGGTACTTCTATATTTAGTTTCCCTAAAACTGAATGAATTAGAATATCTAAATCTCATTCACTGACTCTTCCCTGGCCCCATCCATTCTTAAATCCTGTTGTTGAAACCTCATATTTATTTATCAGATCTATCCAAAAAGTGGAGAGAAACAAATAACAAATACCCATCTACTCGGCAGTCTGCTTAAGAAATCAGACATTACAGATGAAAAGACTTGACTGTATTTTAACCTGACTCCTTCTCCTTTTTCTCCCCAGAGGTAACCTCCATCCTGAATTCAGTGCTTTTCATTTCCATGATGTTTATAAACTTGTGCTATTCATTAATTTATTCAAAACCAGGATCTTGTTCTTTTACAAATTGATACCAAACTGTATGCATAGTTCTACAACTTGTATATTCCTCTCAGCATTATGTTTTTGAAATTTATCCATGTTGAAATGCAAGTAGACCTAGTTCATTTGCATGAACTGCTGTGCAGTATTCCAAAGTAGGAAAGCGTTAAAATGTGCTTATAATTTGACTGATGGGTGCTTGTATTGCTTCCAACTTTTTGCCATTACCATAATGCCAAAATGAACAGTATTGTATGTATCTCCTTTGGCAAGTGCACAAGAATTTATCTGAAAGAATATACCTGAATTGGAAATACTGAATTTATGGTAAGCGTATCTTCAACATTATTGGAAATAGCTTCCCAAAGTGTATCAATAAGTAGTGCCTCTAGCGATTTACGGAAGTGTATTATTCATTCCTATTTTATCCCATGTGGCAGACACCGTTCTAGACACTGAGTATTTAACAGTAAGCCAAATATATAAGACGTTCTGCCTAAATGGAGTTTGCATTCAAATGTGGTAGAAAAGAAATAAATAAAATATATGATATGTCAGATGGGAGTCGTGCTATAGATAAAAATAAAGCAAGAAATAGGGACAGAGACTACTAGGTTGAGAAATGCAATTCTAAACAGAGAGATGAGAGAAAACTGCACGGAGAAACTGCTATTTGAACAAAGACATAAAGGCGCTGAGGGGAAAGCCATACATTTTCACTAATACTTGCTGGTGTCATACTTTTTATTTGTGTTAAATAACATGGTAATGAAAAGAAAAGTGTCACTGAACTTTTTGTTTTTTTATTCTGATATTGAGCATATTTTCATGTTACTGTTTCCATTTGGGGCTTCTCTATTATGAATTGATTGTTAATAACCCTTTTTTTTTTAAGATTTTTTTTATTTATTTGACAGACAGGGATCACAAGTAGGCAGAGACACAGGCAGAGAGGAGGAAGCAGGCCCCCTGCTGAGCAGAGAACCACCATGTGGGGATTGATCCCAGGACCCTGAGATCATGACCTGAGCCGAAGGCAGAGGATTAAACCACTGAGCCACCCAGACGCCCCAATAACCCATTTTTTTTAAAAGATTTATTTATTTATTTGATTTATTTATTTATTTATTTATTTAAATCACAAGTAGATAGAGAGGCAGGCAGAGAGAGAGAGGGAAGCAGGCTCCCTGCCGAGCAGAGAGCCCGACGCGGAACTCGATCCCAGGACCCCAATAACCCATTTTTATACTGAATTACTTTCTTATTTCCCTGTGAAAAGAGTTGTTTTCGTATTTTAGAGAGACTTTTCCTCTTTTTGTTTCAATGTGTTGCAAATATCTCCATTTTGTGGTTTAACATTTCATTTCTTTCATAATATCTTTTCATGCACAGAAGTTCTAATTTTATTGCCATTTCTTTTATTGAATTTATCAACCTTTTCTTGTGTGGTTTGTATTTGTTGTGTCTTGTTTAAGAAATCCTTTCCTATCCCAAATATTTCTTCTCAATAGTCTTATTTTTGTTTGTTTTCCACATCTGATCTTTAATCTACTTAGAACCTGTTTTTGAATGTGGTGTGAGGTAGCAATCCAATTTTAAGTTTCTTCTGTACAGATAATAAATTATCCTATCACTTTTTTAAAATACAGGTTATATTTCCACTTAAATGTCATTTGCAGAATTTCTCAACTATTACCACTGAGTTATATCCCACTGTTTTGTGTGCTATAATCCCTTGTAATTTTCCTTTCTCGAATTTAAAATGATTTTAAATAATTGATTATTCATGTAATTACTTGTTTAATTTCTAGTTTCACTCTGCTTCCCCACCAAAACTATCAACTTCACAAGGATATAAACCATCTCTTACTTAGAACTATAGCTTAGTTCCACCATGGTCCCTGGTTGAAAATAAGTGACTATTAGGTGAATTCTTACTTCTTCAATTAATACATAAATAAAATTCATTTCATTTTTAAATTAAAATTGCTTCGATTTCTCATACCTCAAGTTTTTAATAAGGCTAAAAAGATTCTCTAATGATTCCAGGGGATTATTTCTTTAGATTTGAAGTAGAGTGTGCAATAATCTCTTCCTTTTCCATAAAGAATAGAAGTTCATTTCAGAACCAGTTACTTACCTCTAGCCTGAAGCCCATTAATGTTTCTGGACTTCTGGGCTGTCTAATAGAGACATTTTAAATGCTCTCCTTGATAGTGCTTCTTCTTTTTCATTGCCTTCCTTTTTAAAAATAGCTGGGAAGTTGATGTGGCCTTCATAACTCTAACAAAGTGAGGTTTTAGATGTGGAATTCATTTACTTATTAATTCACTCAACAAATGCTTAATGAGTACCTACTATTGCCCAGTCATTGCTCTAAATGGTAGGGACCACAAAATGGAGAAAAAGAGATACAAAATCCATGCTCTGGTAGGGCGCCTGGGTGACTCACTCGTTTAAGTGCATGCCTTCAGCTCAGACCATGATCCCAGGGTCTTGGGATCAAGTCCCATATCTGGAATCCCTGCTCAGTGGGGAACCTGCTTCTCCTTCTGCTTCTGTCCCTCTCCCTTGCTCATTTTCTCTCTCTCTCTCTTTTCTTCTACTTCTCTCTCTCTCTCTCTCAAAATAAATAAGTAAAATCTTAAAAAAATAAAATGCAGTCCATGCGCTGTTGAGTTTATATGTTCCAGAGAAGTACGTTATTAAAGAAGTAAAATGAGGGTGCCTGGGTGGCTCAGTGGGTTAAGCCACTGCCTTCGGCTCAGGTCATGATCTCGGGGTCCTTGGATCGAGTCCCACATCGGGCTCTCTGCTCGGCAGGGAGCCTGCTTCCTCCTCTCTCTCTCTCTGCCTGCCTCTCTGCCTACTTGTGATCTCTCTCTGTCAAATAAATAAATAAAATCTTTAAAAAAAAAAGGAAGAAGTAAAATGAATGTGTTATATAATGTTGGGTAGTAAGAAAAAGTAAGCAAAGTAATGGGATAGAGAGTGACAGGAAGGGTGCTATTTCAGATAGGGCTACCCAGAAAGACAGTAGAGAAAGGTAAACCTTCAAATAAGAGGTTTACTCTGTTTTACTTTACAAGGCTAAGAGCCAATCTGGTGAACAGTCCCTATACACTCAGATTGAAATTTTCCACTCAAAGCTCTTGTTTAACTTTCTCTACCCCTCCACACAATTCCATTTTCTGCATCTATGTATTTTTATAAGTTAATATGGAATCCTCAATCTATGTTGGTATTCATATGTTTTGCCATTTTTTTCAACCTTCTTCCTTCTTAAATATGTGCCCACACACATGTACTATGCAATTCTGTATAGTTATTCAAGTATGCATATACTTGGGTGTACAGGAGTTAAGTTTGTGTACATAAGACAGAACTTTATACACACATGTGCATTAGGAATAAAAGATAAGAAAATGAAGAGAAAAATTATGCTGAATGTTGCCAGGTGTTTCTAAGGAATTATTTATTAAAATTGAGTTATCTTTATAGAGCCAAAACACAGCTGGGGCCAGAGCTCAGAACTGTTCCTCTGGGTCAGCTGTAGTTATTTGGTAATCTCTGAACGAATCACTTAACATATTCCAGACACATACACAAATATTTCAACACTACTGTCAACTAAACATATTCTGTACTTAAGCAATAATAGGGTCAGTTTTATACTGGCCATACTCGATGCAGTTTTTAAAAGTTACCTGTTTAAAACAGCCATTATTTACCAGATATATGAGTGTTTTATCTTTTAAAAATCAAATACATACTTAAATATCAACAAGTTAGCTCCCCCTCCTTCTCTATTACTAGTCTTTCTACAACACCTTACATCTACTGAATCTCTCATCAATCTCAATAGGAATTTCAAAGGTATTGTTCAAACTCAGTAATTTACATAGACACACCGGAACTTTATACATGTAGTCAATGAAAAGATTGCCGAATCAATGTAAATTCTTTCCTTTAGATCATGACTAATAAAATCTAGTTAGGGTCAAAATAAAAATGAAATTCTCTTTGCCTCTATTTAAGAAGTGTGCAGTGAAAACCATTCTGTCTCAGCTAGATAAAGGAAGCTTTGCAAAGTGCTTTATCAGCTTCAGTAATTAAAAGATCTCCTGCTAACTATTCAGGGAATGTTCTGTGTAGCCCTGCTTTACAGTCAGTTCTTCCTATCTCTTCCTTTGAAAATTCTAATTAAAGTGGGAAACCTTCTTTGTTTCTATTCATTCTGTTTTTGCCATATTGGATGTAAATATAAAAATAAGTAATTCAATGACAACACTGTCTCTTTTTTCATTCTTGTCCTGTTGGGACTTTATGAAAGGGTAGGAGGAGGTATATTTTCCCAGTTTTCATTTTTGAAGTCAGTTTCTTATTGTCACTTTTTCCATCGTAAATATCTTTGGGGTAAATGGATGTAATAAGGAAAATCTGTTCACTAATGCTTATAGTGATGCTATAATGAGTTTTTTAGAAAAACCAACTAGTGAAGGATTGAAACTCAACCCTTCTGAGCCCTTGCATTCCCCTCATGACCACTGTTTAAACACTATTATGCTATCTTTTACAAATAAATTTGCCATAGTGTTCAAAGAAATTTGAAGGAAAAAAGTGTCATTTTCCTACCTCCCTGACACAATTGTTTTCATTTTTCTGTGTCTATTTCTATTTATATTCACAAGCACATACATTTAAGATCATAATAATTATATGTTCTATCTGGTTTTCAGTGGGCTCCTTATTCCAATTATATATTCTAGCCAGAAAATGTCCCTGCAAAAGTGACTTATTATGATTATAGAACCAAATTCCAGAATAAGGAATCCTAAAAAGTTATTTTGTGATTGTTAGAATGGAGGACAGTTAAAAGGTTAAAACAATTCAACCATAATTGAGTGAGAACATTCTGGGCATTCCTACTTGGTATCTTGAGAGAGTTATAATTATAGAGTAAAAGACAGATATATATGCAAGTGATTGTACAATCTAAGAAAGAATATGATGGTTGTTAAAATAAGTACAAAGTGTTTCAGAAACACAGGGTCTGGTATTTGACCCATGAAATGCTTCAAGATTTCAGAATAAAACACATAGAGATGTGTGCTCATATGTGTGCACCTGTACGCATTTCAATGCCTCATGAATAAAGTTATGGAGATCAAATGACATTTCCAGTGATGTTTGGACATGGAGAACGAAGAGGCAATTTAGAATCCTACCAGTGGTTCTATGTCAGTTAAGGAATTGCTCGGTCAGACTGCTGAGAGAGCCATTTTGAATAAAATAGCAACTGTTGAGCAGTACTCCATGCTCAGGACAAGTTCCAGGAACTGAGTGGTCAGAAATCTTCAGTTGATGCAAGGATACCTTCCTGGATGGTAGAGTTTACTTCAATTTCAGTCCAAGTTCCATGACAGCAGCACCTTTTCTCTAGTTATTCATCCAAAGCGCTGAGAATAGCCACAATTCAGAGTAGGTACTCAGGAAATACTTACTGGACAAATTTTGGAATTCCAGGCATGAATTTTAGTTTCAATTCATGCTTCATTGTCAGTCACCAAAAACTAAGATGACTGGTCAGGGTCATCGACTGAACTCTTAAAAAACAGATCGCGGTAGGAGTCAGGGCGGTACACAGGATAAAACACAAAACTGGGAGTAGGACACAGCTTCCACTGCTCAGAGCCTGCGGTAAAATGATGGTCAAGTCACTCAATCTCTCTAATACCTCCATCTGACTAACATCATTTCTGGTTCTCGAATTGGATGAATCTATTCTCAGCCCTACTCATAACTCTTAAAAATTCATAGAAGGTTACCCAAGCTTTTTGTGCATCAAACTGACCTTGTGCCAAAGATAAATCATAGCTGATCATGGAAGATTAAGTGAGGAAATATAAAAACTCATTGAAAGCCTTCAGATGATAATGTTTATATAGCGTTGAAGAAAAATAGGACAATTCCATTCAGCCCAGTAATTTTTTGTCTTTCCCAGAAGTTTTCAACTTCGATAATACATTGCAAATATTTCAGATTAACATAAGCACTTAATAAAGAGAAGAATGATTTAGGTTTATTTTCCTCTATGTAGATCTAACTAAATTCTATTTATATTGAGTTGAACCTACTCAACCCAATCTTATAAGTTTGACAAAATAAACAGAAGAATGTGATTCAAATTTATGTGGATTAAGCGACTATGCAGTTGTGACAAGTTGTTTTTTCCTAGTCTTAGGTTAGAATAAAACCAGAAGACCACAGTAGAATTTATTTCAATCCAAGAGATTTGTTTATTTTTAAATAAATTTTAAATTTCTCCAAAACCTAGTCTGTTTATAAATGAAGCAAATATTTTTTTCCTTGCCTGTATCACAGCTATAATGGTATTTTGGGTTTTCATTCTCCATTCACAATAGGGATTGTTCCCCTCACAAGGCAGTGTTATTATACATCTTCAGACAGTGAAGAATAATATAGTATCAGTCAGATCCATAAGAAAATTAAGGTTCTACCATGAGATGTAGTTTTACCATACATTTAGCAGACATAAGTAATATTAATGAGGACATCATACTCATCCATCAGTAGACCTAATAACAAATATTACCCGGGATATCCCCCATGTGGCTCTAATAATCTGTGTAAGACACAAAATTCAGGTTGCTAACCCAGACACAGTTGAGTATGTTGTGGGAAGTTCCAGTGGACAGAAAAAAATCTTTTCCTGGACATTCCTGTGTAGTCTGATTGCCTCCCTGATGTTTCCCATTTGCTCTCAGCCACTCTTTCCCTCCCTCATTCAAAACTTCAGATTTCTCCCCCTGCTCTCAGCTGCTATCTCTATTCCCCCAAACCACATGTTTGACTTCCTACCATCCTACATTATTCTTTGGTGAAGTCTGTCTTACCACAGGATCATTAAAGACTAACTCTCTTGAAAGGAATTATACCTGGTTTTTGAGTGTAACATTTGATTTTAATGATACAAAAGAACAAAGTCTAATGGTTTGGAGAGTCAGATCCCAGCAAAAATGACTGCAAGAAGAAGACAAAAGAGCACATTAAAAAGAACTTTCTATTGTAGGCATTCCCTACTAGTATCTAGGCCTCTATCTTATCCTAAATAATAGGCAGCCTCAGTCTACTTTTGGTAAAGTATTAATGAGGATAGAGAACAATGATTTGGAGCAGTCAAATCCATATAGGGTCCAAAAACCTTATATTAATCTCCTCCCCTGCCAAAACTTTAGACCCAACATGCTAAAGCCCGTATAATTTGCTAATTTAATTTTATCTTCCGCTATCTCCTCTGATCATCCTCTGAATAAAATAATAACTAGTGAAATGCAGGAAGTAAATACGGAACAAGTGCGAGGAAAATGATCCCAGATGCTTTCTCTCTGCTCCAGGCTCCGTACGGAGAATTTAGCATACGTGGGAATCAGGCATCTGGATACTTCACACACTGACACATTAAGTGAGCCCTGCCTGCAAGAGAAACCACCAAAAGCTTTGCTGTCAGGATTTTGTTTAGCCACATAGGAATCAGCCAAACATGACCTCTCTTTGTGGCTCAAAGTCAAAAGGACAAAAAAGAGGAAAGTTTAACCACTTCATAATAATCTCTTAAGACCGTATTCCCCTTAAACTTAAGGTACTTCTGACATCTCTACAGCTGTCGAGATAAATGATACCTTTGATGGGTTTATAGACCTCTTCAAACGCTCTGTGTTTACAGACCATAGCAAGAGCAACATAATTGTTTTCTCCCTCCAAGTGAACTGTCTTTCTCTGGGATTTACAGGGTAAGCACAGGTTGTAGTGTTTGCATCCTGAGATCTGCCAGTAAAGCAGACTTCAAGTCCTTTATTATTCCCCACTTTTAAAAGTTCAGACCATTGCGATTACACTCCATTATCAGATGCAGTCTTACAAGGAACCCAAGACCTTGTTTTCAATGATGGATGGCAGTTAAACTTTGTTAAGTCTTAACCATTTTAATGTATATTTCAGAGGTCCTTCTCAATACATTTCACAAGTTCAGGTGGTATTTCTGAACCTAACAAAATGGTTCATGTAGCTCTTAAAATTAGTGCAACGGGACAGATTATAGTAACAAAAAAAAGTATAAATTAGGTGATGGATCAATCAAAGTATCAATTAAATTAAAGGCATTTTTAATAAACATCTTCACAATCTTTTTGATTGGACTGGTCTCTTTGAAGGAAGAGTCCATTTTTTAAAACTTGCTACCACCACTTCCATGACATTCTGTCAACGGATAAACATTCTCACTACTAGAACAGGCCACCTTGTTAAAAGTAGTTTCAGTCAGTGAAAGCAGTTAGGGTTGAACAATGAAGACATGATATATTTTAAGAGAACAAAAATGGGTCTTATGAAAGTTTGGCTATCATCCAAATTTACTTCTCAATCTTCTATAACATTCATAAAGGGCAGATTTTCCCCATCCCCGGACTTTAAACCTCCGCATGCTATTTCCAAGAAGCCATGTCAGCTAGGTAAAATGTTCAAGCAGAAACTTGATTGCCATCTTCTGGAGGTCGTGGAGAGACCTTCCCTGCAGTGGGAAGGAGTGCAGACGCGGTAGCCAACCTTCCTTACAGAACTGAAATCATGATTTGATGGCCTATAATTTTTATATCAGGTGGTAGGAGCACAAGTGGTTACATATTATGCTTTTTAACTTAAATACATGTTGTACATATTCTTTTGTAAGTATCAAAGATTTTATAATAATTACTTTTGAAAAGATTATGTAGCTGGCTTGTGAAGTATATTATTTGCAAACCATCAAAACAATCCAAAATTATATGTCATTTCTATACTCCATAGGCCATCCTGGGCTGTCTATTGATCCTTTAATCAAAACCTTGTAATTGCCTAGGTGAGGAAAGAAGAAACTGAGAGAGGAACAGGTGGGGACAGAAGAGTGTTTGTTGGTCTAGTTCTCAATGGGAGAGAGAAGCCATCCCTGCAGCCTGTTCTAGGATCCCCAATACGAACGTGTGAGAGCTGAAGCAGGGAACATTTAGGCAGCAGCAGGCTTAAAAATCCACTGAGTAAAATGGCAAGATCTATCGATAGGTTTCAGAATATGGGCTAGAGATCCAGGATGAGACAAGACTGGAAACCTACCCATTCAAGCTAGGGTTTAGGGCTGGAAAAAAAAAAAAAAAAAAAAAGCCTCTGGATTTCCAGATATTGCCAGAATCACACCATCTCTATAATGCAACCATATTTTCTCCTTTAATCCCATTTTTACTGCCTGGGACACTCTTTCCTCCTCCCCTACCCCTTCTAGTAACCAGCTTCACAGACAAGCATTTTCCAAAGCACAAAGTGAGGGTAGGGACGCCTTTTGTCCACACTCTATTGCGTCCTGTGCTTGGATTTATCATGCTCAACACAGACATGTTCATGTTCAGTACCTGTCCTCATAACAGTGTATGGGCAAGCTCTACTACAGCAGAGATCGTGGTTTCTTACTCTCTGTTGTATGTCTAGGGCATAATACAGAGCCCAGTACATTGGAAGTACTCAAGAAATGCTTACTAAATATGTGAATGAGTAAACGAATAAATGAACGAGTTGCCTCTGGAACATCCAAGAAGATATATCTCGTACCTGGATTATCATTCTGAGCTCAGAAGAGAGTTTAGGGCTGGCACTAAAGATTGAAGTGTCCCCAGTTTACAGGTGGTGATGAAATTCATAGGAGAGAATAAATCTTCCAGGAAGAGCAAAATTGCACAAGACTAGAGGCACACAAGGGATATGGAGTCCGCCGAAATAATTCAGAAAACTTTCTCTGGAAGTAGAGTGCAGTCTGGATGGAGGTGAAGAGCTCAGATTGTTTTGGTCAGACAGGCTGACTTGTAACCCCAGCTCCAGTTCTTACTGGGTGAACCGGACGATAGCCAGGAGCTCAGCGAGTGGAAGGGAGTTGAGTGGCCAGTTGTTGAAATCGCTAGTTGAAACAACAAACCAGAAATGAAAGTAACAGGCAAGTGGTGAAGCCTTTAAAGTCACTTACAGCAATTGTATAAGCGAGAGGCTAAAGAGGAAAAAATACTACCCTCTCCCCCTATACCCTGGGGGATGTCCCATTTTCCCTCATGGAATGGCACACTGGTCAAGGATCAGCTAGATCAGCACAGACAGTACTCAGGTCAAGTTACTGCTGAGGGATCCACAAATAGAAGGCTACTGTAGATTTTTCGATTTGAGGGATGCTGGGAAGAGGTCGAGGGGAAAGGGCTGGTAGTGGACCTTTTCCCTTCATTCCTTTAAAGGTTTCCACCAGAGGAGCCTGAGGAAGGCCTCTACTAAAAGCCCAAATGAGGGCACCTCTACTAAGAAAGCAAAAATGGGTAGGAGCATGGCCAGCCAGAGGGGCCAGAGCCCTTGAGGGCAGCTCCCCTCAGAGTCTGCCGTCTATTGGCTGCACATCAAGTCCGGTGTGGGGAGAGCAGCTTTCCTCCACTTGGCCTGCTGGGCAAAGCCTTTGTAATGGCCTATGGTGGGCCCCAAAAGTTACTCATGAGTGTTAGGAGCCAGACTCCTCAAGCAAGTTCCTTGAATTCTAAATCTCTGTTTCCTGACCTAAGCCTACCCCATGAGTTGTTACAAAAACCTAGCTAAAGGCTTGACCTAGATGCAGCCATCAGTGATCGCTCCGTGGGAGCAGGTGGGATGGGAGGGACAGTCCTTTGGGCTGAGAGAGAAGAGGTCAAGAAGGTCACGCCTGAAAGCTGTCTGTTGCAGTTGAGGACTAAGTCGTTAGTAACTGCAGGAAAGTAATTTCCATGGAGTAAAGACGAGGAAAATCAGAGTGGAAAAAGTTATCTGCGTGGGTGATGGCAGCATTGAGTCCTGCAGGAGGGGCAGCTCCTGGGTAAGTGCTGGGCCTGCCCCCGGGGGACTCCTTCCAGGGGCCCAAGGCTTCCACTTGTCCCTCACTCCTCCCTTATGCTGCCTCTAGGAACATGCACTCTCCTCTACTACCAGCCCTCTTTCTGTGCATCCTCCAGCTTTTATCCCCAAAGCCTGAGCCATGACTATCCTTATCCCTGTCAGTGCACCTTCTCTAATAAACAGGCTTTGCCTCTGATCGTCGGACAGAAGCATCTCAGACTCTTGTCCGCTTAGCAATCCAGCAGCGATACTGTCTCTGCCCTCATCCTGCCCCAACCAGAGATAAATACTACACGATCTATTACATATTTGCACTTTTGTTGAGACTAGAGACATACTGTCTTTTTTTCTGTAAACACTGACCCTCATCAAGAGAAATCTGTTGTTATTCCAAAGAGGCAAACACATCAAATTTATAGCGCTAAGACCACAGAAGAATGCTCATTCGCGTATCATAGACTTACGTGGAGGATGTGAATCCACACCGTGGTGAGGCCCATGTAATGGAATTTATTATACTTTTTATGTGAGGATAGTATTTCCAGGTACATTTAGTACAAAGGTTTTTCCTTGTACTCAAGTACCAAAACACCAGAAGCTCAGTAACCCTTACAGTTGTAGCTTGGATCACCCAGATTTTTGCCTGAGGAGGAATGCCTGAGAAAGCAGGACTGCGGCAAACCATCACAACGACATGATTTAATCACGTTCAACTCAGTAGGTTTATGCCTGTTGCTATTCTTTCCTGCTTCTTCAGTAGGCTATCATTTTCTGCCTCTGCTGTTTACAGGAATACATTTTATTTCAAAAGCAAGATTTTTCTTGGCACTCAACTCACCCATGACTTTATCGTTGAATACTTTTTTTTTAATGTTATAACTCAACTCTTTGTGTGGCTAAAATGGCCAAGGCTCTTTTATGTTGTAGTTCTTGTTTTTCCCCACATCAAGCATTCTGACCGCTGCTGTCAAAATCTGATAATAAATGAAGATTTCTCCCACAGTGGACCTCTTATAACCATGGCAACTCCATCAGCAGCTAATGGCCACATTGCAAAAATGCTTTTGAAAAGGACAGCTTCTCACACTGCTGCAGTACAAATGTCCTTTTCTTACCTTTTCTCCATAATGATGCTAGGAAAACAACATATCCCAGGCAAACATTTGCTTTGTTGTGCACATGTGGGACCACTTAAAAAAAAAAAAGTAGAAAAATTACAAATAAAAGAGAAAGCATGGCACGAAACTGCAGAGAGATGTTACTGGCTTTAGCAGCATTAACAACATATTTCTACTCAATTTACAGCTGGAATCAGTGTAATTATTGCTAAAAATTTGAGAAGTTTTTCTGCAGTTACTCCACTGACTGTCACCCAGGAGGGTTTTCTAGAATGCTTATTTTGAGTTTCATAGTATTATCTCTCTGAATTATTGGTCACAAGTAGGTAATGCGGTTATATGCATTCATGTATAGATTCTGCTCTGTGCTGTTCCATAGATGGATCCTTTTCTACTCTTCGGTATACCCTTGAAAGAAGCCCAGAGCAGAATCAGCACGTGGGTCCTTCAGCCCGCCTGGCATGCATCACCCGACATGTGCCAAAACAAGAGGCATTCCTGCCTGAGCCCTGCTATCAGACCCTGCAAAATGCTCTGGCTTTCTTGCTCATAAGGTAGACCAACACTCGTTTCTAATATAGAAACTTTCCCTGGAACAGCCTGCCTGTTAAAACACAGGAGGATGTCTTTAAATTCTTGTTAAGGAAATAACAGACATTCAGATAGATCTCTCTCCCTGTATCTATATATCTCCCTGCCTACCTATCTGTCTACCTGTTTATAAATATATATTCATGGAAAGGAACTTCCCCATATCTCAAAAAACTCAAAGCTTGAAGGTTTTTTTTTTTTTCCTTTTTAATGTTTCTTCAACTGTCAATACTGATCAATAAGCAACCACAGATCACGACCCCACATCAACTTTCCAAGTAGAACAGGATGGGTCAATGCCTTCTGCACAGACATCGGGTACATCTCATCAATGTAAATAATCATCTCCCTCTGAGATATTCAAAATTACATGGTCTATCTAGGGCTGACATAGGAGTAGAACTATCCCAACGCACAGAGAAATCAGCAAAGTTAATTTTCGTTAGTCATTATGACCATCTAAATTTTACTTTGCATAAAACCACTTTTTGGTTATTCTTTTTTTTTTTAAACTTTCTCCAAAGGCAATTTCTCTCTATAAAAGTTCTTTAATCATGTGAATAGGCTTAAGAGTTAAGACCTCTTAAGATTTGCATCAGAGTTCTGTTTGTTTCTGCTGGGAAACTGTGAGCAAATTACTCAAACTCACTTAATCTCAAGGCATTAATTTGTAAAACCAGACTGATAGTAGTTCTCCCTCAGAGGATAGCTGGGAAGAATAGTTGATTTAACACATATGAGAGCACCCAGCTCTGTAACTGGAAGAAACTAAGTTACTTATGAATGATTTCCACCTTCCCCCAACCCCCACCCCAGCCCTGGTGTTCCCCATTCCCGACTCTCTATTCTTTCCTTTAAGTCATGAGATAAAGCTCATTCCTGACTTGCACATCTGTTTTAGAAGCTCATTTTAAAAGTGTGTAAAATTATTTGGTTTCTGCTAAGGTAAGACAAGTTCAACTAGACACTGCAAGATTGTCAGTGGTGAGGTTTTGGTTTCTCTTAATCAAATCAAGTGTTATAAAATTTGATGATAAAATCACTACCGTAAAAATCCCTCAGTCTCTCCCACATAAAATTAAACTTGAAATCACAAAACATTATATTTATTTTTTTAATTCATTCACCAAGTTTCAGTAGAGGAATGAACTTAGAGAATCCCATCACTGACAGCCCATACAAAAGACTATGACCCAATTTTTTTTTTTTTTAATCTAGGTGCTGACAATAGATCAGGCTAGTAAGAAAATACAAATTGTAACAAATAAAGATGTCAGGATATTCTACAGGAAAAGTATCTTCTAAATCTTTTTTTAAGGCAAACTTCAGAGAAAGAGTCCACAAAATAAACATTGCAAACCATTAATTTTTATCAGGACAAAGAAACTTATATCCTTTGGAAGGTACCAGAATAAATTTTAAGCTTTTAATAAAATATTTTGTGTGGCTCCAAAAGCAACACTAAACATAAATATATGTCTTTGCCACCAATTCATTTTGCACTGTAGTCATCCAAGTACAATGATGCTACAATAGGCAGGTGTGCATTTGACTCTTGGAAATACCAACAAAGCCTGACTTCATAAAATACTCCTGCTTATCATCTTGAGTCCAAGATGCATCGTCAACCGCAAGCAAGCATCATCAAATCAGAAGCTAGGTCTGCTGACTCAGTAAGGGACAAAGGCTGAATGATGTGTTGGGAAGGAAAAAAAAATAAAAGAAAACCAAGGAAAAATTAATGTTGTTCTCTGACAAAGCAGATCGAAGCAGTGTACAATGACTCCATTTCTCTAAGTACATCTTTGGCCACATAAAGGAGTCACTGTGTTCATCCTGTGTTTTTCAGTAGGCTTGGGCCTTAATGACTCAAATATAGTCTTTGCCTTTCTGTCGTTATCTCAATCTCCAATATTTCAGACAACCTGCAGAAAGTCATAGATATGCAACCAATAATTTACTTTCCACATTCAGCTTTTTTTTTTCATTTAGAAACTAAATCTACTGTTGGAAGAAGAAACAAAACCACCATTTATTTAAGTCCTTTTATTTCTTATCTAGGACTCCATAGTGTATAGAAAAACTAACACTCCTTCTTTGGAAAACGTGATTTTCCCTAGATTCATCAATGTAACTTGGGTTCTTTATAAAAATGATGGAAATGTTCCCAGCTCAAATTATGATTTAAAATATAAAAGGCATTAAATGATAGGTTCCCATGGACAATGTGAGCACATTTTCTTCAGAGCAGTGTTGTCATTGCCTGGTCAATAAAATAAGGTTTTCTTCTCTATTAATTCATTTGGTAGAAACAAGTTTGAGATGGGGCAAGTTTAAGTTTTCACTATAGTGAAAACTTAAAATTTGTTACTGTGTTCACAAGTAAGTATAGAGGAACAATAAATTTTTTTTTTCTGCTTTTATTTTTGGTTCATGTTCATGGTGACATCCACTAGCATTCTGTGTACTATACATGGAAAGAACAAAACTCAGCAGAGAGTAGGAAAAAGACTGGGTAGAAAAATCATTTTGCAATTTAATATAACCTGAATGCTGAGATCATACTTGTTCTATTTAAAAAAAAAAAAAAGTTGAAAGGCATTGGTTTTCTAGAGGAAAATTCCATATTTGCCAAACACAATTATGCTTCCAAAAATTACCTCTCTAAGAGATTCCTGGAGTTCCCTGCTTTGGCCAAAGTTACACATGACAATGATCAGCACACAGTAGATACCCATAAACTATGGATGAGTCAACATGGCCTAATAGAAATATTGCTTATTTTTCAAGACATAATATATTAATGTAGCACTTACTTTGCACTAGGTACTGCCTTAAGGACTCTATAAAGTTTAACTCATAATCCTTGTAACAACCCCAGAACCCCAGCAAATTTGTTCTATCATTATCTTCATCTTACAAGTGAGAAAATCAGGGCAAAAGAAACTATTTGTCCAAACCCACACAACTGACAATATTGGTGCCAGAATTTGAACCAGGAATTCTGGTTCCCAAGTCCATGCATTAAACTCCATTAACTATGCTACTTATGCAACCTCTGTGTGGTGGTTTGCAGGATTTAATATCACTCAAATTTCTGTTTGATTTACATATATTAGGTTCCTTAAGTTATATTGGTAGTTCCTCAGAAGTTGAGATAGCCTAATGGAGTTTCTAAAATAACAGTGAATTCTTCCTTTTTTTTTTTTTTTAAGATTTTATTTATTTATTTGACAGAGAGAAAACACAGCAGGGGAAGAGCAGAGGGAGCTGCAGAAGGAGATACAAAGGGAGAGGGAGAAGCCTCCCCACTGAGCAGTGAGTCTCATGAGGGACTCAATCCTGGGACCCTGGGATCATGACCTTAGCTGAAAGCAGATGCTTAAAGGACTAAGCCACCCAGGCACCCCAATAACAGTGAATTTCTATCTTCCCTTTCACCTGATTATCTCTGTCAGTGGAAAGGATATTTGATTTTTTTTTTTTAGTAGTTAAGGAAATTTACACTAAATCTAAGAGAAATAAAAGCCTGAAGGGAAGACATAGTTCTAATTTTTAAATTGTGTCTGTGGTAAACCTGTAGGTTGGGTCCTTAATATTGCCTAGATTTGCCCCCCCAAAAAATGAATGAGCCCCAAAACAGGGACTTTGGATGAACTTTGATTTAAGGAACTTAAAATGGATGGGACGCCTGGGTGGCTCAGTTGGTTGGACGACTGCCTTCGGCTCAGGGCGTGATCCTGGAGTCCCGGGATCGAGTCCCACATCAGGCTCCCAGCTCCATGGGGAGTCTGCTTCGCTCTCTGACCTTCTCCCCTCTCATGCTCTCTCTCACTGTCTCTCTCTCTCAAATAAATAAATAAAATCTTAAAAAAAAAAAAAAAAAAAAAAAAGGAACTTAAAATGGCCACCAGATCATCATCACTGAGGTAACAGATTGCGTCTTGGAGTCAGACAAATTTGGGGTTATATCTTTGCCTTGCCATTTACCATTTTTTTAATTAAATTTATTTATTTTCAACATAACAGTATTCATTATTTTTTCACCCCACCCAGTGCTCCATGCAATCCATGCCCTCAATAATACCCACCACCTGGTACCCCAACCTCCCACCACCTGCCACTTCAAACCCCTCAGATTGTTTTTCAGAGTCCATAGTCTCTCATGGTTCACCTCCCCTTCCAATCTCCCCCAACTCCCTTCTCCTCTCTAACTCCCCATGTCCTCCATGCTATTTGTTATGCTCCACAAATAAGTGAAACCATATGATACTTGACTCTCTCTGTTTGACTTATTTCACTCAGCATAATCTCTTCCAGTCCCGTCCATGTTGCTACAAAAGTTGGGTATTTATCCTTTCTGATGCAATTGCACTCCTGGGTATTTACCCCAAAGATACAAATGTAGTGAAAAGAAGGGCCATCTGTACTCCAATGTTTATAGCAGCAATGGCCATGGTCGCCAAACTATGGAGCCATTTACCATTTTGTGTGGCTTTAGGCACATACTTAATTTCTCAACACCTAATGATCCTTAGCTATAAAACGGAGTCAATAATGTGATTTCTTAGGGTTATTTAGAGAATTTTATACATAAGGTCATAGTAAAGACTCAAAAAATGTTATTTCCCTTTAGAGAGATACTATTTTGGCCACAATTATATTTCCAGGTAAAATGGGAACTTAATGACGTTATCTGTCTGCAAATTCCTGCAAATAACTTTCTAAGATGCCAAAGATTTTGTGAAAAGTGACTTTCTATAACCTTCAAGATAGATACATATTTTATATATATATTTTTCTGTATATATAGAATTTTTATTTTTTATTTTTTATTTTTTTAATTATTTATTTATTTCATTTTTATTTTTTTATTTTTCTGTATATATATCATGACTGCCTTCTAGATTCAATTTTGACAGAAATAGAAATGGCATTATCACCAGCAGGTCACATGTAAATATTTGAATTTCCTTAGCATATTAAAATTAATTAAACATTTCCTAATATTTAATTCAGTAATTAGTAAATTTTGCCCTGCAAAGTCACATTTACTAATGTTTCTCCTGCCCCCACTGGCCTTTGTTTTGAAAAATTTTCTCCCTCAAAAAAATTAATTTATCCAGTAACAATGTAGTTCTCATTTTCATGTACTAAAGTTGACTAGTACTATGCAGATAGAGTCAAGTTTCTTATCAACATAAATCCACTAGTGTTCCCATGTTTAGTTGATATGATTCCAATAAAAAACAAAGAAACTTGATACATTCACTCAGCTTTAAAGTCTTCTTGCAGTTAATTGTTGTAGACTGTATTCATATTCACCAATATTCAGTTCATATCCCTAATGGAATATTATATCTTTCGGTCCTGTTAAACCCAAGTGGCCTGAGTTTATTAATTGCTTTGGCCAAAAGCACAAACAGACTGGAGTGTGTCAATTCCAGGTGGAAGCTTTAAGAGAAAGGCCTTGAACAAAAACCTGTCAAACAAAGAATGGAGAGAACTTATTGTACACAGAGAAAATAGCATGCTCTCAGTCTTTGGAAAGAGATGGTAAAAGTCAATCCTCTACATCTGTGTAATTAGAGTGTAGAAAGTCAGTTGAGGAGTGATGAGGGGTAAGGCTACTTTGGTAGGAAGGGAGGTCAGATTGCACAAGCTTGTTGGTCATATTGAAGACTTTATATTTTACACCAAGTGTGCTGTGAAGTCACATAACAGATATAAGCATGGAAATGACCCGATAGGATTTAGATTTGCAGAGCTCTCAAGATTTTGTGTGCAGAGCAAACTGGAGAGAGAGATAATGGAAACTTAGACCAGATGTAAAGCTAATGTGATAATCTAGGCAGGAATTGATAAGTTATAATGCCTAATAAATTACAAGAGTTTAACAAATATAGTTACTTCTTCTTCTGCCCGTTTGCAAACCTGGATCTCAGCTTCTGATTGATCTGATTACTTTCCTAATTCTAAGCCCATTATAAATAAGGGCCATTCTCATGTTCCTTATTTCATTTAAGAGTCATAATAACTGTATAAAATTCACCTCCAGAAAAATGTCATTCTACTCTTTGTTCAGGCAGGAATTTCCTTGAAAGGTAAGTTTTTTTAAGTTACTATTGATTGAGGTTTCGTTGACTGAAATACTTAAGCACCCAGGATAGCAGCCTCACCTTCCAATATACTAGGCAGAACCTGGGGAGGCATGGGGAGCTGACTCCCTCCTTCTGTGCATTCTGGTTAAGCTTAATACTCTAATCCACATAGAGCAGCCACTTTCTTTGGCTATTTCTATGGTCCCAATCATTTATCTTTAAGAATTAAACACTTAGAGGAACTCCTGGCTGGCTTAGTCTGTAGAGCACATGACTCTTGATCTCGGGTTTATAAGTTTGAGCCCACATTAGGTGTAGAGATTACTTTAAAAAAAAAAAAAGGAAAGAAAGAAAGAAAGATAAAGACTTAAAGATACTATTAGGGCCAATCTGTGTACTGAAGTTGCTAGAGTCCCAACCTCAGATCTTTTGAGACTGTTTAGATACGGATTTTGATTACTCTTACTGGCCGCAGACCAGTGGCTGTCTCATTGTCTTCTATAGATCTGTAAGACAAGACCCAAAATGATACTTGAACTTTCTTCTAAAATCTAAAATCACATTTCCCACAGAGTCATTACACATAAATATCCGATAGGATAGAACAATACAGTGATAATCCACTCTGCTATAAAATATAATGGGAGGGGACATGGAGGAAAAGAAGATTTAAAATTTAAGGACCTGAATTCCAAAATCGGTTTTATCATTTTTTTTTTATTTGAATTGTCTTACGCTTCTGGACTTTAGTTCATTTTTCTCTTCTCTTCTACTGACTCAAAAGGAGTGATTATAAGGCTAAATTAAGATAATATCCCTCAAAAAAACTAAATTAAGATAACATATTTTGGAAGCAATGAAAATGATCATTCATATCTAATTGTTGATAATTGAGGGATTACATAATTTCAACACATTGCATCTATTATGTCAAGTCTGATTTTAGTTCCTTTCTCAACCAAGCTTTGCCCAAAAAGAAGAGATCTAGATCAATGGTTCTCCCACCTGACTGGTTTCACCTACAATGCTTTAAAACGTATAAAGAGATTCTCAGGCATGACTTACTAAGGTTTTGATTCAGTGGACATATATATAGGCCCAGGAGACTGTATTTTGTAGAAGCTCCCCAGGTAAACTGCTACAGCTTTTTTGAAGGAAGTTGGCAGTGGGTGTTAACAATTTACCCTTAGACCTAGTAACATTACTTCTAAAAATTTATTCTGCCAATATACTTGAAAAGGTATAGAAAGATATACATTTAAGGATTTTTACTTCAGTTTTGTTATATTAAAAACACCACTTAGATGTCCATCAGTGGGAGATGATTTAAATAAACGATGGTTTGTTCATACAGTTGAATATAATGTTGATATTGACAGATATCCATAGCATACATTATTTTTAAATTTTAAAAAAAGTCAACTAAATAAATAAATAAATAAGCAAATAATACAACAGTTTTATGATATATTCTTATTCGTTAAAAATAAAAAGTGGTGTAGGATATGTGCTTTTGGGTAAATTGGAAGGGGAGATGAACCATGAGAGACTATGGACTCTGAAAAACAATCTGAGGGGTTTGAAGTGTCGGGGGGGTGGGAGGTTGGGGTACCAGGTGGTAGGTATTATGGAGGGCACGGCTTGCATGGAGCACTGGGTGTGGTGAAAAAAAAAATGAATACTGTTTTTCTGAAAATAAATAAATTGGAAGAAAAAAAAAAGTGGTGTATATATTCACATGTGGGTGTGAAACTGTTGAACTGTTGATAGTGGGCAAATATGAGAAATAGGCTTGGGGAAGAGTAAGAACAAAGGAAATGTGGTACTTTCACTTTTTTATTTATACATTCCTTTTTACAGTTTTTTTTTCTTATAGTATAAACATATGCCACTTTTTTCAAAGATGACCCCCAAGGGATTCTGATGAGCAGTCATGTCCAAAACAACTACTGATTAAGAAATGTGTGAATTTCCTCTATTTGGCATGTTTTGTTACTAGTCTTAGAGGTGGGTTTTTTTTTTTTAATTTTTTAAAAATTTTATTTATTTGGGAAAGAAAGTGAGAGAGTACAAGCAGGGGGAGGGACAGAGGGAGAGGGAGACACATACTCTCCACTGAGCAAGGAACCTGATGTGGGGCTTGATTCTAGGACCCTGGGATCATGACCCAAGCCGAAGACAGCCACTTAACCAACTGAGCCATCCTGACACCCCATCCTATAGTTTATTTTTGAAACTGTCATTTCTGATCCCCCACATTTTATTATTATCAATTTCATCACTTAGAATCTTCCTGAATTTTCCTCATATATATCCACCTACTAATTAATTCATTCATCTAGTCTATGGGTATATGTACTGAGTGCTCCTGAGCACTCAAAAGTGCCCTGTAGGTTCCAAAGTGCTAATCCAGGCACTGGCAAAAGAGAAGACTGCAAGGTCGGCCCTCACAGAGTGAGCATCCTAGCATCTCTTAGCCTCAGTCCCTTCATCTGTAAAATGGATATATTGTTAATAACTTTCTTATAGCGTCGTCTGGGGATGAAATAAAATCATGCTGCAGAGCCCTCAGCACTGATATCACAGAAGTGCTCAGTAATTCTAAGCTGCAACAACTTTTACTGTGATCATCATCATTTTTTCTTGACCAATGGCTTGACCCAGTATGGATTTTCTGGAAGAAAAAAAAACCTACATTTCATCTTAAGTAAATGAAACTACATTTCATCTTAAGAGAATGTAATTGTCGGAACGTCTGGGTGGCACAGTTGGTCAAGTGCCTGACTCTTGGTTTTCATTGAGGACATGATCTCAGTGTCGTGAGATTGAGTCCCACATCAGGCTCAGCCCGAAGTGTGCTTGGGACCCTCTGCTCCCCCCTCCCCCACTCTCTCTCTCCCTCTCTCTAAAATAAATAAATATTTTTTAAAATGTTACTGTGGACCTTATAGACAATTGGAAGTACATCTGCTTTGCAAAATCACAGCAGATTTTAGAAGACTTAGGGAAAAAGATAGAAGTCAAGTCAGGAAAAGGAAGAATGTGGTCTCCTGCTTACAGAATGAGGAACAGAATTCTAATATCCTAGGATTAACAAAATGGATTACATAGCAGAACTGATACACATTTATAAAAATATGTAACTTTTTTTTTCATGTCAGTGAGCATGAGGAATTTCTTTTGGAGATAAGGTTACCAAAGGGCAGTGAGTGGGTCCTTAATCTTACTAGCAGATATTCCTTTGAGTGGAAACCAAAGTTCAGGAAGCTTGGAAAATGACTTCTCTTTACATTTACACTTGAACTTAAACAATGCAGAACATGGGCTAAGTCAGTTTGAGCTTTCTTTTTCTTTCCTTTTTTTTTTTTTTTGTATATTGACTCAAAAGTTAAATATGGAGTCAGTTTTATCCAATTAAATGTATTGTTTAAAAATGAAAACAATTACATTTCCAATTATAATGAAGATGAAAATTGCAATGGCTTTAGTTATGGTATGTTCTTTCTCTTTTTTCTTTTCTTTGTTGTTGTTATTGTTGTTGCACACAGAGCTAATTTTTCTTTCAGCAAAGGGAAAAAAATTGAACGATGATTGTTAGTGGTCTTGTTGCAGTAGTCCCCGGTTAGGTTCACCCTGTGTTTGCAGCAGGGCCTTGGTTGTCTAATTCTGTTAGCTCTACAAGAAACCCCAAGGCAAACAGAACTACTGCAGACTGTAACAATGAGCCAAAGAACTCAAAGAATGTGCCAAAGAACTAGAAATTTCTCCATGTAAAATATGGATTTTTGGTGTATTCTAAAAGCTATTTCTTTTTTTAAGATTTTTATTTATTTATCTATTTGACAGAGATCGCAAGTAGGCAGAGACAGGAAGGGAAGCAGGCTCCCCACTGAGCAGAGTGCCCAATGCGGGGCTTGATCCCAGGACCCCGGGATCAGGACCTGAGCTGAAGGCAGAGCCACTGAGACACCCAGGCACCCATAAAAGCTATCTTTTAACTGTGAAAGAATAAAAGGCAAGCAATATCCCAAGGTCATGAATCATAAAAATTATTTTATGGTGGAAAGGGGCAGATACCAAGTACTCATAACAAATATGTATTGTGTAACAATGTGCTTTGCGCTCGTGCTACCAAAAAAAAAAAAAAAAAGGCTACAAAAATGTGAATACAGTCCAATGCCCACTCTTAAAGCATAAGGCTATTTCAGCCCCCCAATACTATGACATACAAATGCTTTCTTTCAAACTTTATTTAGGGAACCCAGCTGGAATGCTCTGGTGACTTGGTTAAATACTTGTCACAAAAGCAGGATAGTCAACCCTCCTGATAAGTACAAGCCAATATACATTGTTTTCTACAAATTCTTGAACTTCAGTTGAACGTTTGGGTTGCAGTCTTTCTCAGGAATCATTATTTCAAGGCGTGTTTTCACTCCTGGATTTGGTTTCAACAGGACGACCAAACTATGAAAAAGTACCAAATATTGAATAGAAGAAAAAAAACCAAAGCATTTGGTAGTCATGCCAATTTTGTTTTATGTTTATGTGAACATTATTGAAACCAATCAATTAGTATATTGGAAGGCATCATTTTAAACTTTCTTTTCAGACTTTTCCTGTAACACAGTGAGGCTATTTCACTTGCTTAGTCCAGTCATTAAAATGGACTTCTAGGTCCAGTGGTTATGTTCATTGTACTTATTCCAATTGGTTAATTCTGTTTCTCACTTGAAAATTCATCAAGAAATACAATTCTTTTTAATGGAGGCAAATGTTTGCAAGTATTGACAAAAAGTCACAGACTTTTTTTACAAGGAGATGGAAGAGAATATTTTTCACTCCTACTTTGTTTGTGTATATGTCTACATACTACGGAAGACAAGAGGCTATTCCATCTCAAACTACACCTGGCAAAAGGTACATAATACTTTAAAAAAAACTGTAACATGACATTCATTAGAACTGATCATAACACTTTCTGCCCTGTTACTGCACTAAAACAAAGTTCAAAGGAATTGCTTCAAAGCACATGTAATCAGAAGTTTAAAAATGGCTGTCTTGAGTAACTTTTCTTTTTCCATTCTGCTTTGTTTAGTTTCACCATAAAAGCAATTCATTTCCAAAGATTTGGAAAACTGTCCTAAAGCATGTATATCTCCTTCTGACCCTTGTAATTTTTGAATGCATCAAATATCATGATTATAGATGCTACAAATAACTCCCATGTGTAGTTCTCTCTACTGTTATATTACATTCATGTGAATATTTTATTAATGCCAATGTGCCTCACTTGGCTATGTGATTGGTGAGGGCAAGAGTCATCTCCTCTTTCTTGTTATTGTTCTCCAGAAGCAGCTAAGTGCCCAGCATATAGTAGCTGCTCAATAATTGTTTGCTGAATGAATGAATGTTATGCTGTATGAGGCACTTTGAAAAAAGTGGGTAATCACTGTTTGACTGAGTTTTATTCTTTTTATGAAGACTAATCACCTTATATACACAAAAAAACTGCTGTACATATTTGTTTATCAAATTCTTATATGTAAATGTTTTAAGTCATTCAGAGAAATAGTATACTAATAATCAAAGTTAATCTGTTATATTATCAAGTGCAAAATTCATTACTGGTTCTAATATTTGAAATCATTTATTTTAAAGACATTCAAAAAATTAGGATGTCTTAATTCTCACAGTGTCACCATGAGGTAAGTACTATTTTTTAAGCTGCAAAGAAAATGTTTTCTACTCCAAAGAAAAGACTGTTTGACTATGTTGGGTTTTGGACTATAGGTGTCCTTGGGCATATGATGTTGAACATCTCGAGGAAATTTAGATAAATGTTTAGAAAGATTAATAAGTATAAAGTATTAAAAACAAAAACACATCAATTACTTATCAAGAAAATATGAACTATAAAATTAATCACAATTTCACCTGAAAACTGTTTGGGGGTATTTTGAAGTCCAAGTTGAGACATTGTATAGAGATGCTATATGGGTCCATATCTAGTAGTAAGTTGTCATCTAAGAATTTGGTAAATCATATACAAATAAGTAGTGTGGAAATTCATTCTGAAAACCCTATATATTGTAACTGTGGTCAACAGTTAATTCATGTGTGATTTCATTATATGTAAATTATCTGTGTGCAGTAACAGTAGAATGTGGGTTTTTTTGTTTTTGTTTGGTCATTTGTTACCCAGCAAGATTCCATGAGACTTCACAAACTGAAAAGCAGGATAAAATTTAGAAATAAGAACATCTCTCCATCGTTCATATGGCTCCTTGGAGAGTTGGAGGAGGCCAGGAGTGATTCGTTGGAACTTGTCTTTGAATGGGAGTCTAAAACCACTTCTGCCTGTGTGAAAAACGCCTAAGGGCACTAAATGATTATAAGAATCTAAACCAAGGTTTTGTTAAAGGCAGATACATAAGATAGCAAGCATACTTCCATCAAAATGCCCTACAGTTTTTTTTTTTTCATTTCTAGTATGTTTAACCCCCTAAAATAACTTTAATGTGTGCCAAATAATCCAGTCTACTTGCAAGGTCTAACATGATATGGAGGCTGACAGAGATAAGGGCTCAAGGCAGGAGAAGCTCTGAATGACTTTTCTTGCTTTTTTTTTTTTTCCACGTTAGAAATAAGGCCCAAAGGAAAACATAGATCATTGTGATAAATGTATTGTATCTTCATATTTCATTGTAGTTGTCAAGAATTCTTGCCAAGTCGTAAATGTTAAGTAAACCAGGGCAAGAATTGGATAAAGTACAGGTAGAGTCAGTTAGAGTCACATTTGGTAGCAACAAAAAGTGTTACCTTTGTCCTGATTATTTTCTTCATTTTATTAAGTAGGTTAGGGAAATTGGATGGGGATGCGCATGCCAACCTTTTATTCTTCCTTCATTGTGTATGTGTGTATGTAAGAGAGGGAGAGACAGAGACAGATAAATTGATAAGATTTTAAAGATCATTTCTGTTTCGTTGTATTTTGTGAGTTTAAATTTCGGTGTTCAAAATGTGCTAGTTTCCTCTATGATACAAGGGCTTTCAGAAGGTTGATGAATTAAAATGCAGCTTATCAAAGTGGCAAGATATGAGGGAAATGATCATTTGCAAAATAAATTATGGATTAGGAAGGAGGGAGAAGGGCAGTTGGAATGATTTTTCAAGGGGACAATGAAAGTTCCGTGACTGATGGGAAAACAGTCACAGTTCCTTTCCGTGCTTCGTAGAACCACCTGTCCGTCATCTTTTTTTTCTCATTCTTGGAATTGAATATGTAGGGAAGGGAGAATTAGTGGCGCTGAGCTTCCTTCAGCAGATGAAGGGACCAGAGGCAACCTGAAACTTCTATCCAACCACTTCGCTTCCATCTGTCCTGTTCCTTCTCCTGAAATGGCTCCTGAAATGGTCTACCAAGACTCTGTATCTCAAAGCCTTAGTTCAAATAGCTGCCTCCTTTATGACACTTTCTTTGATCACTTTTGCCAAAGCGACCTCACCCCAGTTCTACAGAACTAGGTAATATTTCTTTAATGGACTCTCTATAATGCTCTCTTTGGACAGGCTTTTTGTTCTCCCTCTCCCTGCCAAAAATAAAACAAGCCAAAAAAACAACACTCTTTAGCCCTATGATCTTACACAAACGACTTCATTTCCTTGTTCCTGGATTTCTAAATACATAAGACTAGGGATAAAATCAGTAGTCATAGGGTGGTTTTGAGACTTACATGAATGAATCACCATAAAGTGAATAATGCAGGTGAAGAGATTGATAGGTGCTCCAGAACTAGGAGGAGATATTGGGCATTTTTCCTGCCTCCTGCCCCCAGTGAGCACATACTAGTTTCCCCTCCTGAGCTCAGCCTTTCACTCTGCGCAGCGATCGACGATGTCACCCTCTGTGCAAACTATTGCGGTAAGTACTGCAGAGCCCTCAAAGATCCCCGACCCATTACCATCATAATCCTTTGGAAGAGATCAAACAGATCACTGGGTTGAAGGAACAAAACACTCATTAGAAAATTAGAAGCAAACTTCTGGAGAGAGTTCAAAGATGGATAAATCCGTGGTTCCACCACAGCTTGATGATGAGAATTCCCAGGGGCAAAGATTCTGAACCAGTAAACAAGAATCTCTGGTCTGTAGCTGAGGAAGTGCAAGTGATTCTGATGATCATTCAAGTGGGATACTTCAAGAATAGTTACATATGGTTGGAGATAAAGGCTTTCCGTGAAAACTAATTTTGGCCGGAGTAGGCACGCTTTTTGTAAGAATTAGGATAGAAGAGAGTGATGTCATTTTAAAAAACATAAGGGACTAAGATGAAGGGACCAGAGACAACCTGAAGTTTCATCCTACAACCATCAGGCTTCCATTGGCGTAATCTCCTCAATAAAGTATGCAATAAGATTCTCCACTAAGTACAAGACAGGTGGAAGGGCAGTTCAGGGTTTGGGAAATGTAGAGAATATTGGGAGAGTTGCTATGGTGATATGTTACAGGTCTAAATGAGAGGCAAATTAAACTGAGGGTCAATATCCTGACTGGAATTTCCAAGTCCAGTTAATACCTGAGTTAGGATCATTCTCAAGTCCCCAAAAGCTCATAGAAATAAAAATGCACTGATACGATCAATAAAGGTCGATTTTTAATATTATCCAAAACAAAAGTAATGTAAATTCTGAGTATCATCTGACAACCTCCTTTCTTCTGCCCAGTACAAAAATTAAAATGTGATCTCATGAAACGTCCAGGAGTCAGATTCTCATAAATAACAACAGATCTACCCATTGCACTCTCGGCTGATCTGTGGAACTGTGGCTAGCTGAAGAATCCTTGAACTCGGGGTGCCTGGGTGGCACAGTGGGCTAAGCCTCTGCCTTCAGCTCAGGTCATGGTCTCAGGATCCTGGGTCTCAGGGCCCTGCATCCAGCTCTCTGTGCACCAGGGAGCCTGCTTCCCCCTCTCTCTCTGTCTGACTCTCTGCCTACTTGTGATCTCTGTCTGTCAAATAGATAAATAAAATCTTTAAAAAGAAAAAAGAATCCATGAACTTCCCTAGGGTGAGAGTAAGGTTTCATAATTAAGCATATGTTGGTGTTGCTTTTCTTGTATTTTTCCTTTTGGCGAAGTAAACTCTTTTATTCATCCCATTTTTCCACATCGCATTCTCGGGGTCATAATGGGTCTCCCACAGTTCCAGGCGGTTATTGGTTCTTGGGCGGAAATGCTCCTGTGGCATTATTGATTGCAGCCTTCATGGGAAGGACAGTGATTGACTGTGTTGCTTCCTGGGCAGCTGTGAATTTGCTGTACAGTGACAGGTCCTTCAGTGGCCTCCTCAGTCTCAACTTGACAAGAAATCTGGAGAAGGAGCTAGCACTATTGAAATGTCGTGTCCTCACCCCACATTGTATTCTGTCCCTCAAACTAAACCCAGGTCAGTGAGAAGTCATGGTTAAGAAGATAGTAAATGATGGCACTGAAATTGAGGCTGTCCTTCTGTCTTCCTAAGTCTTCTGGCCCCTGGCTTGGCCGCCTAAAAGCTTCATGTTGTTTTCCTAGGCTTTTCACAGCTGCCTGCTTCCTCACCCACAATCTCAAATACTTCACAGTCTATTTATTTTCTTGGCCAAACTATCAGATCAGACGTTTGACCTTAGGCAGCACAATGGGTTTGGACTTAGTTGTTGTCCATGTCAGTGTTCAATTCCAAAAAGAGAAACTGGAACCCTGTAAGAAAATGGACTCTACTCTCTCATCATGGATGCACCATGTTAGTCTTTATAGTGAATATAATAATAGCTGCCTGGTATGGAGAACTTAATATCATGCTGAGCACGATGAATGCACACTTCAGTTTAAGACCAGTATTACTTCATTTCCTGGTCTAGAAAAAAGCGAAACTCAGAGGGATCACATTGCTTTGCCAGTACATACTCAGGAAGTAAGGAAACAAGGATTCCACCCAGGTTGGTCTAACTCTATATTCATATTCTTTACTGCGACACTCTCCTCTTCCAAAAAGCTCAGTCCTTAAACTGTTTCCTCTCCTTCACATGCACTAAACCCTTATCTATCCCTCACTGTCATTATTTGATTTCTCTTTGATCATATTTTATGATGCCTTTCATCCACCTGCATATTTGCAAGTAGTTTCATGAGTAGAATTCATTTCATCTATGTTTTGCTCACTAAAACACCTAGTATATTGGGTTTGTACCTTTCAACCCTATGTATCCTCATTTTTCTCTATGGATCATATCCTGATTTATCATAAGTGAAATGGTAAAACTAACACAGGGTAGGAGAAGATGATAGAAGAGAAACTGCCATTGACGATAGAATGGCAACTGCCATTGATTCTTGGGTGGTGGGAGGAGTGGAATTGGGGTTAGTGCTAAGACTTAATGAGCCCTGTCATCAGTTATTAGATATCATCTCTATGGACACTGTTTACCATACTTACCATCTGCATGGCTCCAGGCAACCATTGCCCAGAACTGAAGGAGAATAGAATGCAAAGTTTAAAAAAATTAAAAATTCAGAAACTTGGGAATTCTGAACAATGGTCTCAGGCTATGATCAGTGACATTAAGCAATAACACTCTCTCTCCTCTCTCATGCCTAGAGATGTTCACCCCAATACCAGCTTATCTTGTTCATGCATCTTAGACAATTCTTATATATGAAAGATCCTGGGGGCTCTCCAGAGTCCTGTGGAGCATCATGGAGACTCACTGAGAAATCACTTGCTGCTTAGTGTAACAAAGAATCTAAAAGCACTCCTTATGTTTTAATTTCCTCCAATTCATGTTGCAAGTCATGCCTTACTGCAAAAACTAGATAAGAGCATAAGTCTCTCTTTTTTTTTTTTCATTACAATTACACGAATATCAGTTCACTATAGTCTCATAGAGTGTAGTCTCTTCTCCTAGAAAGTGAGCTAACATGGGTCACGTTACTCCTGCTGCAAAGTGAGTCTATTTCTCACAATACCCTTGTTGCTGTGGCAGTGTGCCAATGTATTGTAGATGGAATGCTGCCACTTGCAGTGATCTATAAAGCTTGAGTTTTGGGGCACCTGGGTGGCTCAGTCAGTTAGGCATCTGCCTTCAGCTCAGGTCGTGATCCCGGGGTTCTGGGATCAAGCCCTACATCGGGCTCCCTGCTCAGCGGGAGCTGCCTCTCTCTTACTATCTGCCTCTTCCCCAGTTCATGATCTCTCTCACACTTCTCTCACTCTCTTGCAAAAATAAATAAATAATACCTTAAAAAAAAAAAAAAAAACCTTGAATTTTACTTTAGTGATACTTTCATCAGAGGGTTTTATCCTTTTTACTTATCTAGAAACCAGTAGAGTGCAGTAACCACTATTTTTGAGTGCCATAAGCAAGGTAAAGATTCTTTACATTTTACCAATGTTCTGAGCAATGGAGTTACTGACGAATATAACTAGCTATCCAAACATGGGTAAATTGCACTCCCACAAGTAGTCATCAAAGTTCTTACAAATATTTCAGATCCCCACTTAGCTAGGTTGCTTTTATTTCTAATTCACCAAGATTTGGAACAGATGTGAAAGGCTGATTATGTCAAGTTTGGGGGAAAGTAGTGAAATAACAGGCTTCACAAATGCCTCCACTTTGTCCATAACCACATATGGTATCGTCAGACCTATTTCTGAATAAAGAAACTAGCCACACAGTCTCTCTGACAGTCGTTATCAGGACTAAATGACACTCTATTTTTATCAAGCCTCTTCTCTGAGTTACTGAAGCCTCTCATACTATCATCAAGTAAGTAAACAGTGCCATGCATAGCTCTCTTGCTATTATCACAGAAAAATTGCGAGCAGCTCGCAGGGGCTTGCACAGGAACTGTGGGAGTCAACGTCCGCTTCACGACAACGCACCCCTGCCGTTTCGTTTTATCTCGACACATAGACACGTGGAAAGATAGACTATTCCCTTTATATCTGTTGGTAAATTTTCTTTCTAATAATTGCTGAAAACTTCACTCCAATACACAGTTAGTCCTGCTGGTGAAGAAAATAGATACATTATCTGAGGTAATAGATAAGTCTCATTAAGAAGATGGAATAGACTAATTCCCAGCATATCTCCCATGCGTGGGAAAACTAAATGGTGAAATACAGCAGTAACACATCAATTATCTTTTCTGCATGGAGTTAGATAGGTCTCACTGCTCCTTTATACTACATTTTGTAATTTTTTTATAAATAACCATTTATGTCAGAGTACCTTAGTTTGCTGCCTCATAAAAAAAAAAAAAAGGGACAGCCAATATTTCTATTCCAAGTGAGACTTATTCTTTTTACTACTTAAGGAATCCAGGTATTCTATTTAAAATTTATGTTCCTACTGATTAACAAAGGCCCAAAGGGTGGGTGCTTGTTATTAGCCTAAAAACTAATGCTACACATCTGACAATATTACACTTTTCATGGAGACTGGCTCTAATCAGTGAAAGGAAAGCTAACTATCAGCATTCAAAATAAAGGTTTGAGAGATCCCGTGTTAAATAATGACTTATCACTTTGCTTTCAGTAGTTTGCCATATCAGGTTATCATAGGTGAAGTACTTGAAAACAATTTCATTTCTTAAGTAGTTTAAATATCTCTCCCACATTCTCATTTGCATAATTAGTTTTTATTAGCAAATGTTTTCTTAATATGACTGTAACATCCCAGATATAGAAATTACACATCACAGGAGTTAAATTAATGAAGTTTATAAATGAACACTTGGCTTATTAAAGGAAATGATAAAGAAGAGGGTGATTTGTTTAATTTGTGGACTGTGTAACAAAAGTAAAGCAATGACAGTAAAACGCCTTGTAAATTATAAAGTGGTATCTTAAAAAGGAAAATTTTATAGTTGTACGTATCCTAGTTTTTAAAAACATCCTAACTACTGGGAGGGAGAAGATGACACGTAAATTCTCTGGGTTCTGAGTCTCAGACCAGTTCTATCCCAAACATGATCCAGAGAGAGAAAGATGGAGGTCAGAAGAGAAATCCCAGGAAAACTGTTGGATTGGAAAGTCACCCGCAAATGACAGTCCTACCCAAATCGTGACACTTGCCTCCGTGCCCTATGGTTCACAATCCGTGTGTGTGAGTCTGTGCGGGCCACTATCACACAGTAACTGGAGGCCTATGCAACAGACCTGTAGTTCTCACAGTTCTGAGGCTGCAAGTCCAGAATCAAGTTTCCAGCCAGGTAAGTTTCTTTAAGAGGCAGCTGTAAGGGCGCCTGGGTGGCTCAGTGGGTTAAGCCGCTGCCTTCGGCTCAGGTCATGATCTCAGGGTCCTGGGATCGAGTCCCGCGTCGGGCTCTCTGCTCAGCAGGGAGCCTGCCTCCATCTCTCTCTCTCTCTCTGCCTGCCTCTCCATCTACTTGTGATCTCTCTCTCTATCAAGTAAATAAATAAAATCTTTAAAAAAAAAAAAAAAGAGGCAGCTGTAACAACACGCAGTCCACAACGCTGGTCCTAACCTGTCCCTTGTTCCAAATTCAAGGTTTGGTGACCCTTTTGCACAGTGCCTTTCATTGCCTGGCCTCTTCCTGGACATTGAATCACATTACGGTAGAATTACACAGGAACGCGATTACAGAAAATCATCTAAGAGACGACTGGGGTTTTTTTTCCCCCATTTATAGAAACATTATAGCGTGTTCAGATTCATAATGGAAAGAAATTAGAAAGATGAATTCACCTTTTAAAATGTCTGCAGTGAACAGACTGTTTTTGTATGGGTCTAGTCACTTGGAGGAAAGTTTATGTGATGTTACTGTCTTAATACTCTTTATTAAAAAATCGGAAATACTTCCAGCAGAGTCAGAATAATACTAAATGTAATACAATACACCTGGAAAGTTAGGATACAATTTTTTAAAAGGACTTTAGACTGTCCATCTATGAAAATATAGGTAAAGTGTAGTAAAATTACTTTCCTAAGGTAGTACTATTACTATTATCAATGATCTAACTCTTGGCAGAGAATTTTAATTGGTTACATTGACTTTGTCCACTATCTTGAGTACAAATAGACTCTAAGGTGGGTTTTTTTTTTGTTTTTTTTTTTGTTTGTTTTTTTAAAGTATGTCGATATATATCCTCCAAACCAGGAGATGTTTGCATCATTTAAAAATTCTCATCGTAGAGTACCTACTACTCTAACAGCTCTTAGAATAATGAATTCCTTCTGCATATTTAAACTGTTAGTCAACTTATAAAAAGTTCAGTGCTTACGCAGATGTTCTGAGAATATTTGTTCATTCAAAAGTTTCCTTCTCCATAATCTTCTCTCTCCTAATGCTGTGCCAAAGATCTTTATCATGATATTTATCCACTTACCCATAGCACAAACTTTAAGATCCCACTTATTTTAAGGTCTAGTTGTCAGACTCAAAGATATCCATAAAATATAAAATATAAAATAGCCATAAAATGTGTATAACACGCTAAGCAAAAAAAGTTTGACTTTATGGCCCTCTTTCATAAACATGTTTGAAAGGTCTGCCTAAGAAGATTTCGTATTGCCTGAAGAGTGACTGTTAGCAGAGATGGTCACTGCCAGTATCTCACTGAAGAAGGAAAGAATTTTTCCCCTTTACCCTATAACCCAAATATCACACTGAGCTTAAGGAGGAAGCTGACATTTTAAAAGATCACCAAAAGTGTTCTCTTTCCAATTGCAATTATGCCCTCCATCTCCGTGGGAGCCGTCGTCAGGGTCTTTGCAGCTCTCTAGCATCTTTCTGGCCTGCTTTCATTATCCTGATTATCTAGTCATTTGCCGCCCAGCACTCATTTTATGAAAGATCATGTCTGCCATTTCTATAATGAGTGCTTGACTTTTACTGCCAGCATAAACACATAAAATATATAATAATTAAAGTTCACTAGTCACCAAAGTCTTGAGATCCATCATGTTGCTAATTTGATTTTTCAAGCAATTGCTTCTCTGTGAACGAGGCTGATTTTGCCCTCTTAGGCGTCGCAAGACCTGTGATCGAAGGGGCTGACTCTAACCCTGAAGGATCAGTCTGAATGGGCACCATCTACCAGGTTTCAGGCTCATTGTCAAAGAATGACACATCTATAAAGTCGAATGATTTTTTTAGAGCCAACGAAAATCTCATCAACAGTTGAACCTAAAAATTGTTTTAAATGTTGCACATTTTTCAAAATAGTTAAGTTATTTAATGAATATTTACCTTTTACTGATTACTGTTGAAACTAAGGAAAAAGTTCATTGGGATAACTATGGAAGTTTGCATCACAGAGATTGAAACTTCACAATATGTTGACTTACATTGGGTAAGAATAAGGTTTCAAAACACCACTTCCTTATTTTGAACACACTGCCTTGTTTTGATAATATTGGCAAAGCCCCCTGAGTGCTTCATGGTAATGAATTCATCTGACGTTTATTCTAATCGCACAGAGATTAATGAACTCATGTGATATTCATGGGGCTCTCCGGAGACATCAGGATGTATTACACAAAGTGTTACATTTGTGAATGGATACAATGGAATACCTGTTAGCCAAGAAACTTGAGTCGTCAAATCCTCAGTTAATAAAGCAGCAGGAACTGAAGAGGCAGCATCCACTTATAGTGGTTTTTTTTCAGGGAATAATAAAGACCTTGACAATGCATTCGAGAAAACAAAATAGTGCAGAAGCCAGAAGACCTCGGTTTGAGAGCCGACTGGATCAATTACCAGCCTTGTGGCCTTGGGAAATTTTCTTCACCTCTTAGCCTCAATCTCCCCAGCTTTAAAATGAGAATTTAATAACATCAGCCTTTTTAAAGCCTTTTACAGGACTAAGGAGTGGGGGAGGAGTGGTGCAATCAATCAATCAATCAATCAATATAATTCTCCCTCACAAGGTTATCTTAAGTAAATAAAATGGTGTGCAGTGTTTTTGATAAGTGCTTCTAAACTTTGTGACATTTGCATGCATTTACTATTGCCTTTCCTTTGGGAAATAGATTGTCTGGAGAAAGTTTACAGTTTATTTCCCATACACAGAAAAATGGATGCCTTAGGAAGACATCACTTTCTACATAAAGACATGGACACTATTTTCTTAATAAGAAAAGCAGGTCTGACCAATTAAACAGGTTACTGAACTATCTTTTTTAAATCTGATGGTGAGATATCAGGTTTGAAGCAATACAGGGACCTTCTCTTTCTTATGCAGGTCTATGAATACAACAGTCTTCCAGCAATAACTAAATGTATCATTAACTCCAGTTCTGTTCATTCTGCCCTGGAGAGGGAGCAGGGCAGGTCACTTCACCTCACTAGACAGGAGTCAAATATGAGCTCATCTCCCAAACCCCTTCCAGTTCCAACATGCTGTCATTCTCATACAGCATCCATAGGAATTCTTTACCAACCTGAACAAACTTCTTGTTAGTTTATAGCACTTCTAGTCACACATGGTTAAAACCATTTTTATATCTTTTGATTAAAAGAAACCCCCCTGGGGCATCTGGAGGGATCACTTGGTTGAGTGTCTGATTCTCAATTTTGGCTCAAGTCAGGATTTCCTGGGATCGAGCCCCACATGAGGCTCCCTGCTCAGCCAGGAGTCCCTCTGCCCCTCGCCCGCACTTCTGCTCTCTTTTGTGTGCAGTCTGCTCTCCCTTTCTCTCTCAAATAAATAAATAAATCTTTAAAAAATAATGAAAGGAACCCCACCTCTTCTGCTTCGGTCAGTTGTCTTACCTATTCTCAGTAAATCATAGCCACTGCCTGAAATTTTTCTTAGTATAATCTTTGTTCACATCCCTCTGATTTCAAGATAAAACTTCCTTCACCTAGAAAATGATTCAGCAAATAAAGACCTCAGAAGACAAACACCACCTGATCTCAAATAATTAGGGCAGTCACTCTTTTGGCATATAGGCGGTCCCAATCTCAGAGTGTAGGTCCAGACGCACGTTCCAGGAGAATCAGAAAACCCAGGAAATCCAAAATTCACTCGACCTATTATACTGCCATTGTTAACATATGCTGTGTACCTCAAATGCGTTCTCAGTGTGATCAAATACAAAACCCACATATGATCACTGTACTCATTTAAAGGCACACACATTAATAATAGGCATTACTACGTATTGATTATTATATGTTATTAAGACAAGGTCAAAAGCACTGGGATAAGAGTCAAAATCTCTGGTTTTCAAACAGACTCCGATGGTTTCTAATGATGTAGCTTTGCCCAAGTCATTTAAGCCTTCTGAACTTCAATTCTCTGTCAGCGAAATGGAAACTTGTTGACTTCGTGGTTATTTGCTGTGGGGCTCTAGAGCCGGCCAGCACCTAGCCAGCAGGCCAAATGCGGCTCGGACCTAGTTCTGTAACCACAAAGGCACAGCTGACCAGGTGCCACAGAGACCTTAACATCCTGTAAGAATCAACCATCAGGCCCTTAGTTAAAATGTTCATTAACCTCTCACCTAACAAATGGTATTCATAAACCTGTTTGAAATACCATATTCATCTCTGTGAGATCTTGGGTAATCTTCGGGGACTGTATTGAAACAATGGGCATCGGGCTCAACTAGCCAGAAGAATTAGTTAAAAGTCCAGTTTCAACAAAGGAAATAGCTTCTGCTAGTCTATTTTGGGTTATTTGGTATTACTGAGGTATTATATGTAATCAATAAGTAGCTGTTGTATCTAATGTTACTAACCGATCATTAAGACATTTTGCTTTGGAAAAGAAAAGCCACCGATGCTTGATTCACAGCAAATGGACATAATTTGCTTTTACAACTCTGATGTTGAAGTCCCGATATCAGATATGCCAGTCAGAGTGCTGCTGTGCTTAATTGAATACTAAATCCGAGGCTTTGATAAGTGCTTTTGCCTCAGTCCAAGTTTACCTACATTTCCCAAGCCTGGAATGAAAGAAATGATGAATGAATGAACAACCTATTGAGCTGACATTTTTCTGAAAATTGTCTGCATGCTATTATTAATTCTTTCTCAGTAACCATGGAGAGGAAATTTTTGTGAGAACCCAGCAAATGAATTTAATAATGTGGGCATTCTGGGCCAAAAGAGATCCACTCAGTGTGTCAAAAATACTTTTTTTTTTTTTTTTTCAGTTATTCCCGAATTTCCTTCTCAGAGTTAAGTGACGTTACACATTAATAAGTGAGGAGACTCTATCCTAAATATCTTTTTAATTTGGGTTACATGTAACTCATAAGCTTGTAACAGATCAGATCAATGTTTTTGAGATGTTAAAATGATGTTTTTCATCCTCGCCAATCTCAGTGTCAAGCTGACTCAGGACTTTCAGGTTGAAGAACTGCCTGGAAGTCTCAGACCAAAGAGTTTCTGTCATTTTGTAGCTAAAATTCCCTTCTACTCTGATAGACCAAGAAGGCCTCTGGGAGACAAAAAGGAAGGCTGTGCCTCTTTCTGGCCAGAGGTTTCCATCAGGGGGCAGAGGGTGGGAGAGGGTGAGGGGCAATGGTAGAATGGAATGCACACGCAGGATAGAGGGGTGATACCTCCCATACCATTAAGGTCTCTGAGGGGAGTTCTGTGAGCACACCAAGCTCTGCCCCAGGAGAGAAGACCTGGGATGGTGAGAAGTCAGAGCTGCACAGTCAGGAAAAAGCAAGGGCTCCATCTTTGGGCCCAGGCCTCTCTGGCTCCCACGAGGTGTGAACGCTGAGTTAAGGCACCTGGACAGCGTTTGGAGCCCTCTGCAGTGAGTGTGACAAGGTGGCAACACAGTAGTACCTGAAGGCGGAGAAATAGGGGCTGGATGAAGAAAATGGCAGAAGCGGAGAAAGACATACAGTGCCCCAGAGGTCAACAGAGAGGAACCCTCAAGCCATAAGGGAACAGAGAAAGACGTTAGCCAACGTGAGGGACTTAAATCCTCCGCCCACTTCAGCAATAGTCACCAATCAGTATCTAAGGGCTGAACCCATCACACATAGAAGGAGAGCTGCCAGAGCCATCCAAGGACCAGCAAGAAGCCAGCAGCTCCTTCCCCACAGGCCTCCTCTTATACCCCCCCTACTCCAATGTAGGGGGTATAATACCCTTTATAAATTCTGATGCCATCTTGGAAAAAAGCAAGGAAAAGGCAAGGAATCGGAAGTCTTGTGTAATTCTTGAGCTAAAGCTAGAGACATGTTAAATTATTAGATCAGATTAAATTTTAAATCATATTGAGCTAATTTTAGTTTTGTTCCCACCGCTCAGCGGGCCCAGTCTTCCTGAGGAAGATCAATTAAGTTATGGAGAAAAAGTACATTTTCTTTGCACACCCAAATTGTAGTATGAATAAATTTGCAATCACTCTACAATTACATTGTTTGGTTTAGAAGAAACCTATTGATAACAGTTTTACTCAGAGTCTAACAAATCTGTGAAACTAAAAGAGAGAGCTTTTCTCTAAATAGTTACATATTAGAGGTTATGTAGGGTAACAGGGGAATGTGTTGGAAGACAGTACTAAACTCTAGCCCCAACTCGAGAATTTAATGTTAGTCACTAAAAAAGTCATCTTGTCTCTACAACAGCACTTCCCAACAGATGTATCTTAGATGAGGTACTAGAATATCACTAAAATATTGATCCCTTCGGCCTTCAAAACAGCCGAAGCAGAGCCAGGGGTGGCTGGAGCCCCCTGACTTTCAGCTCACGCTACCCCAGTGTGATATAGAAATTATTTTTTGTGGGTTGAATGGGATAATTTGGGGAAATTATTGTCCTATATGATTCCGTTTCTCCTCCATAGGATGAGTGGAGGGGGAAGTGCAGAGATTTGATGATGTCTTCTGTCATTTCCATTCTAGTCGTTGATGCTTCTATGAATGTGGGGGAAGAATTCCAACTGTAGAAAGTGTCACAGGAGCTCCTACATGCATGGCCCGAGAACAAAAATTTCTGTACTTAAGTGTTTAAACCCTCTGATTACCTCTAGATTTGTTCCCAGAAGAAACAATCAAAAAGTCAGGTGTCATTTTTCTCAGTTTAACCAGTATCGTTTTTACAGTTCAGCAGAGATTTTACCTGTGGGTAAGAAAATTAGAAAAGAGGGGCACCTGGGTGGCTCAGTGGGTTAAGCCTCTGCCTTCGGCTCAGGTTATGATCTCAGGGTCATGGGATCAAGCCCCATATCAGGCTCTTTGCTCAGCGGGGAGCCTGCTTCCCCCTCTCTCTCTGCCTGCCTCTCTGCCTACTTGTGATCTCTTTCTCTGTCAAATAAATTTAAAAAAAAGAAAGAAAGAAAATTAGAAAAGAATCTATAGACTACATTAGTATTTAAAGGCAAAATCAAAGTTGCCTAAGTGGGACCAGAAATTTGCATTCCTCTTTCAGCAACCTGTTTTGTTATAAATTAATTTGAGAATCAATTTCCAGAGCAGCAATTAAGAGTAGTAAATGATCAATAATTAGAGTAATTCTCACACACGAATGAGGTTGTTTTATCTTCAAAGTAAGTAAAAAGCTTTTCAAGATGAACACCTCAAACTTGTTGAATATTTTTATTTGAATATGAAAGAAGGCTCTTCTGCTTCCCTACTCACTTCCCCTGAAATTTGCTCATTTATATCAATAAAGAATTCAATGCATGCAGAATTGATCTATTAGCCATTTTCAAATTGAAGTTAGCTTTTATGGACTGCTAAGGTTTTTGTGTTCAATGGGATGACAAATGTTTTAATACTTTTGGACAGAAAAAGGAAATGCAATGTTCTTGTCAGTGAATCAATCATTCACTGATTCCTCTGGGAATATAACTCTCCATTAAGAAATATGTACCAGAACAGGTCCAAAGAAAGAATGGTTGTCACACACCCTGATTATAATAATTCTAGCTTTCAAGTTGTTGTAGCCTACAAAGCGGCCAGTAATGATCAAGGTGCTTTTGTTTTCGGCTTCATGAATTTTCACCACAATGACTCTCAAAAGTGCTCAAGTATGGCTCTCATCACTCTGGAGTGAAAATGGCAGGAATTTTTCTGACTACACTCCAAGAAGAGGTTTCATTCATCTAATTGTTCACCAAGGCCTAATGTCCAACTTCCTTTCTAATAGTTACAGCACTGAGAAGTTTATACTTGACACCTTTCAGACCCACCACTTTGCCATCGTGGCAGAAATACCTTGTTCTCTGTGAGCAAAGACTGCCATCTAGTGGAAATTGTAAATACAGCAAAAACAATCATTCCACGGAACTAAAAATCTGCACACATTAAGAACTGTGCAACTAGATTCTTGCAATGTTATACATAAAAACACACACTTGCATCAGTGATGCTCATAATTAAAATACAGAACTTTCCTTTACGTATGATTCAAGTTTCATTTAAAGATGCCAGTGCTTTTGAACATTTGAAATATATTATATCTTCATTTATTATATAAGGGCTCATCCAATTTGTCTTTAAGGCAATGCATTAGATTTTGCTAAGCTTCCTTTATCTTGTACTTAAATAGGTTTTTGTTAAAAGGCAAAAGGGAGAGTGTAGTGACACTTTTCTAATGGAATTTCCAGGAGCATTAAATTCTGCAGCAAAAATTTACGGCAGAACTCTGAGCTTAGAAAATATTTTCATTCCCTTCCAACATTTCTATACCACCAACCCTGTATTCCTAGACTCTGTTGACTCTGTTGTGGGCTACTCAGCGCTTGACTGAGAGATCCTACAATCTAGTTGTTCTGCCTGTCCTCCAAAATGGGGTGTCCATGTAATGCCTCTGTGCTTTCTGAGGTCGACCATACATAAAGACATCTTTGTGGTGTGAGGACAAATAGAGAAGTCTGCTCACTCTTCCCCCACAGCAACTCCTACCCCCCAGCTTGCTGAACCAAAAGTTCCACAATTAAATGAATTCTTTGGATTTAAGGCCCTTTACTCCTATTAGCATCAAAATGGGTGTCATAGAGTATGTGTGTATACCTCAATGCTCATTTTTAAAACCAAATCATTTTTCAGGTATAGAAATGATAGGGACACGTTGTGACACCAGATGCCACTGAGGAAACAGAGTAGGCAATCACTGGTTCCTGAATGAACATGGGAATGAATGAAAGAATAAATTAACATGAAACAGTATCACACTGTTGCTCATTTTGGCTGAATGTGCAGTGTGGTTTAACATAAATTTCCTCCCCAAAACAATACCCGGCATGAGACCACTCTCTAAATATTTATTGACTGGATAGATTAATAGGAAGGAGTGGAATAAGTTAGAAAATTGCATCAGCGATGAGAAAAAGTAGAATCTGAGGACAGCATCCTTTCATCAAAAACCATGTTGAACATATCCAATCAATAAATACTTCCTGGGGTGCCTGGATGGCTCAGTGGGTTAAAGCCTCTGCCTTCAGCTCAGGTCATGATCTCAGGGTCCTGGGATCAAGCCCCACACTGGGCTCTCTGCTCAGCAGGGAGCCTGCTTCCTCTTCTCTCTCTGCCTGCCTCTCTGCCTTACTTGTGATCTCTGTCTGTCAAATAAATAAATAAAATCTTTAAAAAAGAAAAAGAAAAAAAATAAATACTTCCCTGCTCTGTGTGAGGCAGGATGGAAGATGGTGAGTCCACATTCCAGAAAGGGGAACAGACAATCAAAAAACCACAAATCATTATAAGTGGTGCTAAGTGTTGTGAAGGGAAACTCTTCCACTTCTACAAACATCGACCTATATAGTTTGGGGAGCAGGAGGCCGGCTGAGAAACTTGGGTCCCCTTTTTGTGCCTGGGTATGTTCTCATTAAGCAAATGCTGCTGTAGTTTCCTTTTATTTCTATGTATGCCTATAATCTCAAATTCAAGAATAATCTTTTTTTAAGATTTAGTGTATTTGGCAAAGAAAGCAAGAGAGAGCAGGGTCAGAGGCAGGGTCAGAGGCAGAGGGAGAAGCAGGCTCCCCGCTGAGCAGGGAGCCCCCAATGCGGCGCTCATTCCCAGGACCCTGGGATCATGGCCTAAGCCCAAGGCAGATGCTTAATCAAATGAGCCACCAGGTACCCCAAGAATATTACTTTTTTCAAGATGACTAAATTTTCCCTTCAAGGTATTCAATGGTGTTCTGATTCCCCAGCGCCTTTAGGTAGGCAAATAGCTAATGGGTTTGCCAACATGACTTGAATGTATTTGCAGATCTGTCAAGCAAGCAACCTTGATGCTGCGATTAAAGATTACAGATGTGTGTAATATGTAATGCAGTGCTGCTGGTTTCCATGAGTAGATGTTCCTACTATTTCTGTATCTGTATACATATGTATGTATGTATGTATGTATGTATGTACTTAGTGAGATCAGTGCCTGGTGTGGGGTTCACACTCATGATCCTGAGATCAAGAATCTTATGCTCTGCTGACTGAGCCAGCCCGGTGCCCCACGAAGGCACTATTTCTCAAGTGTATTCTTCAAAACTCCAGGTCCATGAATTATTACTATATATTATTACAGGAGAAAAAAATGAAAAAAGAAGGAAAGTTAGGTAATTTTGAGAAATGCCGAATTAAACAAAATCATACAAGTGTTCCTTTCCACAGGTCTTCTTAGAGCCTTTAATATGCTGACTTCTTTGTAAATTTCTGAGAGGGTGTTTCTCAAAGTTAATGCCACAAAACGCTTTTCTTGCTGAGGCACTGGGGATGAGACCAACTCTCCCTCACAGCCCTCAGGGCTGGACTTATTCCTGGATGACTCAGGTTGAATGTTGACCGCACACCTAGCCATTATCTTTTAACTCATTCTTAACATAGGGATGACATAAACAGGTAAACAGGCAATGCACCACCCAAAGAGTTATTTACTTTTTCCGAATAGACATCGTTCTTCTCTCTAAGGTTTTAAGCAGTGTCTTCCCAAATAGCCCAAGACCTAGGGCAAGAGGAGAAGTAGAAGTCCATATATCCGAAGGCTATGGGCAAATTATAAGTCGAGCTAAAAACTCTTCGATAAAATATGTTCAGTCCTCTTATCTTGACAAATATACCTTCATGCCCATAGGAGGTCAGGTCTGAGTTTCTAATTTGTGACTAGCTTGGAGGATTGCACTTACCTGGTGGCCCAGCGAGATGGTCCCTGCCCCCCTCGCTTCCACCTCCAGCTCTGTCCTGCACAGTGAAGGATCGCCTACACGAAGATGTACACGCCTGAGCTCATACATCTGAACTGAGTCCACACTCTCTGAACATCACTCTAGACACCTGCAATGGCTTTGCGGCTGTGAAATCTGCCCTCGGGAAGAAATGTGTGGGATAAATTTTCCCAGGTCCTGACAGAGCTCTCTGACCATTTAGGTGGGAAATTGGTGGGAAATCCTAGGAACCCCTGAGGACGGTGCACACTCTGGACAAGTTCATGACTTGGCCTTGGCCATTCTCACCCTGTGAGGGGGACATACCTAGGGGAGGGCCAGAGGTAGGCTGGTCTAGGGTAAAGCCTAAAGAGTATTTGGGAATGAGAATAAAACCTCTATGAAAAATCACACTTTAAAAAAGCTGCAGCTTTACAGCTGGCCCCAGACTCAGGGGGAAAAAAAGGAGACAAAGAAGGGTATTTCTGACTTGAATTTAACTACTTCTAAAAGCCTCTGGTCAACTTTTCTTCTTGTTCTCCAAGGTAAGATTATTTTCCCCTTTGGCATTGAAAGGGAAACTACATCAGTTGTGTGAAAAACCAAAAATGATGTATTTTATCAACTTCAAACTTGTCCCAGGGCTTTCTCTCACACTGTGTTAAATAATAGAAGACTTTTTAATTGAATTTCTTTGTGCGTAACATATGCTGGGCGACATTATGCCAGCATCTCGCTCTAAGCAGCAAAGCGTTCCTCATAAAAGCGTTAAGATCCAGAGCGTCATTCTGCACGGAGGGAGGGAACACAGAACTGTAGCAGCTTGAAGTCACATAAAACCAGTGCCTCTGAAATGTAATTGTAAAAACACATTGCAACAAAGCGGGGGGCGGGGGGGCATGGATATTTAGAATTATAGAATAAAATCAAAAAAATTAAAAAAGAAGAACAGGAAGGAAGGAGGGAGCAAGAGAGGGTACAGAAGGGGGAGAGGACAGCCTGTGGCACGCCTCTGTCTCTAAAGTCGGAGCAATAACGTTTTCTGTGTCCCGTCAGTCCATCTGCAGGCTAAATCTGTACGTTCCTTTCCCCTTGACAGCCGCCATCCTTCAGCGGTGGGATTATAAATGGTTGTGTTGTGGGCCGAAGCAATAACGAAGGCTGCACTAACACACGGCTGTGTCCTTTTTCCCAAGGATCCTGGAGCTTCAGCAGAACGGTGACATGGACATCCTGAAGCACAAATGGTGGCCAAAGAATGGCCAGTGTGACCTGTACTCCTCAGTGGACACAAAGCAGAAAGGAGGTGCCCTGGACATAAAGAGCTTTGCAGGAGTCTTTTGTATCCTGGCGGCTGGAATTGTCCTCTCCTGCTTTATAGCCATGCTGGAGACGTGGTGGAACAAGAGGAAAGGCTCCCGGGTCCCATCGAAAGAGGTACTTGATTGAGCGCTTCAGTGCTCAGTGGAGCCAACAAGTGGGTGGTCTTTCCAGGGAGGGTAATCACTAGGAAGGGGATAATGGGTTGGGGGTGGTCCTTGTTTCTTCTTACCTGGAATATTGAAAATGAATTATTGATGAAATATAAAAATCAATAATGCCAATACCAATGACCATTTTAGGACATCCCAGATAAATGAAGAAGAGACTTGCAGTGTTTGAAAAGACTCATTTCATGGGCCATCAAGGGCTTTAAAATTCTGCCAAACCTCAGGGTAGACGTTCATTCAGTGATTTTCTTAAAGAGTGATTCCCTTGAATTCCAGTCCACAAAGATGCTTGTCATCTTATTTCAATAAGTTGCTTAACTTACAGGTAAATTACTTGTATCTCTAAGATTCAGTCTAGACTATACAATGCCATAGGAAAATAATCAGAATTTGTCTCTTTACCCCCAGTGGCTCCTTCCCTCTATCTGTATGTAGACCTATAGAAGGGATTGTATATGTTTAGTTCCTTGATGGCTCTAAGCTTAATAAACCCATAGAGTAGAATCATCCAGGATTAAATTTTTAATAAAATAAAATTAAAATTTTTTCAGAGGTCTGGAAGAATAATTGCAGAGTTACACATAATATCTCTTTGAAAGTAGTATGTGCCTTGTTTTCATCAAAAATCATAAAATTTACAAATTAGCAGGGAAAATATGAAGTTAAAATAAATTGCTTTTAACTTATCTTTTTTCTACTGGACCAAAAAGGTGAAAAAAAATTTTTTAATAATGAAATCATATTCATTCACTAAAGTTTCACAAATTGAAATGGAAAACGACCTGAATTTGTTGTGTGATTTGATCTGCTGGATAGTTTCAAAGGACAGTTTGAAACTTTCTGTAACTAGACCTTGGCTAACTGATGGTTAGAGCAAATCCGGAGAAGATCTGTTTTAATGCACAAATAAAAATGACTTCTCACATTCATATGAATTTTTACATGTTTATATTCTTTTAAACAGATTTTTTTCTAAAGCAATCTGAGAATTCCTTTCTACTGCCTTGTATGCAAAATTGATCAGCAGCGTATATAGGAAAAGCTTGGCTTACCAAAGATAAAACTTAGCTTCTTACCTATTTGAATGATCATATATTCTAAATTAGCGGAGTATGAACTAAAAAGTAGGTTTCGTTGTGGTGTTTTCTTTATGGAATAAGCTTCTGGGTTCTCTGTTGACAGTGATTCAATGCAAATACCACATTAGTGCAACATTATAGCTGAGATTTCATATTCTCAAAAATCTGGAAATTAAGGACTCCCCAAGCTCCTTATATTTTGAATTACTATATATGATATTAAAATTTTGCATTATTTTATCTGTTGATGGATGAGTACATTACAGTTGCTGTGGGAACCATAAAATTATATCTCTCAACCCTCTAAAGTCTCAGTGATAATATTGCATTAATGGATATTTTTTATTGGATTTTAAAATGAGAAAGGAAAAGGAAAAACAGTGATGCACATCAAAATATTTTTCACTGAGGAGCACTATAATAGCACAATGAAAAAAATACATACTCCATTCTAACTCATGACAGCTAATCCAGATCTATGAATAAATATTTTCTCTTCTTATGATTAATAGGTATTTTTAAATCCTCATGAATTTAATTTATTGAACTTGGCTATAAACATGACTGATAAGAGACAATTTTTTTCTTGCCAGTTTTATTTTTCAAACATTGGGCTTTAATGCTCACTTTAAGTGAAAATCCTAAGGATTTATGAATTGGTTTCAACACCAGAAATCTGAGATTTCTCTTCCTTTTCCTTTATTAAGTCCCTTCTTACTAAGACTCCATTAGCATAGCTCAAAGCATCTTTGATTTAGAGGCCATTTAGCATAAACCTGGCCCTAGACCAAAGCTGTCATTCGCAGGTCATGACTCGAAGAGGTCACTAAAGGTCTCACTGACCTCACAATATTGCCTCATTCAGGTACTAAATAACTTGAGTGTAATGACATCCCTCAATTAGAAATGGATTCTCTTGTGTTGAATGTTGCTCTTTCTGAATAATCTCACATCTCTCTGGCCTGAAGAGAAATAACCCTTTAACAGTCACTAACACTTCAGTGTGAACTAGCATATCGTATCACTTACCACCAAGAATGGAAAGTTAAGGTTAGGGAGGGAAAAAAAGAGAAGAACAGAAACCCAACTTGGAGGGAGACACCTTGAAAAAGGAGGAAGCACATGGAAAGAAGAGGTGTGGAGGGGGAGCAAGTTAAAACCATATTTTTTATTTGTACAGCTTTGCCTAGGTCTGTCCCTGATCTCATAGAAGGCAATCGCTCCCCTATTTTTGTAGTTGCATGTGACATGTAGAGAACTTTTTGTGCAAGAAAAATATTTATTATAGAAAACCTTATTTCAAAGTCATATTTGTACCCCCAGAACCTAGCACAATGCCTGGCTCATACTGGGTGCTCAATAGAGATTTGTTAAATGCATAAATCCCAAAGTTCAGTTGATTACCTATCATGTTTGCTGAACTACTTTTTTTTTTTTTTTTTTTAACCATGGAAGCTAGTACTGATGAGAACCTTATCTTCTTTTTCTTCATCTCCAGGATGACAAGGAAATTGACCTGGAGCACCTCCATAGACGTGTAAATAGCTTGTGCACAGATGACGACAGCCCCCATAAACAGTTTTCCACCTCGTCAATTGACTTGACCCCTCTGGACATTGACACTTTGCCAACACGACAAGCACTGGAGCAAATCAGTGATTTCAGGAACACTCATATCACCACAACAACCTTTATCCCAGAGCAGATCCAGACTCTTAGCCGCACACTATCAGCTAAAGCTGCCTCTGGTTTCGCCTTTGGCAACGTGCCCGAGCACCGAACTGGCCCTTTTAGGCACAGGGCACCTAATGGGGGCTTTTTCAGGAGTCCTATAAAAACAATGTCATCTATTCCTTATCAACCAACTCCTACCCTGGGGCTCAATCTGGGTAATGACCCAGACCGAGGCACCTCCATATGAGCATCCATCAAAAGCTCTTCACTGTTTCTTTCGTAGGACTCCCTGTGCAAGGAGCAACTGTAATATTGTGGGACTAACATGGATGTAACATTTAAAAAAAAAAATCAGGATTATTAGTAACAATTCTAGTTTCTTCTCTCCACCTTCTCCCTCTTCTCTCTCTCTCTCTTCTATTTCTTTCTCTTTTTCCCTTTCTTTCTGTACATGTCCCTCCACTTTTTTTCATTACTCAACTTGTTCCCCCAGAATATAGTGTACTAGGATCCTATTAGTCCGCTTTTCATATACTGTACTTCAAGTATAGGAAATGTGCACTGAGTATACTAAAAGTATATGCAGGATTAATTTTACAGAAAGGCCTCTTACATAACATTTCTCTATTTTTAAAACTATAATTGCAATAACGTCAGTCTTTTTACATTCTTCTGCTGCATCCATACAGCGCTCCACTGCTGTTGAGTGTCCTTTAACTGTGGACCAAAGGCAACCCCTGCAGTGTTTATAAGATAACTTCAAGACCATTCAGGCCACATAATATGAGAATGCAATTTTGTAGGATTACAAAAAAAGCCATTAATATGCCAGTCAAGACGACAGTTAAATCTACTCTTGCACTGCAACAGTGCATATGACCTTTATGTGATTGTACAGTATTAAAAGTTTGTTCTTATGTACAGTAAACTTTATCATATGGCAGAAGCCTCTATTGTGTTAAATAAATTAGTAGCTCATCTATATATACATATATATGCACTTATATAATGTGTATATATATATTGAAGGGCGGCCATTGCTATTGCAATTCATTTAATAAAGCTTTAGTTTAAAAAAAAAAGCATTGTATACAGGAACTATGTATAGGGCAGGGGGTCTTTTCAGTCAGAAAAGGCAGGTTGCTTTAATGTTCTTCTGACTCGCATCGTTTGCCAACAGAGAATATTTTATACTTTTGTTATTAAAACATCCAGGGCGATTTAATATTTGTTCCTAGATGTAACTCCTTTGAGTAGGTTTTGCATTTGTTACTCAGCAGTGTATAAAGCTAACCTTGATCATTTTACTTTTAATGAATTATCTAAGTGGAAAATGCTATCAGCCGGACCACGTCCACAGCAGCACATAGAGTGAGCCCTAGAAGAGTTGAAACGTAGATCGTTGAAGGTTAATAAATTCTCTTCCAAAGCAGAAAGCCAATCGATACAACTGTAGTTGGGGAGAGGTGTGAGCCCTTAAGAAATATTGATGTGGCCTTAATTACTGTCCTACATTACCCTAAAGAAGAAAATGTTATGACCATACTGGGCTCTTGACTTAACCCTCCCCACCTTTTTATTCAGTTCTATTTGGAGGAGTTATGTATTTTTTACATTTGTGCCAAGTGTATAGGAGGGTGACAGCAAACACGGTGGCTCTTTGTGCACAACCCTTTTAAAGTAGCATTCTTACCTATTAGAAATAGAGAATGAACTTTGTTTGTAACCCTTACATTAAAATGTGGTAAGTAGGAAGCAAGAACTTATCCTGTGTTTTCACGCAGCCATACACTTATTTTAATCTAATTCATTCCATAGCTAGGATTGATATAGGAATCAACCTATGTGATTTGCTTTAGGAGAAATTAAAAGGTATATTCTTAAGGTATATTATATTTTGATGCTAATTCTGTTCTGGGGAGCATCTTGTACTGTCACTGTTTTTGTACTAAATCTTCAAATATTGTCTACTGTGTAAGGCAGAAAATTTTCTTATCATACAAAAACCATTTTGTTTCCAGGGTAACAAGTACCTAAGTGCATGCACGACTTGTTTTCCCTTGTAACACTCATGATCTCATTCACAACTCTGATTTTAAAACAAAAAAAAAAAAAAATTCTTTACAACAAGCTATATAGGGACATACCAGATGTTGCCGTGATTTTAGCTATCAACAAACTGTTAACCATGTACAATATTTAAAATAGGCCTATTTTGATGTATTGCCTATTATAAAATACACAAAACACTTTTTGGAGGCCTCAGTTATGAGTGGCAGAGCTTTCTGTGTATAATTTGTCTAAATAATTTGTCTAATAAAAATGTTTTCTAAACTTGCTCTCATACCATTGAAGTCTTAACTATAAAATTTGACAGTGCTTACTCTCTCACAGAACGAACTGAATTTTTCTAAAAATTTATCTTGAGTTAAGTAAAGCATGAAACACATGACGTTTTACTAGCAGAACTATGCCAAAAGGAGTGGCTCTCTAAAAACAGTAGTGTGTGTGTCTTAAACCAATGAAAGAATGCCCTTCTGCTCTTTGAAACAACTGGAACCAACAATATATTTGTTTTTCTTCACATATATTTCTATTTGTGATGTCTCTGTGAGCACTTTTTTGGGAGAGAGTTATCCTGATTCATTTAAACAATGCAACCATGATAAGGATAAAAGGGTGATGGTTCGTTACAGCAAAGGAAGGAAGGAAGGAGGAAGGAAGGAAGGAGGAAGGAAGGAAGAGAAAGAAAGAAGGAAAGAAAGAAAGGAAGG